>NW_027187330.1:4625805-4716817 GCF_028583685.1 Petaurus breviceps papuanus
CCCTTAATATAACAAAGAAAACTAGTTACAATGACTTCATCTGACAATGTATGCAACATTCTACCTTTTTAGTCCTCCGACTGACTGTTGAGAAGGAGGGTTTTTTCATTATCTGTTCACTGAGACCATTATTGGTATTTTAGGGACATTTTCACTTAGCTGCAGTCATTTTGTTTATTCTTTGGATTCTGCTTATGCAGCTCTGCACAGATTCATATACATTTTCCTATGTTTCTTTGAATTTCTCATTGAGTTTGTATAGAACAATGATGTTAAATTCATATATGTAGCATTTTGAATGATTTTTTTTTGCATTAAAGTAGAAACATTGAATGAAAATGTGAATTAACGGGGGATTTATAAAGGAATAGCCCTTTTTTTGCCCTGTTAATAAGTCACCAGCCTCCCTGTAGAAGGTTTGCATATTTGCAGAACATCTGGAGTTCATTCAGCACCTCGGGCCCTGAGGCCATGTCAATATGCTGGGTATTTGCCTCCCGGAGCTTAGCTGATATGTACCCCGGTGGAGGGCAGAGCATGATGCATGTGCTATGGTGGTAAGAGACTAGACTGGAGCTCCAAGACCTGCATTTGACTCCTTGCTCTGCTGTTTACTGACTGTGCTACCATGGGTAACTGCTGCTGTTGGGGCCTTAGTTGTTGTCTTGTGTGTAAGATAAGGGCATTGGGCAAGGGGATCTGAATTCCCTTGGAGCTTCTTCCACTCATTATATAATGTAGTTGCATGGCTTTGTTTCCCAAATTCTCTGCATAGCTCAGGGTCAGTTGTTTTTTATTTGTGTCCAATTCTTTATGACCCCACTTGGGGTTTGCTTGGAAAAGATACTGGAATGGTTTGCCATATCCTTTGCCTGCTTATTTTACAGATGAGGAAACTGTGACAAACAGGGACAAGCTACTTGCCCAGGGTCACACAGCTAGAAACTGTCAGAGGCTAGATTTGAACTGGGGAAGATGAGTCTTCCTGATTCCAGGCTGTGTGCTCTCTGCACTGTGGAGCCACCTAGCCGTCTAGTTCCATGGAGAATACCTGTCTAACCCTATGCTCTCATGGTGTCTTTCCTCTGTTGATAATATTTAACACTGAAATTTATGGAACATTGTATTTGATGTTGTTAGGGACAGGGATTTGTGATTGCTGTGATTGCATTAGTATAGGGAGCTCTAAGATGAAGAAATTCCCACTGCCAGTACAGCTTGGCACACTCTCTACTAGTTACAGTCTGCAAGAATTAGTCCCCAGAGCATTAGGAGCTTTAACAACCAGTGTGTATCGGAGGCAGGGCTTGGCCCTGGGGATTCCCAGCTCCTGCAGTACCACAGTTACTTCTAATACAGATTTAAGTCTTAAGTGCTATTCTTAACTGAAACTCAGGGTAGCAATTATATCCTGAGCCAATAATGTGTTTCTAGCCATCTGATATCTAGAACATATAAATTGGCTTTGTTTAATTATTGGCCACATTTTCTTCCCTTTCTTTTCTTTTTTAACAGTTAACAAAATATTCAAGAAGTAATGACATTTTGGTAGCTACACCGTCTTGAACCTAGTGAATATTTGTAGATCTAATTTTTTTTTTGCTTTTTGGAGGGCAATTGGAGTTAAATGACTTGCCCAAGGTCACACAACTAGTTTTTGTGTTCTGAGGTCGAATTTGAACTGAGGTCCTCCTGACTCCAGGGCTGCTGCTACTGGAGTCTACTCACTGCACCACCTAGCTGCCTGACTATAGATCTATTTCTGTCTTCACAAAAAAATAGCAAAAAAGATACACTGTAAACTTTGAAATTAACTCTGATTATAATAATGCATTAGCTGTCGAATAATGTTTAGATTGTTGAGATATGTATAGTAAAAGCCCTTTACCAAAATACATTTTGTAAATATATTGTTTTTACTTCTCTCCCCTTGGTATATTCTCTTCACTATCCTCTCCTTTCTCTTCCCTACCCTCACCCTAAATTTCTGATTCTGAAGGTATTGACCTCACATTCAGTATTCAGGTTTTCTTCAACTTCTCCCCACCGCTTTAGAGCATTTACCTTTGTCAGAGTACTTCTACTGTTACTGTGATTTTTTGTTTTATATGCCAATGTTAGTGTTGTCTTTATCTGATAACATCGCTTAAGATTTTAGAAGAAAAAATACTGAAACCAGAGTTATAGTGACCCTTGGATTTTGATCCTTCTATGTATTATTTAAAATGAGAAGGATCTCATTGGTTGATGTTTTTATCTAAGAATGCTGACTTTTAGATTATCCATAGAAGATATAAATAATCTCAGTAGTTCTGACTTGGTGACATGGCTTATTGTATGAGGCACTGAAAATGAATTTAATACCATCATGTGTTGGTTTCACTCTTTCTTTGAAGATAGTTAGTAACAGGTATAATTATTTTATAGGTCAGAGGATTGAGACATCACTTTCCTGCTGCTTATTCAGACTCATGCTGTGTGTGGCACAGAGCCATGGTTGTACTTAATCCCTTACTGTATCCCCTGTTAGGACAAGATTGGCAGAAGTTATATTGGAAGACTTTTAACCTTAGAGATACATTTATTTTCAGTAGTTAAAAGGTAGAAAAAGAAAGTAAACATTGAGAATATAAAGGTTAAATTGAAATGATAGGACTAGGTGATTGAGATGCAAGAAAAGTTATTTAATGTGCAATTTTGGGATCTTGCCTTTCCTGTAGGAAGCAGTTAGCAATACTGGCTGATCTAGTGAAAGATTTACCCTTGGAGTTTGACTTCCTCTTTTCACACTCTCAAGCCGAAGTAATCTCTGGAAAACAAGAAGGTACTAGAACTAAATGTATACTTGACTCTTCACTTGAATGACTGCATTGTCTTAATAAAAGTTAGATATTTCACAGCATCTGAATTGCGTTCAATACCATTTCATAAATAATTTTTATCTTTCTGAATGTGCATAATTTTTCTTGATTGTGCTATTTATCATGCTGTGCATGGTTATTATATGAATCTGTGTTGGCATTTTATTTCAGGAATTTTTCCTGGTTTTAGTCTTCTGTTTAAAACCCATATGCTTGAGGAGGGTACTTAGTATTTAAACACAATTATTCCTAGTGGGGTTTCTCATAGCTAATGGTAATTTTGGAATCAGCATGTGGCTTCAGAAACTATAATTGATTTCCAAATCAAATGGCAAAGTGGACAATTGGATCAAAGTAGGGGAAAATGTCAGAATGCAGAAAGTACTTATTTACTGTGCGTTAGTCTGATCCTGTTCTCCTAATTTGCTTTGGGGTGATTGACCTTTTTTCTTTTAATATCTTCCCCTCACCCGGAGTTCTGAACCTTTTTTTTTTTTATGTCTTTGGTCCCTTTGGTAGGCTAGTGAAACCCTATGCACCCCCACTCAGAATAATTTTCTTTTAAATTAAAGGAAATGTTGAATATTAGTGAAAATAAAGATGTAATTTTTCCCCATCCAAATTCACAGATCCCTTGAAAACTCTTCATGGTCTCCTTTGGGGAGAGAATCCCAGGTTAAAGACTCCTGTTCCATATAGCGCCAGGTCACCAGTGTTAGTGTCTCCATGACAACCATCACTAAGTTAGGCCTGTTACCTTTGGGGCTAAATTTATAGGCTAATATCAGATTGTTTTTCTATTTGTTAGAAAAGAGGAGTAAATTTCCTGGGTTTATGTCACATAGTTCCCATTGGCATGGTGTCAAAGTTTCTCATCTTTTCTCATGAAATCTCTAAGATAGTGACATCTGACTTTATGCACAGGGAAATGCCACATTCGTTTTTCTGAAGGAAAAAATAGCTTACATTAGGTTGTCAGTAGAGAATGTTTTAAGGTGGAGGCTTCAGATGTCTGGGTATAAGGTGGAGAGATTCAGGTGAATGGTTTTTGTTTCTTACTCAGGTGTTTATGCATGGATTGGGATCAACTTTGTTTTGGGAAGATTTGACCATGAAGATGGTAAGTGTTTTTTGTGTTCATTTAGAGTGGGCCTGTGGGAGTGAGGCTCTAGTGATGGTGGTTCCATCTCCCATGGAACCTGTCGGACCCACTTAGAGCATATTCTTTCCTTACATTTGGGGTTTGCTTTCTGGTCCCTGTTTTATTTTTACACTGATTGAATTATTATGTTGGCTGTTTTTTTTCCTCTCCTAAGGACTTTTTAAAATAGTTCTTTTTCTTTCAAATACAGAAGGCCTGGGTCCCCAAGAATCAGTGCCTGGACGCAGGAGGACAGTAGGGATCCTAGATATGGGAGGAGCCTCTCTCCAGATTGCTTATGAGGTTCCCACCTCTCCTACTTTCCTCCCTCCAGAACAGGTACATATGTTTCCCCATGGGACAGGGAGAGGGGGGAATTCAGGTTTCCATGTGTGTCAGAGTCTGGATGGTTTATGCACATTGAGTAGCTGGGTAGCATGGTGGATAAAGTGCCAGAGCAATGTCAGGAAAATCTGGGCTCAGATAACTACCACATTGTGTGACTCTGGGCAAGTCTCTTAACCTGTTTGCCTCAATTTCCTTATCTATAAAATGGGGATAATAATAGTCCCTCACTCCCAAGGTATCGTGAAGACCAAATAAGGTAATGTTTGTAAAGTGCTTTGTAAACCGTAAAGCACTGTATAAATGCTGCTTTTAATAGCATGCTGTCTAACATCTTTTGAGGGGAGGCTTTGGGCCTATTGATAAGAAATGCAAATAGTACTGAATGATGTGAGATCCTAGAAAATAAGAGGGGAAATGTTAGCCTCTGTTCCACAGACAAGGGTAGGACTGTGTTCCCCGCAGTCAGAGATCGATAACAGGATGGCACCAGAGGGCTGAAGGGTCCCTTGAGGGATGTGTGGCTTGTTGCTTTGTGCAGCTGTGGTATGGAAAGTATACTGCCCATCACTTAACTTTTGTTCTGGTGCAATAAAACAGCTTAATCCAACTTTGCTCTTGATTTGGGATCACAAAGGAATTCCCTAAAAGCGGCTTATTGTAAAGGCCTTGTGGTGGGTGGTCTCTATAATTAAAATAATGTTTGAATGAAAGAAACCCCAGGGATTAAGGTAACTCTTAGAGCCAGTCCTTTTGGCCCATGTTGTCTTTGCCTATAAATTAATCAGTGATCCAGCTTGGCTGTTTCCTATCCCACTGAATTATAGGAAGAAGCTGCCAAAGTCCTGCTAGCCGAATTTAACCTGGGCTGTGATGTACAGCATACGGAGCATGTCTATAGAGTCTATGTCACCACCTTTCTGGGTTTTGGGGGCAACTTTGCCCGGCAACGCTATGAAGATATGGTGCTGAATGAAACCCTTACCAAAAATCGGTAATGTTATGTTGGGGTTTGAACTCTGAACTAGATCCTGGGCAGCCCAAGGATGTAATACATCTAGTACTAGTCTGCTGTCTTGCACTTGACAGACCCTTAACAAAGGCCTGTTGAATTGATTGACTGTTAGGAAGGAAGAAGAGCATCCTACGGTGGCCAAGCCCTTCGTCCTTTGGCTCCCTACTTCTGTCTTAGTGACTGTCTGTGTCTGTAGATGGAACAGGCATCTCTCAGCATTGCCCTGTTTGAATCAGGGTTTCTACAGAGAGGATTTTGTACTCTGAAGGAAGTGCTTTTTATGAATTATTTTGCTATTCTCTGTATTTCAAAACAGTATCTAAGAAGAACTGAGCTTAATATAGTCACTTGTTTTAAAAATATCGTGAATACAGAGAGACAGGCAGACTGGTAGAGTGGAAAGAACACTGAGCAGACCCATTCGGGTGGAGGCCAAACTCTGCTGCTTATTGGCTGTGACCCTGGAAGAGTCACTGAACCTTAATATCTTTAACTGAAAACTGGGGACAGTGATATTAGCCTTCCCTACCTTATGGGTTTGTGAGGATTAAAGGAGGCCATCTCTGTAAGTACTTACAGTTCATGCATGAACTGTTATTATCATTACTTTAATCAGCTTCACAGAAAAATAACTAGATGTGTTTGTTAAATCCGTTGTGTTTCTTGGTGTAGGACATTTAGAGAAACACAGAAGTGGTGTTATCATGACTCCTATTATTGTGGCAGGTTGCTGGGCCAGCAGACAGGTTTGACTCCAGAAACTCCCTTCCTGGATCCTTGCTTGCCCGTGGGCCTCCAGGATGTGGTGGAGAGGAACAACCATGTCCTGCACATCAGAGGCAGAGGAGACTGGCTCACGTGCGGGGAGATGGTGCAGCCGCTGCTCTCGAGGGCCAACACCAGCCAGGCCTCTCTGAATGGCATCTACCAGTCCCCCATTGACTTCAACAACAGCGAGTTCTATGGGTTCTCAGAGTTCTTTTACTGTACGGAAGATGTATTGCGCATCGGTGGTCGCTACCATGGGCCAACCTTTGCCAAGGCTGCTCAGGTACATGATCGAAGTTTATTTGCAACTTCTGTGTGCCCTATGTACAGAGACTCCTGGCTGCCACCTCCTCTCCCTGCACCCCCACTTTCTGCTTGGGGAAATTCATCTCCTGTAAGCCTTCCCAGACTACTCTCCATCTTCCCTCTGGATATGTTCTCTCCTTCCTCGGAACTCTACTTGTATTTTCTTTATACACCTCTTACATTTTTAACATTTCCAAATTATGTTAGAGTTATTTGTATACATGTCTTATCTCTCACAATAGATAAAAGAAATTTGAGGACAAGGAATAAGCCTCCTGTATCTTTATGTAGAGTTGATTTCATTTCAGAAATAGTGACAATAAAAATTCACAAGTCAGGAGAGATAAGTTGAGACATACTTACAGGCTTCACAGATAAGGAAGCAATATTATTAAATCTGTATGCATCAAATGGCATAGTTTCTAGATTCTTAAAGGAAAAACTAAACTGCAAAAAGATTTGGCTAGTAATGCAATGATTATAGGAGATTTTATCTCTTTCAGAGTTGGAGAAATGTTAACTCATATTAACAGAAAGGTGAAAGAAAGTGGAAGAGACAACTGAAAAATTAGATTTGAAAGACTTAACACATCTTTGGCATAAGAATATTAAGGAATATACATATTTCTTAGCATGTGATGTTGTCATTACCAAAAAGAAGCCCCAGCTTACCTGCTGGCCAGACCTCAGTGGGTACTGGAAGACCCAGCAGGAGACTTGCTGCACCTTTCCTCAGCCTTCCTGCCAGTGCCCCTGTCCTCTTCTTGACTGGAAGTTAAATCCCCTCCCCTCAGCTCCTTGGCAAGAAACCCAGACCTCTTGTTCCACTCTGACCCTCAGACTTGCTCTCTCTAACTCCCCCCACCCCCTTAGTGTTGTGGGCTGAGCCTCTCCAGCTGTTTTTTATTGACATGGCTGCTCACTCTTCTTGGATGAGCAGGAAGTCATCAAGTACGATTCTTTTGCTAAGATGGAGGACAGTTTAGCCCCACTCTCTCTGTTGTCTGTGCACCCTCCAGGCCGAGGTGTTACTCTCTGACCTCTAAGGGCTCCTGGACGTGGCTTTCTACCTTGTCCTGTACCCTAAAGCCCAACAGGTCTTTCTGTCAACCTAAATTTTAGCCAAACTGTCTTTTGTTGTCTTTGTGAGCTTTCTGATAATAGGGTCTGGCCCACCTTTCTAGTTGTGTTTCCTGGACTTAGAACAGTGCTTGCCATATGGTAACTGTTTGATAAATGCATATTCATCCATTCATTCATTCATATGCCAAGGCACAAGAAGTCATAAATGCAAGAAGATAAAAACATTAAATGTCCTTGATAGACCATAAGACAAAAACAAGGCATTAATACAAGGACACAAACAAAATATACAGTACTAAATGGAGACTCCGTAACAGTGCCTTGAATGATGAATGGGTCACATCATCTGAAATGGTAGCTATGAAAAGAGAAGGAAGACATTTATTCAGTATACAAAAATGTTTCAGATCTGGAAAAGGAAATTCTCAGAGGAAAAATTACATTTCTGAAAAGGCATTTAACAAAATAGAACAAGAAAGCATTAAAGAACTGATCATGTGATTAATTAATATGAAATTAATGGGGAGGCTAGGTGGCACAGTGAATAGAGCACTGGCCCTGGAGTCAGGAGGACCCGAGTTCAAATGTGGCCTCACACACTTAACACAAAACTAGCCATGTGACCTTGGGCAAGTCACTTAACCCCAATTGCCTTGCCCTTCCCCCTCCAAAAAGCAAAAAGAAAAATCTAAAAATATATATATATGAAATCAAAATATTAGTAAACCCCAAAGAAGAAGACATCTTGAAAATTATGGGAGAAAAAGATACAGTTTAGAAGAAAAAAATTCCATAGACATGATAAAACTGAGAGCTTTTTTTCTTTATCAAAGGGGGCAGCAGTGCATAAGAGAACACTGGGATCTTGAATCAGAGTACCTGGGTTCAAATGCTACTTCTGCCACTTTCTCTCACATACCCTTCCTGAACCTCAGTTTCCTTATCTGCAAAACAAGGTGATTGGACTAGATGGCTCTGAGGCTCTTTCCAACTTTAGACCTATGCTCTATCACCATATTTTGCACATGGTAGGCAATTGGAAAGCCAACTAGGTGGGCAGTGGATTGAGCTCTGGGCCTGGAGTCAGGAAGTCCTGAGTTCAAATGCACTCACTAACTGTGATCCTGGGCAAGTCACTTAACCCTATTTTCCTCAGTTTCCTTATCTGTCAAGTGAGCTGGAGAAGGAAATGGGAAACCACTCCAGGAAAATCCCAGATTGTGTCATGAATAGTCAGACACAACTGAAAATTCACTGAACAACAATAGGCAATTAGAAGATCTGTATTGCTGGCTTGTTCCCACAACTTGTAACTTTACCATCCAGATTTTAAGTTCTTTTGGTTCCTCTTAAAAACTTCAGGGAAATGGGATTTTCTTGGCCTTGTAGCCCTGCTCCATTGATGCAGATTCTGTCCCGTCTACAGTGTTGACCTGAGAATTCCTGTGGCCACAAAACTCCCCACCTTGGAGCCATCGAAATGAGGCTTGGTGGTCTGTAGACAGCAGACCTGGGGGCTCTGCCAGGCTCACAGTCAGAGCCTCTCCAGCTTGATGGAGGGGCCTGAGCTGATCCTGCCCTGGGGCTTTGCCTTTGTGACGCCTTGTTACCTCCATGTCGTGGTGAGACATCAGAAGAGGGTCTGAGTGGGGGCCTGCTCCCTGAACTTCAGAAAGCGTCACTTCTGATGTTCCTACTCATTGAGTATTCTCATCTGTGATTCGTATTTGCATATAGAGTCATGTGGGCAAGGCCAGATTCTTTTCCAATGGCCTGAGCTTTAAAAAGGCCCCAGCTTTCTTAGAATTCTCCCTTGTGGCCGTGGTACAGTCTGCAAGACTCTCCTCAGTCCAGCATGCATGTGTTAAGCTGTGTGCTGAGAGCATGCAGCTGGTATGTGTCGGGCCTTTGGACCGATCCAGTGCTTTTTCTAGGATACCACCCTTCTCTCCTAATACTGATAAATTATTACTTGATCAGCTACTAATGGCTTGACATGTTGCTCTTTCTAGCTATGATACTTGTGTGTTATTTTGCAGAAAGAGTAATTTAACCAGTAACTAGAGGGGGTCATGATTTGAGCACAGTGATGAACGATGATAGAATTTGGATCAGAGGATCTTTTTTTTTTTTTATCTTAAAGGTGCAGCAATTGGACAGCCCAAAGATTACTATTCTGTGTATTCATGGAGAAGGCTAGCCTTGTTTGAGAATGTTACATGTAGAAGGAACCTCACTATGGAGTCCTTTTGCTGCTTCCAGACCTAAGCCAGTGCCATTCTGGCATAGAGGGGTCTTCAGCCTAACTCTGCAGCGATGGAGAGAAAAGCATGGGCGAGGCCTCTAGATGGGAGATCACATTCTCCTGTCATTATTATGGGATGGGTTCTAGGTAGTTCAATGGAGAAATGAATCTGCCCCATTTGAAAACATGGAAATGAAGGAGCTGGATCTTTTCCCTCTTTAAAAACATGGGGTTTTAAAGTTAAAAACTTTAGTACTTTCTACTTGCATGACTCCTTTTTCAGAGGAAGTTGGTGGTGTAATAGATAGAGCACTGGGCCTAGAGCCAAGAATACTTGAGTTCAAAGCCTGCCTCTCAGATGTTTACTAGCTGTCTGACCCTGGACAAGTCACTTAATCTCTGTCTGCCTTAGTTTACTCAGCAATAAAAGTCCCTACCTCACAGTGTGGTTGTGAGACTCTAATGAGGTATTATTTGTGAAAAGCACTTATCATAGTGCCTGGCACATAGTAGGTGCTATGTAAATGTTTATTCCCTTCCTCTGCCCTCTTCTTCCATTCCCCATAGTTAGGTCTGTTTCTGTTTCTGAGTTTAAAAGATGCGGCGTACATGATGTCTTAACCCAACATTGTAAGGTTTACAAAGTGTTTTCCCTCCTATCAGCTCCGTGTGGTAGTTCAGGTAGACATTGTTGTCTTCTTTCTCCTGGAAAGGAAGCTGAGAAGTCAGATTACTTGGTAAGAGTCCCAGGGAGGAGGGGGCAGGTCTGGGGATCCCACCTAGGTCTCCTCCTTCTAAACCCTGGGCTTTTCCCACCTCATTGTACCGCATCTTCTTTTGTTAGCCTAGTCAGTATGAATGGGATAAATTGTAAATTCCCCTTTTAGTGTTTATCCTTCCTGGTTTATGTCATACATCCTCTCTATGTTTTCATCCCAGGACTACTGCAGTATGGCATGGCCAGTGCTGACTCAGAGATTCAAGAATGGTCTCTTCTCATCACATGCCGACCAGCACAGACTTAAGTAAGGAATCTCTTTAAACATCACCACATGCAGGAGGGTTATTGGTGGAAGGTGGGGTTTCATTGATTTGGAAGATGTGAAGGGCTATTATAGTGAGCAAATGCTCGGAGACTCAGGGATCCCTGAACTCCTCAAAAGGAATTCTGAGCTAGTGGGAGGGAAATGAAGATGAAACCCTTGGTGGTGGTGGCAGCACTGGGGGAGTGTGTGGCAGTGAGAAAGCCATTCCGATGGTGCTCCATTCAGAGATAAGAAAGCTAAGCAGGGGAGGGGGGCACTTTTCTCTGGCTTGGGGTGCAAAGGGGCATTTGAAGTGTAGGTCTGTTCTCTTTGCAGATATCAGTGTTTTAAGTCAGCCTGGATGTACCAAGTCCTCCATGAAGGATTCCACTTCCCGTATGATTACCCAAACCTGCGAACAGCCCAGTTGGTGTATGACCGGGAGGTTCAGTGGACCCTAGGAGCCATTTTGTATAAAACACGTTTCCTACCACTCAGGTAAAGCAGGACACGTGTAGTGGGGTTTAAATCACTCTCTGCTTCCTAAACTTGGGCGACTGTGAGCACAGGGTCATCCATCCAACTCTGCTGTCTGGCCTAATTAGGCAGAAGGGGCTGGTTAGGAGAGGCTTCCTTTGCAGCTCCTCTTAAGGAAAAGGAGGAGCCCAGCAGAGCCAGAAGGACGGCACTGTCATTTCAGCCTGAAATGGGTGACTTGTCAGGAAGTACTTGAGGAATCCGCCAGCACATCTGGTCACTGGATCTCAGCAGCCCCAGCAGCCCAAAGGCCTTGGGTGATTCCAGTGGAGGCCTAATAGTCTGTTTAACCTAAGATAGTTTCTTACCTTTAGGAAGCTACCTACCTATAACTTTCCCCAACCTCCTGTTGCTTCCCTAGGGATCTCCGACAGGAGGGTGTCCGGCAGGTCCACAGCGGCTGGTTGCGCCTCTCCTTTGTGTACAACCACTATCTTTTCTTTGCCTGCATCCTGGTGGTGCTCCTGGCTATCCTTCTGTACCTTCTGCGGCTGCGCCGAATTCACCGTCGACAAGCTAGAGCCTCTGCCCCCTTAGACCTGCTATGGATAGAAGACGTGGTACCCATGATTGGGGTGCAGGTGGGACCATGATGCCACTCCGGGCCTGAAGAACCAGAGAACTGATGCTCGGGCTGTCCTGGCCCCATCTTGAGCCTGCTTCCATGATCTGTGAGGCTGTTATTGTGTTGTGTTTTCACACCTTCCTTCTCACAACCAGCTATCCAAGAGAAGCCATAACCCAACCTGTGAAGTTATACAGCTGAGACACTCAGCCTCGCTCTGCCTCATGCCCTTGATCAGGGAGGTTTGGTATTGGAGGAAGGAGATTCTTGAGCTACATTCAGCTTTCACTCACCTTGATGGGCAAGAGGATACTGGGACTGCAGCATCTGATACCAAGCCCAATAGATGTTAGGAAGCATGGCAGTCTTTTCTTTCTCTGTAACAGAGAAGTCTCATATGTGGAGATCCACAGCTCTTAATAATGATCCAAGGATCTTTTGTGATTGTGGACCAGTAGAACTTCGAGGCAACTGAAATAACACCAATGAATTCTCTTTTTATCTGGCAGTGAAGCTTTCCTGGGGTAGTCTAAGGCTCTGGCCTAGGCTTGCTGCTAAGGTGACTTAAATGGGATGTGTATGTTCTAAAGGATCCATTGAAGACTCTTGTTTCCTGTCTGCTTGGCACGGATCCGTTTTTTCCATATCAATTTACAGAAGAGGCTGAATAAAGAGTGGGGAACCTGTGACCTTAGGGTTACATGTGGCCTTTGAGGACCTAGAGGGCCACATGTGGCCTCGAGGCCACAGGTTCCCCACCCCTGGGCTAAATCTAGGCATTATTTTTGCTTCTTGAGCCTTAAAGGTACCTGTAGGACTCTGGAAGCTGTGACAGAGCAGGGTCCTTGGGTTTGTTTATTTAAAATTAGGATTCCTGCCCCCCTAGCCCATTTTATCTGAGCCTCTGTGTCTGGGTTCTAAGTTGCCACTTCATTTCACTGCCAAGATAGATGTATAGTGTCAGAAGGGATGTATATGTTTGTGTAGAAAGGAAAAAGAAATATCAGGATTTGGGGGAAAAGGCAATAAAAGTCAGTTTTTTTTAAGGTGTTGATAGTTTTTGCCTTTGAGAATTTCTGGAGGAGGCAGAGTTCCAGGTAGGACGTAGTCTGATCTGGCCAGTTCATAACTCTAGAAGGCATTTCATGAGTAAGGAGAGAGAAAAGGGCAGCAATAATTAGACTAGACTGTTAAGGCCAAAGGGATCAGCCTTTCTGGGATATCATGGAACAACCACTGATTCATCTACTCTGCTTTGGTTTTCCTATTCTTGTAACAATCTTTGATGATTTTTTTTCCCCTCAGCTTTTACAAAACCTCCTTTTTTACTTTTGATCTTTCCCCTATAAGCCACTCTGACTTTACCTTTCCATGATTTTTCTCTTGGTCCCCCTTTCACTTAGCATGAATAAAGAAATGATCCCTAAATTAAACAAGGTGGAAAATACACATACCTGCTTGGTGAGAACTGGAGATGAAAGGGTTTCAGCCAGGTCTCAAACTGATTTTTGAGTTATTAGGGGAGGGCAAAGATCTCTGAATTACCTTCAGGGACCTATTAAATGAATCTAATATGGGGATTCCATAACTGTCTTGGAAAATGTCTCTTTTTACTACATTAGGCTTATATGATTACTTTATCCCAGTTTCTTTTTTTTTGGAGGGGGGAAGGCAAGAAAATTGGGCTTAAGTAACTTGTCCAAGGTCACACAGCTAGAAAATATCAAGTATCTGAGGTTGGATTTGAACTCGGGTCCTCCTGACTCCAGGGCCAGTGATCTATCCGCTGAGCCAACTAGCTGTTCCTTTATCCCAATTTTGTCTTTTTTTCCCCTTCAATTTCTCTGCTTTCATATTTTACAGTAAAAGCCTGTTTGGTTGACATTTAAAAGCGTACAAAAGAGTTGGGGGGTGGGGCAGTGACCTGGCACCAATCTAGTTCCATTTTTTTTCCCTACCATGGCCTCAAATGTTTGGAATGCTGCCTTCAAGAAAATGAAAACTAAACAAAAGCTTTCTAATAAACTGCCAATAAATCACATTCAATATAGAAAGTATTTGGAGGTGAAGAGAAAAAGGAGAAAAAGTTGTTAAATACCCAAAAGCACTTATGTGTGTGTAGTTAATATGCTTCACTGTGATCGTTACTTAGGTTAAGTACATTTTATCATTTTTTTGTGTAAATTATCCTTCATATTATTGATTTATTGGAAATGGTTTTTACATTTTTTTTTATGTATATTTTTTAATTACAAGGTCTGGGACCAATTCTCAATCTCAAGTAAATTATTACCCTTAAATTGTGTGAAAACGTGGAAGGAACATGTCTAAATGTTAGATTTTTTTTTTTGCCTTTTGGAGGGCAATTGGGTTTAAGTAACTTGCTCAAGGTTACACAGCTAGTTTTTTTGTGTTAAGTATCTGAGGCTGGAACCGAACTCAGGTCCTCCTGACTCCGGAGCCGGCGCCTTACTCATTGTGCCACCTAGCCGCCCTAAATGTTATCTCTTAAAACTACCCAAAACACTTAATATTGCTATTGGTATTTTCTCTTGCATTTCATCCCTTTGGTTCTTCTTTTGCCCCTTTGTTAACTTCACTAAAAGAGCATCACTTCCCTGACAATATATGAGTGACAACACTTTGCTTTCTTAGGACTCGTTCCTGAAATTGTGTTTTGCACAGTTCGGTTTAGCTTTTACTATCTCTCTCCCAACCCAGTCTTTCAAACTTTTTGCATTTTCCTTCTACTTGGGTATCCATAATTGGAATTTTTCTCCCTGTGAAGAGAATTACTTCCATCAGATTGAGTGTTTTTTCCCTTGCAAATTTTAATATGATCTTTGCCATTACTGATTCAGGTCAAATCCCATTACAGTAAATTTCATCGTAAGAAAAATTGTAATGGCACTTTCCTTATCTCAGGACAACACATTTTTTTATTTTAAATAATTAAATGCAATATATCCTTTTGCTTTTCAGCCTTTGTCTATATATTTGTTCTTTGGCAAAGCAGAACAAAGGGTAAACATGCAGTAGTTTGGCATAGTACAGGCTTTTAAGCAGTTGACTTTTAACCCCTCACAAATGTCCTTACTTCTAACTCTGCTTTTGAGCAGACAGAAGGGTTTTTAAACAGATTTTAGATTTGCTTGTTAAGTGTCTTCATAAAATGTTTCAACTTACTCCAACCCTGCCTTTACTGGAATTCACTTTAGAGATTCTTGGGAAGTGTTTCTCAGAGTGGGGCACATTGAAAGATACAAGGATAGAGGCTGGACCTGTGATTTCATTTTTATGGGAAATCCCTGGGGGAAGAAACTCTCCTCTACCCATGCAGCTCAGCACTTTCTCTTGGACTCAGACTAGAGAGCTCTCTAAAGCATTGGAGGTTTAGCAATTTGTCTGGGGTCACACAGCCATTCTGGACCTAGGCCCTCTTTGTGGGCTTGCCTCCCGAGCGGGGCAGTTTGGGGAATCCAGTCATTTACTTATGAGGACTGTCATTAAAACAGATGACCCAATTTCATAGGTCTGAGAACTTACGGAAGTGGGAGGGCTGATGGTGAAGACATCGTTTCTAACAGTAATCATCACAGGCAATTCTGGTAGAATAAAATTATTGACGTGCCCTTACTCCACAAGCTGATTCTAACACACTCATTTGCATAGTATGTCCTGGTGTGTGTTTAGCACCTTTCATGAATACCTCAACACCTCCGATTACCTTTGCTATGCATCTGCTTTGTTTACATCTGAGTAATTTTCATTATTAACAAATAAGACTGTTAGCAGTATATAGAAAAACCCACATACTTCTCAGTCAGTTTCATGATTCTCTAATGGAGGTAACATTAGGCATGTATTTTTAAAATTTACCCGCCTTTATATTCTATAATTCATGCAGCCAGCAGCAGCATCTAATGTGTTTCCAGGCTAGTCACATTCCAAATTACTGAAGGACTAAATGAGTAATTAAGTTCTACCTCACTAAGCAGTTGGGCAGCTAGGTAGTGCCGTGTACAGAGCATGGGGATTGGAATCAGGAAGGCTCCTATATTCAAATCCAGCCTCAGGCACTTACTAGCTATGTGACCCTGGGTGAGTCACTTAACCCTGTTTGCCTCAGTTTCCTCATCTGTCACATGAGCTGGAAAAGAAAATGGCAAACCACTCTAGGATCTTTGCCAAGAAAACCCCAAATGGGGTCACCACTGGACAGCAACAACAAAAACATTAAGCAATTGGATTGTTATTGCAGAAAGCTTCTAAACTTCCAGTAACAGGTTTCTTTTTTGGCAAACAGGTTCAGAAATGTCTGATTCCCTCCGTTTGTGCTAATATGTTTGTTATATCGCCTAACTTAATTTCAGTTGGATTAAAAAGGAAGGTGGCAGCAGCTGGAGTTGAGGCTTAGGATTCCACTGACTTAGTCTCTATTGCATTCTCCTTTTATCGACATTTGTAGCCAAATACTTGAGTCTGTTTGTTTTGGTTTTTTTTGTATTACCAAAAAATACTGAAGTCAGTTCTTGAAAGCCAAAAGTTGTGGTTCATTTCATACTTAAATTTGCCATGCATTTCACGAAGAGCAGTTAGTTCTACCTTGACAAACAATGACAAACAGATGAGAGGCAGCAGCCCTGTAAAGCTGATGTGTTGCTCTGTAAGCCAGGGGCCTGGAGTTTTACTCCATTTTTCCTATGAACTCATTGTGCCTGCTTGTGGATGTGTTCCCTCATCGCTAAATGATTCCAGGGCCAAGCCCTTCCAGCTTTGGCCTCCTATTCTGGTTTTGTTTTGGTTTTTTGCTTATACCATTCTCAAGTCTAACCTGGATTTAACCTTTTTGAGCTCAGTCTCTCCTTGGGCTTAGAAAGTGTATCTGCTTTGCTGAGATAAACAGCTAGTACTTTTCCTTTGCCTCAGCTCCAGCTTAGGGTTTTCCTCCATAGCAAAGTTCATTTTTATCATGACAGCTATACTTTTAAAGTGCTTTCTTTATAAAAATGGATAATATTATACCCATATTACAGAGGAGGAAAGGGTAGGTCAAAGGGGTTAAATGACTTAATTGTAGTTGTGTAACTCGTATTGAGGACTCAAACTCAGGTCTTCTGAATCCAAGTCTAGGACTTTTTATGTCCTCTTTGGGTCATTTCCTCACTTCTGTGCTAAACTTATAATCAAATATCCTCAAATTGACATAACTGAGGGATTCTCCAGCCCACCTTTTGGCTTCACTAGAAGAGGAGGCAGGACAAAGGATAAAGCATAAAATTCACATTTCACACCGGCCATTATAGTTGGAATACTCTTGGATACCAGAAGCCAAAAGAATACCTTTCAGTTTATGCAAACAGAATTACCTTCAGTAAGCTTTTATTAAGGTAATTAAAAATTTTTTTTCCTTTATCTCCATGGAGTTTACATCTGGTGGGTAGAATGTATGTACATGAGTATATAGGAAATATGTGTAAAATAATTTCAAGGAGGCGGTGCTGGGTGAGATGGGGGAGGGGGTTCAGGAAGCAGCACCTGAGCTGTGCTTTGAAGGCAGGCAGGGAGTCGGAGGGGGAGAGCACATTCCATATCTGGGGCACCTCTTGTGCAAAGGCCCCGCAGTGGGAAGTGGGACCATTGGCCAACAATTTGCCTTCATGGCAGTGGTTTCTCTGCTGGCTCGTTTTTGTATTTATACAGTTGGTTTCTTATAAATCTTATGTAATTTAACAATTGAAATGGAAACAAGCCTGCTATAAAATCATGTTCAATGTGCAATCATTTGTACAGTAATATCAAAATTAAACTTCTTTCAAAGTAAACCAAAAGTACCCACCTTCTGTCATGCCGTTTAATGCTACGTATGACCAAAGATTTTGTCTAGGCCTTGGGTAAAAGGTTCATAAATAATAGATCTTTTGTCTCCCTGGTTTTTACTTTTTCCCATCCCCGCAGTTGCTCAGCTATTGGGGTACCTTTCATGTGGGACATGCTATTTGCTACCCCAAACTCCAATGTGAAGACCCCAGGGCTGTGTCTTATTTCTGTTCAGTAGTTTCAACCCTCCTATCCCCACTGAATTCTGCCCCAAACTGATGATAAAAGAGAAATGGGGTCAAATGCATCTGCCACTAAATTCAGGTGTTCCCTTGGGACAGTCAGACAAGCAGGGCAGTGTCACACTGCTCTCTGCCCACTGAGGGACAAATGAGGCCCAAGTTTGTGACCAAAGAAGGCTTGATTCTTACAAAGGCAGCTCCCTGAGAGGCAGTCATACAGAGCAGGGGTTTCAAACACACAGCCCAAAATATTCTCCTGCTCAGCCTGAATGTAGAACACAGATGATGCACCACCAGGGATCCTTCCTCAGGGTTCAGTGGCCCCCATTTCTAAAGGTGTAGGTGGGACAGAAGGCTGGGCTCAGGGCCTGCAAGTCCAGGGCCACATCAGTTAGAAGACTGACACCTTCCTTCTCCCCTATTAGTCACAGATCCTTGACCTGTTGCATTCTTGGAATGTAGTCACAAGTAAAGAGTCTGTTAGCCCCTTGGAGGCTAGCCACCACAGTCATAGTCATTCTGGGCCTGTGAAATAAGTTCTTTGACTGCTACAGGGGCTTCATAATTAATCAAGTCACAAACTACCTCTGGATGGGTAAAGAAAATACCCAAAGTGTCTGAGCTAGGTAGAATGTCAGAGAGAAGAGTCAGGTAGTCCTACCAAAAACCATACAATGACAACTGTAAAACCCTGATGCAAAATGAAACAATTTAAAATAAAGAGGCTCTAAACAAATTGCAAAAGAATACAGCAGACAAAGTCAGTGTCATTTCAGGGGTCAAACAGAAGGCCAAGCAATCAGAGAGCACCTGGAGGGGCCTAAGCCCTAGTCCAACCCCTTGAGGCCCAGGACAGAAAAGTGCCTTTGCCGGGGTGATGTGGGTGGCAAGCATCAGCAGGAGGAAAGGGGGGAAGAAGTCAGAAATAGAGGAGTACAGTGCTAAAGCCCTCTCAAGGAGCACACAAGCATGAGCAAGTCATGTCAGGACACTTCTTGGGCTTTAGACCTTGGTTTTGCCACAAACTGCATGGCCTTGGACTTTAAGCCCCTTCCCCTCTCTGGTTCTTAGTTTCCTTATGTGTAAAATAAAGAGACTGGGTAAACAATAAGGGGCTCCAAACTGCCCAGAACCAGCTGCTGCTCCTCCACTGACCAACATATCCATGAAGCTGTCTTTGGCACTTGGGCATCCAGGGTGGGGGGACTGGACAGTGCCAAAATTCTCATTCTTTTTTTAAAGCAATCGGGGTTAAGTAACTTGCTCAAGGTTACACTTCCAGTTATTTCTGGGTGTGGCGCTAAGTATCTGAGCCAGGATTTGATCCCCAGGTCATCCCGACACTGGAGCCGGTGCTTTTACACACTGAGCCACCTGGCCACCCCTAAGCAATTGGGGTTAAGTAACTTGCTCAAGGTTACACGGCCAGGTGTTTCTGAGTGGGTGCTGAGTGTCTGAGCCTGGGATTCGATCTCCAGGTCATCCTGACACTGGGGCTGGTGCTCTTACTGTGCCACCTGGCCGCCCCCAAAGTTCTCATTCTTAAGATTTTTACTCCATGTGACAAAGCAGAAAGAGCTTTGCAGCCAGAAAGGCCGGGAGAGGAAGCCCTGCCTCTAACCTCTTCTGCCTGTGTGACCCTGGGTAAGTCATATCACTTCTCAATGTTCTAGGTACCTAAGGAGAGGTGCAGGGGAGGCACTGACCTACGTCGGTGGAGGGAGGTTTCACATCAGCTATCCCCTGCATCAGGTGGAGGGAGGTTTCACATCAGCTATCCCCTGCATCAGTGAGATCCCAGGTTCAGGCCCTAGCTCTAAGATTCTGGCTCAGTCTTGTAATGTCTGTGAAGGTGTATGCGATGTGGGCAGAATCCGTTATTCTTTAAGGAACCTCTACCCAGCCCACTTGACTAAAAATCCTATTACTTTACTCGGTTAAAGCATCATTATCTAAGGTAATACATTTAGCCAGCTAGTGTGTTAGCAGTGTATTTATCTGGAATCGTACATAGAATTTTAAAGTTGGAAGGGACTTTGGATATCGTTTAGTAAAATCTTCTCATTTTAAAACCTGGAGCCTAGTGAGGCTGGGTTATTTGCCCAAAGGCATACTGCCATATGCCCTGACTTTGAGTCGGTTTGCTTTTGCCTCTCCCACGATTAACCTATTAGTGGTGGCTGAACCAGAAGAGCACTGAAGGAATGAAACATGAGGACAGAGGTTGTCTGCCAGAGAGGGAAATGTCAATAACAGAAGCTACTTCTGGGGCTGCGGGTGGGGCAGAAAACAGTCACCCCAGGGGGCAAAGGAGCAGCTTGAGAAGTCCTTATAGAGTAAATACAAATACTTCACATTTTGTTTCCATATACCATAAGACTAAGTCAGAATGAGAAAGTCTTTTTAAATAATAATTTATTTTCTCCCTAGTCACATGTAAAAACAACTTTTAACTTTTTTTTAAAGTTCTGAGTTCCAGATTTCTATGCTTCTCTTCCTCCTTTCTTCCCTCAATGAGATGGTAAGCAATCTGATTGTACATGTTTGATCGCGTATGACATTTTGTGCCAGAAAAGACTCAAACAAAAAAACCAGAAAACAGTATATCCCCGTCTGTATTCAGACAATCATCCATTCTTTCTCTGAAGGCAGACAGCGTTTTTCATCACGAGTCCTTTGGGAATGTCTTGGATCACTGTGCTGCTGAGAACAGCTAAGTCATTCACAGTTCTTCATTGTACAATATTGCTGTTGCTACACATAATGTTCTCCTGGTTCTGCTCACTTCACTTTGCAGCAGTTCATGTAGGTCTTGCCAGGCTGAAATACTCCTGCTCATCATTTCTTATAGCACAGTAGTATTCCATTACAATCACATACCAAAGCTTGTTTAGCCATTCCCCAACTGATGAGCATCCCCTCAGTTTCCAATTCTTAGCCCCCACAAAAAAGAGTTGCTAGAAATATTTTTGTACAAATAGGTTTTTTCCATTTCATTTTTTAAAATCTCTCTGGGACACAGACCTAGCAGTGGTACTGTTGGATCAAAAGAATCAGTCTTAAAAGTTGGAAGGGATCTTAGACATCATGTTAAAAAGCAAGTGACAACTATTCACAACCACTCTACCTGAAGGGTAGTTTTGTTCTGTTTGAAAAAGAATCCTCAGCCCAGTAACTTAATTCTTGATCATCTGATCTGCCTCCCACATCATTTTCTCAATCCAGCAGGAGGGAAGCCCAATGCCTGATAAAGAGCTCTCAAAAGCCTGGGCAAAGCCCAGAAAGTAGCTGCCCTGAGCATTACTTTGGGATTCGCCGCAGTTCATTCATGAGCCAAAGTGCAACGCTGAGCAAAGCCAGGGACCCTGACTGGTGAACTGCAGCCAAAGGAGTTGGAACATACATTAGTAGAGTACTAATGCCCAAGCCCACCTGTTGAAAAACAAACAAAACCAAAGTGAATGAATGACAACAATAGTAGTTAATATTGATTTTTAAAAGAAACTAAATACAGCCAGACAAAATAAAATAGGCTTCTACATTTCCATCTGTTTTCTCATTAGTATTAAATGTAAAATAAAATGAGACTATCCCATAACAATTAATGGTATATAATCCATAGAGGGTAAAAGGGCAGATTAGTACAGAGAACATAAAGGGAAACAACAGGGGGAGGGGAGGCACACACCATGGTGCCCCAAACCCAAAGGGTCCTTCATTTCTTAGTCCCATGAGAAGGTGCTGTCAGTGGTCACATCTATGTTGTGGGTTGGCACAGCAATTAGAATGCCTGGACTGGAGTCAAGGAATACTCCTCTTCATGAGTTCAAATCCAGCCCCAGACACCTACTAGCTGTGTGACCCTGGGCAAATCATGTAGCCCTGTTGCCTCAGTTTCTTCATCTGTTAAATGAGCTGGAGAAGAACACGGCAAATCACTCCAGCATCTTTGCCAAGAAAACCCCAAATGGGGTCACAAAGAGTTGGACATGACTGAACAACAAAAGATCACAGGGTCAATGAATTCTAGATTTAGAGCTGGAAGGGACTCCAGAGATGATCTAATCTAACTTCTTCTTTGTATAGATAAGGAAAATTAAAGTCTTGCCTTGTGACTTGCCTAAGGCTGATTGCACAGGTAGCAGACATCAGAGGCATGATTTGAACCCAGTTTCTCTGACTCCAAAGCCCTTTCCACAACATGATATTGCTAAGGAATACAGGTTTCCAGCTCCTGATTCTGAAGAGGGACCCCAGTTATGAGAAGAGTATTGTGGCTGGAAGCAAATCCCTGGTAAACAGTGGGAAGAGAAACTTGGAGAGGAAATAAGGTCAGAGGGTTGATGGTAAAAAGAGGATGAGAAAAGGGATGGCATACATCAGGGAAAAATGATCTAGCTGGGATGGTTCTGAAAAGACAGCATGGGGCACTGGTTCATTATTAAGCTCCTACTATGCTCAAGACACTATCCCTGGTTCTGAGGGAAAATCCAGACAAAAGGGATGCAGAATGGCACGGTGGGAAAGACCCAAGACCGAGGAGTCAATACCCAGCTCTGCTTCTTCCTGCCTTGGCCTTCACCAGTCAATGGTCTCTCTGGATTTCCATTTCTTCAGCCATGAGTGGAGTTGGATTCTATGACCTCTAAGGTCTCACTCACCCAGCTCTAAATCCACAGGTCATCCCCTCTGTTAAATTTCCATCAATCTTTCCAAGTTCCACGGTTGCATCTGCATGAATACTCCCTCTACCTACACATTAGCCCTCCACAATCTGAATAATCTTTGAGAATTTCTGTAGATAAAAATGTTATTCCCCTGTAGACCACAAAGGCAATAAACCCCTCCAAACACAGCTAGGCTGATCCAGACAAAACTCAACCAGTGTGTCACTGGCACATACCCAAAGCCAAAACCTACATTGGCCTGCTGAGCCAATAACCATCCAGGATCACCTCCATGCCATGATCAGGAACTGGGGTGAGACTTAAACAGAAACAGCTATTTAATGGAAGTAATCATCCACTTGGACTAGGCAATCATTTATCACATATTTGTCAACTATGTCTATTTCCAAGATCTCTGTTGCTCCTCATTATAGAGTGGGAAAGCTCTGGGCTGTGAGCAGGACACAGTGACATCAGGGGCAGGCTCAGACTAAAAGATGTGATATAATGGAAAAAACACTAAAATCAGTATTTGAGTCCTGGCCATCTACTCACCAGCTGTAAGACTATGGGCAAGTCACTGGCCTCAGTTTCCTCACATGCAAATGAGGATGATAACAGGACCCATACTACTTTTATACCCCAGGTTTGTTGTGAGGATTAAAGGAGATCATGTAGGCAATATGCTCTGAAGCTGTAAAGTATTATATAAATGTTGGCAATTATTATCGTCATCATTATAGGACTATAGGACCAAGAGCTGGAAGGGCCCTTAGTCCTAATTTACAGGAACACCCTCATCTTATACATGACTAAGGCATCGAAAGCTGAAAGGATTTGGGGCAGCCAGGTGGCTCAGCGAGTGGGAGCACCGGCTCCAGTGTTGGGACGACCTGGAGATCGAATCCCGGGCTCAGACGCTCAGCACCGCACCCAGAGATAACTGGCCGTGTAACCTTGAGCAAGTTACTTAACCCTGATTGCTTAATTAAAAAAAAAAAAAAGCTGAAAGGATTTGTCCAAAGTCACAAAAGTACTGAGAGCAGAGCCAGGATTGGAACCCAAGTCTATCTACCTTCAATCCTGTGCTCTCCCCATTACACCTATAAGTGGTTAATACCTGTGCATAGGCCACAGCCAGCAATGTTGCCACCGCCATTTTGGCCCTTCGAGGAAGGGGGATTCTCCGGGAGAGGAAGTAAAGCCCAGTAATGGCGGTGACTGTAGTAATTCCCTACAAGAAAGGAAAAGCTGGTCAGAGCTGCTCAGAAGAAATAATGACTTTTCCCCAATTTCTAACTTTCACCCCTTATACTTTGCAAATATATGTTGTTTTCTGGCAACATTACTAATGCCCATCTATAATGATGTACAGACTGAGAGATAATATTGTTTGCAATGGAAATGCTTTCCCCAAAAGATCTGGGTAAAGCTAACATGGTTGTAGTTTTCACTATCATTTGATATAGTGTTAGAAATGTCAATAGCAGCAAGAAAAAGAAACTGAGAGAATGAACATAGGTAAAGAAGAGGCAAAATTATCTCTATTCATAGATTACAGGATGGTTTACTTAGAAAACCCCAGAAATTCAATGAAAAAAATTAAAAACAATTAGTATTCAAATGGATCTGTGATCTCATTGATTTGGATATCCCCTCAATGACTTGCTCATGCTGCCTGCCCATAAGTTTACTGATTCCTTTTCTCCTGACTTTGTATAGACACCAATGGAGACCCTGAGCTATCTACCTGTCATTCTTCCTTGTCACTATATAATCAGCCCATCTTCTTTTTCAGTCAGGGAAATCCCTGATGACATCCTTAATCTGGTTATTTTTTGAAGATCCGTATTTGTCATATGTTTCAGTCTGTTATTACCTACTATATACCTCACTTTCACCCTCTGTAATGCTTCCTTTTACTTCTTCTGAGACTAAGTCATATCTTCTTTTTTTTTTTCTTTTTGGAGGGCAGTTGGGATTAAGTGACTTGCCCAGGGTCACACGGCTTGTTTTTGTGTTAAGTGTCTGAGGCCACATTTGAACTCAGGTCCTCCTGACTCCAGGGCCGGTGCTCTATTCACTGTGCCACCTAGCCGCCCCGACTAAGTCATATCTTGCAGCCATATAACCTGTAAGGATTATTCATCTATTTGTGGACACATACAGATACACGTCATTATATACAAATACACATGCACTCCTAAGTTCAAATGTATGTGAATATGTATACATTTACATGTGTACACAAACACACATATTACACCCCTGGCATAGATAGTACATATGGACACAAGCTTAGGACCAAAATTTAATGTGAGGACAGTGGAATAGAAACTGCAAAGTGCCTTTGACCACAAACTTCTCCTAGAAGTAAGGTCCCAAATCCGGCCTCAGACACTTAACACTTACTAGCTGTGTGACTTTGGGCAAGTCACTTAACCCCAACTGCCCTGCCTTCCCCCCTCCAAAAGGCAACAAAACAAAACAAGAAGTAAAGGTCGTCTTTTTAGTCCCAGTACTCTGCTGGTTTGGCTATATGACTGCATGACATTATGTACTACAAAATAATAAAAAGCTTTGGTAAAGTATTAGATAGAACTATAGAAATTATTAGCATATCTGTATAAAACCCAAGAAGAGGTACAAAGAAAAATTTCATCAAAATACAACATGCACAAAATATCTGGTTGTGAACCTACTATAGCATACACAGGATTTATATAACTACAAATAAAATACTCTTTACAGAAATAAAAGACTCCAAAGCTCTTTGCCACTATTTATACTTTAAATTTTCATTTTCTGCCTTACCCTTTTCATATTCTATTTTATATCACATTCAATTAATTCAACATTTATTAAGCACCTGTATGCCAGGCTCTACACTCTATGCTTGGCCCTGAGGACACAACAACCACAACAATAAATAATCCCTCTCCAAGAAGCCTACGTTCTACTGTATTCTAATGTCATATCCCATTAGATTATAAATTCCTTGAAGGCAAAGATTGTATCATTCTTTTACTTTTATGTTCTAGTGGTATCTGGCAAACACCAGTTGAACGTATACTCCTTGAGGGTGGGGAGTTTTGTTTTTGTATTTGTATTCCTAATGCCTTAAGCACGATATTGATTTTGGCAAGCCCTTGAAAAATATTTGTTGAAATGAACTGAACTGCCAGGTATGGTGGCTAGTGGTCCAAGTGCAGGTCTACACTAGGATGAGCGTTAATATAAAAGGCCCTGGGGACTGGGGGGGTCACTAGGCTGTCTAAGGAGGGACAAACCATCCCAGGCCAGAAATGGATTACGTCAAAGATCCTATACTGATCCACAGATCTAGTAAAAGTAGCCCCTGTACTTCAGCTTCCTCCTAAGATAAACCAAACATACCAGGATTCGGTGATCAAACTGCACCATGGTTGGATTCTCAAAGACATTCCTAAGGACTGGAGAGAAAGTAAAGAGATCCTCTGGGATCCATCGCTCTCCCATCTTAGGGAAGGAGTTGTATACAAGTCCAGCATCCAGACCTGCCACAAAGGCCCCTGTAGTTCAAGATCAATTAAAAAACTCAAAATAAGAGGGAAGCTAACAAGTATACCTTTTACATATAAAAAAAACAATTCACCACAAAACAATATGCTGCAATTTTTATCTTGGTGCTACAAGGTAGAAATACTAAAAGTAATAGAGGTATTCTGGTAATCAATCCACAAGCATTTATTAAGCACCTATTATGTGCCAGGCTCTGTGGACACAAAGACAAAAATAAACCTGTTTGAATGGAGAAAATCACAGGTACATACCTACATAATATACTGCACAACAAGTAACAGCTAGGTGAGTAGTGCTGTATAAGGAGATCAAAAAGGCTGGCTGGGGCTGAGTGGCAACAAAGGACTTCAGATTTAATCAAGGGGCAATAGAGAGCCCCAGAGTTCACTGATCAGGAGGGACATGGTCAGATTCACATTTTAGGAAAAGCCCTTTGGCAGTACTAAATGATTATGAAATAATCCTTACCCTTGATGGTGCTCCATGTGAAAAATACATTTGGGGGAAGGCTTAGACAAAGTTATGGATTACAGATTCAAAACTGATTTGTTAAAGTGAAGCTAAGAGTAACTCTCTCATCTCTGGGATTAAAGCAATGCTTTCTAATCACTCAGAGCACTGCTTTTTTATCAATTATGTTTTGATGTCACGAAATACTAGCAAATTAAAGAAGGAGAAATGCAGACTCAATATTTGAGAATCAAGGTGATGAGAAAACAGAGGCTGAACAGCAAGGGATAGGGGCAAGGGAGAGGAGAGGGGAGGGGGAGGGTGATGAATAGAAGGCTTGGGGAGGTGCAATGCAATAAGAAGGGATGAAGAATCACAAGAGGACCACAGGATGAAATGATGGTAGCATTCAGGTAGCAAGACTTCATACCTGAAAGCGCTGTAAGGAAAACCAGGCCTGCCGTCCCATGAGCAAATCTCCTCAACTGCAGGAGCTGACGGGTTTCCAGCAACTGTACAGCAAAAGGAAGATGAATCACTTAGCAAATGATATTGCTAGACCTAAAAACAGGCAACACATTTTTTCAAAGTCAAATAAAATTGAAGAATAAAGGCAATTAAGTGGCTAATGCAGGAGGTTAAAATGCTTTACAATGTTTGAAAAGATCTATACTAAGAGATAAAGCTATCTTTCCTAGTAAAGCAGATCTAAGAACCTGTGCTAGCAGCCATCTTGGGTATGCCAGTGTGGTTGCCCTATACTCACCTAGTCTTGAGGAAGGCAATTAGATGTGAACACCCCCACCCTTCTTCCTCTCCACTTCTAGATAGATTTTTATATCCATTCTTTCTTCCTCTTCTATAACAATCAGTATTTCTTGAATGAACCAAACAGAAGAGATGTCTCTACTCTCAAAAATTAATCGTCTATTATATAGGTTTTCTTGAAATGGAAATTTATGGTTTTATATTGAATCCTCTCTTATGTTCTACTGTGCACATGGGAATTTTTTGTTTTGTTCTGTATTTAAGTTTAAAATAAATGAAAAATTTACCAAAAAAAAGTTAATCTTCTACTTGTGCCTTTACCCGTCCTATAGGCTCTTGTCTTATTTTTCTTCCTTTCACTATCAAAATCTTTCAATTAGGGGCAGCTAGGTGGTGCAATGAACAGAGCACTGGCCCTAGAGTCAGGAGGACCTGAGTTCAAATCTGACTTCAGACACTTAACACTTACTAGCTGTGTGACTTTGGTAAGTTGCTTAATCCCAACTGCCCTGCCTTCCCCCTCCTAAAAGCAAAAAAAATAAAAGTAAATCTTTTGGGCAGCTAGGTGGCACAGTGAATAGAGCACCAGCCCTGGAGTCAGGAAGATCTGAGTTCAAATCTGGTCTCAGACACTAAACACACACAAAAAACTAGCCGTGTGACCTTGGGCAAGTCACTTAACCCCAACTGCCCTCCAAAAAGAAAAAAAAAATCTTTCAATTAGTGGCTCCACTTGGCTTCTCTTATCTTTCTGCCTGCTTCTTCTCACCTTTAATTCCTTCTCCTTCCTGTCCACTTCTTAAATCCCTTGATCCTCTCATCTCTGTACTCAGCCTTCTATTTACACTCTCTCTCAAAGAGTTTGCCCATTCTTTCAATTTCAACTTATCACTTTAATGGAGATAATCCCAAATCTATATCTCTAGATGAGAACTCTCTCTCAAGCTCCAGTTCTCAATTTCAAACCACTTCTCCAGATGATTATCTCACCCAAAGTCTATCAACGGCTATTTTCTGGCCATTCTAGGACAGACTATACTTTTCACACCTGCTATAAAGTGTATTAGTGTGAACAATGATGAAAATGTCATGTAGGAACAATACAGAACCACATCATTATCATGTTTCTCTATAAAATGTGTCACAGCTTGCTCTTACACATTAATTCAGTCCAGTTATAGTGTCCCTGAATCAATATGTAGAATACATACTATCACACCACTAAAGTACTCTGCATTCACTATACTCTCTTGGATTCAACAAGTAATAAAGATAATACTAAGTATATAACACTTTTCTTATTCTATTACCTTAAAGTCACAGATAACCTTTGGTCTGAATCTCCTTATCTTCCTTCCTTTGTGCCTTCCACAGTCAAGTGTCTAGGGTTTGGATCTTTTAGTGAGGGGGTTCTTAACTTGAGGTTCATGGGCTTGCTTTTTAAAAAAACTGTTCCTAACTATAAGTTAACATACTGGGCTTCCCTTGTAATCCTAGGTATTTATTTGATGCTTGTAACAGCAATTGTCTGAGAAGTAATCTGTAGGCTTCCCCAGACACCACCAAAGGTATGCAAGAAAAACAAACAAACAACTAAACAAGTCCCACTCTTGTAAGACTTCTTCCAACTTCCTAATTTAAAACTTTGTCTTCTTGTCATCTTCAATGGACTTTATTCTACACTAGCATGCTGATATAAAGTCCTGCCCTTAAATCGATTCTGCCTATGGGTGACTGCTTGAGGTCTCTTCCAAAAATTATGCAGACTTCTATGACTTACTTAGGTCATAGAATTCAATGCTCCTTTCATTCTTGGCAACACTTTGTTTCTAGAACATTGGTAGACTTCATTATAAGGAAAGCTTTATTTAGGTCAACCATCTCCCACAGGTCACTAACTTCTAAATCTTCAATGAGCTAGGACACCCAGTTCCCCTACACTAGTATCAGTGCAGGAGGAGAAACAGACACCACAGGAGCTGTCTGTGGAATGTAGACTGCCTCTTACCTTGTCTCGAGGAAGTAAGAGGGAGAGTGCGGTCCACAAGCTGGCACAATAGAGGATAAGGGCCGACCCCAGGTGAGCAGCCAGGCGATACTGGCTCACCCGAGGGATGTCGTGAGAATCTGGCTTTTCTTCTAATCCGCTCTTCACCATATACCATCCCAGCAGTCCCTAACAACAAATGGAGAGAAAGCAAGATATAACATGATTCAAATTAACCACATCACCACATACCTGGAGAGAAATAATTTAACTTTATTAAGGCTAAATGAATAGTGTTCCCCCATGTCCCTGAGATTCCAGAAATTAGTATTTCTCCCCTTCCGCAGTGAGACAAATCCCTTCTCCAACATCTACTCATTTTTTGTGGAGTAGCTTCAGGATATTTCTCCTCGAACACTTTGAAAATCTAATGCTTTCAAATGTGCTTTAGGTCCTACCTCATCTAAGAGACTTTGTTTCTACCTTTATCCCTTTCTGCTCTGGCATCAAAGTCACAGCACTAAGGGCAACCACCAGTTCAAATGATTCAAAGGGACAAAGTACTGGTTGTGAGGTGGCTCCCTCACTGGTACTAAAAAGGGCCAGGCTGTAATATAACCATCCCACCATTGTGGTCTTATACCGTAAGCTCCTTGAGGGCAGGGCCTGTTTTTCTTTTTCTTTCTGTATTTCCAGTGCTTGGCACTGTGACTAGCACATAGTAGATGTTTACTGATGGAAGGAATGACTAATCTGTCTCTACTGCTCAGCTAATCTCTATTTCTGATTTCTCACCTGCTTTCTAGTTCACCTGGATTTCTCGATGCCATTTTAAGGTAAACCCCCCTTTCCCAAGCTCTCCACTCTTAACTAATGCCACCCTGACACAACTTCAAAATATTCTATGGTATGTTATAAGGATTACACATCTACAGCTAGAAGGGACCTAAAGATTATCTAGTCCAACCCCCAGTTATAAGAGGAAATACAATAGCACAAAGAAATAGTTATGATACTTAAAGGTTTTCTAATTCTGAAGGGAACAATAACACTGAAACAAAACATTATTTAGTAAAAAAAAATAGGTTGATTTGTAAGCTGAAGTGGATATTTCTGAGAATCTTTGAATCTTGTATAACTCACCTGGAAACAGACTAAGCCACAGAGGGCAAGGACACGACCTTTCATGCCATGAGTGAGCCAGCCCTTTCTCCAAAAGTAGACAGTGGGAAGGATATATGCTAGGCCCACTATCCGTCCCCACATTCGGTGTGAATACTCCATGTACCAGATAAACTTGAATTCTGCCAAGGTCATGTTATGGTTCAAGCTAGGTGAAAGGGAAATCAATAAAGGAGAATAAGAAAATATTTTCTTAGTTAAGTTTAACATGACAAAACAAAGGTACAATTGCATAGCCTTAAAAAATAGGAAATACCTTTTGTTTTCCTGAAGCCAGGAGTTGCCCCTTACTAAAGAGATTAAACATCAGGGTATACCTTAGTCAATGGGAGATTTCATGTGTATGTACATACAAAAAAATCAAGCTACATTAAGAAGTTTAACTTCCAGATTCTAGGAAGTCAAGTAAAATTGTTGATCTAGTCTCTCATTTGCTGGTATCTTTGAAACAAACAGCATTTTACATACATTTAGGAAAATTCAGCATCTTCAGTGTTACTCTGGCATTCTTCAAAGAAATATCCTATCCCCCTGCAGGATTCTCAAGTCTATCAGTGCCCAAAAGGCCGCCCTGGACTTTTGGGTATAGTCTAGGAACATGTGGCTTAAGTGATTCTCTTTGTTAATGTTTGGCTCTGATAGGAACACGTGGCTTAAGTGATTCTCTTTGTTAGTGTCTGGCTCTGATATATTCTGAAACATTTCATGAACAGTTTAAAGCAGATTAGGATGTTTCTATGGGATTCATTCTTTGTTTCCCCCCATACTTCCACTCAATAAACTCAATTCCACTCAATAAACATTTGGTATTTGTTATTATTTTCAAATTATTGTGCTTACATTTTAAATTCTGGAAACTGCTGGTATTTTTGGAACTCTGCTTCCCATTCCTCTTGGCTTGTGGGTGGTTTCATCTCCTTTATCAAGTGCCAATCTACCATGGAGAGTCCAGACTCTGTCAACCTTAAGATGAAAATAGAAATGGATACTATTAAGATCTTAAAAGAAATCTACTGGCTCCACTAATTACAGACTAAAGGAATAAACATCTGAATTTAACCTTGCTAAGTAAGGATAACATTCTGCTTTCCCTCCTCTCAATGATAGCTTTTTTTTTTTTTTGGTAATTTTTCTTAAAAGCATTATCAGGCACACACAAGTTTATCCTACCTTTTCTCTAATCTTTTCCTTTCTTCCTGCTAGAATTTCATTGGCTCAGTCAATACTAAATCTGTTAAAACCAAGTTTTCCTACAAGATCCGTTATTCTGTATATTTTGAGGCTCAAAATTTCAGATCTGAAAAGAGCTTGAGATAATATAGTCCAAACCCCTCATTTGACAGATGAGGAAACAGAAGTCCAATTTTATATAATTTGCCCAAGTTAATGGCAGTGTCTGTCCCACATCCTGTCTCTGAATTTTGTGCTCTTTTCACTCTGCATTATTGTGCTCTTGAAAAACCCATCAGAATTATCTGTTGTTCCGTTATTCCAGTTGTGCTGACTCTTCATAACCCCAATTGGAGTTTTCTTGGCAAATGTACTGGAGTGGGACACACAGCTACTAAGTGTCTGAGTCTAGATTTGAACTTGGGCCTTCCTGACTTTAAGTCCAGCACTCTATCCATTCCATCACCTAGCTCCCCTCCCCCATTATAATTACAAGTGTCTTCTTTTACTGAATAGCAGATGATGAAACTCCCAATTCATTTCAAGTTTTATTGGGGACTGCTCACCTAGTCACTCCACCAAGAATAACCGCTCCTGCCACTGTTCCACTGCAGACCAAGAGCCAACGGCCCATAACCCGCTCCACAGCCTTCGTTGGGATAGACACTGCCCCCCTTCCAGACTGCAAAGCTACTTCAGACAGAGTACTATGCTGCCTTTGCAAGAGAGGGAGCTTTTGCCCATAATGGCAACCACACTAAGGACCAAGGGAAGAAATATCATGATTTTAGAATGAAGGTAAGATCTTCCACTAGGCTAAACCTTTACCCTTAGTATACACTATGCTCTTCTACCATATTGTCTTGTCCAATTCTTAGTAGTTATAAATTCCTTGACGACAGGGGACATTATTTTATCAAACTCACAAATTATAATGGTATCCTTTACAAAGGGCTTTCTTCACAACTTGGGGGTGGTATGCAGCAGCTGGATTTGGAATCAGAAAGATCTGGATTCAAGTCCTACATCAGATACTTATTAGCTATGTAGAACTGGGAAAGTCACTTGGACTTGCCTAAAACTCAGTTTCGCCTTTATAACATAAAAGAAGTGGACTGGAACTGAGCCCCCTTTTTAAAAACCTGAGCTTTTTACCTAGGATCCTACGAAGTCAGAGCCGGGACTCAATCACACACCATTATGAACACATGATATATCACTAGAAGAAATCCTAAAGATCATTTAGTCCATTCCTCTGATTTTTTCAGATGAGGAAACTGAGGCTCAGAAGGCTTATGACTCCCAAAGGGTATACATTCATTCATTCATCCATCCAGTCAATATTAAGGTCCTCTGGTTCCAGGTCCTGTGCTTAGTGCTGGGAAGTGGCAAGTCGCTGAGCTGGGAGGCCCAGACCTCCTAATTCGATCTTTCAACTCTAGCATTCTCCTCATTTATCTCTGGGTCTTCCCTAGAACCAAGCGCAATACCCCGTGGGCTTAGTATGTCTCGGGAAATAGGACACAACTCCATCAGGGAAGAAATTAGCAGCCACCAGTTCAACAACCCTGCGAGTGAAGGGCTCTCATCATTCCCATTTTATATCTGAGGAAACTGAGGCAGGGCGCGGTTGTCATTTGCCCCCAGGTCTTCCAGACCAGCGCTCAAATCTCTGGGCAGCTACTTGTTTTACATTGTAACGACAACACCTAGCATTTGCAAAGCACTCTAGGGGTCGCATAGCGCTTTACGTACGTTATCCCACCTGATCTTCAAGGAACTGACTCTCTATTGGGGGACCGAGGCAACACACACACAGGCAGGTACGATACATACACAAAGCAAAGGGGTGGGGCGGAATCGGGGCAGCAACAGAACGGGCAAGGAATTGGAAGGGCATTCCTCGGGCTCCCGGCCCCCTTCCACCCCGGGCTTCATCCCCTCTGCGCCCTGGCCGACCCCAGACCCGCACTTCACTTCTCTCTGAGCTAGCTCTGATCCTGAGAGCCCCTGCTGGGGCGCCCGTACCCGGGGAGCCCCCCTAGTAGCCAGGAGCCGGACGCCTGGACTCCCCAGCACCGCTTTTAGAGGAGGAAAGAGTAAGCGCAGCATCGCGAACGTGACTGCCGAAGGGGGAACTTAGAGGGCCTCAAAATCGCCACCGCACGACACTCTTGCTCAGCAGCCCAACGCCGGCTTCCTCCCAAAGAAGAAAAATACTTCCGGGGCACGCAGATCGCGTCGCAGGGGGTGGGGCCTACTCTCATCACCTGATCACAGACGCAAAGGGGTTCGTTGCCGGAAATTTTACTACTGCGCCTGCGCCGGCGGAGACACTGAGGAGCCGGCTCTGGAAGGGGTGAGACTGGAAGGCTAGGAATCGTTGGGGGCGCGCGCCTCTGGTACCCCAACCGCGGCCACCCTGGGCCGAGGCTGTGAAGATGAAGAGGCGGGGGATCTCCAAGGAGCGGAAGCGGGTCCGTATAGCCCCGATCCCGGAAGGTGAGGTCCACCGGAGGGATGCCGAGGCTTAACTCGTTTGGCTTGAGTGGTGCCGCGGGAAGAACGCCACGCTCGACCCTGGGCCCTGCCTGGTGTGACCTTGGCCGAGGCCTAGCCTCTTCGGGCGTCGGTTTCATCATCTGTAAAATGAGAGTTGAGGGTGGGGTTGCGGGGCCGGGCCAGAGTCAGCAAAGCGTTTGTAAAATGCTCAGCCAGGCCCTGGGGATGCACCAGGGAAAATAAATAGTGCCCGCTCCCAAGGGGCGTGTGTTGGCCTGGTTGGCCTGGTGGCAGGGTGCTGGAGGCCGGAAGACCTGAGGTCCGCAGTGACCTCTGACACGTACCAGCAGTGTCTGACCCTTGTGTGACCCGAGACAAGTCCCTCCCCCTTTGCCTCAGTTTCCTTTTCTGCAAAATGGGGTGAATAGTGGCACCTACTGAGCATATAATAAGGTAGGACTTGTGAAGCACTTTGAACCAGCACTTGTAGATGCTGTCATTATTTAGTAACACAAACATTTTGCATAAGTGAGGGGGAAAAGAGTACGTACATATGTGTGTTTGTGTGTATTTGTGTACCCCACTCCTGTCACACTCAGTGTGTGGCCTCGGGCAGGTCACTTAATCTCTCTTGCCCCCACTTTACTCATATGTAAAATGAGATGGGTTGGTCTAGACAGCCTCCTATCAATAATCAATCAGAAAACATTTGTTAAGCACTTGCTATGTACCAGACACTGAGCACCAAGTGCTGGAGGTCCCTTCCATTCCAAATCTGTCTCTGTGATACTGTCAACCCAAGCAGGAAACTAGGAATTTGGGGGCATCTGAGGCAAGCAGCATGGAATCTATCCTGTCCACCCTGGGATTATATTTATCGTTGCAATGTCTCTTTTGCACATAGTTGTTTGCATGTTGTCTTCCCTCTTAGACTGAGAGCTCCTTGAGAACAGGGACTGATTTTTTTTTTTGCCCATTTTTCTATCCCCATTGTTTATATTGAGTGCTTAATAAATACTGTTTGACTTGAACCAAGTCTAGACCCAGCTGGGGAAGTGCTGTCTGCAGATAAATGAAAAACATTGTGTAGTTTGGGGGGATTATTTTAATTTTTCATTTCCTTAAAGCTCCAGCTGCTCTGCTCCTGGTTAGATCTCTGCTTAATAATGGGGGTATCACACAAGGTTGGGGGGGAGGAGTTGTCATCATTGGTGAATGTGAATGTTGCTTTCTAGGCTACCATGAAGTTGAATGTAGTCTATCTATGTAGTTGCTGGATGGTCCAGCCCACTAACAGATTTGTTTTTGTACCTTGCAACTTTTAGAAATATCAAATGGATTTCTAATGGAGGTATGTGTGGATTCAGTGGAGTCGGCTATAAATGCAGAAAGAGGAGGTAAAAGAGGTACAGGGGAGGGGGGATGAAGTGTTCTGATCCTTTCCCACATGGTTGCAAACTGACCCTAGGGAATCCGTTGTAATCACAAGTACTGGAGAGCCTACCTCTCTGAGTTTCATCTTCTGGAAAATGAGTAGTGAGATAAAATTCTTATTTTGTGAAAAGTAACTGAAAACAGCAGCTAGATGGCGCCATAGTGCACAAAACCCCTATCTTGGAGTCAGGAAGATTCATCTTCCTGTATTCAAATGTGACCTGAACACTAACTAGCTGTGTGACCCAGGGCAAGTCACTTTACCCGTTGTGCCTCAGTTTCCTCATTTGTAAAACGAGCTGGAGAAAGAAATGGCAAACAATTACAGTATCTTTGCCAAGGAAATTCCAACAAATGAAAAATGACTAAGCGACAACAAAACTTTGAAAATGGGGTGGCTAGGTGGCACAATGAGTAAAGCGCCAGCTTGGAGTCAGGAGGACCTGAGTTTGGTTCCGGCCTCAGACACTTAACACGCACACAAAAAAACTAGCCGTGTAATCTGGGGCAAGTTACTTAACCCCAATTGCCCTCAGAAAGGCAAAAAAAAAATTTGAAAACTAAAGCATCATAGTAAGGGGAATGTGAGGCAATCATCTGGTTCAGCCCCACAGCATGAAATTGAGCATCAAGAAGATGTCTCTTTCATTTTGCTGAATAGGAACATTGACCAAACTAAACTAACTAAACCTAAAAGATAATTTCAGAGATTTGTTGGTATCATAGCAACTAACACATCCTTTTTCTCCTACCCCAAGGTCACCTTCATACTTTAGAATTGTCTAGTTAAAAGAAGCTTCAAAGATTTCCAACATTCTGGTTACAGGCTTTTAATTCTTTGCCACTATTCTAATTTCATTTCATCAGCTTGCATTTTCTGCACCCCTAGTCCTGTAAGTTTTCTGGTTTTGAGCTCTGGATAGGGTCTAACTAATAACGCCCATGTCCTGGTCCTAGTATAACTTGGAATTACTCAGAACCAAATCCTATAATCTATAAGAAAGACTTAATGTGCCACTGGGGATCAATCTAGAAACTTATCCCCTATTCCATGGTCCTTCCTCATAGTCTCCTTTGGAGTCCTATAGACAGCTTGAGTAGGATTTTAACTTTTAGATCCTGTGATTGAATCTGCTTTGGCTATAACAAATCCCCCAAAACCAAAGTCTGACTTAGCACCTGTGTGACCCTTGGACCTTCTGCCTGTTCTCAAATAATATTGGTTTCCTCAAGTGTAAAGTGAGAGGGTTGGGCTAGATGCATCAAAAGATAAAGTTTCTTGTTATGGTGACTATTTGGAACAAAGAAAGATAAATTCGATTTTGTCTGGGATTTCTGATGACCTTTAAGCTCTTTTATCACAGGTGCTGGCCGAATTGAGTTGTGTTCTGGTTTGGTGGAGGGAGGAACTACACCCAGCATGGGTGAGTGCCTTTTCTTCTAAGTAACTCCTTGTTAAACCCTTTAGGCCCACCCCATTGCATCGAACAGCTAGCAGGTGCTTAACAAATGTTTTTGGATTTTATTGCATTCATTTGACCATCTATTGCTATAACATAATTGAGTTAAGTATAATGTAGATTTTGAGAACTCATGACTGTTAGGAAGCAGTGTGTTGTGGTAGAAAAAATTTTTTTTGAGTAAGGGTCAGTGTACAAAGGACTAACCTTGGAGACAGGAAAACTTAGGATCACATCCCACTTCTGGCACCTACTGCTGTCTGACACAGGACACATCCCTTAACTTCCCAGTGCAGGAAACTCTTAAGACTATTGGTTGTAAAGAAATGCTAAACTGCCTTGGGAGAACTCTTCACTGGTACCTTCCCTCCTCCAGTGAAATCACAGATCCAGTCCAGAAAACCAAAGTCTGACTATGTGATCCTATGTGATCCTAGTACCTTCTGCCTAAAGGACCTTATTCATCAAATAACCTTGGTTTCCTCAAGTGTAAAGTGAGAGGGTTGGGCTAGAATAATTCTCTGAGGTCCTTTACAACCATAAATCTATAATCCTAGCTAGCTGTGTGCTGTGTATGTGTTTTCATTTCTGTATCTTTGCATAATCCCTCAAAACAGAAGCTTTTATGAAGATTTCTTTCTTTGAGAAAAGGGGCTAAGCAGTTTGCATTTGCATGGTTTTGGAACACAGGGACCATTAGAGTTGGTTTTAAATAGTACTTCAGAAGACTTGGGAGGAAAAACTTGAATCTCAGTGATTCTGCTGGCAGAACATGGAAACTTGTAGCTGCTAGGCCTTAGATGTCACCTACCAGCAAAAGAACTGAGTATGTTGTACATGATTTTGCAAGAAGTTTTACAGAGCCTTGAATGACAAGTACTTTAAAGATTTCAGTGTCCTCTTTGCTACTTTCTAACATTACAGTTGCCTGTACTTAGCCATGGCTCTTGTGCGTTTTTTCCCACTTTTTCTCCACTCCCACCCTCTACTTACATTTCTTTTGGCCTAAGCAGTTTGCTCTTCCTTTTCTGCTGCAGCTGACATTAAAGAACAGATTGAAGAGGCCAGGATATTTTTGCATATGTTTATCTCTAAGAGTTAAGAATTTATTGCCTCTGCTTGGATTTTTATCTTTTCCCTGTGTATTCTTCTAGGTGTTCTACAAGTGGTTAAGCAGTGTATTCAGATCCCTGTCTTTGTGATGATCAGACCACGAGGAGGGGATTTCTTATATTCAGATCGGGAAGTAGAGGTCATGAAAGCAGACATCCAACTTGCCAAGCTTTATGGAGCTGATGGGTTGGTATTAGGGGCATTGACTGAAGATGGACATGTTGACACCGAGCTCTGCATGGCACTTTTATGTAAGGATGTAATGCTGAAATGGAAAGGCCTCTTAATTATCCACAATGTGATTATATCCATATGTACTCAATGTTGAAAGACTACTTGATTACATACCTATTTTTTCCAATCACCCTTTCCTATACCAGTAACCAGGTCATTTGTTAAAGATGATGTTTAGAGTAGGGAAGAGCCATTAATCAGACCACAGATATTAATATGTAAAAGGTTGAATAAACCTGCTTGTCTAGTGTGATTAAGCTTAAAGAAAAATCTATTCATTTCATATTTGTTACTCCTTGCTACAATATTTGTTGAAAGCCCATTGTCAGGCAACACATTAATACTATTTAAATGCAACCTAAATATCAAAAAGCTTTGAAAGAGACTGCTATTTGTATGTCACGATATAAGCAAAATAGCAGTAAACCCATTAAGGAATTCAGGTTTTAACAGTTTTGCTTTAATAACTTCGAAGTGTGAAAGGTTTAACAGTTTCCACTTGAACACTGGTTTGTTCATTGAATTTGTCTCCAGTCAGTATTAATAGTCATCATGATTTTGAATGGTCTTAAGTGGTTTTTAAATTTGGACATATTTCTATATATGACCATTAAAACATACATTGCACTGTATATGCAGAAACAGCACCATTTGTAAATGGACTGTTTCAGCTGCAGTATTGTTATGTATAAGACCTACTCAAGAATAGAGAAAAACATTGATATGACTTTGAAAATAACAAAGTTAACCAGAGACATGTGTTGATAATAAAAATAATGAGCTAAAATTGGGTTAATTTTCTAAAATAATTTGAGTTGACAAAAATGAATTTTAAAAATTATCTATTCCAAAATAGTAAAGTTCTTAATAACTTAGCTATTTTGAAATCCAGTTTGTTTAATTCGGATTTTATTTAAAATTATGATTAATGGTGTTTGAAAGCCTAGACTCGAGTTGTTTTTTTTCCCCCCCTATATTTATGGTTAGACCCTACTTAGCAGTTTTATGGTGTAGCAAGCTTGTAAATTAGTCTACATATAGGTCTTAATTTACATTTACATATTAGCTTTAGGATATGTGTTGATTAGATTGCTTTTATTTATTTTACCTAGAAGTCCTTTTTTTTTTTCTTTATTGCTTTTTGGAGGGGGAAAGGCAGGGCAGTTGGGGTTAAGTGACTTGCCCAAGGTGACATAGTAACTGTTAATTGTCTGAGGCTGGATTTGAACTCAAGTCCTTCTGACTCCAGGACTGGCATTCTATTCTCTGTGCCACCCAGCCACCCCAGAAGTCATTTCTAAGAATGAGTTAATTATAATATTGTTTAGAAACCTTCAGCGTTTTTTTTTCTTTTTTTGGCAGGATAAGACCTGGAATGTATGATAGCTTTTATTTAGAATACCACCATGTCAGAATGAACCATAGCTTATTTCCATTTCTCTCCCAGTTCCTAGTACAATAACCTACTTGAATTAAAATTGAATTGTCAGAAGAATCATGGCAGGAAAATATTAAAGAATGGTTTAGGCCTTAGGGCAGGCCTGCACAACCTGCAGCCCACCATCGTTTGGCGGCCTGGGCTACAGGTTGTGCAGGCCTGTCTTATGGTATGGGAAAAGGAGGAGCTAGGAGCAACATTTTAAATTATTTTAAATTTGAGTTTACTATTTCTTTGATATTGTTGCCACAATTAGAGTACATATGGAGCCTGAGGGAGGTTCTTCCAGGACTTTTTCTCCTGTTCCAGTAAAACTAATTTTAAACTATCTGTGGGATTAGGAGGGGTGCGTAGGAGTATGAAGTAGGACAAAAGGGAGCCCCATATTTCTAGACCAAAGTATACTGTTTCTTGTCGAAAATAGGATAGATAAAAGAGGAGAAGCAGCAGTCTTAACCCTGAGCTTGTGTAATTGCCAGGTCTTTATAAAGTTATTTGTCTAAAAATGGTAGGAAGGGGACAGGGTCTTTTGTGTATTTCATTGTCATTTCCTCATTCATGTATTTATTGAGCACCCACTTATGTAAGGTATTGTGCTTTGGGGAATCGATCGAAAAACAAGACAAGGTCCCTGCCCCTGGTGAGCTTATAGTTTAGTAAAATTTGTAACTCTCCTTTGACTTTGTTTACCATTTAACTGCCTCATAGAAGTAGCTGAGAGATTTTGGAAATGGGAGGTTGAAATCTGTGTAATACAGGTTTTTTTTTTTTTTAATAATAAACTGTGATGTTTACTTCATGTATTTATCACATGACTTTCTTTTTTTACAGCCACTTGCCGTCCCCTGCCAGTCACTTTCCACCGAGGTGAGTCACATATTTTTGGAAGTTCTATCAAAACAGACTAGTTTCCTCACCTAGTGCAGTGTTTTATAGGACATATTTCTATATCTTATGAAAACTAAGCCCAAAAATTAAACTACAAAGTTTTACACTTTGCCAATTGGTTTCTTTAAACTGATGGAAATCACAGGTTTAGATATGTAAAATATTGAGAAATTTTTAAGGGAAAAAGGTGTTTTATTGGGTGGAATTTAAAGGAAAGAGAAAATGGAATGTACACATGCATAAATATGCATTTTATATATATATACATACACATATGCATACATACACAATTAATTTTTAGGACCCTTAGACTTAAAGTCATTTGTTACTTTGTCAGCACTGAAATGTATAACTACATAAGAAATTATCATCTTGAGCATAGTTAAAAATATGAACATCTCATAAGAAAAGAAGGAAAAACTAGGGCTTCCTTTTTTGAGTTTTAATATTTCCGTTTAGATTCCTACATGGACTTATTATTCAAAGAATGAATTAAAGAAGTGACAACCAAGGCCAAGTATGAAATTTTTTTTCCTGAAAAACTGGAAAGTTTTGGATTATTAGATTTTTTTTTTAATAATGTGTGGAAAATGTTTCTTATCCATGTTTTGCATTTTCTTGTGCAATAAGATTTTAATGTAAGATCATCTCTTTCAATTATATTATTCTTGTATAGGATATTCCAAAAGTCTTTTGCAGTAAGACTTTGGGGGCACTATGATTCCCAGTATAAATAATACAGCACAATTTTCAGATGTAAGATGTTGATAATTTATGCTTATATAAGAGTATTGCTATTTTTATTAGAAAGATCTTGAACCTTCTTTCCTTAAAGATTTTCTCTTGTTGACTTTTAATCTGTATATTGGTGAGTATATTTCTGTTATGTAGATGAGGCCTCAAAGAACTGGGAGTGTAGTATGTATCAACATTTCTATCCATTTATTCCTTTTTTTTAGAGAAATTCTTAATTTTTTTGTATGTGTTTTTATATCACCTTCATTTCTTTTTATTTTTTTCTTTTTGGAGGGTGAAGGCAGGGCAATTGGGGTTAAGTGACTTGCCCAAGTATTAAGTGTCTGAGGTCAAATTTGAACTCAGGTCCTCCTAACTCCAGGGCCAGTGTGCCACCTAGCCACCCCTACCACCTTCATTTCTAAATGTATATACACTGTAGACCACTAACTCTTTTACTATAATAGAATGAGTCAGCATTTCCACTGTCTGTTGTATAAATAAACTTTATTTGAAAATTTAATATACCAAACAGGAACATTTTATAGCAAATATACAGAATGCATTATTTTTGTTCCTAAAACGGAGCTCTAGAATTGCCAGGGCTTTAAAATATGAAGCCATATCTATATCTCTCTATATAAGGTATTTCATATATTTATGTTTTCTCTCAAATTTCTGGCCCCTTGAAGGAAAATATGAAGTGGTGGGAGGTAGAGCTTTTCCACCATGGCTTTCAGCTTTCTGAAAGTTTTATCTCTCTGGAGAGATCCTCTCTAGGGCTCCACAAATTTGGTTTTCATTCTATTAGGGTGGTGTAGCCAAAGGTAAGTCAGGGGATGCCACTAGGTAAAAAGGCCTAGTAGCCAACTTAGTCTACTTTTCAGTTAAATTAGAATGGTGGAGTACTGTGGGTCCCTGTCTTGTCCAGCATACTACTTTTTTTTTTTTTTTTGCTTTCTGGAGGGCAGTTGGGGTTAAGTGATTTGCCCAAAGTCACATGGCTAGTAAGTGTGTCAAGAGTCTGAGGCCAGATTTGAACTCAGGTCCTCCTGACTCCAGGGCCGGTGTTCTATTCACTGCTTCACCTAGCCTCCCCATCCAACATACTTCTGTACAGTAGTAGCACTTGTACTGAGTACCAGGGTAAAGGACTTTTTCTCTAAAAGGTTTCTGTTGTCTTTGACTTCTTTCATACATATGCTATAGGTAGAGGGAGGGAATCTTAGAGAGTTGGAGTGAAATCTCAAGCCAAAAATGATATTAAAATGCCCTGTTTTGTCATTCTGTTGTGAACTTTTTGTGTAGGATATCCTACAGGGTTTTAGTTAAAATGGTATGATGTACCTGTCAGAAATGATGAGTTTTATTCAGCTCTGTAATTAGGATGTCATCTCCCAGGATTTCTCAGATGCTGAAGGATCTTTGATCAAAATACAGATTGTTTTATGTATTTTCAGCTTTTGACATGGTTCGGGACCCAGTGGTGGCTCTAGAAACCCTTCTAACCCTAGGATTTGACCGTGTGTTGACCAGTGGTTGTGACAGCTCAGCATTAGAAGGGCTGCCCTTGATAAAACAGCTCGTAGAACAGGTATGCAACCCTTTAAAAATATATAGATATAGCACACTTTGGGGTACTTTGGACACTGCTCTTCAAAAACCCTGTGTCATTTTTCTACATGCTATTGTTATTTATCAATATTGTTACTATGTGGAAAAAAGCCAGTATGCAGGTCGATATTTCCTTCACTTGGCTGAGTCAGATTTAATTACAATTAACTCGTTTATTCACATGATTATCCACAGCAAATTTACCTTTTCTCTGCCATCCAGCATAATTCTAGTCTGCCTCCTCCTCTCTGTTGTTCTTTGTGTACCTAGGAAGTACAAAATGATTTCCATGTTAGCCCAAGAAAAGGGTGGTATAGAAGGTAAATTCTACATGCCTTCATCCCACCTCATCAGGCTGCATTCTACGATCAGTATTATATTCTTGACATTTTGTTATGTTTTCTCCTTCAAACTCTTCACCATCTACCTCCACCCTCCAGTTTTGAAGAGGAAATACAACATTTTTCCCCATGTAATATATCCTTCTCAAACTACCATCACCAGAAGAAACAAATAATATAAAGTTTTTGTGTTTTTCTAAAGCTAGACCAGTGTAATAACTTGATTTAGTGTTCCTTTGAACTAAGGTAAATAGGCAAAATAACTTGGGTTTTCACTTTTCTATAGCTGCAAAAATAATTTTCAAAATTCCTACATGAGACTAATTTGATTATGCCAAACTGAAATAAACCACTTTGGTCACAGCCTGGGTGTTCATCAGAACTGTCAGTATTATCATTGTATGTCAGATAACATTATCTCATTTGAGCCTTACAATAATTCTGAGAGATAAGCCCTTTTAATCCTGCTCTTTTATGTTGTGGTTTTGATATGTAGAAATACGGGATAATATCCAAGAAAGGAATCAGAAGCAAAACCTGTAGCTCCAGATACACAAGTGTTCTAAGTATGGGTAACAGGCAAGGTGAACTATTGATTCTAACACAAGGAGGTAAATTTGATCTCTTAGCTGTCGCTGAAATTTGATGGTATTAAATCTGTGACTGGAACATGACGCCTTACTTAAAAACAACCAGGATTGGTAGAAGTGGAGGTGGGGGTTGCAATGTATGTTACGGAGATATATTCATGAAGAAATCCAGGAGCTAGAAGGGAAGTGAATGGCGGAGATCAGTGGAAGTGGAAATAGAAGTGATATTTTCATTGTAGGCTACTCAAATGCTTCTTAAACTGTAGGTTGCAGCCCTACCCACCATTTAAGAAGTGCTGAAGGGGTCTTGAGTGGAAAAAGTTTAAGAAGCCCTCCTATAGACCACCTAGATAGAAGAAATCAGTGAATAGTTCAGGAAATAGATTACAAAACTGGCAAAAGAGCCTGGAACAGAGGAAATGCCTAATAATTCTTTGTTGTCTGCCTGCCAACAGAGTATTACTGACTGGAGAGAGGTAGATTAAGTGAGACAGTTTGTGTTCAGAGGTCATAGATCTCTTATTTATCCTGGTCAGGCCACATGTGGAGAATTGTGTTTGATTTCAGGTACCACATTTTGTGTATGCTTTAATTGTCTTAGACAGTCCCCTTAAGAAAAGGATTTGGTCCTTTGGCTTCAGTCAGAGGGCTGTACTTGAGGACCTAGAAGGCCACACATGGCCTCGAGGCTGTAAGTTCCCCGCCCCTGGGAGTATTTAGAGGACAACTGGATGGTAAAAAGCCTTGAGATCATGCTATATCAGGATCAGCTGAAAGAGCTGGGGTTGTTTACTCTGTATAAGAGAACACTTAGTATGGATGTATCTGCCTTTAGGTATTTGGAGGGTTATCATGTATGTGAGAGCTTAGATTTGCTCTCTTTTGCCTTGGTGCAGAGCAAGGAGCCATGGGTGATAGCTGCATAGAGCCAGCTTTAGAGTGACAATAATAGTTATCTGCAGGTACAGCATACTGCCTTAGTTTGTTCTTTTTTCATAGAAGTTGTCAAGCCCAGGCCATGGGTACTCTCTGGTTCAGGGTGTCATGCAAGGGATTTATTTATTCAGGCACTGGCTGGACTAGAGGCTTCTTCCAACAGTGATTCTTAGCTTCTGAGAGATTAATTCAGTCATCCACAGTAATTGTAGAATGAGCTGTTCTGAAGAGTGTTTCCTCTTTCCTGTCTCCAAAAGTAACTATGATCATCCTTTGTAAACAACAAAACATTTTTATTTTAACCATTTAAAATAGAATTCTTCCTGAAATGTAATAGGCACTCTTTTTTTGCTTTAGTAATAAGCAAGATATGCCAGCCTTAATTTCACCTTGTTTTAAGCATCTATTCTACCCAGCAGTGGAGTGCCCTTCCATTAGGTACCACTTGGGTGTCACTGAAACATATATACACTGTCAATCTGCTATCCCTTGTCTTTGCTATATTATCAATCGCTCCTCTTTTTCCGGCTGTGTATCTCTTGGATAACATCTTTCATGCCACTTCCTGCATATATCAGCATTGGTAATATGCTGTAGCCTAATGACATCTCTTGTATCTTCTTCCATTGTCCTTTGGGTGGTCCATTTTTGTTTCAGGGAGAAACTTAGGGTTATTGAACACACTGTCCAGTTTTCCAAATGCAATCAAGTCCCCTAACTTTTTTCTATTCAGTTTTAGGCCAAACTCACTGTCCATCTGCAGTGTCAGTCTAAAATCTGTGCATCACTTCAACACACATTGATTAAGTGGTTTTCACGTGCAAATCATTGCTGGATGCTGGGGATCCAAAGATGAGAGTGAAGCAATACAAATTAGATCAGAGGAATATGGTATAGTTCCCAGAGGGAGAAAGCACTGTCAGCTAGGGGATCAGAACAGGTTTGGGGAGGAGACAGCAGCTGATAAAGAGGTGAGATAAGGGGGTCCCCCCTGGGCAAAGGCACATGGGCCAGAGGGGAATTGTGGCCACAGGTTACTGCAGCCAGGAGGCCAGTTTAATCAGAACAGAGAGTACTTGAGAGGAAATAGTACTAAATCAGAAAAAGAGGTGGAGGAGTGAGGTGAGAGGTTATCCAAGGCCAAGGATTTTTGTATTTCATCATAGAGACAGTAGGGGAGGGAACCATGGTAGGGAATGAAATGGTTAAATCTGTTTTAGGAATATCAGCTGGTAAGACTTTGTGATATAGATTGGAGAGGGAAAAGCTGGAATATACAGAGTGAAATTAGTAAGCTGTTATACTAGTTTAAGTGAGAAATAATGAGAGCCTGAACTAGGGGCCACACATAAGAAACAGTACTTGATGAGGTAGAACTGATAGCATCTGACTAAACATGAGGTGGGAGTGTTGGGCTGAGAAAGATGGAAGAGTTAGGAGGAACGTTGTGAATGAACCTGGTTATTGGAAGAATGATGATGCCCTCCATGGAAATAGGGACGTTTGGAGGAGGCTGGGCAGGGAGCAGAAGATGAGTGATCCGTATAATAGACAACTTCCTGGTCTCTTCGTAGTGTGAAGAATAAGCAGTCTTTTACTTACTTGATTTTTCCTTGTGTATTTCATTTAGTATCTAAAGCTAGGGTGGGAAATTAGATAGAACCCGTGTGACTTGGAGAACATGTTGCAGAAGTTAGGTTATTGGTTCCAGACTTCTTACCACTGTAACTCTGCAGCTCTTAACATCTCTCCTGTTCTTCCATCTTCCTCCTGTCCTTGGTCGTCTTCTTCCTCCCCTCAATCGGGCTTCTCTCTTCCTTTCTCTTCTCTTCTTTCCCTTCACCCTTAATTGTCTATAATATGGAATTCAGGCATGCTTTTTAGCATCGTACTTAGTTAATGATTGAATAATATTCTTCCCATTTGTCATATGTCTACATTGGGGGGGAGACTATCTTTCCATCAAGTCAGTTAAGTTAGCTCCATAACTAGATGTTTTTCTTCTTGTGGTTTAATATCACTTAATAGAAAAAAAAAATACCTATCCTTGTTACAGGGTCATATACCACTAAAGCAATTGAAAAGGTGCTAGCTGATGTAAGAATGTCACGTAGCTACTAATGTTTATGGCAGGATTTGAACTTGGATCTTCCTGACTCCAAGCCTAGCATTCTTTCTGCTGTACCACCCGGCTGTTAATGAGAAAACTGGTCCATGTTTTAAAAACTCATCATAGGATACCGAAGAATTGACATTGTTTACTTTCAACTTTGTTTTTATTTTGCTCTGCATATAATAATGATAGCTAGCATTTACATAGCACTTTGAGGTTTGCAAAGTGCTTTATGAGTATTATCTCATTTGATTCTTACAACAACCCTGACAGGTGGGTACTATTATTCCCATTTTACAGATGAGGAAACTGAGGCAGATAGCAGTTGAGTTTGACGTATATATATAGTGTGACTTACTCAGGTTAACTTTCATTTCTATTGTCACTAATTAACCCACCTGCTTCCCAAGAGCCCCAGTGACTTTGAGTCAGTGGAGTCATCTCGTTCTAAATTCTAGTTTTAGTAGTTATTTATGGCACAGTAGACTTTATTTAAAAAACAAAACCAAACAAAATAGTGCAACATTGCAAATTTAAACAAAAATCAGAAAATGACAAGTATTTTCTTCCACCATTATTAGAATGTAAGTTGTATTTAAGAACTAGTACTTCATTACCGAGAACTAGGTAAAGAACACATTAAACTGTAGTTCTAGTTAATAACTTTGATGATCTAGCAAGAATACTTGAGTTTGTGTAGGGTTTACGTTTATGACATTCCTTTTTCAGTGGTTTGTCTTTTGGAATTATCTTAATGCTGTCGATTTTCTGTTAAAAGTTCTTGTGGAAAACCAGCTATCATAATCCCCCTCAATAAATTAGTAGTCATTGAGACAGAAATTTGGGGTATTTCATTAGTGGTGATTAGGAGTAGATTTTATAGTGTTTTATGATTACAAAGTGCATTCCCATACCTTATCTCACTTGTTCCCTCTGCCTGGTAGAAAAAAAATACCGTTGTCCTTGTTTGCAGATGAGGATACGAAGGCTTAGAGATAGGGAGTCAAGGCCCAAGATCATCCAACTGGGGCAGGACTCTTATGGCTCCAAATTTTTCCAGTAAACTACATTTGTTAATCTAGATTCTCCTAGCTACCATAATCTTTTAAGCCACTTGGGTTCTGTTAAGACATTTCTCCTTCGGTATGTTAAAATTAACTTTTTAGGTCTGGCAAAGCTCTTCTGTCATAGTTCTTTCTTAGGGCAGAAAGCAGCTTACACTGGATACGCGAATACAGTTACCCTTCTCAAAGGCTCAAAAGAAATATGGCAGACACCAAACCTGATAATAAGAAACTAAATGCGCTTTGACTCGTATTTCTATCCTCTGATTCATTATCACATGCAAAGAAAGAATATTTAAATTTGCCTTTTTTCTTTTTTCAGGCAAAAGGCAAGATTGTGGTAATGCCAGGTATTTATGTTTTATCCATTTGCTAGCAATAACATTGAAATTTAATGTAAGATGAGAAAGGAGGCAGATAGAGACAAAAGAGAGCAGTCTAGCAAGCATTGTCAGAACAGAGGAGTGTGGTATTTAGCACAAATGTTCAGATTGGCAGACCTGTGCTGACTAAGAATTTCACAGGGTGGGGTATTGTGGTATGAAGAAAATATTGGGGGGAGGGGGAAACTAGTGAGGACTTAGACTTGGAGAAATCCTAGGATGGGAGAGTATGTCTGTGGAGTCAAGGCTTGTCTTTGTGTGGGAAGGGTTTCCTGGAAACATGGGAGTTTTCCTATGGTTGCTACCTTTTGGTATGGATTTTTTACTGAGGAGAAACAACTTAATGCTTTTAGGAGAAATTCTGTGCTAGAAGGATGGGCAACAATGTAGAACTAGTATTCTTTGGGAGATGATATCATCAAGGTCAGCAGTCACATTTTGTCAGGTCCAAGGCAGTGTCTGTAAGTGAAGGTGAAGGAGATGAAAAGATGATCTGGTAAATAGTATTTGAAAGGAAGATTGAACTATTTGGGGAAAGTGCAGAGAGGTACAAATGGAGCATCAAATAAATGAATGGGGTGCTTTCTAAATTCCTGAAGATCGTTGGCCAAATTCTGGTTTTTAGCCAATAAATCTATGATGAAAATAATTTATTCTGGGTGTTTCCAGTAATATGTAAGAATTGTGGCTTAAGAGGCGAAATGACTGGTTCACTTTGGAAAGAGTTTAGTTAAGGGGACGCAGAGTCAAAGTGAAGTACTTTACTCAGAAGAAGGAACTTTTGAGTCAGAATGTTGGGGTTAGGGGAGAGGAAGGGTATGGTTATGAGTTAGATATAAATTGGAGTTTAAAAAAGGAATTTTGGAATAGAACAAGGCAAGAGACTGGACCCTGGTCAGATGGAATTACAATAGTTGTTAAAGTGAGGGCCATGCATAAAAAAAGAATCAATTGTTCTGGGAAGGCAGTCTGTTTATTATCTATTTGAGTTTAGATAAAGACATTCTGTAACTTTTGCTTAAAGCAGGTAATTTGAACCTTCATGCAATCTTTAAAAGTCAGTTTCCTAAATTGCTAAGAACTTTAGTGGTAATGTAGTAACAGAGCTTAGTATGAATAAATGCATAGAAATGGGGCAGGGAAGTTTATGCTGAAGAGGAGATTCATTGTCAGTAAAGTAAAAACTCTTAATAATGAGAAGGATTAACAGTGTAGCAGTTGTGTCATAATTAATTTGTTTCAGTTGTCACTAAGGTTGTGACTTTAAATTCCAGCTTTATTGTGATTGTTGTGAAATGATTCAGTTATAAATTTAAAAGAGATCACATTTAATGGAATATATGGGGCATTCTGTACATTGCCCAAAAACTATTAGTGATGAGGATTTAGTACAGAAAGGTGGGAAAAGAATAATCAGTGTTATGCATCCAGACTGCAACACTGAGGGACTAGTTAGCAGCTAGCAGCCTATATCTTAGAAATTAGTAAAACAAAATAATTTATAATATTTAAGTTTTAGAAAATAGACATAGCCCAGGGGGCGGCCAGGTAACACAGCGAGTAAGAGCACCAGCCCCAGAATGGGGATGATCTGGGATCGAATCCAAGCTTAGACACTTAGCACCCACCCAGAAACACCTGGCCGTGTAACCTTGAGCAAGTTACTTAACCCCAATTGCTTAGGGGCAGCCAGGTGGCTCAATGAGTAAGAGCACCAGCTCCAGTGTCGGGATAACCTGGGATGGAATCTGGGTGCTGATACTTAGCACCACACCCAGAAATAACTGGCCGTGTAACCTTGAGCAAGTTACTTAACCCCAATTGCTTAAAAAAAATAGACATAGCCCATAAGAAAGTCTATAAGTAGTACAGCAATTTCTTGAAAAGAGAGGTCCAGAACTACATCTTATTCACAGTCTTAGCCAAGACCAGGTAAGTAAAGCTGGTCATTTATGGCTACAGGATGGCTTGGGATTCAGTGAGACATGAGACCTTGTTTCTGTTGAAGATATTATTGGCAACAAAAGTTCTAAAGTACAACTTAAGTTTCCTTTATTCTTTTTTTTTTTTTATAAGCAATTGGGGTTAAGTAACTTGCTCAAGGTTACACGGCGAGGTGTTTCTGGGTGGGTGCTAAGTGTCTGAGCCTGGGATTCGATCTCCAGGTCATCCCAACACTGGAGCTGGTGCTCTTACTTGCTGGCCACCTGGCCGCCCCTAAGCAATTGGGGTTAAGTAACTTGCTCAAGGTTACATGGCCAAGTGTTTCTGGGTGGGTGCTAAGTGTCTGAGCCTGGATTCGATTCCCAGGTCATCCTGACACTGGGGCTGGTGCTCTTACTCACTGTGCTACCTGGTCACCCCTTCCTTTATTCTTAAGATGCATAATTCAGACTTGTTTACAAAGGAAGTATATATTCATTTCCTCTTTGGCTCTTATCATAATTTCATAATCCCATAGGAAAACATTAACATGGCATAATAAAAATCTCAGTTAACAATCCTGGCAACTATCTAACCTTAGTTATTCATTTAAAAATGAGTTGGTTGTAAGAGACGGCAGTGTGCATTGCTGACTCAGAGTACTGTGACTATGGTAACTAGACTTCTATTTATCCAAAAGTGATAACTGACATCCATGATGATTCCCCCGAGCCACCTTAAGGTCCCAGAGGGTCTTGATTTAAACTTGTTTTGATAATTCATATTCATGTTCATTTAATGTGTTTTAATTTTTTTCATTGAATAGTATAAGTTTTATATGATAACATTATTAACCAGAATTTCCAACTAAAGAGCCTGTTGTATTCCCAAGCCACACATCTATTGTCTTTGAATGTGGACTGTCTTACTGTCATGGATTCTTTCTCCTTATTAGCTTGGGGACCTGAACAAGTCAGTTCCACCTCTCTGGGCCTTAGTTTATTTAGCTGTAAATAAGGGGTTGCCAGATGTTTTGTAAAGGCCCTTCCAGCTATCTGGCATATAAGTTTGAATCCTGGACTGAGCCACTCTGTAACTCCAGGAATTTAGGAGTGTAAAGGAAAGGGGAGATCCTGGTAATTGATCTGGATCGTAGAGCTTAAGGCGGTGTGGGAAATGATTCTGAGGTTCAGAGTCTGGATGATTTGGAGAATGGCTGTAGCAGTGACAGAAAAAGAGCATAAGGAGGGGAGTCGGTTTTGAGGGACCTGTAAAAGCTCTTTGGACACGTTGGCCTTGTGGTGCCAGTGGGGTATCTGGAGGGAAACATGCAGAGGTGGCTGGAAATGTACCCCTTGTTACTGACCTTTGCCGTTCTCTAGTGATGCAGGTGCTCACCCATCTTAGACATTACAGCACTGGATGTCTTATGCTGCATTTTGTGTTTTAAGAACATTAGGCCAGCTTGTTAAAGCATGTTCTTTTGGATGCAACTTCTGTGAGCGAGGATGAATGGATCCTTTCCCAGAGTCCTTTTATTAAATGAACAATAATAGAGTGTTACGTAGCAAAACCCAAGACAAATGTAAATGATGAAAAGCGGAGGGACAGAACAACGGTAGTTCTTACAGTGTTTCTGCATTTTGAGTAAAAGGGTCAAAATCCAAGCTTCCAGATGCCCTCCCTAGTGGCCTTTGCCTGACCCCAGTTTTTCCTTGTTGACAAAGTTGTAGGTCTATCCTAGGGGAAGTAGGAAGAGGAGAGCGTGTTGTGAACAGCCCAGAAAAGGCCGGGAGGGTGGGCAGGGCCGAGGCTGTTCCTGGCCTGGCCAGGAGGGGGCGCTGCGCAGCTCGCCATCCAGTGGGGTTGGACTCAGTTAAGCTGGGGGGGAGGCGAGATGTGAGGCCGGGGCCTCTGTGACTTAGCACCAGACTCTCTCCCCCAGGGGGCGGCATAACGGAGAGAAACCTGCAGAGGATCCTTGAAGGCTCCGGCGCCACGGAGTTCCACTGCTCTGCACGTTCAGCCAGGGACTCCTGCATGAAGTTCCGGTAGGGGCGGGGCTTTAGCGGAGAGCGGGGCTTTGGGCAGGAGGAGGGTACACCTAGCAGGAGGAAGGGGGGAGGGGGAAGGCCGTGGGTGTCTGGTAACATCTCAGGCCCACTTAGTGGGGAAACCTTTTTGTGGAGCACCTGGGTGCCAGGGCTGCACCAGGCTCTCGGCGGCCACTCTCCCCTGGGGGCTTCAGCACGTCCTGCCAGGCGGAGAGCGCTGGGCTCTGGGACATGCCGGGGTCACATCCCCCATGTGCCCGAGGCCGTGTTCACTGCAGCAGCTCCCAGCAGGCCACGGAAAGAGAGCGGAGCCTGGCTGCTAAGACCATTTCCTTGGGCTGGCCTCCCCCTGCGGGGCCGCGGGATGCCTGGAGCTGTGGGAGGCCACGTCTGGACTGGTGCCTGTGCTTGCTTTGACAGAAACACGTCTGTGGCCATGGGTGCCTCACTCTCCAGCTCGGAGTACTCCTCCAAGATAACGGACGTGGCCAAAGTGCGGACCCTGAGTGCCATTGCCAAGAGCGTCCTCTAGGAGGATGCGGAGCCTGGGGGACATGAAGGTGCAGGGGCTCGGGCTCAAGCTCCGGAGGCGGAGCCGCTGGGGCAGTGACCAGAAGAGCCCTGGCCAGCTGGAGAAGCTGCAGCCTCCTCATCCGACCATTCCGGCCAACCAGCTCCGGCATCAGGACTACATCAAGACTGCCCAGTAAATGGGTTTGATTGATAAGCTAGAAAAAATTAAATTCAAGATCGTCTTTGATTTGCCTTTGTGAAATAAAACGTTCATTTGTTAGATTTTTCTTAATAGTTTTATTCTGCATGTAGCCCAGGTAAAAAGGATGATTTGACTTTTGGATTGGACTTGGGGGGACGGGAGAAATTTGGATTAAGTGATTTGCCCAGGGTCATACAGCTAGTAACTGTCTACGGCCAGTTTTTAACAGAGATCCTCCTGACTCCGGGGCTGGTGTTCAATCCACTGTGCCACCTACCTGCCCCTTGGATTGGACTTTTAAACTATCAATCAACCACCTAACAAGTATTTGTTGATTGGACTCTTGTGTGTCCTATACTGTATGTAGTCTGTGGGGGGGAGATAAGTATGAAAAATGGTTCTTGCTACTATTCCAGTCTCTGCTAATCTTTTTTTTTTTTGAACTTGTAAAACATATTTTGGCTGTGCCATATAATTAATACTCAGTGCTATGTGATATGATTTCTTTTTTGTTCCATATGTATGTCTTTTCTTCTTAATTAGATTAAGTTCCTAGAGGACGGAGACCATTTTGCTCAAATATCTGACCTTTTTCCAGTCATGCCTTACACTTTCCTACTTCCACATCTTTATTTTCTTGGAATCTATTGACCTTTATTCAATATATCCAATTCCTGGCTTTCCCCCAAGGCCTGGATTGAAAGCTTCCTCTTCTATCCTCCTTGATCATACTGGTAGGAAGTAATTTCTCCTGCCTGTGAAATTTTGTGATACTTCATTTATTCATCTACATCATGAAAAAAAGTGCTCTGGATTTGGAATCAATCTGGGTTAAAATCCTGACTGCTGTTTACCAACTGTGAACTTTAGCAAATCATTTGATGTCTTAGTATCAATTTCCTCATCTCTGGAAGGTTAGTGGGGGTGTGCAAATTCCATTCTCAACCACTAAGGCCCCTTCTAGCTCTAAAGCTTGTAAGCTCGAATTTTAACATTCTATATTATAGTTTTATTTCACCTGGTGGACTCCAGGCCTCTTAGGTAATAAGTACCATGTATTACTCATTCTTGTTTCACCATCCCCCTTCCCCAGTGTCTGACACAAAGTAGGGACTCATTCTCTCATCTCCACACACATCTGAACAGGAATTTCACCAACAATCCTAAGAAGTGATCATTTAAGCCAGGAGTTGGCAGTTGAGATTATTGATAAATTTGGAGAGAGCTTATTCAGTTGAATGATGAGATTGGAAGATAGATTAACAAAATTGAGAGTCTTCAGAAGAGAGTTGCAGACTTCTCAAGGAATAGCTTACAAAATAATAGCTTTAGCTACAAAAGGGAGGCAAGGTATGGGGCAATAGCTAGCCAGGATGAAAGGATCAAATGGGGGAGACATGGGCATGTTTTTAAGCCAGTAGAAAGTGAGAGATTGAAGAGTGGAGATGATAGTGGGGACTGTGCTGGAGGAGATGGGATGGAGCAGGGTGACTTGTGCATGCCAAGGAGAAAGGCCACTTCATTGTATGATTGTGAGATGGGTGAAGGAAGAAATAATGGGAAACATTTGAGTTATGTAACTACAGGAAGGGAGAAGAGAGACCTCAGCAAATGGCCTCCCTTCTTTCAGTAAAGTCAGAAACAAGACTGAACTTGGAAGGGTTGTGGGAGGACAGATGAAAAGTTTACCCAAAAGCTGCTGTTGTGAATGGGATAGTGAGTCAGAAGGAGATGGAAAGGCATTGCCGTGCTGCAGTGAAGACCCGGGGTTTCTTGATTCTTCTCCAGCTTCATTTAGCAGCACTTGAATAAAAGCAAAGGCAGGAGGTGGTGAATAATACAAGTCTCTGTCCTGGCAGGGCAATATCAATAGCACAAGGGGGTGGCAGGACTCAAGAGGAGAGGACTGGGACAGCACAGAGTTGAACTGATTCACCAGTTGGGTCAGGATGGGGAAGAGAAGAGTGTAGCCAGTGGTAGAGGGATGGCCAGGGAAGAGATGAGGGCTGGAGGCATTGGAAGTCACAGTGAGATGAAGAACAAGGTGATAGGTTGCAAGACAGAAGGGTAATGACCACACATTTACAAATAAAGAATTTCAGGAGTGAACACCACACTGGAACACTTGTGGGTGAGGTTAAGTCTGACCATCTCTGTGTGTAACTGTGGTGGGGTGAAGGAGGAGGTTATGGGATGTGAATAAGTTGAGGAAAGAAGAAGCTTGAAGTTCTGAGGGAACGTCAGTATTTATGCTGAAGTCCCCTAGTAGGAGGGCAAGAGTTGGGGAAGAAAAACAGTCTGGTCCTGAACTCATTAAAGAGGAGTAGGGGTAGTTAGGTGGTGCAGTGAATAGAGCACCAGCCCTGGAGTCAGGAGGACCTGAGTTCAAATCTGGCCTCAGACACTTAACATTTACTAGCCGTGTCACCTTGGGCAAGTCACAACTGCAATTGCCCTCCAAAAAGAAAAAAAAAATGGAAAGAGGAGTAGATAGATAATAGCCAAAAGAATCCTGAGTGGGTGATAAATATGGATTGAATGAACCCCGAAAGAAGACAGGTCACTGTGATGGTGGGAGAGGGAAAGTCTGGAAGTAGTAGTGAGAAGTAAGGAGTATCCCCAGTCTCCCCCCACCCAACCTGTGAGTCAGGGAAGAGTGGACAGAGAAGCTGTATCAGGAGGGAGTCAGGTCCCAGTGAGTACAAGAAGATGGGGTGAAAAAAGAGGTTTCAGATGAAAGCAAACTCGTTACCTACAGAGCAGGCATTCCAGAGGGCACAGTGTGGGGAGGGGTTGATTTATGAGTGGGAAGCTGGGGTCTGGGCATTGGGGCACAGAAAACAAGGTTTGTACGATGACAGACAGTGGCAGAGGTTCCAGGCAGGAAACTAGTCTGAGTCAGCCTCAGAGTGGAAGTTGTCAAGCAGACAAATGTACCTGGAAAACATGGGGTAAGAGGAGGAGAACCATGACTGGAGAGGGTGCCAGGAGGGTGATGGAATGATAATTAAGTATCAAGCTTCTTGAGTATCAAGCACAGTTCCAGGCATATAGTAGGTGCTTAATAAATGCTTCTTGAATAAATTAATCCCCTGTCTTTCATCTCTCTAGTCATCTTCCCCATAGCTGCCTATCTTCCTAAGGCACAGGCTTGACCTTGCCCCCAAACCTTGAGTGGCTCACTATTGCCTCTAGGATCATAGAAATCATAAAACTGGAGTTCAAATCTGACCTCAGACACTAGCTGTATGACACTGGGGCCAGCCATTTAACATCAGTTTCCTCAATTGAAAAAGGGATGATAACAACCTACTTCACAAACTTGTTGTGAGGGTCGGACAAGAAAACATTTAAAGAGCACCTCATACACAGGAGATACTATAGAAATGTTTATTCCTTTTCTTTCCCTTCCCTTCATAGGTCAGCTAGTTCATTTTATGGATGAGGAAACTGAGAAAACATAAACTCTTCACAACATACCATTGTTCCCTGAGCTTCACGGTACATCTCTTGCTTCCGGGCATTTGGCCAAGTGAACGCATGTTTCTAGAATGCTGTCCTTCCTTTTTATTTCTCACAATCCTGGCTTCTTCCAAGGGTCAACTGAGTTGCCACCTTTTCTGTGAAGCCTCTCCCAAAACTTCCATTTTCTTTTCAAATGGAATATTTACATATCTGTGTCCTTGTCTATTTACACATGTACATATACGTATTATCTGTGCATTTCACCTAATATACTGTAAGCTCTCTGAGGACAGAAACGGCTTCATTTTTGCCTATGTATTCTTTCATTCTGGTACAAAGTCTTCTGCTAACGCTTAACTCACTTGCTGACATTGGCACAGTACAGACGTTCTACTTTATTCTGTTCAATGCTTTTATTAATATAGACCTGAGACAGCTTTAGCTTTTTTGAACTACCATGTCAAACTTCCACTGGTGTATGGAGCTTGTGGTCTCCTAAAACTCCCAGCTGTTTTTCATATGAAATGTTGACTAACCACACCTCCATTCTGTATGCACTAAGATACTTTTTTACACAACTATAGGACTTCACTCTTATTCTTATTAACTTTAATTTTTTTATTTGTTCAATGAAGGAGGGAAGATTCCTTTCTACTCTTATGGTCATGAAAGATTTTGTTGGAAGAGATGAGATTTTAATTGGACTCTGAAGAATACAAAGGATTTCCATTGGTAGAGCAGGCAAATTCTCCATAAGGTCAAGGGGTGGCATACACGGGACAAGTGATTAAACCAGCTTGACAGAAGTGAATAATCTGTTGCTTCGAATGCTGAGTGACAGCTGTTCACCATGGTACCTCCACTTATCATTAAGATTGGGCAAAGTCAGATACAGGTCAGTACTTGCCATGCTCTTCAATAACTATTGAAAAGAGGGAAATATTAGACCCCTCTATGTTTCCTGGGCCCTATACCTCAGAACCCCTATTAAAATTCTCAAGAACTTTGGTTTGAAGAAGTGGGATTACAACCTGTCAGAGTGAGAATGGACTCCTTGGAGCCTTTCTCCTGGATAAAAAATCATAATGCCCTTCCATTCTATCACCTAGAACAGTAGATAAGGAATTTTATTTTTTTTATTTTTTAATAAAGCAATTGGGATTAAGTAACTTGCTCAAGTTTACACGGCCAGGTGTTTCTGAGTGGGTGCTAAGTGTCTGAGCCCAGATTCGATTCCCCAGGTCTTCCCGACACTGGGGCCGGTGCGCTTGCTGTGCTACCTGGTCGCCCCAGAGTAAAGAATTTTAACAACGATGGCTTATAATATTTAGCCTGGCATTTATGAGTTGACCTAAGAATAACAGTTGTAAATTTAAACCAGTAGAGTCTTATATGTATTTCCTAGTAATTTTAATGTGAGATTAATTTGTCTTATTTCATTTGATTTCATTTACAGCAAGATATAGCTTCCTATCAGGATATTTAGTTCAAATTTATCACCACTCCCTCTCCATCTCTGTTTCTCAATCGAAAGCAGGTTTACACAACATACAGTAGGCCACTTTAGGCCCACCAAAGGATTTTGGGCAGCCTGTGAAAAATGTAGAGGATGTAAAAGAAAATAAAGATGTAACAAGTGTTTTGTCTGTGCCCCACTTAACCCACCTTCCACAAGTCACTATTGTGCCCATCATGTAACTTGGCCAGTGGGTGCCACTATGACCCATGGCAACCAACCATTGTCTGTCTCTGGTCTGAGAGGATTGAGAGTTGTATCTTTTTGCTGTGTTTTTGGTCATTACTGGCATTGAACAGGGACAAAGTCAGTGCAGCCACACGCCAATGCAGCTGATATGCCCACTATGCAATGAGTGGCAACAACACAAGGGCTTCTTCCCTCTCCCTCATTGTATGGCTGCCCTCCAATTTACAAGTGTCTGGTGCTCTCTCCAAAGTCAGACACTCAGTTTAGTATTTATTGTATGTGAACAGTTGCTGTGGAGATTTTTTGGTTTAACATTAAAGTTTTTGGAGTGACTTTGTAAAATGGGTGATAAAAATGAATGGAAGATCAGACCAGAACATAGAGTGTTTTATCCAGAATGGACAAGTAGATACTTGTTTACTTATACAAGAGACAAAATATTGTGCCTTGTTTTCTGAGAAGTAATAGCTGTTCCAAAGGAATACAATCTTTGTCACCATTTCTAATCAAAACATCCTGACTTAAGCAAATTGGACACTAGTAAAAACAAATTAGAGTGTCCACATTGCTGAAAAATCTCAGTGGGGACAATGGTTTTTCAAGAAAGGAACTTGGAAAATGAGGTGGCTACTAAGGGTAGTTTTCAGATTTCTAAAGTAGCAGATTTCAAACATGATTCCAGCGTATGATAAACTGATTGCTGACAAGAAGTGTAATACATCCCATTAACTGAATGTAAACAGTAAGAAAACCTGGCGGACTTCAGAAAAACCTGAAAAGATTTACATGCACTGATGTTGAGTGAAGTGAGCAGAACCAAGAGAACATTGTACACAGTAATAGAAACATTGTGCAATGACTAACTTTGATGGACTTAGCTTTTCTCGGCAATACAAGGATCTAAGACAACTCCCAAAGATTGATGATGAAAAATGCCATCCACACCCAGAAAGAGAACTAGGTAGCCTGAATGCAGATCGCGGCATGCTATTCCTCGTTTTTTGTTCCTTCTTTCTCGTGGTTTTCCACATTGGTTCTAATTCTCCTTTATAGTATAACTAATATGAAAGTATGTTTAACATGAATGCATATGTACAGCCTATATCAGATTGTACTCCATCTTGGGGAGGGAGGAGAAAATTTAGAACTCAAAATTTTGGAGAAGTGAATGTTGAAAACTAAAAATAAATGGATTTCTAAAAAATAAAGAAAACCTGGAAAATGTATTAAAACTTGTACCACTTAGAAAACATTTTTTTAACATTAATGTGATTTCATGATAAAAATCTTAAATAATAAGTGTAATTAATTGATATTAGTTAAAATTTCCTCTTTTTAAAATATGACTTATTTGCAAAATAGTTTAATCATTAATTATACCTTTACTTGGAAAGTGAGCGGCTAAAAACCTGTCTTCAGCCTGAAGAAGTTTAGCCTGTTTTAATTTTGGCTTCTACCTACTGCCAATTTCTTCAGGTCTGGTCTAAAGGAATAAGTAGTAGCAATCACCTATACCCCTCCTCCCCCGGTTTGTCCCATGTACGTGCTACCTCTTTGCTTGTTGTCTTTAATGAAATGTATTTTGTGTACATACTTTTCTAAATGATAAGGACTGTGAGTTTAAAAGCCATTTGTGATAGAATATTTTCTCTTCAAGATAATTTAGAAATTTATTTGACTGATTTGGTATCATCTGACTAGTAATATGTTTTGTTGTATGCTTTTGTCAGCCATTACAGAGTTTATTCTAAGAAAGACAAATAAAATTAGGCTGCATGTACATGTTCCGCCTCCCTCAGTATTCCCTTATCAGTCCCCCTCTCTTTTCCTCCTGTTCCCCCTTACTTGTTCCCTCCCTTCTAACCCCCCCCCCCCCTTTTGTAGCCCTTTTCCCCTCCTACTGCCTGTAGGATATTTTTATACTTAATGAAGTATGTTATTTCTTCTTTGCACCAAGAGTGACAGGAACAAATCTCATGTGAAGCTCCTCTCCCTCCCCTCTTTCCCTCTATTATGATATGTTTTGTGTCTCTTCTCCATAGAGTCCTATGCTTAACTGGTTGTGTTATTCCCTCCTTGTACCAGAACCAATGAGGGAAAAGCTCATATAATACTCATCTCCCTCCCTTCTTTTCCTCTGCTATATTGTTTTTATGCCTCTTTGTATGGCATAATTTACCCTTTTCCACTTCATTCATTCCTCTTCTTCATTGCAGTCCCTTTGTAGCCCTTAATAAGATTTTTTTTAGTCATCATTTTGTGTAATTTGTACTCATACCCCCTACTTGTCTATAAACAGTTTGCTCTTATTAAATAACAGGGTGTGTGTGTGTGGGTGTGTGTGTATGTGTGTGTTTTCCTTGTTTACCTTTCTATGTCACTCTTGCATCTCATAATTGGAGGTTGAATTTTCCATTGAGCTCTGGCTTTTTCATCAGGAAGGTCTGGAAATCTGTTATATTGTTGAATGACCATTTCTTTGCCTGGAAGAATATGCTTAGTCTCGCTGGGTAGGTGATCCTTGGTTGTACCTGAGCTCTTTTGCCTTGCAAAAAATTGTATTCCACTGCCTCCGATCTTTCAGTGTAGAGGCTGCCAAAACTGAAGAGAGGAAAATATGATGAATTCAGAGAAGAATGGGAAGACATATGAACTGATACAAAGTAAAGTAAGCAGAACCAGGAAAACAATATAGACAATGACCACAACAAGGTAAATGGAATACAAAATGATCTAAACTGAATACTTCAAAATTAAATGACCATGCTTGGTCCCCCAAAATGATATGAAATAATACCTATGACCTCTTTAGAGAAGGGGGGAACAAGAGTTTGGAACACTGGATATAACATCCTCCCCCCCCCCCCTTTTTTTTTTTCAATTTTCGGCTAAGTTTTACTGAACTATTTTTCCCCTCTTAAAAATTCTTTGTTATAAGGAAGTGCTCTCTGGGAGGGGATTGAAAGAAATGGAAGTGGGAAATAGATGAGCAAAATATATCAGCAAGTTAAATTTTTTTTTAAGCAATTGGGATAACTTGCTCAAGGTTACACGGCCAGTTATTTCAGGGTGTGGTGCTAAGTATCAGAGCCCGGATTTTATCCCAGGTCATCCCAACACTTGGTCTGGTGCTCTTACCCACTGAGCCACCTGGCCGCCCCAGCAAGTTAATTTTTAAAGAGAGTCTAACTTAATTTAATTTAAGAGAAAGTTGCTGTGAAGATGTAAAATGATACAACCATTTTGGAAAGCAATTCTTATTATGCAAGTAAAGTGACTAAAATGTCCATATCCTCTGAACCAGAGTCTCCATTACAAGACTTATATCTGAAGGAAGCCATTGATAAGAAGATAGTTCCCATATAAACCAAAATATTTATAGCAACACTTTTGAAAGTAGCAAAGAATTGGGAAAAAAGTAGATTATAAAATGTGAATGTAAAAAAATTATAAAGCTCAAGTGTGATTTAAATGAAGAGATATAAGGGGACACCTTTAACCCACAGCTTTGGTGTATGGGAGGTCCACAGATTTACACATTGTTATTATTGTAATTTTATTTTTTTTAATTTATTTAATTTATTGTTATTATATATTATTTACACAATGTTATTACTAAACAGTTATTACAAGGTTACACATTGTGCATGTTTTCAGATTTTTTTCAATATATTGATCAGTTGATTTTTCCCCTCTTTTTCTTTTTTTTCTTTTAAAAAGACTTTTTAAGATACTTTAAAAATGTTTTGGGGCATCTGGGTGGTACAGTGAAAAGAGCACCAGCCCTGGTGTCAGGAGTACCTGAGTTCAAATCTGGCATCAGACACTTAACACATACACAAAAACTAACCATGTAAACTTGGGCAAGTCACTTAACCCCAATTGCCCTACCTTCCCTCCCTCCAAAAAGCAAAAAAAAAAAAGTTTTAAAAATTGACTTTAACAGTTTGTAAAATGCTGTGCCCAAAGGACAGCCAAACTGTGCCTACCCTTTGATCCAGCAATACCACTATTAGAACTGTCTCCCAAATAGATCATAAAAAAGTGAAAAGGACCTACAGGTGTAAAAAAATATTTATAGCAGCTCTTTTTGTGGTGGCAAAGAATAGGAAATTGAGGGGATGTCCATCAATTGGGGAATAGCTGAGCAAGCTGTGATATATGAATGTAATGTAATACTATTGAATAATAAGAAATGACGAACAGGCAGATTTTAGAAAATACTTGTATAAACTGTTGTAAAGTGAAATGAGCAGAACCAGAAAAACTTTGTACATAGTACCTGCAACATAGCATGATGATCAACTATGACCTCAGGGCAGTTTTCTTTGACAATCTCTTAGAGGATGTTGGCCAGGCTGCTTTTTTCATCATGGCTTTCTGGTAAACCAATAATTCTTAGGTTATCTCTCCTGGATCTGTTCTCCAGGTCAGTTGTTTTTCCAGTGAGATATTTTACACTTTCTCCTAATTTTTCCATCTCTTTGTTTTGTTTGACTGACCCTTGATGCATCATAGAGTCCTTAGCTTTGATTTGACTGATTCTAATTTTTAGTGAATTATTTTCCTCAGTTTTTGAAGCCCCTTTTCCATATGTTTAGATTTCATTTTTAGGGAGGTATTTTCCCCAGTTAGATTTTTAACCTCCTCTCCCAGTTCACAAATTTTACTTTTTAAGGATTTGTTTCCTTTAGTAATATTTTTTTTTCCAATTTGGTAAATGTAGATTTAAATTTATCTTCTACCTCTTTAATTTGGCTTTTAAAATCTTTCTTGAGCTCCTCCAAGAATGCTTTTGGGCCTTGAGACTAGTTCATATTTCCTTCTGTGGTCTCAGGTGTGAGTATAGAGTACATGTTGTCCTCTCTATTTAGTTGTTCTTGCTGACTATAATAAGATTGGATCATTTTTCTTGCTTTTGATTTCTCAGCTTCCTTCTTACCCATTGTGATTGCTTATCTCCTGACTTCACTTCTCAGGCTAGGAGCTAAGGTCCTGGTTGTTGACTTTGTGTGCTGTAGGCTCTGGGTGTCTAGACTGAGGCCAAGGCCAGGACTTTCAGTGTTTCCCTTCAGTTACACTGAGGCTCACAGAGTAACATGTTGCGGGGAGGGGTAGTCTGGTCACTTCAGGTTTCTACCTCTGTGCTCCTGGGCTACAGCTCAGACAGGTTCAGCAGCTGGAAGCTGGCAGCACTGGTGTCTGCAGATTCCCCTAGTGGTGCTAAGTTACATGTGGGCATCTGTTGTTAGCACTTGCTGGCTCTACCCCCCTGGGCTTCGGGGTCTCTTGCTGGTCAGCTGAGGTGGAGCTTGTTGGGATGCCTCCCACCCTTCACTTCAAGCTCTGTATTGCTTCAGTTACACCCTTTCTCTAGGACTCCCAAGCCTGAGGCTATCTCCACTATTTCAGGATTTTACACTGGGTGGGACATTTTTCTCTGGGTTCTCTGGGTCAGGCAGGGGGAATCAGAGCAGCCAGGGTTTACTCTGCCATCTTGACTCCTGGAGGTTTAGGTAGGTGATTTTTAAACATCCAGGCTGTGGGCTGATAGCCCCAGGAGAAGCTACAGTCACTGCTGTGGGCCCTGTGCTTTCTCTTACCCAGCTCTAGCCGATCCTCTGTCCTGCAGTGAGATGTCTGTGAATTGCCCTTGGGGTGGGTGAGTCTGCTGGCTGGGGCTCACTCTCACTCCATTGTAGTGTGCTCTCAGATCCATGCTGGTGCAGCCCCCACATACTCCATGCTCTCCCTACCCAGACCTACCATGTTTCCCCGATAATAAGACACTATCTTATTAATTTTTTTGGACAGAAAAACACCAGAGGGCTTATTTTCAGGGGAGGGCTTATTTTAATGATCATTGACAGCAATTTTAATAAACAGGTAAATGTGAACAAAAAAATGTACCTTTATTCAATAAGCAAATCACTGGGGAAGAACAGGATGATGCGCTCACTGCTGCAGCTCTGATTGGATGCAGCTCAGAGCGCAGCGTGCGTTTCACCCGGGGGGGGGAGGGGACGGTGCATACAGAGGGTACCGTAATGTAGTGTGTAGCGCAGGGGATCACCTTCACTACAGTAGCAATCTCAATAGGGCTTATTTTAGGGGGAGGGCTTATTTTAGAGGAATCTTACACGGTAAGGGGAGGGCTTATTTTTGGGATAGGTCTTATTATCAGGGAAACACGGTATGTGGGCACTTTCCTGGGCTGGGAATCTGCCACACTCCATCTCCCAGTGGATTCTATCCCTCTAAAATCAGTTCAGATTCACTTTTTAAAGGTTAGTGATGGAATTCATGGAGGAGCTTAGAAAAGTTCCTGCTTCTGTTCCACCATCTTGGCTCTGCCCCCCTCGTGATGATCAACTATGAAAGACTCAACTCTTCTCAACAACACTGATCCATGACAAGTACAAAGGACTCATAAAGGAAAATGCTATCCATATCCAGATAAAGAACTGATGGACTCTGAAAGTGGATTGAAACATATTTTTAAATATACTTTATTCTTTCTCATGTTTTTTTTTTAATGTTTCTTCTTTTACAGCTGTTACTAATATAGAAATATTTTTTACAAGATAACACATGTAGAATCTATATCAAATTGTCCTCCATTTCCAGAAGAGGGTAGAGGAGCTAGAACAAAATTGGAACTCAAAATCTTATAAGAATGAATGCTAAAAATTTTCTTGACATATAACTGGGAGAAAATGCTATTCAAAAAATGTTAAATGAAATGGTTCTCTGGGGTGGAGATGGAGAGGGATACTGGGAATAACTATGTTGTTATAAAAATAGAAGACTAATAAAAACCTTATTTTTTAAAAGTTGAAGAGAGATAGGTTTCAGGGAGAAAAAAAATTTCTACCAGTTAAAAGAGTTATTGCATGGTATAAACCACCTTGGACAATAGGTACCCTGACACTGAAGATGATTACTTGTCAGACCTGTGGTAGGTACAAGTTGGACAAATTGGCACCTGAAGTTTCTTCCAACTCTAATTTTATGTAACAGTAAAACGACATAAATATCAACTTTTAAGTCCTAGCAGTGGCAATAAATCACTTGAACAAGGCTTGTGAAAAAACCCTTTTTCCTCACCTGACGATCATCACTCACCATCCACATAAGGAACTTTCTGCATGGCAGTTAGTTCTTATTAGAAAACTCAATCCAGTTTTTTCTGATAAACAAGAACCCAGGCATCAAGAAGTAGATGACTTTAAAAGACTCTCAGAAATCTGAAAAAAAATATCCTTCTACCATACCCTAGAGATCTATTTATCATAAGAGCTTAGGTCTCTTGTTTGCTCAAAATATCTCCCTTCCCAAAAGGATGAAAAATTTGTGTCTCCGTTTGTTTATACTTCAGATTATCCATCAAACCTCACAGGTCCATTTTGTGTATCTCATCCTAGATTAGTTATTGTACCTATGTTATATTTCATAGTTTCCACATTCAATGATATACTTAGGTGAGGGTACATATGTTCAGTTCTAGTGTAAACCCTATTTATCTCCTCTATCATATTTGCTTGTGTCCGTTACAAGTCAGAGATAGTTCTGTTCTGGTCTCACCTTTTCCCTTTTAAACATAGTTTATTGGGCTTTTCATGAAGAAAACAATTCTCTTCCAAGTGCTCAAGCCACAGTTCATCCTAGTTCAAATACATATCACAAAATGCACTTTAAACCTTGAAGTGCATACATGGGGTTATATTTGCTATGAAGATAGCTCACCTGTAAATGAATCACCTATAAATAAATTCCTTCCTAAAAAGCTTTCCTCCTATTCATAAGACTGTTGGAAATAGAGAGCCCCTCCCTCTTCAAAGGTCAAAGATCTCATCTCTCACAGATAAGACAAGGTCTTTAAACATGTGCATGGTTGGAGTCATTAAAATAATTAAATTTTATTAAAATAAATCTCTTTCAAATTGTAATTTTGTTTTTTCCCCAAGAAATACATTTTGACTTCCCACTTGTTAGATGTTCCTCCCTAGCAAAAGTAAAATTAAAATCAGCACAAGAGGCAGCATGGCATAGTGGGTATCAAATGGGTATTAAAGCCAGGAAGACCACAGTTCAAGTCTTGCCTCTGACAAATAGTGGCTTTTTGTCCCTGGGTAATTTCCTCCTGTAAGAGTTCCCTATACCGATAAAATAACAGGTCTTGTTCCCATCCTGTAACTGACCAAGGCAAATGATATCATGATGCTTCTATACACCCTTTATAGCCACAGTATATATAGAACATCTCATCTGGTCTTCATATCTTGGTGATGGCGCAGCAGAAGCAATAATGACAGCTGACTTTGAGGGCTACCACCCTGCATATAGTGTCGGTTCTATTTTTCAGATAGTGAAACTGAGGCTTAGAGTGGTAGGACAAACCTCAAACCCAGATGTTCGGAACATAAATATGGTGCTACTCTGTACATAAACCTACCCTGAAGCTAATTGCTCTGGGTAGGAGGGATGGTAGAGGGGGAAAAACTGAATAAAAATAAGTTGAATATATACAGTATATATAATATATACACATATCATGTATATGTATACACATATATGTGTATGTGAGTGTACATACATACATATGTGTGTATACACATGTGTGTGTATAAACACACATATGAATATATATATAGAATGCACATGAAAAGAAATACAACCTTGCAAATAAGTTTTATTTTTAAAATTTTATTTATTTACTTTTGGTTTACAACATTCAGTTCCACAGTCCCTTGAGTTTCAAATATTTCCCCCTCCCTCTCCTCCCCCCTCCCCCCCATGGCGGCATGCAATCAAATATAGTCTTCACAAATACCTTCACATCAAACATTAGTCAAGTTGTAAAGAAGGATTATAACCAATGAAGTGAATAATGAAAAAGAAGAAACAAAACAAAATAACACAGAAAAAAAGAGCAAGTTGTTTGCTACAATCTGCATTCAGACTCTGTAGTTCTTTCTCTGGATGAGGATATCCCTTTCCATCATGAGTCTTTTGGAGTTATCAAAGTCACACATATGATGTATCTGTAATTCTGTACAAAGTTCTCCTGGCTCTGCTCTCCTCACTCAGCATCAGTTTATATAAATCTCTCCAGGTTGTTATGAAGTCCTTTTCCTCCTCATTTCTTATAGCACAATAGTATTCCATTACATTCATATACCACAACTTGTTTAGCCATTCCCCAATTGATGGGCATCCCCTTGATTTCCAATTCTTTGCCACCACAAAAGAGCTGTTATAAATATCTTTGTACTAACGGGCCCTTTTCTCACTTCTATAATCTTTTTGAAATACAGCCCTGTGGCGGCAAGCACCCCAGCTTCCCCAGGGTGTCTGCCAACACAGGTTCTTGGATCTTCTTTGTTAAAGGAAAGCAACTCAAAATGGGTTAACAAGCTTGATTTAATCAGTCAGACATATATCATTTACCTTGTTCAGGGGAAAGAGGTCAGCACCCCGAACTTCAAAGCATACAGGCAGAATTATCAAGACAGAAACAGATCAAGTAGACAGATTTCCAAACTGTCCAACCATTACATCCATACCAAATCAGCATCTGGGTTTTTCAAAGCCGGGGGACTCTCAACAACGGCTTCCCAGAATTCAGATCAAATCACAGAACACTTTTCAAAGTGAGTCCCAAAACAAAGCTACACATCAGGGCTTATATAGCCTTCTCCTGGCTCAGAGAATGTAACAACCTTACTGACTCACTGGCCAATCAAGAAGTATCTACTGAAAAACAAGCCTCCCTCCCCAGGCTTCAGGTGCATTTTAGCCTAGGGGCAGGGAAGATCTTCCAAATTTGCATTCCCATTACAAGCCCTAGAAGTGGTATTGCTGGGTCAAAGGGTATGCAATTATTTATAGCCCTTTGGCCATAATTCCACATTGCTCTCCAGAATGGTTGAATCAGTTCACAACTCCACCAACAGTGCATTAGTGTTCCAATTTTTCCTCATCCTCTCCAGCATTTATCATTTTCCTGTTTTGTCATCTTAGCCAATCTGACTGGTGAGATGTGGTGCCTCAGAGTTGTTTTGATTTGTATTTCTCTAAACAATAGTGATTTAGAGCATTTTTTCATATGCCTATAGATATCTTCAATTTCTTCCTCTGAAAACTACCTGTTCATATCCTTTGACCATTTATCAATTGGGGAAATGTTTTACTTTTTAAAATTTTTAGTTATTTCATTAAATATTTCCCAGTTACATTTTTTAAATGTACACACACACACACACACACACACACAAACACACAAAACCAAGAAAAATAGAGAAAGTGAAAAAAATGTGCTTCATTCTGTACTCGGCAAATAGGTTTAAAAAAAAAATAAAGCAAAAAACATTTCATTGGGCTTTCGAATTAGGTGATATTCTAGTAATAGACCTGACCTTGGTTAAAAGGTAGCTAGATAGTTGCAGTGGTTAAGCTGGACTTCAAGACAGGAAGAGCTGAGTTCAACTTCTGCCTCAGTTATTTACTAATTGTGTGACCCTAGGCAAATTACCTAACCTCTCTCCCAGCCTCAGGGTTATAGTCAGAGTTAGGGGTTAGGGTTCTCTCTACTCACACAGCTACCACCTATGCTCAGGGCTTTATAACCTGTTATCTGGATTATGGCAGCCTCCTAAATGGCCTCCCTGCTCTATGTCTCTTCCATCCTCTACTTTCTTATGTTCATTGCAAGACAAAGACAATTCTTCCATTCTTTTTTTTTCTTCAATGTGGGAATTTGCTTTACTTGACAATGCATATTTAATATAAGGAGTTTTTTTTTCTTGTTTTCTTTTTTAAAAATTTTTTTGTAGTTTATTTTTTTAGTTTACATCATTCATTTCCTCAAGATTTTGAGTTACAAATTTTTGCCCCATTTTTCCCCTACTCATCACCCCAAAACAGCGATCCCACTGAATATCCCCTCCCCCAATCTGCTGTCTCCTATATCTTCCTCCATTCCCCCTCTGACTTTCCAGTAGGGCATGGTGGATCTCTATGCCCCAGTGCCTGTATATCTTATCTCCCAGTTACATGTAAAATAATAATAATAATATGTATATATATATATATATATATGTATTTTTAAACATTCGATTTTAAACCTTTGAATTCTAGATTCTTTCCCCACCTCCCTCATCACCCACCCTTACTGGCAAGATAAGCAATTCAATATAGGTTGTACATGTGTAACTACGCATTTCCATAGTGGATATATTGTGAAAGACTGACTATATTTCCCTCCATTCCATCCCACCCCCCACTTGTTCTATTCTCTACTTTGATCCTATCCCTTTTCAAAAGTGGGTGCTTCCAACTTCCCTCCCCCCAGTCCATACTCCCTTCCATCATCCCCCCTCTTATCCCGTTCCCCCCTACTCTCCTGTAGGGTGAGATACCCTATTTAGTGTGTATGTCATTCTCTCCTAAGCCAAATTCATTGAGAATAAGGTTGACTCATTCCCTTTTGCCTTCCTGTTCTTCCCCTCCATTGTAACAGTTTTCCCTTGCCTCTTCTTATGAGATAATTTACCCCATTCTGTCTCTCCCCATCCCCTCTCATTATATTCCTCTCTCACCTCTTAATTTCACCTTTTAAGTATCATCCCTTCCTATTCAACTGGTCTTGTACCCTCTCTCTATGTATACCTGTAAACATATATACACATACTCACATATGTATACCCTTATACCCTCCTATATAGACATATATATGTATATATATGTGTGTGTGTGTGTATACACATTTCTATTCCCTTCTACTATTCTCATACTGAGAAAAGTTTCATAAGTTACAATTATCATTTTTCCATGTATGAATGTAAGTAGTTCAACTTTGATAAGTTCCTTATGATTTCTTTTCCCTGTTTACATTCTCATGCTTCTCTTGCTTCTTGTATCTGAGTGTCAAATTTTCTATTCAACTCTGGTTTTTTCATCAAGAATACTTGAAAGTCCTCTATTCCACTGAATGACCATATTTTCCCCTGAAACATGATACTCAGTTTTGCTGGGTAGGTGATTCTTGGTTTTAATCCCAGCTCCTTTGACCTCCGGAATATCATGTTCCAAGCCCTTCGATCCCTCAATGTAGAAGCTGCCAGATCCTGGGTTATCCTGATTGTGTTTCCACAATATTCAAATTGTTTCTTCCTGTCTGCTTGTAATATTTTCTCCTTGATCTGGGAATTCTGGAACCTGGCTATAATATTCCTAGGAGTTTTCTTTTTGGGATCTTTTTCAGGAGGTGATTGGTAGATTCTTTTAAACTCTATGTTGCTCTCTGGTTCTAAAATATCAGAGCAATTTTTCTTGAGAATTTCTTGGAGGATAATTTCTGGGTTCTTTTTGTGATCATGACTTTTAGGTAGTCCAATAATTTTTAAATTCTCTCTCCTGAATCTATTTTCCAATGAGATATTTCACCTTGCCTTCTATTCTTTCATTTGTTTGGATCTGTTTAATAGTATCTTGATTTCTCATAAAGTCACTAGCTTCCATTTGCTCCAATCTAATTCTGAAGGAATGATTCTCTTCAGGGAGCTTTTGAGATTATTTTTCCATCTGGCAAATTTGTTTTTTTGAGGCATTCTTCTCCTCATTGGTTTTTTGAGCCTCTTTTGCCATTTGATTTAGTCTGTTTTTTAAAGTGTTATTTTCTTCAGTCAGGTTGTTGGTTCTCATTTTATAATTTTCTTGCGTGGTTCTCATTTCTCTTCCCAATTTTTCCTCCACTTCTCTTATTTGGTTTTCAAAATCCTTCTTAAGCTCCTTTATGGCCTCTAAGCAGCTAATTCTTTTCTTGGAAGCTTCTGGTGCAGGAGTTCTGACTTCATTGTCTTCCTCCTGTTCCATGCCCTGATCCTTTTTGTCCCCAAAAAGGAGTCCAAAGTCAGATTACTGTGTTTTCCTTGCTTCCCTTGTTTGCTTATGTTGCCACTCAATTACTTGACTTTTGAGCTTTTTGCCACAGTAGAACTCTGCTATCATAGAGGGGAGCTTTGTCCCAATTACTGGTGTTTTCTCAACTGCTGGAGCTATTAGTTGGGTGCCTTTTTGGAAGCCTCCCCACACTCTGGCAAACTGGTCATGCACCCCAGGACCTCCACCCTAGACAGCAATCCATATCCAAGCAGGTTAAAGCAAGAGTGATTACCCCTCAGACTGGTTGCTTGGCCCCCCTACAATCTGCAGACCAGGAGCTCTGAAGCAGCCACATGGTGGCAGATGCACGGCCACAGTGCCTCAGCCACTTCTTGCCATGGGGCAAAGGCCGGACTGCACTCCTGAATTCCCAGGTCCCAAAGCACACATTGTGCTGACCTCTCACTTTGTCTTTAGCATCTACGGGTTGATAATTCTGGAAACTGCCACAGCTGCTAGTGATCTGAAGTCCCTCCAGCTGGTGTCTGGTTGTGGCTGCCCTTAGGCTAAAACCTCTGGCTCATGTGGAGCTGGGTTCAGGTCCCAGAGCGCTGATATGGCCACTTCCTGCTGGCCTGCCTAGCTGTCTTCAGTGGGAGGTTAGCTTCTCTGTGTCATTTTGTGGGTTCTCTAGCTGAATTCTTCCATTCTTTTCTCTTTTAAACATACTTCCTTGGACTTTTACCAGAGAGGGCCATCATTTGCTTTGGAGTATTTAAGTCACAGTTCATCAAAGTTCAAGTGTGTGCTATAGAATGCACTTTGAACTATGAATTGCAAAAATGGGGATTATATTTGCTATGAAGATAACTCTCCTAGAAATAAATCACCCTGTTTAGGATTTCATGGGTTATAAAGTATTATCTAAACTATTTCATGTTGTTATTCACTCCTCTCCAACCCTTTGTGACCCCATTTGGGGTTTTCTTGGCAAAGATATTGGAGTGGTCTGTTATTTCCTTCTCCAGCTCATTTTACAGATGGGATAACTGAGGTAAACAAGCGTAAGTGATTTGCCCAGGATCACACAGCTAGTAAGTGTCTGAGTCCGAATTTGAACTCAAGCCTTCTTGACTTTAGGTCTAGTGTTCTATCCACCGAGCTACCATACTGGTTTAAAAAAGCTATAAGAACCTTGGTCAACTGAATAGATGAGATAAACGTGACCATGCGTTCAGCAGCTTGATAACCCTGAGAACACAAACCAGAGAGGAAGCGGTTTTAACTTTTTAATTCAACAGGGACTTCTGGGGAAACTGAAGAACAATTTAATGGAAAATAGATTTAGACTAGCATTTTTCACTATGTACCACAATAAAGTCTAGATGGATAAAAGATCTGAATATTAAAATGCATTCCATTAAAAAATTGGAGGAGAAATACAAGGTTAAAACTGTTACAGAGACTGAAATACGTAGTAACAAACCTTGGGTAGAGCCTATTTCTTGTAAAAGACAAAATAGGACCTTTTAATTATGTAAAATTTAAAACCTTTTACACAGAATCAGTGGAGCCAGAATAAAAAGAAAAGCCAGTTGGGGAAAACATTTATATCAAACATCCTTCGCAAAAGTCTAATACCTCAAGTCCATAGAGAATCAGCGCAAATCTATAGGATACCATGATATAAGTGAATGGTCACAGGATATAAATCGTTTTTCAAAAGAATATGCTCCAAGAATTGATGTAGAATGAAATGAGCAGAACCAGGAGAACAATGTATACAATAACAAAAACCCCATATATTAAAAAAACAACAACTTTGATTGACATTAGTACCACTCCTCGTCAATGCAATGACCAACTATGATTCTAGAATACCATACACCCTCAGGTATATGCAAAATGTGACATATATTTTCTGTACTCAGGAAATGTAGGGATTTGTTTTGCTTAACTATGTACATTTATTAGAAGGTTTTTGTTTTTCCTTTTTTCACCCCATAATGGTATGAGGGAAAAATAAAAAATAAATATTTTTTTTGTTAGTAGGAAAAAATTTTATTTAAAAAAAGAAGCACCAGCTATCAACAATCATCTAAAAAAATATGTTGAAATTCACTCATCAGAGAAATGTAAATTAAAACTTTCCAGTATTACCACACACTCAGCAAGTAGGCAAAACTTATTGTGGGGTACAGATGGTAGGAAAACAGGACCATTGCGGGTGCATTTGTAGAAAGTGTTGATCATTCTGGAAAGCAATTTCAAATTCTGCAAGAAAAATCATTGAATTTTTTTATACCTTTTGATTCAGTGATCTCCCTACTAGGTTCATATACCAAGGATGTTACTTACAACAAGAAAAGAACTACATGTACAAAAATATTCATAGCAGCACACTTTGTAGTAGTGAAAAGCTGGAAACAAATCATGTTGGGGAATTGCTAAACAAATGTGGCATATTAATATAATGAAATATTGTTGTGCCATAAGCAATAACAAATATGAAGAATTCAGAGAAATGTGGGAAGACTTGTGTAAAGAAAGGCAGAGTAAAGAAAGAAAAACCAGAAATCTAATATGCATGATTATTACAATAATTTAAACTAATACAACCCTGAATATCAGTAAAACTCAGGTCAAATATAATAGAAAATGTGAGTACCAAATTACTAAGGTCAAAGAATACAACAGAAAGAATTCTTTCTGTTAACAAATGGCAAAGTATGGAAGTGGAAAGTGACACAATCATTCTTTTAAATAGTTTTGTTTAGTATTTTTCTGAGGATGTACTTTGTAAGGGGCTCAGTGTTTGCTGGTTGGAATGTTTCTGCTGTGTCAAAACCAAATATAGCAATAATTTTTAGGGAAAAGAAATTTAGGTAAAAATATGTTTGAACTGTGCTGCTTCTACATGTTTCAAAACATGTTCCTAAACCAAAAAGATCCGAAGTTGATAAAATCATTACTAATAATTAACTAATACAAGCAATGTAAGACACTAAAGGGATCTGTGAACATTGAACTTTGGGATTTTCAGTAGCTCATTAAAGTGATGAGGAGGAGATACGTAAGAGCAGTTTGACAAGTACTGAAGACAGAAATGAGACAGCATTTTTTTGGGGGGGGCTGTCTCATTTGATTATCAGTGGGAGGGAATGTTTGGAAATTATAACCTGACATTTAAAATTGCCTGATTGCCGTAGAGTTCTTTTTAAAATCATTTTACGTCACTTACATTTCCCAGTGTAGCCTTCTTCCCCCTCCCAGAAAATCATCCTTTATAATAAAAAAATGAAAAAAGAGGAAATAGTTCAGCAAAACTAACATATATAAAAAAAGTCCGACACTATCTGTAGTGTTCCATTCTCATAGTCTCTCATCTCTGCATATCATCTCTTTTTTTGGGGGGGGTCAAAGCCGCGTCATAATTTCCTAGAATATAGTTTCAATTGTTTTATTGTTGTTCTTTCCATGTACATTGTTTTAGTGGTCGTGAATGTTCTTTCCCCAGATCTGCTTACTTCACTTTGCACCCATTTATAGAATCCTTCCAATGCTTCTCTGTATTCTTTATGTTATTTCTTATAGTGCCATAACATTTCATTACATTCATTTGCCACAAATTGATTGATGATTAGTTTATTTAACTGATATTGCCATTTTCAAAGAAGCTAGACCCTTCCATCCCAAGGGAGGAGTAGGGCAGAAACCAGGCAAGAGGAGAGTAGATGCTGCTCAGTGGAGGGGGTATGCTGGGAGCAGTCCTGGTAAGGGACAAAGCAGGAAGCAGGGAAAGTGGAAGCTCCAGAAAGCTGTGTCACTGTGAAAATGACAGATCAATAGTCCAACCAGGCCACAGGATCAGGTGCTGGGGCTGCTAAGTCTGGGTGAGTCCTGTTTTTTGCCAACCTTGTGGTCTATATATACTTCCTATATAGGGTATCCCAAAAGACTGCACTTTTAATATTTAATAGCTTAGTCTAATACCTATTAAACAGCTCTTGCTAGTCATTTAATAATAACTATTATTAAATAGATATGAAATTATTATAAATGATATATGCTATGTTATTGTACATATTACATAGAATATTATATGTTAATATAGTGTATGTGATATAATATATTGGATATTTAAATTATTGTATATTACCAATTATATTACTAAATTATATCATTACAAATTATTATTATTAAATAGATATTTAGTCTATTAAAACTGCACCGACTTTTGATACACTGTGTGTGTATACACATACCTATACTTGTCTCCCATTAAAATGTAAACTACTTGATAGTAGAGATTGTTTCATTCTTTTTCTTTGTATCCCCAGTAACCAACCAGTCAATAAATATTTATTAAATGCCTACTATGTTGCCAGGCACTGTGTTAAGCACTGAGAATGCAAAAAGAGGGGAAAAAGACAGCTACTGGCCTCAAGGAGCATACAGCCTAATGGAAGAAACAACAGGTAAGCAGATAATTGACACAGGGAAGGCATTGCAATGAAGAGGGGTTAGGGAAGGCTTCCTGTAGAAGGTGGGATTTGAGTTGGTATGTAAAGGAAACCAGAGAGGTCAGTAGGCAGAGTGAAGGAGGGAGAGCATTCCCAGCCTGGGGGCAACCATAGAAAATTCCCAGAGTGAAAGATGGAGTATCTTGTTCATGGAACATCCTAGAGGCCAGTGGCACTGGATCAGAGTAGGTGGTAGGGAGCAAGACAAAAAAGGTAGAGGGCGAAAGGGTAGGTCATAAAGGTCTTTGAATGTCAGATAGAGGATTTTGTATTTGATCCTGTAGGCAATAGGGAGCCACTGGAGTTTATTGAGTAGGGGAGTGACATAGTTGGATTTGTGCTTTAGGAAAATCACTTTGGTGGTTGAATCATTGTGCATCAACCTCTATCATAGTGCCTAGTACCTAGTAGGTGTTTAATAAATGCTTGTTGATTGATTGAATTCTAATTTGTCATTTAGCATATTAATGCTCCTTTCTAGCTTTGCATCATTGACAAATAAAGTACACCTTTATGTCTTCATCCACATTGTTGGTAAAAAATATTTCAGTCAAGTATAGAGTCATGAATCAATCCAATAAAGACATTCTTCTAGGGTTAGATGCATTAATCAGTATTTTTAAAAGCATAGTTATTTAACAAGTTACTCATTCAGTTAAATGTACTATCTTCCAGACTTCTTTCAACCCAGATCAGTAAGCAATGCTCTGCTCCATCCATCATGGCTTACCTCCGCCAAGAAAGAGGAAAGGAGGTACATTTTCTTATCTCTTCTTCAGAAACAGTCTTGGTAATTATAATTACCAAGTGGTCCATTTCTTTTGTTGTTCTTTCTCTCTCCGTTATTCATTCAACCTACCTTTTCCATCTTGTCTATAAGGATACAAGGGGAGACTGAAAAGCATCTTGTTGAAACTGACACCTTATGTCTACTCTAGAGAATTTCTCTCACCTGCTAATCTTATAGTCCTACTTAAAAAACAAATGACAAACCAGTTTATTTGGCATGGCATCTTTTTGTGAACTCATGCTGACTCATGGTGATCACTGCTTCCCATTCTAAGAGCTTGGAAAATATTTGTTTAGAAATTCTTTAGAGGGGGTGGCTAGGTGGTGCAGTGAATAGAACACTGGCCCTGGAGACAGAAGGACCTGAGTTCAAATCTGACCTTAGACACAACACTTACTAGCCGTGTGACCTTGGGCAAGTCATTTAACCCCAATTGTCCTGCCTTCCCCCTCCAAAAAGGGGGGGGGAATAAATAATAAAAAAAAGAAATTCATTAGAGGATTTTGCTGGGGATTGATGTACAGTTTACAAGTATTGATTTTTGTCTTGTTTTTACCAAATCTGTTTTTGGGAAAATGGGACCACATTGGGCCATCTGCAGTCTTCTTTACTCTTCTTGATTTTCCCGGGTATTTATTAAAGATTACTAACAGTGATTCTGAGGTGATATTTGCAAATTCTTTCAATACTTTGAAATACACCCAAGTGAAAATCCAATGGAGCCTATAGGATTATCCTTTCAACAAGCGGCCAGCCACTCTATTATCAGGTAGTTGTGGTATATTGGAAAGAATATGAAATTTGGAATTAGATGATCAACATTGTAGTCCCAGCTCTGCAACTCACCTATATGACCTTTTGGCCAAGTCACAGATGCAATGGGAGTGCATCTCTTCATCTTTAAAATCAGGTTTGCTGTAAATGATTTCTGAGTTCCCTTCCTAGGATCTTTGCCCCATGACTGTTTTAACCTTTTCCATTTTGAAGATGCTTATCCTTACTGAGGAAGATAGCAGCAAAATAAAAATTGAGTAGAACTGTTATCTCTGTTAATATTCATGCAATACACCCTCTGGAGTTTCATCAATAATTAACATTAAGGAAACTCTCTGACGTTCACAAATCACTTTTATTTTTTTGGACCAGGAACAATCATTATGAAATAACAACAGAACTAGAGAATGTAAAATATCAAAACTAAAAGATACATTAAAATATAGAATGTTAGAGCTGAAAGGATGTTCTAACAGAATGTCAGGATTAGAAGATCATTTATTTTTTATGTATCACTTCTTTTTCTTTTTTTGTTCCTTAATTATCAACATATATGTTTCTCTGTATGCACACACACACACACATATATTTACTTATTAAAAGTTAAAGTTTTGAGGTAGCTAGGTGGCACAGTGAATAGAGCACTGGCCCTGGAGTCAGGAGAACCTGAGTTCAAATCTGTCCTCAGACACTTAACACCTACTAGCCGTCTGACCTTGGGCAAGTCATTTAACCCCAATTGCACTCCAAAAAGCAAAAAAAAAAAATTTTAAGTTTTGTTTTTTTTTTTTTTTTTTTTGCTTTTTGGAGGGCAATTAGGGTTAAGTAACTCGGCCAAGGTTACACAGCTAGTTTTTGGTGTGGGTGTTAAGTGTCTGAGGCTGGAACTGAATTCAGGTCCTCCTGACTCCTGGGCCAGCGCTTTACTCACTGCGCCACCTAGCTGCCCCTTAAGTTTTTCTTTTTTCTTTTTTTAATTTTTCATTTTTCAAATGCTTTATTAACTTCCAATTTACATAATTCATTTCCACCAGATTTTGGGTTACAAATTTTCTCCCTGTTTTTCCCCTACCCACTGCCCCAAAATTGCAGTCCCACAGGATATCCACTCCTCCAATCTGCTGTCTCCCATATTTTCTCCCATACCCCTTTCAACTTTTCCAGTAGGGCATGGTGAATCTCTATGCCCCAGTGCCTGTATATCTTATTTCCTTATTACATGTAAAATAGTATTAATAATATATATATGCATATATATATATATATAAACATTTGATTTTAAAACTTTGAATTCCATATTCATTCCCTTCCTCCCTTGCCACCCACCCTTACTGGGAAGATAAGCAGTTCAATATAGGTTGTATATGTGTGGCTAATGTAAAACAATAACATAGTGGATATATTGTAAAAGACTGACTATATTTCCCTCCCTCCTATTCCACCCTCCCATTTGTTCTATTCTGTACTTTGATCCTGTCCCTTTTCAAAAGTGGGTGCTTCCAACTTCCCTCCCCCCCAGCCTGCCCTCCCTTCCATCATCCCCCCTCTCATCTCCTTCACCCCTACTCTCCTGTACATACACACCCTATTTAGTGTGTATTTCATTCCCTCCCCAAGCCAAATTCAATGAGAATAAGATTCACCCATTCCCTTTTGCCTTCCTATTCTTCCCCTCCTTTGTAACGATTTTCCCTTGCCTCCTCTATATGAGATAGTTTACCCCATTCTGTCTCTCCCCATCTCCTCTCATTATATTCCTCTCTCACCTCTTAATTTCACCTTTTAAGTATCATCCCTTCCTGTTAAATTGGTCCTGTGCCCTCTATCTATGTATACCTGTAAACATATATACACACATTCACATATGTATTCATATACCCTCATATATAGACACATATATATATATTTCTATTCCCTTCAACTATTTTCATACTGAGAAAAGTTTCATCAGTTACAATTATTGTTTTTCCATGTAGGAATGTTAATAATTCAACTTTGATAAGTTCCTTATGATTTTTTTTCCCTGTTTACCTTCTCATGCTTCTCTTGCTTCTTGTATCTGAGTGTCAAATTTTCTATTCAACTCTGGTTTTTTCATCAAGAATACCTGAAAGTCCTCTATTCCACTGAATGACCATATTTTCCCCTGAAACATGATACTCAGTTTTTCTGGGTAGGTGATTCTTGGTTTTAATCCCAGCTCCTTTGACCTCTGGAATATCATATTCCAAGCCCTTCGATCCTTCAGTGTAGAAGCTGCCAGATCCTGGGTTATCCTGATTGTGTTTCCACAATATTCAAATTGTTTCTTCCTCGCTACTTGTAATATTCTCTCCTTAATCTGGGGATTCCAGAACCTGGCTATAATATTGCTAGGAGTTTTCTTTTTGGGATCTTTTTCAGGAGGTGATCAGTGGATTCTTTCAACCTCTATTTTGCCCTCTGGTTCTAAAACATCAGGGCAGTTTTCTTTGAGAACTTTCTGGAGGATGATTTCTAGGTTCTTACTTTGATCATGGCTTTCAGATAGTCTAATAATTTTTAAATGATCTCTCCTGGATCTATTTTCCAGGTCAGTGGTTTTTCCCATGAGCCTTCTATTCTTTCATTTGTTTGGATCTGTTTAACAGCATCTTGATTTCTCATGAAGTCATTAGCTTCCATTTGCTCCAATCTAATTCTAAAGCAATGATTCTCCTCAGTGAGCTTTTGAGATTCTTTTTCCATCTGGCAAATTTGGCTTTTAAAGGCATTCCTCTCCTCGTTGCCTTTTTTAGCCTCTTTAGCCATTTGAGTTAGTCTGTTTTTTAAGGTGTTATTTTCCTGAGTCAGGCTGTTGACTCTGATTTTGTAATTTTCTTGCATTGTTCTCATTTCTCTTCCCAATTTTTCCTCCACTTCTCTTATCTGCTTCTTAAGGCCCTCTATGGCCTGTAACCAGCTCATATTTTCCTTTGAAGCTTTTGGTGCAGGAGTTCTGACTTCACTGTCTTCCTCCTGTTCCATGCTTTGCTCCTTTTTGTCCCCAAGATAGGAGTCTAATGTTGGAATCTTCTGTCTGCTTTGTTTCCTTTGCCTGGTCATGTCGCCCCTCAGTCACTTGACCCCTGGGCTTTCTGCCACAGTAGGACTCTGCCACCAGACAGGGGAGCTTTCATCCCAAATGCTGGGGTTTTCTCAGCTGCTGGAGGTATTAGATGGGTGCCCTCTCTGAGGCCTCCACATGCTCTGGCAAGCTGGACACCCCCCCCCAGGACCTCCACCCTAGACTGCAATCCAGATCCAAGCAGGTTAAAGCAAGAGCTATTACCCCTCAGACTGGTGCTTGGTCCTCCTACACTCTGCAGGCCAGGAGCTGAAGCTGCCACATGGCGCTGATTGGCTGTGCTACCGTGTTTCCCCGATAATAAGACCTATACTGAAAATAAGTCCTCCCCTTACTGTATAAGGTTCCTCTAAAATAAGCCCTCCCCTGAAAATAAGCCCTATTGAGATTGCTACTGTAGTGAAGGTGATCCCCTGCGCTACACGCTACATTACGGTACCCTCTGTATGCACCGCCCCCCCCCGTGAAACGCACGCCACGCTCCGAGCTGCATCTAATCAGAACTGCAGCAGTGAGCGCGTCATCCTGTTCTTCCCCAGTGATTTGCTTGCTGGTGCCATTGAGAGCAGTGCCGCGGAGGAGAGCTGAGGCAGGACAACATAAAAACCCGGTATGTAAGCAGGAGTGAGGGGGCATGATGGAGGATAAAAAGGGCATGATGGAGGAAAAAAGAAGAACTCAGGGGGCATGATGGAGTGAAAAGAAGGACTGATGGTCATAATTTTATTATTCTGTCTGTTTTGACCCCCAGACATGAGTACAAAAAGGAAGAGCTATACTGTTGAGTATAAGAAAGCAATTGTAGAGGAGTCACATGGCAAGAATCTTGCAGTTTTCTGTAAAGAAAAACTTTTGGATCTTCGAATGGTCAGAAAATGGAGAGCAGATTATAATAACCTCAATCAACAGGTGGATGAGGGAAAAGGGAAAAAGCGCAAGTCTGGATCAGGTCGGCAGCCCTTATATCCTGACTTGGAGATCCTCATTGGTGAATGGATTGCTGACAGGAGAGCAAAGGCCTTGGTTGTGCACAGGGCTGATATTCAAGCATTTGCCCTTTCAATGGCACCAGAGTTTGAAATGGTCTCAGAAGGATTCAAAGCATCACAACACTGGTTGGATGGTTTCCTTCAACGGTATGAACTGTCCCTAAGAAGATTAACAACACTGTTTAAGCTGGAAGATGCTGAAGTTATTAAATGTGCACTTGCATTCAAGTCCTTTATTGATAGGATCGACATTTCCAAGTACCAAACCTGCAATATGATTGCTATGGATGAAACTGCAGTGTTTATGGGACAAGGATCTCAAACAACAATTCATCACAGGGGTGCAACCTCAATCTACATTGCCACCACTGTCTATGAAAGTGCACGGGTCACCTGTGTTTTGGCAATTCGTTTGGATGGAAAGAAAGCCACACCTCTAATCATCAGTAAGGGCAAGAAAGATAAGATTGAACGTGTATTTGGCATTTCCGTTCTTGAAACTGAAAAAGCCTGGTGTACACAAGCCGTTATAAGAAAGTGGGCTGATTTAATGCTGCCACTTGTTATGCGAGGTAACCAAAGAGGTCTGATAGTCTGGGATTCAGCCAGCACTCACCACACTAAAGAAATGAAGAACTTCCTTGCAGAGAGAAGAATAGATCAAGTAATGATTCCTGCAGGAATGACTGCCTATCTCCAGACCCTTGATATTGCAATAAACAAGCCATTCAAGGACCATTTGTGCATGGAAGTCAATGACTACATTGAAAATAGAATGGAAAGAAATCAGCGTGGAAACTTTGTGAAGCCCTGTCTTCAAGAAGTTGTGACTTGGGTGAAGAAGTCATGGGATAAAATTACTGACAGCTGTGTCGCCAAGGCACTACGAGCAGGTTACCTGGACAAGAGAGCTATATTGCTGGACATGACAGATTGGGTCCACTTCTTCTGAAGGAAATGGAGGCACAAGACATCCAGGACGGAATTCAGGGTATGGACACTTATGACGATGTTGTTGAAGAAGATGACATGATCATTATTGAATAAAGGTACATTTTTTGGTTCACATTTACCTGTTTATTAAAATTGCTGTCAATGTTCATTAAAATAAGCCCTCCCCTGAAAATAAGCCCTTTGGTGTTTTTCTGTCCAAAAAAATTAATAAGACAATGTCTTATTATCGGGGAAACACGGTAGGTGTCTCAGCCGCTTCTCGCCCCAGGGGTAAAAGTCACGCCCTCCCACTTACTGGGTCCCAAAGTCCAGACTGCACTGACCTCTCACTTTGTCCTTTGCATCTGTGTATTGATAAATATGGAAAGCGCCACAGCTGCTGCTGATCTGGAGTCCCTCTGGCAGAGGCTGGTAACACCCGCCCTGGGGCTAAAACCTCCCACTCACCAGGCCTGGGCTATGCTCCCAGAGCACTGCGCTGGCCAATTCCTGCTGGCCTGCCAGGCTGTCCTCAGCAGGAGGTTAGCTTCTCTGTGTTGTTTTGTGGGTTCTGCAGCTCCAAAGTTTGTTCAGAGTCCCCTTTTCACATGGATTGGGGAAGGTGGAACACGGAGCCTTGCAGAGGACCTACTTCTGCTCAGCCGTCTTGACTCTGCCCCCCTCTTAAGTTTTTCTTAAAGACTCTAAAAAAGCCTCTCCCATTTTTATGTTAAGATCATATAGGAATTTTTGATGCATGCCACCAAAATGAACTATATATTTTAATAATGACATGTAGAGTAATTTAAACTTCTTAACTCTGCAAAAATTTTCCAAGGTGCTATTATTAGAGAAATAATTCCATGCTTAGTGGACTCAATAAAGCCCATTGTATGACTTTCCTTTTTGATATTAGATCTTTATATTTTCTCTTCGGTAATTTGACTTAATCCTTACTTTAGTTATTTTTCTCTGTTACAGGAAAAAACATGCCTAGCCAATTTTGAAAAAAATGTGTTTTAGAAAGTTTTTAAATTCTAAAATTCTCCAGAGACTGAAAAGCACTATTACATACATTGTCTCATTTGAACCTCACAACAACTTTGGCAGGGGGTAGGTACTACATATATTATTATTCCTACTTTACAGATGAAGAAACTGAGATTCTGGCATATGGTCAGTCAGCTAATAAGCCATAGATGAAGGATTTGAACCCAGATTTCTCTGACTCTTAAGTCTGCCATTCTCCACTATGCCAACATGTTTATCCCTTCTTTCCTCATTCTTTTTTCCACTTTAAGTGCAGTTAAGAGAGTTCTTTTTTCTGTCTTGAAGACAGTTAACTCAAAATTTTTTGGGGGGGGAGGCAATTGGGATTAAGTGACTTGCCCAAGGTCACACAGTTAGTAAGTGTTAAGTGTCTGAGGTCAGATTTGAACTCTGGTCCTTACTCCAGGGCCAGTGCTCTATTCCCTGGGTCACCTAGCTGCCCCCAGAATTATTTTTTGAGGTTTCTACTGTCAGCCCCCACCAGACCCCAATTAGAACAATAATTAGAAGAAGGAAAAAACAACTCATACCATTGCATTTTATTAGGGGGGGGAAAGTTCAGAATAATTAATAACTCTTAGTTGTAGAGAAGAAACTAATCTCTCAAAAGAAAAAAAAAATATGACACCTTGACACATTTTGTATACCAAAGAAACTTTCAGACATAATTTAATAAGTTCTAAAGTTCCAAAGTAGAAGCATTTCAACCTAAATCATTCTTTTATAGGTATGCCAAACTTTTAGAATTTTTTAGGAAAATAAACAATTTAAAAAATTTTACCTTAAAGTCCAAGGGTAAAAGTGAACAAGCTGTCTCTTAGTACAAAATGTACAGTTGTGGACTATTGAATAGCTAGTCTATTTTTCAAAGGGCAATATTGGTAATGAATCATTTCTGCTGCCCATAGCTACACTGACTAATAGGCTATTGCCAGGTGGCATTGGGGCAATACCTGGGGCAAGGGATCACTGGAGGAGTAGCTGGCACATACTGAGGTCCCCTTTAAGGTCCCTTTAATAAAAATCCATATGTATATCCCAGGTAAAAGCAGTTCAAAAAGGAATTTAGGGAAGTAAAGGTAAGTAAAGGCCTCCAGTAAGGGAATTTAAAAAGCTATTGGTAAGAAGGTTCCTTGTGATTTCAGGAGTTCTTCCCACTCCCAAAGAACAAAAAACTGCTTTTATATTCTTCTTGCTGAAAGGGTCCAATGGTGAATTCTAGATCAATCAATTTGGGTTCAAAGTTAACTCAGACTTGCTCAGGTCTGAACTCTAGTTTCTTCTGTCACATCCCAGTTGGTGTAATGGGCGGGACCCACCAGCCCAGGTCCATCCAGTAGACCTCCCCAGGTCCACCAATATCTCAACCCATTTACCCCAGCCTCTCACAATGAGCACAGCAGAGAACAAAAGAAAACTTACAAGGAAGCAAAGAAAAGGATAGCTCTCAACACAATCTGTATTTTTCATTCAGACTTTCTTGAAATGGAATTTTTTGTTACATACTTTGAATCCTTGCACATTCTGCTATGAACATGACATGCTCCCGCCCCCTTTCTTCATATTTAAATTCCAATATTTAAATTTATGATCTATTTCTGTTTCTTTTCTCTATTCTGTATCTGTGTTCTGGTGTTTGAGTCTAAAAAAAGAATTTACTGCTACCAAGTGCAGCTCAAAGCACCCAGGATACAAATACAAAAGAAAAGGAAATGTCCACCCTCACAGAGTTCATGTTTTAACAGAGAAAGGCAATGCAAATAGGGGAATGATAATGAAGAAGGGACATTTTAAAAGCAATACGTTCACACAAGAGGGTCAGCTAGGTGACACAGTGAATAGAGCTCCAGCCCTTGAGTCAGGAGGATCTGAGTTCAAATCTAGCCTCAGACACTTACCAGCTGTATGATTCTGGACAAGTCACTGAACCCCAATTGCCTCTCTCCCACCCTCAAATAATATGTACATAAAGGGCACTCACCAAAAAACTTTGATTTAAAAAAATATATACAGAAGAGGGTAGCTAGGGTAGGTAACAAAGGATGAATCATCAGAGTGTGATAGTTTTGGACAAATAATGAAGGCTCAAGTTTTGACTAAGCTGAGATTGTTGAGATACTCACAGGGTGTAGCATCATTGCCGGACTGGGTGGTTCCTGGGCTTGCTTTTGCTTAGACTATCACAATCTTCAAAAAAATTTAAAAAAAATTCTGAACTTAATAAATGCCAGGATGAGCATTTCCATTTATAAAGCAGAACAGAAAAAAAGCGTTGAGTATGCAGTTACAAATCTGCACTGCTTGCTTTCCCCTCCAACTATATAACAAATTCAGCTTCTTTTCTTTTTTTAATTTTTATTTTCAGTTCCAAACTCTCTCCCTCCCTCCAGCTCCTCCCCGACCCATGGAAGAAGACAAGCAATACTATACCTGTTACACAAGTGAAGTTATGCGAAACATTTCTATATAAACCATAAAATGTTATTTTCAAAATTATTCTGTTTCTCTGTTTCTTACTGCCCTTGTTTCTGTTTTCTTCTGCGAATTTTAAAAATAAATGTTTCAGTGACCCTCTTTTCTTACTTTTCAAAATATTATTTATTTATTTTAGCATTATTTCTTTTTAAATTTTGTGTTCTGAATTTTCTCTGCCTCCCACACCCTCCCCTCCCCATCGAGAAGGCAAACAATATAATATCAATTATACATGTGACATCATGAGAAACATATTTCTGCATTAGCCATATTGCAACAAAAAAAGCAAAATAAAAAGACAGTAAGAAAATTATACTTCAGTTTACACTCAGAGTTTATCAGTGCTTTCTCTGGAGATGGATAGCATTTTTTCATCATTAGAACTTTGGATTTGTCTTAGATCATTGTATTGATCAGAGTGGCCAAGTCTTTCACAGTTGATCATAACTACAGCATTGTAGTTACTGTGCACAATGATCTCCTGGCTCTTCTCACATCACTTTGCATCAATTCATATAGATCTTGTCATGTTTTTCTGAAACCATTCCCCTCAGAATTTCTTATAGTACAATAGTATTCCATTACATTCATATGCTACAACTTTTTCAGTTGATGAGCATCCCAATTTCCAATTCTTTGCCACAACAAAAAGAGTGGCTTAAATATTTTTGTACATATAGGTCCCTTTCCTTTTTCTCTGGATCTCTTTGGGAGACAGACCTAGTAGTAATATTGCTGGGTCAAAGGGTATACAGTTTTATAACTCTTTGGGCATAGTTTCAAATTGTTGTCCAGAATGATTGGACCAGTTCCCTACTCCACCAACAGAATACATTTATTATCTGAAAATATACGTCTCATTCTGCACCTTGAGTTCATTGTCAGTCTGTTAAGGGGTTGGATAGCATGTTTCATAACCAATCCTCTGAAATCATGGTTAATCACTTCATTGATTAGAGTTCTTAATCCTTCCTTAGTTGTTTTTCTTTATAATATTGTTACCATTATATAAATTATTCTCTGGGTTCTCCTGACTTCACTCTGTATCAGTCCATACAAATCTTTCTAATTTTGTCTGAGACCATGCCTTTTGTCATTTCTTATGACTCAATAATATTCTATTACATACATATACCATAATTTGTTCAACCATTCCCTCTTAAGGGAGCACTCCCCTAAATTTCCAATTTTTTTGCCGCTATGAAAAGACCTATTTTAAATATTTTGTGTGTATTAATCCTTTTCTTCCTTCTTTGATTTCTTTGGGCTATAACTCCACCAGTGGTATTAATGGATCAAAGGATATGTACTGATTCATGAATTTGGGGGTATAATTTCAAGTTACTTTCTGAAATGGCTGAATAGATATATAGCTCTACCTATACTGTATTAGCACGGCTGCTTTCTTATTTGTCAGTCACTTTTCAGTCGTGTCCAACTCTTCAGGACCCCATTTGTGGTTTTCTTGGCAAAAATACTGGAGTGGGGGCGGCCAGGTAGCACAGTGAGTAAGAGCACCGGCTCCAGTGTCGGGATGACCTGGGATCGAATCTGGGCTCAGACACTTAGCACCCACCCAGAAACACCTGGCCATGTAACCTTGAGCGAGTTACTTAACCCCAATTGCTTAAAAAAAAAATACTGGAGTGGTTTGCTTTTTCCTTCTCTAGTTCATTTTACAGATGAGGAAATTGAAGCAAACAAAGTTCAGAGACTTGCCCAGGGTCACTGGGCACTCAGATATGAGTAAGGGTCTGAGGTTAGATTTGAACTCAGGAAGATAAATCTTCCTGATTCCAATCCAGTGTTCTATCCACCATACCACCTAGCTGTTCATAGACTCTCTAGTAATTGTCATTTGTGGCACAGCATGCTGGATCCCTGCTCTCATTGCCAGGGATTCTGCTTTTTGGTTTTCCACTTCACTGGGAGGAAGGGGAAGAAAGTGTCAAGTTGAATTCTGTTGGGAACTGATGGGTCAGCTTGTACAGTCCTGCTACCTCAGTGTGGTGGGCAGTGGGGGAGTGGGTGCTGAGGGAGCACTTAAAGGGCTAATGATGATCCTTCACTGACATTAGCTCATTGAATTCTTATCTCTTAGGTTCTTGATATCCTAGATCAGAGAAAATGACTAGTTCTCTACCATCTTGGTCATGTGAACTGGCCTGCATTACATTTCATTGACTGTTTTTGCTGTTTCTGTCTGTCCTCCAACTTTGCTAAGACTCAGTAGGGAAAAATGGCAAAATAACTCTGAAATACGGTTTGAACCCAGATCCTCTGACTGAAATCACTGCTCTTCCCACTTTACCCACACTATTACGTGTTAAGTGAAAACTTCTGATGCGAGCTTTCCCATGGCAAATATTTAAACTGTGCCATTGTACCTCCAGGAGAGCTAATGACTAACCATTACGAAAAATGGGATTGCTTTTGGAATCATGGTCCCCATTAGATCACCATTTGCTTCCTTCTTGTGAGCAATGAGAAGGATTGGGAGAGTTAAGTTTTTGGTCTACTCTTATCAGCCATACTAATCTGATGTGATCTTCCTATCAGATAGGTCGGTACTACCCCCAGGGAATAGAAAATATACCAATACCGATTTGGCAGGTACCTTCTTCTTCTCAATACCAGTTCATCCAGTTCTTTGGAAGGAGTTTATTCTCATGGGTAGAAGCTGTCTATATTTACTGTTTAGCCCCAGGGCTACCTGGACATTTCTGCTGTTAGCCAGAATGTGATAATCCGGAATCTAAACTGACTGACTGTCTTGGGAAATCATTTTGGCCCACTCTGTCCTCCATCTCATAATTAGTGGCAACATTTGGTAAAGGATACTGCAGCAGTTAGTGGGCCATTTGAAGGGCAGAGGTTTGGAAATCAATCACCATTTAATCCAGGGACCCAACACCTTTATGAAATTTTTAGCAGTGTAGGGGGTCAATAATTCAAAGGAAAATTCCAGAGAAGGCATGATGTGGGGTATTACAGATAAGTCTTCAACTTCCTACCCCTTGCCAGGTAAAGCAGTAGCCCCAGGGTTTCTGGACAACTGTTGACTTTTGACACCAGTATTTAGTTCAGGCCTATATTAGGACTTCCCTGACACAATCACTCTTCTGTAAAGCTCACCTTCTTTCTCCAATACTTTGCAAGTGTACGGGACAGCAGAGCACCTGCTCCAAAGGGGACTCAGCAATCCCAGATCCCAAGCCTCCATGAGCCTAAGGTACAGTGGGTGTCTTTTTTTTAGGGACTTAGATGGGGAGCTGAATGTCCACACTGGTGGCTAGTTTTTCCTGGGTATGCCCAGTCTTCACAGGACTCTAGAGGGTGGATGCCCCTATTAACTAGCAATTCTCCCCATAAAGAAGATGAATTCTCAGCTCCTGCTTCCCTTTATCCCCATGCTTTGCTGAGGCAAATCAAAACTCTGTTTTCTGGTCATTTTCAATTTTGTTCGTGTATTATTTTTAAATTAAATATGTTTACAGATGACTCCTACACTCCTACTTTGTGAGAGATCTCTTTTAACAAAATTAGACAGTTAAATAAAACTAATAGAGAGACCTCATCTGAAAGTACATGTAACATTTCACATCTGTAGTAACCCACACATACCTCTCTATTTAAAAAAAAAAAGATATGTTTTTCTTCCTCCCAACTCCCACTCCATTGGGGGAAAAAATGTCTTTTGAAGCAAATTCTGTTCCTCCTGTCTTTCTTTGCTCTCATTCTTATTGGCCTCAGTGTGGTATAGAGGCTTTAGAGTTAACAAAACCTGCAGTTAAATCATACTTATGTCATTTACTTATCTGCACAACCCTATGCAGTTTACTTAACCTTTGTTTGCCTTAGTTTTCTCAACCATAAAATGAGGATAATGGTACCACCTATCTTGAAGGGTAGTTGTAAGGATCAAATGAGATACTATTTATAAAATGCTTATCATAGTACCCAGCACATAGTAGGTGCTATGTAAATGCTTGTTCTTTACCCTTTTCCTTCCCTGTGAAATGAGGGAGTTAGACTAAATGGCTCTAACTGTATGATCCTATGGTCCTCATCAACTGTCCTCCTCTCTGATTGAAATCCTTACTCTACTGGATGGTTAGAATTTTCATTGAGATCTTTTGTTTTTAGCTTGCATTCATTTTATAATATCCCTTGTCTCTCCACTACCCAGACAGCCACCCCTTTTAACAAAAAGGGAAGAAAGTTCAGCCAAATTAATCAATACATCATCCCATCAGATAACACAAACAACATTCCACACATGTAGTCCTCCCTCTTGGCAGAAAAGGGAGGGAGGAGGAGTGCATTCTCATTTTGCTTCCTTGCTCAGTGTCATTCTGCGGTGTTCAGTTTTGGCTTAGTTATTTGTTTTTCCATTTATATTATTGCATTCATTATGTGTACATATTATATATGTATACACACACATATACTTATATAATTTTCCAATTCTGCCTAGATCCATTCCATGAATAGTAGACACTGAAGTCAAGATTTCTTCCAGCACTCATTCAAGGTACTTGGGGGTATATGGGTGTGATAGTAATGGCAATTAAAGATTCCCCTGTATTGGCTTGGTTTTCAAATTGATTGTGTTAAAACCCAGAGCTTGTTAATCCCACCTGTGGGATGGACTTGTTGATGTGAAAAGAAAGTCCTGAACTGAGAGGAGCTGGTGACGTAGATTTGGAGAGACAAGAGAGAGGCGGAAGATCTTTTTTGGAAGCGGCACCCACGTGGAGGCAGAGAGAGACTGAGAAGGATTGCTGGGGCCACTTTGAATCGCCCTGGACTTTTGAGACCTGCCCCCTGAGCTGCCAAGGACTGAGGAGACATGGCTGTTTTGCTGGTACTTTGTCTGTCTGTTTTGATGTTGTTTTGACAGATTTGTCCACTGGTGAAAGACTGTCCTGTTGAAGAAGTCCTGGAACCTGGCTGTTGGCTAAGAAGCCCTGAGACTGTCCTGCAGACAGAGAGTGAATACTGTCCACTGGTGAAGGACAGTGCTGTTGTTGCAGGGGTCT
>NW_027187330.1:4716827-4766372 GCF_028583685.1 Petaurus breviceps papuanus
AATACTGTCCACTGGTGAAGGACAGTGCTGTTGTTGCAGGGGTCTGGGAACCTTTCTGTTGGTTCAGAAGCCCTGAAGAAGGATTTTCTGGTTGTATGTTTACAGAAATCCTGGGAGAGGGCTTTGCTAATGTTTTCAGGGGTTCTAGGACTGTTCTACAGACAGGGGATGAATTAATGAAGGGACTGGTAGTGTATCTTGTGGCCTTGCTAAGCCTTGTCTCCCCAGGAACTAAGATTGCTGAGAACTTGCCTCTTGTCAAGATGAAGAAAAGACCTCCATTTGGGTATTAAGTGGTGTGTTTAAACTTGATGTAACTCTGGGGTAGATTCAATTGTGATCCAGGGGTGGGGAACTTTTGACCTTATGTTTGGAAACTAATCTCCATTTGAGAAGAGGGGCTTTGTGGTGGACTTAATTAAGGTATAGCCTAGGGGTGGAGAAGTATTTAGAACGGAGACTTTGTAATTGATTGAATGATTGGAAGGTCCTGGGGTGGGGTAGTCCTTGGAGATTATTTAATCACATTTAGTAAATGCTGTATTTGGAATGATGTCATGTTTTGATCTTCTCTGTTCTTGGTTTGTCACTGAATAAAATGGAGAGCACCTATGCTGGTATTTTGAACCTTGGGAAGTTGCCTTTCCTTGGCAATTCAATTACAATGGGATGTTCAAGGAGTACTAGCATCTCTGGTATGAGGGTTCACTGAGCCCTTTTCAGGATTGCGCATCCCCTACCACCTTTGGTAGCCACCTATCACCCTACTCTCACCTGTGGCTCCTAGAAACTGTAGCAGCTACATTCCAGTAAACCATCTCAGCCAATGGGTTAAACCAGGTGGAGAGTAACTGGCAGGTAAACCTGGTGGTGTGTTGGTGGCAGGAGAGGTCCACCCCAAACATGTGAAGACTTCCCCCTAGCAGAATGGGTGGATGAGAACAAGTTGTTCCAATGACCATGAAGAAGGCTGAAGCAAGTGCTGCAGCGTACTTAGAGTTTGGCCAGATATTAAGGAGGTGATCTGTTGTATCCCGAGCCATTGCCAGGCATCCTGACTTTTGTTCTGTCACTGGACTTCAATGGCTCTGGAAGAGACAGTGAAGCTAACTACTTTGTGCAATTCTGCCTCACTTGGATCCAATACACCCACGTGGACTGTGACATCATCGGTCCTCTTCAAAAATGAAGGATGACGACAACAAGGTTCTTAAATTACTGAGAAGAAGAGGGAGGAGAGCTTTAGGTTTCTTCTGTCTGGAAGGGGGAAAAAACCATAGGACACCCTCTGGGGGTAGATGGTAAGGGGAATTGAAGTGTAGGTCATAACAGGCTGAAATGGGAATGTAAATTTTAAAGATCTTCCCTGCCCCTAGGCTAAAGTACACCTGGAGCCTGGGGTAGGAGGCTTGTTTTTCAATAGATACTTTTTGATTGGGCAGTGAGTCAATAAGGTTGTTACATTCTCTGAGCCAGGAGAAGGCTATATAAGCCCTGATGTGTAGCTTTGTTTTGGGGGCTCACTTTGAGAAGTGTTCTGTGATTTGATCAGATGAAACTCTGGGAAGCTGTTGTTGAGAGTCCCCCGGCTTTGAAAAACCCAGATGTTGATTTGGTATGGATGTAATAGTTGGACAGTTTGGAAACCTGTGTATTTGGATCTGTTTCTCTGTCTTGATAATTCTGTCTGTATACTCTGAAGTTCGGGGTGCTGACCTTTTTTCCCTGAAGTAGGTAAACAATACATATTTGACTGATTAAAGTAAGCTTGTTAACCCATTTTGAGTTGCTTTCCTTTATCAAAGCAGATCTAAGAACCTGTGTTGGCAGACACCCTGGGGACGCTGGGGTGCTTGCTGCTGCACAGGCCATGTCCCGGAGTTCTGAGGGTATCTGATGGGTGGATAACCAGTACTCAATTCACACCTAAGACTCCTAAGACTTATCTATAACCAGTAGGACCAGGAGAAATAAGAGGCAGGCTGAGGGAAAGTGGATTATATATGGTTACCCAAATGGAGTCTATGGAATCCTATACAGCTTCCAGAAGGTTGAGGAAGACTTAAGACTTGTAATATGGTCACATGTAGGAAAGATATGGATATGGTGTAAAAGGGCCTGCATTAAGGGAGTTCTGCCACTTATTAGGTATATGGTGTTACGTTAATTGTTTAACCTCTGTGGTCCTGTTTTCTCATCTGAAAAAACAAGGGGATTGAACTAGGTAACCTCTAAGAACCCTTCCAATTCTCAATATGTTCCTGTAGTCACTCTGTAATATACATGCTGGGAGGGGCAAAGAGAAATGTTGGACTTTGTGGTGCATCTGTCATGTCTATCAGGAAAGAAGGCCAGCCTGCTCTGATTTGAAGTCTCTACAGATGACACAATTAGGTATTTTTCTGTGGAAATCTACCTCTCCAAAGAGGTAGGAGATGGTGTATTAAGTGGCAAGGTATTCCTTACAGTTCAGTGGTTCTCAATGGAAGGAAAGATTTCTTATCCCATATTTTGGGCATTGCCTAAGCTCTCAAGGTGGTTCTTTAAACACTGTCATCCAGTGTTTAAGATGAAAGATATGATCTGGCTAGCACTTTGAGAACCAGTGATCCTGCCTGATGGTTCCCTAGTGCAGTCACATGTCTATCTTCTGGGATTGTACAAACATTCTCCCAGCTATGAGGTTAAAGATTAAATAACATGTGTCTCCAGGCCAAGAGACTCTGCTCTTAGTTGGAGGGTAAGATCATTATCCCCACCCATCAGTCTCTTATAGAGAATATGCCGTGTTGTTCGCTTACTATAAGCACAGAGAAAAGGAAGTAAGGAGAGGAATTGTGATTCACAGTAGAAGCTCGTGAACAAACTAGGAATCATGTTGGAAGAATTCTGCAATTCTACCTTCTGGGTAAGCACTTTGCTTTTTTATTCTTGCTGAAGACCCTTCTCTAATGCTCAGGATGAATGTCTGATTAGCCCAAGATGACCCTTAGAAGGTCTAGAGAAATTGATCTTTCAATTAGTCTATGGAGGTTGTTTCTTTGAGTTAAGGCGTTGCATCTCCAAGATGTTCCAAATGGAATGATGATAGTGACTTTGGAAAGGAGTAGTCCATTCATCCTTTATAACCCATTTGTATAGGTGGATGGATTAGTTTATCAAATTGAAATCATAAACTCTTGGAAGGGGCCTTAGAGGACATTGAATCTAATCCCCTCATTGAGATTTTGATAGGAGGAAGAATTGACTTTTGAGAGGTAAAGAGGAGGAGTTTGATTTTAGGCATGTTGAGACTGAAGGGTCAGTGAGAATTCCCAAGTAGAAAGATTCCATTATTAATTGAAGGAATGCGACTAGAACACTGGAGAAAAGACAGGAGTAGAGAGGTAGATTTAGGAATAACTGTGTCAAGGTAATGATAGCTGAATCATGAAAGAGGCTAAGTTCTTTTGGGAAGAAAGGATAGAGAGAGAAGAAGAGAAAGGCTGAAGACAAAATCCTGGATAAGCTCAAATTTAAGGGGAACAATGAAGAAGAGGAGATAGTGGTCAGAGAAGTAGGATGTAAACCAGTATAATATAGAATATATATAATGGAGGAATTTTAGAGGAGAGGTGGTCTGTACAATGTCAAAAGATGCAGAAAATTAAAAAATAACCACTGAAAGGAATTCATTAGGGTGATTAAACTGTCATTGGTGACCTTCTAGGGAGTAATTTCAGTAGAGTGGAGGTGATTGGTGGAGAGGAGAAGAAATTGTAGGGGGTTGATTAAGGCATGATTGGAAAGGAACCCACAGCTTTTTTTCTTTCTATTTTTCCTTTTCTTTCCTTTTTTTTCCTTTGTTTTCAGAGGTGGAGTGGAAGCAGATAGCCTGATTACGTATTTAGAAGTAAAAGGATAGTACTTTAATGGGCTAACAGTCAAATTAAATCATTTTTCAGAATGAGAAGAGGTGAATGTTTGAAGACCCAGAGGAAGGAGCCAGTAGGCAGGAAGATATGGAAATTATTAGAGATAGGGGATAATTGACAGAGGAGGTAGGAGGGGAGTGGGATCAAAAGGCACAGATGGAGAGATTAACTTTCCAAAGGCAGAGGGATGTTTCTCCTAAGGAAGCAAGGAAGATAGAATGCTAATATCGATAGACATTCATAGATTGGTTAGTGGTTATATCTCAGGGTTGAGAGGGAAAAGAGACTGAATGAAGAATTCATGGTGGGAAAAGTAATTGTGAGATAGCTATTGTCATAAACCCAATCAGTAAGATATGATTGAAAGGGTTACAAAGCAACTGTTTGTTATTTTTCCTTTTACTCAAAACTTTTGGCAAGCATAAATCTAGTAGATGATAATGGCTTAACCCTATAGTGCATTTATTCCTAAAGGATTTTTGTTTGTTGTTGTATATACTATGTTATCCTATTTAGGACCCAACTATCCATTTTAAAATTCCGAAAAAATTTCTGGATTTGATTTTTATTTGTAAAGAAGGCTCAGAGGGGCGGCTAGTGAATAGAGCACCGGCCCTGGAGTCAGGAGGACCTGAGTTCAAATCTGGCCTCAGACACTTAACACACACACACACAAAAACTAGCTGTGTGACTGTGGGCAAGTCACTTAACCCCAACTGCGCTCCAAAAAGCAAAAAAAAAAAAAAGGCTCAGAAAAATCTTAATTCAGGCATGATAGGGAAAGTTAGGTCTAATATTTTAAAGAATAGAAAAAAGGCAACCTGGAAGTTTTTTCTTGAATGCTAAAGATACTTGAACGTATCTAGGAAATTGATTCAAAGCTTCCAAAATAAATTCCTAAACCTTTTGGTTTTGTAAATCTGCATTAAAAACTTTTCAGCATGCCATTTGAAAAATAAATTACTATTTCTAAATTAAATGTTGAAGTTTAGAAGGGGGAACTTTTTTTGGGAAAAATGAAAGCTTCTTATGAGTCCCTGAAATAGAAAGACTATAGGAGTGTCATCCAGGAATTTTTTAAATTAAATTTTATTTTTAATTTCGAGCTCTTAAACAGCAAAAAGAGCATTTCTGTACACATAGCAGAACATGAAAAGAGGATTCTGTGTGAAGCCATGAAGCTACATTTCATGCCCCTTACTTTCTTTAAAAAAAAAAAAAAAGCTTCTTTGTACTCTTGTTTTGTTTATTTGTTTGCTGTTTATTTCAAAGTTCTTACTCAGCTCCGGTCTTTTTACCAGAAATGTCTGATAGTCCTCTATTTCATTAAAAAAACATTCCCCCTTACTCCCCTCTTACCCGCCCCCCCCAAGGATCCCAAGGATTGGACTCTGGTGGTTTTCAGAGTAAGTTGTTCTAGGCTGTAAGACTATACCTTTTGTCATTTAGAATACTGTATTCTAAGATCTCTCTTCGAGAAGCTTCTAGGACTTGGCCAGGCCTTGCTATTTCAACTACCTCTTTCTGGATGTTTGCAGTATTCTATCTTGTATGTGGGAGATCTGGATTTTTGGCTATGGCTTTTCCTGGACTTCTCCTTTAGGGGTTTCTTTTGGTGGATTGAGGCAAATTGCAGGTTTTTGTTGGAACAGGTGCTGGGGGAGTGAGGGGGATGGGCAGCCTGTATCTATCTGCATTCAAGAAATCATCTTCTAACCAAAGTTTCAAAGGAAATCTAGAGTTCCCAAAAGTCTGTTACAGAGTTTGAAACAATTTAACTGAGTGTACAGAGTCCCCAAAGAGACCTTTTGGAGAACCTTTTGGCTTTGGATAATTGTTCCATTCATATTATAAATTGTTCCATTCATATTATATAAGTTCCATTCATATAAAAAAAAAAGACCTACAGCTTTTTTTGGGGGGGGGTATGGGAGAGGATCTAGACCTATAATTTCAGCCATGCTAGGAACTCCCAGTATGGAAATCCCCTCCACAAATGCAAATAGACAACTCCTCTGTCAATGATTTACCTGTCATCACAAAGATCTACCTGACTTACATAAGTTACATCTTAGGTACCTAAATTTAATGCTATATAAACATGACTAGAACATGACATGGAGAGGAAAGAATTACTTACCTCCAAAATACTAAAAGGGGATAATCTTGGAAAGAAATCATGCCCGTCCTTTTAAGAGCTGTATTTGGAAGTGTTGCTTTTCTTAGTTCTTCTTAAAACATAAAGGAGATGGAGAACCAATGTGATCTCTGTCTCCTCATTGACAAAGCTATGCATCCATGTGGTGGTCCTGGTAAGGAACCACTGCTACCAAAGAACTGATTTCAGATAGAGATAATGAAATAGCAACCAAAACATGATGTGAAGGAAAAGCCTGTGAATCTTCCATTTCATAGTACAGAAGAGATCACAAAGAATATTGAGTACTGAGAAGCAATGAGGCATAGAAAAATGGTGGGGAGAAATAAACCCATAGAATTTGCCCTTATTAGCATTAGACATATCAGCTCAATAAAGAACCATAAATAGAGGAATGATAAATTACAGAACCATAATAGAAATGAGCAAACCCATGAACTTTGCCTTAGCTGATAGTAGACAGGTTGGCATCACAGAAATCCACATGCAATGAGTAGCAGCTCAATGTACTCCTTTCCTGGTACTGTTGATCACATGGAAGTCATAGGTCCTGAGGTAAAGGAGGACCCATCAGAGGAGAAAATTTTGTTTGACACTTTCCAGAAAATGGGAGGCAAGTTTATCTGATAGTAGAGTGGCTCTTATATAAGCCATTCCATACTTTTGGCTGTGTTAAATGTAACCTGATCTAAATTTTAATAGTATTGTTATTTTGAATAATATTAACCTGACTGCTTTTAGAAAAACTAATGGCTCTTTTGGAGAGAAAAATGAACCAAACACTGATATTTCTAGGGTTTCTTCAGGAAAGACTTTCTGAGCAGCTTCCCAAAATTATATTTGGTTTGTTATGTCTAGTCTCCTAGAATCAGCTATAAGACTTGATTTACCCTCATTTCCTCAGTTACCTTAATTACCAGTTCTGAGGGCCAAATCTGGTCAGTAATGATGACAGCTGATATCTCTATAGCACTTTATGGTTCACAAAGCATTTCCCTCATAGCAATCCTTTTGACAGGGAGAAGTATCATTATTTCTATTTTACAGATGAGGAAACTAAGGCTAAGAGAATTGAGGTAACTTTCACATAGGTTCCAAACCTTATGACTCCATACCCAACACTTTTTCTATTATTCCATGCTAGTATTCACTGGGGGGAAAAAAACCAGGAAAACAGAATCCTGTGATACTTGGGCTTTGATTCAGGCATTGTATCAGGAGGTAAGGGCCAGTTTAAAAAGTAGAAACTATGGAGAGGCATTTATGGTACTGCCTAGTACAGGATAGGGGAAGCAGCTGCTAATGGAGCCTGCTTCTGGGTGGACAAGCCATCTGAGAGACAGATGACTTGTTGCTGTGTTTGGAAATAGGACCTTTGGCAAGAGCAAGAAAGAATTGAATTTGAAAAGCTGAATCTGCAATGACCCTCCTTAACTGAGGAGTCTTAGAATCCTGATGACCTTCCATCTAGTCAGGCAAATGCCTACCCTGGAGAGGCATTTCTAGACCTTCGCATTACTTTTATGACTAAGAAGAGACAAGAGAAGACCAGTTTTTGCCTCCTCTATCTTCCCATGCAGAGGAGGAATGGTTTTCCATTTAAGGGTTTTCCTGGGAGTTGTTAGTTCCTCATTGGTACCTGTAAGAGGTAGCAATGATTTTGTGTGGGGAGAGAAGAGAGGAGATGAGAATGATCACTTATGTATTTTCCTGTGAGTTACCTTTTATATTGCCTTGATTAAATACTTTGATATTTGGTTTATGGTTTCTGCAAAGTCTATGAAGAAATGGTGATTAGAATCAGAATCAGAGTTCAAGTAACATTTTCATCATTAAAATGACATAAAATGTAGGAAAGTTCCTTCTGATCTCACAAGAAAAGCAATGAAAACAGGTGAGAGAGAGCCTAGGACACCTTAGTACTAAAGTCCCTTCCTGCCGAGGATTTACTCTCATAAGGGTGGACACAGGTTTGGGAATTGTATCCAGAAATTAGAATAGCTGGAAAAGGCGAGTGTTTTGTTGCTTAGTCATTTTCCGGTTGTGCCCAACTCTTCATGATCCTTTTTAGGGATTTTCTTGGCAAAGATACGGGAGTGGTTTGTCATCTTGCTCTAGCTCATTTTATAAATGAGGAAATTGAGTCAAATAAAGTGATTCTTTTTTGAAGTTTTCTTGCCAAATTCACTGGAGTGGTTTGCCATTTCCTTCTCCAGCACATTTTACAGGTAAAGAAACTGAGGCAAACAAGACTAAGTGACTAGCCCAAGGTCACACAGCTAGTAAGAGGCTAGAATTGAACTCAGATCTTCCTGACTCCAGGTCTGGCACTCTATCCACTGTGCCACCTAGCTGCCCAAGTATTATATTACTTGCCACCCAAGAGGCAAGTATTGCAGTTGAATTTTGCCTTAGATAACTAAGGGGGAAATCTCTGATGTTTAAATATTTCTTTCCTCCATCTTATCTTTTTAACTTCCCAGAGCTCCTTACCTCCCTTCTACCTTGAGGTTCTAATCTTGGGTACATATGCAGGATTTTTTTTTATGCAAAACAAAAATGGGAGCCACAGTAACCCATTTTTATGCATGTGAACTAGGCCCATCTCTTTAGGCTGTACAATAAGAAGTCCAGGTGAAACCTAGAAAACAGGGCTCTACTTCACCCTGCATCTCCTCCTGTCTGAGTTTGACACTCCTCCTCCCCCAAGTAGGGCTCTAGGATACAACTCAGACTGTGATCAGCAAGGACAGGTCTTCTTTCTATAGGACTGCCCAGAGCAAATGAGAAGCGTTTTGTCTTACTAGGATGACTGGGAAACAGGGCTGAAGGTGAGGGACATTTACTTGGGGGTGAGTTAAATTTCAGTTGGAGGAGGAGAGCTATGATGTTTTAAAGAATTGTCTACTGAAAAATTGGAAAATACTGCTGCATAAAACAGATGTGCCTAATCTGGTTTCTCTCTCCCTTTCACCAGAATGCCTCATACCTGGACCGCCCAGATGCCGACTTACCTCTGTGCTTTGAACAAACTCTTCTGGTCTGGATACCTCTGGGCTTCCTTTGGCTTTTGGCCCCTTGGCATTTGTTCAACACATATAAATCCAGAACCAAAAAGTCATCTCTGACCAAGCTCTATGTCACAAAGCAGGTATGGTGCTCTCACCATTTCCCCATCCTCTGTCCCTTGGTCCATAGCAAGGAAGTCCAAGTAAAGAAATAAGGAAAGGGAAGTCACTTCACCCCAATTGACCTCCAAAAAGCAAAAAAAAAAAGAAAGAAAGAAGGAAGGAAATTTCTTCACCCCGTTACTCTGGTTCCTGTAACATCCCCACAGGATCCCAGATCTGCAGCTTGAAGGGATTTTACAGGCCTTTTAATCCAATTCTCTCATTTTACATCTAAGTCAAGACCTAGCAGATCTTTTTTTATTTTATTTTTTGCTTTTTGGAGGGCAATTGGGGTTAAGTGACTTGCCCAAGGTCACATGGCTAGTTTTTTGTGTTAAGTGTCTCAGGCTGGATTTGAACTCAGGTCCTCCTGACTCCAGGGCCGGTGCTCTATTCACTGTGCCACCTAACTGCCCCATGGGTTCATATTTCAAACCTATTTGTAGTCTCTAAAGTTCTATACCAGATTCCAACATTTCTGAATCTCCAACAAAAATAATACCAACATTTCTATTTGAAGTGCTTTAAATATGCAATCTTATTTGATCCTCAGAATAGCTTTATCATTGGAGCCTTAGGGTCCAAGCTTATATTATAAAGCTATTGTAATGCCCATGTCACAGATGAGGAAACAAAAACTTTTCTGGGTCAAGTGACTTGCCCAGTCATGCAATTATTATGTATTTGAAGGTGTTATGTATATGAGGTGAAATTTGAGCCCAAGAATTCTGGACTCCAAGTCCAGTTCTTATCTACTATGCCTTTGATAACATCAATCTAGAGTATGGGTTTCCATAATAATGAGTTGTTTTATGAAACAATATTTTAAAATTTTTCATTAGACAATTCTTCAAAACAACATGTCTGTCCTTCCTCCAGCTGAAGGTTAATTCATTCCCATACTACATAATCTTTTTAAGGAGAGGCACTTCATTCTTCCAAAGTCTTGTTAGAAGGGAACGTCTCCTGATAGCAAAGCACCTTAGATAATCTGGGAGGGGTGGGGAGATAGGTGTTTCTTTCTCTCCTCTGCACTGGGAATATCAGCTAACTAAAGAGATTGGGTTTTTACATCTTCAGCTATTTTGGAGATTTATCAAGTAAGGCTGTGAGTTATAATAATATTTATTGGTTGGGGGCCCCTGATTTGACCATCATTCCTCTGTAACCCATATGTCCAGTCTTCTCCCTCATTCCATGACTCTTAAAACATTTTCCCTGATTGTACAGGGATCAAAACTGACTTCATAATGTCAGATTGGATTCTTGTGTCCTATGATAAACATAACTTCTGACAATACAACCTTATTCTTTTGTTTTGTTTTTGCTTTTTGCAGGGGGAAGGCAGGGCAATTGGGGTTAAGTGACTTGCCCAAGGTCACAAGGCTAGTAAGTGTTAAGTGTCTGGGGCCGGATTTGAGCCCAGGTCCTATTGACTCCAGGGCTGGTGCGGTGTTCTATTCACTGTGCCACCTAGCCACCCCAATACAATCTTATTCTTAAACATGGATGTGGGTAGGTAAATAACAATTTCTCACATTTAGATAATATTTTAATATTTTCAAAGTACTTTCCTCCTATAACACTCCTTTAAGACACATGGGAATGATGGTTAAACTTATAAGTCAGGATTGGGGTGGGAATGGAGAGAAGGAAAGATTTAGAGTTATCAGAAGGTATCCCCTTGTGGGAAGAGGATTCAACCTTAAAATTTCAATTTGTTACTCTAGAGACAGTTTAGGGGCTGGGTATTGGGGAGAAATAATGTTACAGTATCCCAAGAGGTATAGGAAGAGATTCTGGGAATTTGGAGCAAAGTGCAAATACTATTCTATGTATGCTTCAGAAAGATCTTGACAGGCTAGGATATTGGGCTAAATCTAATAAGACAAGATTTGATAGGGATAAATATAAAGTCTTTTACTTGGGTTCCAAAAAATCTACTTCACAGGGGTGGCTAGGTGGCTTAGTGAATAGAGCACCAACCCTGGAGTCAGGAGGACCTGAGTTCAAATCCAGCCTCAGTCACTTAACACTTACTAGCCGTGTGAACTTGGGCAAATCACTTAACCCCAATTGCCCAGACTTCCTCTCTCCAGAAAGCCAAAAAAAAAATCTACTTCACAAGTACAAGGTGAAAGAGATATGGTTAGGCAACAGTTTGCCTGAGAAAACCTAGGACTTTAAAAAAGTGAGCTATTAACTGAATATGAGTCAACATTGAACAGCCAAGAAAGCAATGTAATCTTAGATTACACTTAAAGAGGGATAGCCTCTAGGGATGGAGAGGTGATTGGCCCCTTGTACTCTGCCCTCATCAGAATACTTCTGGAGCATTGTTTTCAGTTCTGGGTGACACATAAGGATATTAATAAGTGGGCAAGTGTCCAGAGGAGGGCAACCAGCATGGAAGGGCCTTGAGTTAACACTATAAGGAACAACAGCAACAATACAATGAATCCCATTAAAATCCAACGAAAATATTTAAATATGAAAAACCAACAAGTGAAAGAAGAGTAGTTGAAAGAATTGGGGATATTTAGCCTGCAGAAGGGAAGACTTTGGGACCATGACAGCTGTTATCAAGCATCTAACGAAGTGTCATAGAGAAGGAGGAATTAGACTTCTTGGCTCTGGAGAGCATCATGGGATCAATGGGTAGAGTTTGTGAAGAGGCAGATTTTGATTTGATGGAAGGAAAAGCTTCCTAACAAGGAGAGCTGTCTATAAGAGGAAAGAGCTGCTTCAGGACCTCACCAGAGGCCTTCTGACTAAGGATGGAGGACCCGTGGTTAAGTTCATTGCAGAGGGGATCCTTTTGCAGGTATATATTTTAGAGAAGATGGTCCCTGAAGTTCCCTCCAGCTATGTGATTCTGTGATCATCCTTTTGTGTGTGTGTTGGGGTGTGTCTTCAAGGGGCTTGTCAGGTTTTCCTCTGGGCATGACTTCTTCCATTTCACCACCATTAGTGGTAGTTGGTGCTGTTGGGATAGCACCACCAGCAGGCTACTCCCCCCACTGATCCAGATGGCAATTACTCCATGGCTTACATAGATTGCCTTTCTAAATTTCTCTAACAAAAAATATCCAACCAAATGACCAACATTTTGGTGGCACAGGTCTTTCAGAACTTAGATTGGCTGGCTATTCTTCAGATGACAGTTGTCTATACTATCACTAGGCTTCTACTTGAAGCTACTGTTCCAGGGTCAGGTCACCTCCGTGTCACAATGAGGCATTGTAAGAGGAAGAGCCTACCAGCAGAACCACCAAATTAACGTAAATGCTTATTAATAGTAACAAAACTAAACAGTGCTCTATTTTAAAATTTATTCAAACATCAAACTTGAAGACAAAGGAAAAGGAGACAAAACCTGAGTAGAAGCAATAATACTGTCTTTTCTAAATAATTAGAAACCACTGAACTTTGACTTGTGTCTCTCTTAACTGTGGCTTAAGTCCTCAAAAATTAATCACGTAGTTGATTTAATACTTAAATAGTTGCTCTTAAATGATAATTAGATACTTAAATATTTAATAATAAAAACTGAATTGTATTTGATATTAGATTCTTATTTAATTATTAAATCCATATTCTTATGATATTTTAAGACTTACAAAGCACTTTTTAAAAATAACAGTCTTGTGAAATAAGCTAAGTATCATTGTTACAGGTGAGTAAGCCAAGTCTCTGAGTAGTTAAGCATTTTGCCTATGATTACATAGCCAGTAAGTGTCTTAGGTATGTTCACACTCAGGTCTCCTGACTCTAGGTTCCTATCCAGTACCCCTTCTATCTATGTGGACTCTGCATATCACCCCCTGCTTTTTTCCTGTCCTTATCTCCCATAATATTTTGCCTGAGAGTTCATTCTCTAGGGGAAATGGAAGTAGCCTGAAGTATCTACAGCAGGTGGTATAACCAGAAGGCAAAAAGCCATAACCCTGGGGAAACCTCTTTGTGCACAGTATCAAGTATGTCTGAAAATCTAGAACTTAGGCAATCTAGAACATAGAAAACTAATAGGCAGAGCCAGGGGCTCTTTCTCGTTGTCCAAGTAGGTTAGAGTTAGGGTTAGAGTTGGAGGGTTAGGGTTAGGCCAAGAATCCCAATCACAATGTCAATGCATCTGGTTTTCCATCAGTCCTTGCTGTGTTGAGTACAGATACATCTGGAATTTCAGTGGAACAAGCAGGGACTCTGGAATAAGAGAATCCTGACAGTTCCAGCAGTCACAAACAGTGGTACCTGGGACAAATCACCTTCCTGGACCTGAGTTTCTTCGTCTGAAAAAGAGGGGTTTGGATTAGATGGCCTTGGACACCCTTTCCAGACCTAGATACTTTATCCTTTGAATGGCATTCACTGATGTGGTAACAGGTTTCCCATACTGTTCTATGGGGAGCTGTCCATGGCCGAGACTCATTCATCGGGTCCTAGATTTAGAGATCATATTGTCCAACCACTTTGATTTAGAGGTGAGGGAAAAGAGATTCAGACATGTGACTTGGTAGAAAGTACCAGATGTCACAGACTGGGATTTGTAGCCAGATTGAAATGCTTGTTTGATCACACTGTGCTACAGAAAAGGAATAGTAGTAGGCTAATCTTCAAAGACCAAGGGTTCAAAAGGCTATTGAGAAATATTGATAACGCTGAATGAGTTAGATTTAGAAATCTCTCTTTGTGGCATGGTTAGAGTTGTTCGTGTCATTGGACTCCTGCCGAATGGGAATCCAAGCAGGAAATGACTCAGCCTTTCATTTTCCCAGTTTTGCCCTTTGGAGCATGATGTTTCCAAATTGTTGACTTCTATATCTGGATCATTGATTTAAAGCTTGTGGGGACCTTCAAGATTACTTAGTCCAAGTCCTTCATTTTATAGATTTAAATGATGGATTAGATGTTTCCTGTGGGAACCAATGTATATCATTTGTAAATTGTTTGTATTAGAAACATTCAGTTTCACAAGAACTCAAAGGGTCACAGATATAGTGTGAGAGTTTAAGGGGGTTCTTAACCTTTTGGGTATCACGGACCCTTTAGCAGTATGGGGAAGCCTTATGGACCTCTTCTCAGAATAATGTTTTTAAATAAAATATAAATTTTAAAATATACATACAATACAAACTAAAATATGCGTAAATAAAATTAAGAGTGACAAAGGAAACAGATTATATTAAAATACTGTTATAAAATTTTTTTTAAGTTCATAGACCCCAGGTTAAAAGCTCCTGATGTCATACGATTCACTGGCTTTCTACTTCTGTAGAGCCTAGAGAGTGACCTCTTACTGACATTAGCTTTTTTTTTTTCTCTTCCCAGGTGCTTGTTGTGTTACTCTTAATGACATCAGTCATAGAGTTGGTCTTCACCATTGTTGAAGGTTGGGGTCAGACCCCTGGTCCTGCTGTTCAGTACACCAATCTATGTCTTTCCATAGTCACCTGGGTAAGAAGTTTTACAAGCCTCTGAGCTTGAAATTCATTCTCTTGGGATGTAATGAGAACAATCCATAACTAAGAGTCACTGCATTATACTTGTCTTAGATCTAGAAGAGTCCTTAGAGATACTTTAGTCCAGTCTCTTCATTTTCTTAATGAGGGAACTGAATCAAACAGAGAATATGTGACTAGCAAATTACTGGGATTAGAACTCAGGTCTTCTAATACCCAGTCCAATGGACTTTCCACCCTGACTTGAATATTGCTTCTAAGGGAGCTGCTGGTACAATAAGAGGAAGCAAATTATAAAAAGGGTAAAACTGCAAAACAGATCATTTTAGGTTTTTAGCTTTCTATTAAGCATGAATTTGTGGAGTCATTTCCCGAAGTGAAATGAGAGCTTTAAGGATTCAAATAATAGAATTATGTAAAGTAAATACAATTCACCATTTATTAAGTAGATAGCTATTCTAGGTTCTAGGGTCATTACAAAGTTTAGAGAAGAAATGGCCCCTGACCCAACACTGGATGAAGGTCTAAGCACAGATAATTGGAACATGTAATAATTTGTGAGAAGGTGCCAAACCAAGCATTTCTGAGGCAGAATGTCTTCCCCACTGGGACAGATGGGGAAACTGAAGCTCAGTGGCAAAGCCAAGACTGGGACCTATACCTTCTTTCTGTACCAGCATGCTGCTTCCTGGAGTGTGAGCTAGATTTTCTTATATCCTCCCATCTAAGTATGGAGGATGATGTGTGAGTTTCTTGATTTAAGCAGAGAGAGAAATTCAACTCATATGAATGTAAAAATAATCACCCCAAACTAAATCTGATCCTAGGTAGCTAGAGACAGTAGAAAGCTGTCTAGTATTATTTGTATAAAACTTCCCAAAGGGGGTTGTGGAGAAACCACCGGAGTTCGATTCCTTTTTTCCCCTGGACAATGTAGGTACAGAAGTAGGTGGAAGAGATAAGGCAGCTAGCTAGCTTCGATTTGCTTTGGCTAATATTAATAGGATGTATAGGGGTGGCCAGGTAACACAGTGAGTAAGAGCGCCAGCCACAGAGTCAGGATAACCTGGGATCGAATCTGGGCTCAGACACTTAGCACCCACCCAGAAACACCTGGCTGTGTAACCTTGAGCAAGTTACTTAACCCCAATTGCTTTAAAAAAAAAAAGGATGTATAGGCACAAAGATTTTCCATCTTTCCATCTTTAGTCTGTCTTCAATCTCACTCTTATAGATTCATTTTGGTGGGTTTAGAAGTCTTTTTCTCTTTTGACTCCCCATAGTTCCTCATTCAAATAGAGAGGATATCACATCTTAAGTGTTATTAAATGTAGTTCAATGCTAGCTGATAACCAGAGGGGTGACTGGAGGGTTGCTTCCAAGGGTCTGGGGGTGGGGAAGAAGGGCATTGCCAGGGGAAAGGGAAACAAAAATCCCTGGCTACCATTTTTTCTTGGGTTTGTCTTTCCCCACCTCCATCGCTGATTTCATCATTTTGTTAGTGAACAATGTTTTTAAAAAACATGACTTCCTCTTCAGCTCCTGGTTTTGGTGATCCATCACTGCAGGAGATGGTGCATGAAGGACTCTTGGCTGCTTTATATCTTCTGGGTTCTCTCTCTGGTCTGTGGGGTTTTCCAGTTACAGACTCTTATCCGGATCCTCTTAAAGGTTAGAGAAGGGAGAAAGGAGAAGGGGAATGAGAGAAGAGGGGAACAAGAATACTTTAAGTTTAAGGAAATTGGGTTCCAGCTGGAGTTGTGATTGTGGGACTATCAAGTTTTTTGTTCTATTTTTTGTTTTTTCAAATAGATTAATAATGAAAATAACAATAATATACAAATAATGAAATATATTTATTGGTTCTAATCATTGGGAAAAGATCTGGTCAATCTTGAACAGGGGTTCTTGACCTTTTTGTGTGTCATCACCTACTTTGGCAATGTCTTTGAACTCTTTGGACCCTTCTTCAAAATAATGCTTATAAGTACATAAAATAAAATATGTAGGATTACAGGAAACCAATCATATTAAAATGTAATTGTCAAAATAATTTTTAAAAAAACAAGCTCATGGATCCCAGCTTAATAACACTTGGTCTAGAATCACTGTGGAGGTACAAGCTATGATGTTCTGGGATTTTTTTGACAATTTTTTTCTCTTTAGGGAAGCAATTCCAATATCGTCGGATTCTGCCTATATTTCATCTCCTATGGTATTCAGGTCCTTATTGTGATAATTTCATCCTTTTCAGAGAGGACTCCAGAAACCAAAACATCGTCAAATGTGAGATTTTGAAATTTTGGCTCCCTATGTCATGGGCTAGTCAGTCAGCCATTCAATTAACACATATTTATTAAATGATTAATATGTTAGGCAGTATGCTAGGTGTTGGGGATACAAAACGAAAAGCGAAACAGTTCCTGTCCTCAAAAGCTTAGATTTCTTTTAGCCTTTTGAGAAATGGCAGTCTCAGTAGTCCCATAGATGGATACAGGAAACCCAGGATAGGTTGGTAGACACCCTTTCAAGGTGTCAAAAACAAGGGGGGCCTGTAGCATTGACTTGTTGCCTTTAGAAGGATCTCCTAGTCTTCAGCCCAGGACCTTTATATAACAGTTATTTTGTAGGAAACGCCTGATGTACCAGTTATTAGCATGTTGAGAACTTCAAACGTGTTCAACGAACACTTTTGATTGACAGATTACCAGGCCACAGATTAATCCTGGGGTAATGTCTGCCCTGTGGGAGAATTAACTTTTCCTCATCTCAGAATTTCTTGTTGTGCTTATGTCTAATTGTTTTTGTTTTCTATGTTCTTGCAGAATCCATCAGCCACGGCCTCATTTTTTAGTTCCATTACCTTTAGTTGGTTTGACAGGTAGGACATACCTTGGGTACGGGTTGGTCCTTTAGCAATGTTTCTTCCCCTTCCTCCTCGTTCTTTCTAGAAGACATGGAAAGTTACATAAGAGGGGTATGGAGACAGTCTATGATTCCCTTTTGCTCTAGGCATAAAGTAAGCTTGAACTGTTGTTTGTAATTGATAATTACCCACAATCTGTCTTTAATCCTACTATTATCGATTCATTTTGTTGGGTTTTTTGCCTTTTTTTTGAGGGACAATTGTGGTTAAGTGACTTGCCCAAGGTCACACAGCTAGTAAGTGTTAAGTTTCTGAGGTCAGATTTGAACTCAGGTCCTCCTAACTCCAGGGCTGGTGATTTTGTTGGTTTTTGAAGTCTTTTTTTGACTCTCACAGTTTTCCGATTCAAATACAGAGGACAATACATTTTAAGTGTTATTGTTTCATTCACTGCTAGCTGATAACCAGATGCGTGACCTGGGGTTTGCTTCCTAGGATTTAGGGATGGGGAAGAAGGTCATTGACAGGGGAAAGGGAGACAAACATCCCTGGCTGTAATTTTTAACAGTCCAAATATACAAATGAAATGTGTGCATTGGCATCAATTTGTTGCACAAGAACTGATAGCAGCCAGAAGAGATTCTGAGTGACTGTAGGCACAGGACTAGGGATAGGCTACAGGCAGTTATTGCCCAATGGGCAGCTAGGTGGTATAATGGATAGAGTCGGGTCTGGAGGTAGGAAGACCTGAGTTCAGATCTGGCCTCAGACACTTACGAGCTGTGTGACCCTGGTCAAGTCACTTAACCCTATTTGCCTCAGTTTCCTCATCTATAAAATTAGTTGGAGAAGGAAATGATAAACCACTCAAGTATCTTTGCCAAGAAAACCCTGAATGGGGTCACAGAAAGTCAGACACACCAGCCAAGTTAGCTTCCCCCTTCTAGGTCAAAACTTGATGTTCCCTGGAAGTTTGTCCCAAAATATACCACGATTAATTTCAACATATATTTATCAGGTAAGGCCCTGTAATAGATATCCTGGGAGATAAAAAAAAGAAGAAGAAAAGATATGATCCTTGCCCTAGAGAGCTTACAGTCTAATAGCAGGCACGTTTTTGTTCAGTTATTTCAGTGATGTCCAACTCTTTGTGACCGCATTTGGGGTTTTCTTGGCAGAGATGCTGGGGATGGTTAACTATTTCCTTCTCCAGTTTATTTTGCAGATGAAGAAACTGAGGCAACATTAAGTGACTCACCCAGGGTTACACAGCTGTTAAGTGTCTGAGGTCAGTTTTGAACTCAGGGACTTGAGTCTTCCTTATATTGGGCTAAGCATTCTATGCACTATGGTGCCACCTAGCTACACATAGCTGAAATAACAAGCCTTTATGTGAGGCCTTATATATATGATACAGATGGTCCTTCCACACTTCTAAGAAGGAAAAAAGCAGTTTCAGCCAGGCTTTTCCTAAAGGACTTCATAGAGACAGTCTTGATGGATGGATAGACTTTGGATAGTCAGAGGTGTGGCTAGGGCACTGGGCTTAGAGTCAGGCAGACCTGAATTTGATTCCTGTCTCAGATACAAGCTGTGTGATCCCGGGCAGGTGAGTTTCCTCATCTGTAAAATGGGAATAATAATAACACCCACCTCTCAGGCTATTATGAGGACCAAATGATATAACACGTGTAAAGTGCTTTGCAAACCGGAAAGTGAATGTGTAAATGCTAGCTAGTGAATGTGTAAATGCTAGCTAATCAAGCTTGTGGCGAAGAGTCATTCTGGCAAGAGGAAAAATCATGAGTGAAGATATTGAGGCAAAAAAAAGCAAAAAGCAAGTTGACAAAATTATGAGCAGTGCAGTATGGATAGGGAGGGGCAGGAGATACAATTGGAAAGGCTGAGCAAGATCATGGAGGAGGAATGCCAAGTTAAGAAGTCTAGAACTGGGGACTCACTGAGCAGGGGAGGTGACCTAATCCACCCAGTACTCTGGGAAGATTGATCTGATGGCATTTTGTTGTGCTAGAGGGATTAGATACAAGGGTGGGGAACCTGTGACCTTGAGGCCACATGTAACCCCCCAGGTCCTCAAGTGAGGCCTTTCACTGAGTCCAGGCTTCACAGAACAAAGCCCTGGATTTGTTCTGTGAAACTTGGACTCAGTCAGAAGGACACACCCAAGGACCTAGAAGGCCACATGTGGCTTTGAGGCTGCAGTTTTCACACCCCTGGATTAGAAGCTGAGAGAGCCTATAGAAAGGGAGGCCAGTTAGGAGACCACTGTTTAGCAAAACAGTATAAAAGATGATTGGGAAGAATTCAGCCATAGAGGTCAGTGTGAGCTAAGAAGGCCTGAATGTCAATGGTGGTAGTGGAAATGGCAGTAGAAGTACAGGTGTGAAGATGATTCTAGAGAAAAAATGTACAGGATTCAATTGGAGGTGAGTGTTCGAGAACAAGGAAAGAATCAATGAGGACATTGGGCTGTGTTTGTCCTTTGTTTTCAAAGAGGACCATGGCATCAGGGAAATGATGACATGACTTGAAGTTGACTTTGATTTGAGTGAGGGAGGGCTAGACATTGGGAGGGGTGGCTAGATGGGGCAGTGAATAGAGCACCAGCTCTGGAATGAGGAGGACCTGAGTTCAAATCTGGCCTCAGACACTTAACACTTACCAGTCCTGTGACCTTGGGCAAGTCACTTAACCCCAATTACCTTGCTCTCTCCCTCCAAAAAGAAAAAAAAAGGAAAGGAAAAGAAGAGAAGAGAAGAGAAAAGGAAAGGAAAGGAAAGTAGCAACAAAGGGAAGAGTCAATAATGTTAAATGCTGTAGAGAGATCCAGGAGGATTTAGTGGTTGCTGGTGACTCTTGAGCTGTTTCCAGTAGAATGTTAGAATAGGAGACAGATAATAGGGAGATGATGAGCAGGTGATAAGGAGGTGGTTTCGGTAAGATGAATTATTTAGGAAATTAGTAAGGGAAAAAATGAAGAAAACCCTGGAGTGTGACCTTGGGCAAGTCACTTAACCCCAATTGCCCTGCCCCTCCCCTCCTCCAAAAAGAAAAAGAAGGAGAAAAAATGGAGGAAATAGGAGGATGGAGAAGGCTGCAGAGTCAAGTGAAGGTGATGTATTTGGGTTTTGGTTTGTTTTTCAGAAGGTGAGAGGGGAAGGCTGTAGAGGAGAAGGTGACATTGGAAGGTCTCTCCTGGCTCTAGCTCAATGATCCTGTGAACTTTCTTTTCCAGTATCATTGTGAAAGGCTATAAACAGCCCTTGACCTTGGAAGATGTCTGGGATTTGAATGAAGAAGAGAAAACGGAAGCAGTCTCCAAGATATTTGAAAAGTACATGCAGGTAGAGGTAAAGAAGGCTAAGAAGGCCCTGCAGAAACGGCAGCAGAAGAGGAAATCCCAGGAGACATCTGAAAGCAGGATGAATGGCCCAAGCACTAGTCAGAGCCAAGACAACCTCGTGTTGGTAACTTTCTCAGAGCACTGAACGCATGTGCGTGTGCATGTATGTGTGCATGTGCGAGTGTGTGTCCACACGCACATGCTTCCCTATCTTAGGTGGGGCATGTGACAAGAGCAGGGAGGGCCAAGTCCTATGTCTGTAAAGCACTTTACAATTCTCAATGTACTTTCAGATAGATTATTTCTTTGGACCCTCACCCTGATAGCAGCGGTACATGGGAAAGGAATCATCCTCACAGGCAGATAGGGACACTGAGGCTCAGAGAGATTCAAGTGACACAGCGTGAGGCTGAATTCACTAAGGCCAAAAACCAAGTGTTCTGGCCCCCAATCTAGTGTTCTTTAACTGAGAGCAATACACAAAAGTACAAAACTAAGTACTAATACATTAGTCCAAGACCTCTCGCCCAACTTGTCTTGTCCCCTGTCTGGTCTCCTGGCTGCCAGTGTCTCCCTGAATCTCTCCTCCACACCATCACCAGGAGATCTTCTTTATGTATCATGATGACCGTCAGGCTATCTCCCAAACAACTGTAACCCCTAATTTCTTTTTTTTTTGGAAGGGGCAGGGCAGGGCAGGGCAATTGGGGTTAAGTGATTTGCCCAAGGTCACATGACTAGTTTTGTGTTAAGTGTCTGAGGCCGGATTTAAACTCAGGTCCTCCTGACTCCAGGGCTGGTGCTCTACTCACTGTGCCACCTAGCCTCCCTTAACCCCTAATTTCTGCAGTATATTGTAATACAGTCCTTCCCAGAGAGGTGTTGCATGATACTATTTGATGCTAGGTGACCACCACAATATTCTAAATATTATAGAATGGAAGTTCCTTGAAGGCAGGGAATACTTTTCATTTTGTCTTTGTATTCCCAGTACCTTGTGTATAGTAAGTGCTTAATAAATATATAATCAGATCAAAGTAAAGAGAAAGGACAACTAGGTGACCCGGTACTGGGCCTGGAATCAAGAAACTCTCATCTTCCTGAGTTCAAGTCCAGCCTCAGACACTTGCTGGCTGTGTGACTCTGGGCAAGTCATGAAACCCTCAGTTTCCTCATCTGTAAAATAAACTGGAGAAGGAAATGGCAGACTATTCTAGTATCTCTGCCAAGAAAACCCCCAAAAGGGCTCACGAATACTTGGACATGACTGAAACAAAGGGAAAACAGAGTCCTCAGAGATGGTTTTGTGAAAGAGGTTGGGATTTCAGTGGGCCTTAAATGTCTAGATATAGTTGTTCTCTATGATTCTGCCCTTGAACCACTCTCTTCACCCTCTCCATTGACTATCTCTTAGAGCTTTAGCTAAAATAGAGGTAAGACTCTGCTGAACTCCAGGTCCACATTTCCAACCCTCTACTTGGTATCTTCAGCTTGATGTCTCACTGGCTTCTCAAGTTTAACACACCCAATACTGAAGTCATTTTCCTCCCACAATAATTTCTTCCCCTCATCTTTCATTTTTCTGTTAATGGCACTGGCATTCTTTATGTCCTCCAGGCTCAAAACCTGAGAGTCAACCATGGTACTTATTTCTTCCCCCTGTTCCCCACCTAGACACACTCATGTCGCCAAATCATGGTGAATCTCTCCTGCACTGTTTTCTCATGGTCCTCTCCTTCTCTTTTCATTTCCTTGAAAGGCAGAGAAGTCACTGAAAAAAAAAAGTACAGGAGTCAGGGGAGAGCTGGGTTCAAATCCTGCCTCTGACATTTACTGTATGCCCCTAGATGAGTCACTTAATTTCTCTGGGATCTCACAAGGTTGTTGTAAAGATCTTGTGTGGAAAAAAACTTGTGTGGAAGGTACATTAAAAACCTTAGGGCATGGAGCAAATGTTAGGATTATTTCCATTTCCAATACACTAGTCCAAGACCTCATTACCTCTCACTCAAATTTGTCTTGGCCCCTATCTGGTCTCCTGGCTGCCAGTTTCTCGCAGAATCTCTCCTCCACAACATCAACAGGATGATCTTTTTTTCCCCCTTCCATTTATTTATTTACTTTTCATTTACAACATTTAGTTCCACAATCCCTTGAGTTTCAGATTTTCTCCCCTCCCTCTCCTCCCCCTTCTCCCCCATGGTGGCATGCAATCAAATATAGGTTCCACAAATGCCTGCACATTAAACAATAGTCAAGTTGTAAAGAAGGATTATAACCAATGGAGTGAACAATGAGAAAGGAGGAACGAAACAAAACACATGAGAGAGAGCAAATAGTTTGCTTCAATCTGCATTCAGACTCTCTAGTTCTTTCTCTGGATGTGGATGGCCCTCTCCATCATGAGTGTTTTGTAATTGTCTTCTAAACTTATATTGCTGAGAGGAGCCCAGTCTATCAAAGTTAGTTGTCACCCATACAACGTGTCTGTAATTGTGTACAAAGTTCTGGCTCTGCTCCCCTCACTCAGCATCAGTTTATGTAAGTCTCTCCAGGTTATTATGAAGTCCATCTACTCCTCATTTCTTATAGCACAATAGTATTCCATTACATTCATATACCACAACTTGTTTAGCCATTCCCCATTTGATGAGCATTCCCTTAATTTCCAATTCTTTGACACGAAAAAAAGAGCTGCTATAATTTTTGTACATACAGGTCATTTTCCCACTTATATGATCTCTTTGGGATACAGCCCTAGAAGTGGTATTGCTGGGTCAAAGGGTATGCACTTTTTTATAGCCCTTTGGGCATAGTTCAGGATGATCTTCTTAATGTATCAAGATAACCATCAGGCTACCTCCCAAACACCTGTAGCCCCTAACTTCAGCAGTTCATTATAATACAGACACCCCCTCCCCTAGGTGTTGTATGATACTATTCAATACTGGGTGACCCTTAACTTCAGATCTTAGAGTTTAGGGGTGGAGACAATGACATAATTAAGATTTGTTTAATTAAAGGATCTTGAAGTAGGTAAAAAGGAGTGAGTAGGGCAGGCTATGAACACAATACAGCATAAGCAAAGGGACAGAGGGCAGGAATTAGCACCATGGGTTCCAGGAGATGGTGAGAAGAATGGCTTGGATGGAGCAGTGTGACAGACATATCCCATCAGCCATGACTGAGCAAGGGTTAACCATTCATTAATGCATACACACTGAGGAAGTTGCAACAGCCTACATGAAGGTTGGAGGTGCTGGGGTTCAGAGGCCAGAGTAGAAAGGAGCAGGAGAGTGCTTGTATGTTGGACCAAGAACCAAACCAAGGAGCTGGAAAGAGCAGAGAGTCTACCCAAAGAAGGTAGGAGGTGTAGAATTAGAAGACTAGAAAAAGTGCTTCCAAAGGCAAGAATGCCTACCAATCATTTCAAATACACAGAAATTGAGCTCTATGTCTTTGTTCCTGGGCTTTCAAATTTCTCATATCACATGTGATGCAAAATGATCTTGGATACCCATTTGTAACACGGATAGACACCTAACTCATGGTTCTTCTATTCTTTCTCAATGATTTATTTTTGCTATCAGGAAGACATGAAACAGAAAAAGAAGAAGAAGTCAGTATCTGGAACCACGAATGACTTTGCCAGGTCCTGGTTGATCAAAACTCTGTTTAAAACTTTTCGTGATATTTTGATGAAGTCCTTCATATTCAAGCTGATTCAAGACACCTTGACATTTCTGAGTCCTCAGCTCTTAAAGTAAGTTGTAGAACATTGTGCTGGCATTATGGGGCATTGTGGAGCTGGAAGGCTGTACTCTATCAGCCCACTGCATTTTTCACTGCAACCTAATGCATTCAGTTGATTGGAAACAAAGAAGTAATTTCCAAAAACGAAGGTGATGGAAATGGTAGTGAGTCCCTTTCACTTCCCTCCACCATCTCCAAGCTGTTTTTACATCTAGCCCTATTTTCCTTTCCTCCATTCACTTGGTTATTGTCCTAATTTCTGCCCACATTGCGTCTTATCTGGTCTAGTACAATGGCCTCCATAGTAAGTCTCCCTTCTTCCAATCTGTCCCCTTTCTAATCCATCCTTTGAGCACTTGCCAAAATGATCTTCCTAAAGCACATCTGACCCTATTACTCTTTTAAACAAGAGCCTGCAGTGGTTCTCTATTGCTTCCCCGACATCTTACAAGTTGCTCAGCTTGGTATTTAACGCCTTTTACAATCTGGCTCCTGTCTACTTTTCCAAGCCTGTTTCCCATTGTTTTCCTTCACACACTCTGAATTCTGGCCAAATTGGACCTGTTATTCCCTGAATTCGATTCTCCATCTCTCAGACCCTGTGTGGTAACCATACTACCCTAGGGGCTGTTCATCAAACTGAGTGTTCCAGCTCTGACATCCATGCCTTTGAGCAGCCTGGCCTCCATGCATGGAATGCACTCCTTCCTCCCCTCTGCCTCTTGGCATCATTGACTCCATCAGGACTCTCGGCTCATGCATCACTGCTTGTGGAAAGCCTTCTTCATTCTTCTACTTGCTAGTGCCCTTTGCATTTAAATTGTGTATCTGTTATTTATTATGTTTACATATCTGTTACATATTATGTTTATGTATCTATTACATATTATGTTTATGTACCTGTTAAGTATTATGTTATATATATAACATATATGTATCTGTTATATGTTACACTCATCTATTTGCCTGTGGCATTTTCCCAGTAGAAAGAAAACTCCTTGAAGGCAGATTTTTCATTAGGTCTTTAGTCTATTGGAGCCTAGTAGGACATCTTGTACATAGGAGATGCTTAATAAATGCTTATTGGATTAGATTGGGCTTTTAGAGAAACCTAAGGGAGATCCTATTTCTTGCACGATAGAATTGTTGACTAAATGAGGTGCATTTATTTGGTAGCCTACATTACCAGGGGACTACTCCCATTTCACTTTTGGTGAATGTCTTCTGTCTAACTGTGGCCTTCCATGGGGGTTTAGCTATGTTTTAATGACCTGCACAAAACTAGGAGTCTTGGAACCTGGGTTCTAGTCCTGTCTTTAGCCATGTAACCTGGAGAACTTCTTTAGGACTCAGTTGACTCAGCTGTAAAAAGAGAGGGTTGGATTAGTTGTTTTTTTTTTTTTAACACTTTACAAACCTCTTCTTTCCTGTGGTCTGTCAAAAGTAGTATCCTAGAGGAGAAAACTTTTCAATTTACATCAGAGGCATGATGTCTCCTGCTACCTTAGCAAGCCTGCATTTCCAACTGGGCAAAGGCAGCTCTAATCCCCTCAGTCTTCCTGACTTATACTCAGAACAGATTGATTCACAGAAAGAGAGGAGAAGTAAGGCTAAGAAATGGGGATGATAGTCTCAGTGCCTTACGTTGTCCACTCCACTTTTACTATTCTGTGTGGGATATAGACTTGGAGCTAGAAGGGACCTTGAATATCATTAAGTATAATCTCCTCATTTTATAGGTGAGGAAACTGTGGGGAAGAGAGGACCCAAGGTTATAAAGTCTGTAAGTGGCAGATACAAGATTTGAAACCAGATCCTTTGATTCCAAATCTGACCTGACTCTCAGCAAAGTCAGGAGGCAGGGTGGAGAAAGGTAGCATGACTGTCAAGCCAGGAGGCTGATCAGCACACCAGTAATTCTAGTATCCAGAGATCTAACAATGTCCTACCTGTCTGTCAAAGTGAGGGGCTCATGGTCATTGGAAGTCTGGATGGTGTCACTTACTTGGCTTTTGTCTGGCAGGCTGATGATCTCATTTGCTAGTGACCCCTCAACATATGCATGGGTAGGCTATATGTACTCTGCCCTCTTCTTTGTGGTGGCCCTCCTCCAGTCCTTCTCCCTTCAGTGGTACTTTCAGTCTTGTTTCGTCCTGGGCATGACTGTGCGGACAACCATCATGGCTTCTATTTATAGGAAGGTAAGCAGAATCCTGGGTCTCCTTCTCCCCTACTCCCAAATAGCTGCTATGATTGGAGCTATCATAAGAAAACAAAAGGAGAACACTCTGGGGTCATTCTTTCCCAACATCATTTATAGTTGGAGAGCTTCAGAAGGTAAGTGGACCTTTGCCCAGTGGCAGAATAATAAAAGGCAATTTACTTGACCTCAAGTGTGGATTCCATGGTTCTATCCACTCTAAAAAGCCTTTACTTGTAAGTGGTCACAACTTCCCATGGGGGATGACTCAGAAAACATGTTCCTCCATCTATTTCATTCAATAGGTTTATAACAATAAGGCCCAGACCCTAGAAATAATGAATTGTATCTAGTGAAAGGCAATTCACTTAACCTCGAGTGTGAATTCCATGGTTCTCTCCACTTCAAAAGTTCTTCCCTTGCTAGAAGTAGCCAGACTGCCCCAATGGGGAGATGGCTCAAGATAACATTCCTCCATCCGTTGTGTCCAGGGCCAGAACCAATCACTCAATAAATTATTTGTTAACTAATTATTTTCTCCTTGCTCTCTTACTTTCTTGAACAAAGGGCTGCCTTTAAACCCCTTTCCTCCAGCTCCAAAGTGGTGGTAATCTAGGGTACTAATCTAAGGTTTTCTCTTTAGACATTGACCATCTCCAGCAATGCTCGGAAGCAGTACACTATTGGGGAAACAGTGAACCTGATGTCTGTGGATGCACAGCGATTTATGGATATGACCAACTATATTCACCTGCTATGGTCATGCCCTTTTCAAATTGTGTTATCCATTGTCTTTTTGTGGATGGAGCTAGGACCCTCTGTCCTCGCAGGTCTAGGGGTAATGATACTACTTATCCCCACTAATGCAATGCTGGCCACCAAAAGCAGAGCAATTCAGGTAAGAATGTAAAGGAATAACTTCATTCCTTTAGCACATGGACATACAATCTGAAACCTTTCTTTCTTGTTTGTAACTTCTGGAAATGAAAGTTTGGGTTTATAGCTTGGGTGAAGGTAAGAAATGGTAAGACTTAGATGAAATGATGGAAAATGAAGTAAGCAAGACCAGGAAAATAATATTACAGTACACCCATCAGACATTCAATCCATTAAGTACTTACTATGTGCTCACTATGCTTACACTGTGCTGAATGCTGGGAATTCAAAGTTCCCTAAGAGAACTTACATTTCAGCAATAGAAACAACACAAACATAGTTTATACAAAATATGGATAGAGTAGATGGAAGGTAACCTTAAAGGGGAAGAGGAGACAGCTGGGGGGCAGAAGTGATAATGAGAAAAACCTCTGGCAAAAAGTAGCATCTGAGGAGTGGCTAGGTGGCATAGTGAATAGAGCAGTGGCCCTGGAGTCAGGAGGACCTGAGTTCAAATCTGACCTCTGACACTTAACACAAAAACTAGCTGTGTGACCTTGGGCAAGTCACTTAACCCCAATTGCCCTACCTCCCCCACCTCCAAAAAGCAAAAAACAAACAACAGAAAAAAAGTAGCATATGAGCTGAATCTTTTTTTTTAATATTTCTAATTTATATTTTATGATTGGGGAGGCAATTGGGGTTAAGTGAATCACCCAGGGTCATATAACTAGTAAATGCATGAGGTTCGATTTGAACTCAGGTCCTCTTGACTCCAGGGCTAGGACTCTATCCACTGTACCACCTAGCTGCCCCCTTTTAATCGTCATCATCATTGTTGTTGCTGCTGTTGTTATTGTTGTTGTATGAGCTGAATCTTCAAGGGAGTCAGAGATTCCAAGAGGCAGAGGTGAGAGAGGAGAATACTCTAGTCACTTAACCCCAATTGTTCCCCCAAAACAAAAAAATAAAAGAGATAGGAGAGAAAATAGAGGCATTGAGTACAGATAGCTTTTTTCCCAAGGAATTTAACTAAGAAGAGGTAGGAGAGATACTTGATGATATCTACTGTGACTGTAGGTTCTAATACAGGTTTTTTATGGATAAGGGAGAGTTGGCTTGCTTGTGGATAGGGAGAAATTGAAAATTAGAGAAAGCAGGGATGATAGCAGGGGAAATCTTCTAGAGAAGATGGAAAAGGACCGTCTCTGAAGTGGAATGTACACAATGCAATATACATACATACATATATATATATTGTATAGATGTGCAATTCTATGCACATAATACATTTTCAACGTATTCATTCATACATAGATGTTTATAAGGAGTAGTTGTTCAGTTGTTCACTTGTGTCCTACTTTTTGTGACTCTGTGGACCCTAGAACACCAATGCTTTCTATGGGGTTTACTTGGCGAAGATATTGGAGTGGTTTGCCATTTCCTTTTCCAGTGGATTAAGGCAAACATAAATTAAATGACTTGCCCAGGGTCACAAAGCCAGTAAGTGTCTGAGGTTTGATTTCAATTCAGATATTCCTGACACCAGTCCCAGTGCTCTATCTACTGGGCCACCATATATAAGTATATGTACTTTTATATATATATATACATATAGTATAGGTATATATATATATGCTTATACTGGGCCTCATATATGAGTATATACATATGTGTGTACATGTATATATTTGAGTATATGTATATGATATATATTCATATGTAGATACGTACATATATTCCTTTCTCCCTGGCAGGTTGAGAACATGAAGAACAAGGACAAGCGTCTGAAACTAATGAATGAGATTCTAAGTGGAATAAAGGTGAGAAGCAGAGCCTGGGGCTCCCTCTCCCCACAGTGTGGTCATAGGCACTAATTAGCTTTCTGACTTTCCCGAACACTTCAGAGCTCTGAGATTCTGGCCCCTTTGTCCTGGTGAGTGTCATGGTCCAGAATCTCATTTTCCATATCTTACTGCCCCTTATTCCTCTATTAAAGTTATCCAGCCCCCAATGCCCCTTTGTGGTATAGTGGTGATTTAGGGTTTTCCAAGGTCATGTTGGTGGAATGAGAGTTCTGACAGTCACTACCAAGCTGGAAAGACTTTGAGTAGTGACCTGGAGATGGACTGCTGTTGTCTGAGGACCCGTTTAACTAAGTTCAGAGAGTTTCATTGCCTACTTGTCACCAGAGTGATGAATTCTTCAGCCATTATTACTTTTGAAGACCATCTAATAAGTTATATTGAAGTTGTGATTTATATTGTTGGAGGGACTATTCATACAGGGAAACCACAGATTCTTGAATGTTGGAGTACTGCCCTTTTCAGCTTCAGGATTTATTCAAAGATTTAGGGTTCTTGACTTTGAGGGTCTTTTCATTGACAGGATGTACAGCTCAAATACTCCTCTCTCAAAGCTTTCCATTTCCCGGTAGATATCTTATTCTAGCTTTTGTCTAAGACATTGTGCCCTGAGATCCCAATGAATTATACTTTCTAAAGTGTATGTGTCAGCAATCAGCCAGATACCCTGAAAAAAGACAAAGAACTAGGAATCAGGAAATCCGACCTTAACTTGCTGCAGAGTTTTGGACAAGTCACTTAATCTTACACATTCTAATCTGTAATATCAGACCTTTGGACTAGTAGACCCCAATTTCCTTCCAGCTCTAAAATTCAGGGGCCCTCTGTCTTTGCTAGATCCTGAAATACTTCGCCTGGGAGCCTTCATTTATGGAGCAGATCCAGGGGATTCGGAAGAAGGAGCTGAAGAACCTGAGGTCATTTTCTCTGCTTCAGAGTATTGTTGTGTTTGTCTTCAACCTGGCCCCTGTTCTGGTAAGTGTGAGGGACCAAATGGGGTCAGTGAAATAAGTGTATTGGTACCTTGGGGCGATTTCCTGAAGGGAGCAGACTGCCCTCCCAACAACCCCAGAAGTTCTGAATTTGGTTCATGTCATGACATGACAGTCAATCAATCAACAGGCATTTATTAAGGATTTACTATGTAACAGGCACTGCTTAAGGGCTGTTTACTCTGATGTAATGCAGCAAATGCGATGCAGTGGGGCCTACAGGCATAGTAAGGTATAATCAGAAGTGTACTGGTAAAAATGTTTAACAATGGGTCAGCTAGGTGGCACAGTGAATAGAACACCTGCCCTGGAACAAGGAGGACCTGAGTTCAAATCCGTCCTCAAACATTTAACACTTAGTAGCTGTGTGACCTTGCGCAAGTCACTTAACCCCAACTGCCCTGCCTTCCCCTCTCCAAAAAGCAAAAAAAACCCAAAACAAAAAAAAAGGTTCTTGGGGGGAGGGCAGGAAGTTTAATCTTAATTGTTGATGTTTTCTCCATCACTGTCTTAAGTCTAGACAGTCAACAGTAAATCAAGCCATGATTTGTAGAACTTGCATATTTCTGGAGTATAAATGCTACACTGAAAATTAACAATCCACTCATGTGGACTGGTTCCAGCACACTCTGCCTATGCTGCATACCGGCAAAAGCCTTTTGTTAAATGTTTGTCTGAGCCCACCAGACAGCAACACAGCCTCTCCGGGGTATCCAAAGAGCTGCAAGCCCCCTCTCCCTTTCCTCCTTCAGCCAGAGGCGGCAGCAGAGAGCAACAAACCCTTATGAAAAGTGTCTCCTCTGTCCACCTCCAGGTGGCGCCGAAGGGCAATAGATATCAACGGAACTCGTGGCCAATAGAGTTAGTTCCCCAGTGGGGAATCACAGCGCTGAAGTCCTCCATCACCGCACTGCCCCTACCGGCCCCTGATGGGCTGAGCAGCTTTTGTGCAGCCCCGACCCCTCATCCCTACACGGGCACCTGCACCTCTTGTCCTGCTGTGTGCCCTGGCTTAAACTAGAGCCTCTTGACTCTGAGTGACTCAACTTTTACCCAGAAAGTTGCAGCTGTCCAAGTTTCCCCTAGCAGATCAATAGTCCTTTAAAATCGTGCTCCAGCCTTTGAATGTCTATATGTGTAAGTGGGCTTTGCCTGGATCGCCTAAGATGAAGGCAGCCGTGTGGGAAATGGAAGAAAGTACTGGCCCCTGGGAGCTCTAGAATAGAACACGCTGTTCGAGGTCAGGGACTGTTTCATTTTTGTCTTTGAGTCCCCAGTACCGAGCCTAGTGCCCGGCACAATCAATAAACATTGATTATGCACCTGCTGTGTTTCAAGCACTGTGCAATAGACAGGGAGAGACTGAAGACGAGTGAATGGGGCGGTGGCCAAAGGGGCAGTCTGCTGGAGGAGAGGGGATGGAATGAGATTGTGCTGGTAAAGGGTTTTGCCTTGGTAAGAAGTAAGGCCACTTCATCTTGTGAGAAAGCGGTAATGGAGATGATATCAGAAGGCATTTAAGTGATATGAGAGGAGGCAGTGAAAAAGAGAAGTATTTCATGGCAAATGACCTTGGATTTTTCTTTAAAATATGAGGCAAGGTTCTCAGCATTTCATGGGGTGGGGGTAGGTGCTCAGTAAATGCTCCTTGACTGATTGACTCCCAAATGATATGTTGTGAGTGTATATATTTGAGGGTTAGAGTTAGGCAGTTATTTCCCTTTGAAAGCACTCAGTTTTCTCTATGACCTTATGATTCTCAGGTATCGGTGGTCACTTTTACTGTCTACGTTCTGGTGGATACGAATAATGTTTTAGATGCACAAAAGGCTTTCACTTCTATTACTCTGTTCAACTTACTCCGCTTCCCCCTGGCCATGATCCCAATGCTGATTTCTACTATGCTCCAGGTAAGTAGAAGCAGCAGTGGTAGTAATGATAATGATAAAAATGAGTGGTGTAGTAGTCGTCATAGTAGTAATGATTATGATAATCATAATGAGGAGGAGGAGTAATGATAATGTTGATGATAGGTATACAAAGCATTCTGCATACATTATCTCATTTGATCTTCATTACACCCCTGTAAGGTAGGGACTATTATGATTTCAGTTTTACAGATTAAGAAATTGAGGTTGAGAAAGAGTAAGTGACTTTCCCAGGATCTTTTTTTTTTTTTTGCATTTTGGAGGGCGGTTGGGGTTAAGTGACTTGCCCAAAGTCACAGGGCTAGTTATTGTGTTAAGTGTCTGAGGTCGGATTTGAATTCAGGTCCTCCTGACTCCAGGGCCAGTGCTCTATTCACTGAGTCACCTAGCCACCCCTACTTTCCCAGGATCTTATAACTAATAAGTATCTGAGGTAGGATTCCAATTCAGGTCATCCTGACTCCACTGTTTTACCTTCCTGCTAAGAGTATAAACTATGATAAGGTTTATAGTGTAGGTCTATAATTTCAAAGGGAATGAGGATGATCCATCATATAATGCAGAATATAGGATAATAGAATTACAAGAGACTTTAGAGATCTTCCTCTCCTGATTCCCCAATTTATAGATGAAGAAACCAAGGTCCAGAGAGATAAAGTTACTTGCTCAAAGTATTGAGTGTTCTTTGAATACTTTGGTGCATTTCCAGGTGGACAAGGAACCTTTCCCAACAGCCCTGCCATTCTAGGGGCTTATTGGTCTTGTAGAGCTGTCTGGTCTGACTTTTGTTAAGTCATTTAATAGTTCTGAGCCTTAGTTTCACCCTCTTTAAAATGTAGATAATATCTATTGTACCTGTCTCACTGGAAAGTAATAGGTAAAAATATTCTCTTGGATGTATAAGCATTTCTTGACTTGACTTATTTTGCCCCCTGGGGTTTGGAATGGTCCTATTCTGCTCCAGGTGAGTTAAAGAGTCTCTCCTCTCAGTTTTGGTGGCTTCTTCCATATAAGTCTCCAGCCTCCACAACCTTGCGTGCTTTCAGTGACTTCTTCAGCATTTCATCCCTTTCTGTTTTCTCAGAGGGCCCTACCATAGGTAGGAAACTCGGTAACAGAGAGAGAGGGAAAATCTCTTACATAATATCACATAGGGATGGAACTGAGGCATAACTAGGGATCATCAAGACTGAGGAGCCCAGGTTTGTTGGGGGGCTTTTAATTCTTTTTTTTTTTGCCTTTTGGAGGGCAATTGGGGTTAAGTAACTTGCCCAAGGTTACATGGCTAGTTTTTTCATGTAGGTGTTAAGTGTCTGAGGCCGGTACCCAACTTGGGTCCTCCTGACTCCTGGGCCGGCATTTTTCTCACTGCACCACCTAGCCGCCCATAATGGCTTTTAATTCTTAAGAATGCTTTGTGCTTTCTTGTAGGTTAGTGTTTCCACTGAGCGCCTGGAGAAGTATTTGACTGGAAGTGACTTGGATATGTCCAACATTGGACAGGATGTCGATTCTGGTAAATGATGGTCTTTGGAAATTGGGTCAAATTTACCCTCAGGTAGCATGCAGGGCAGTGATTCTTAAATCTTTCCATTGAGGGGAGCAAGGAGAAATGAGTAGGGTCAGTGTCACCAAATTCTCAAAACAAAACTATTTTGCATTTAAATATTAAAGGTAAATATACCATATAATATATTGAGCAACCATTGGGCATCACAGACCTAGAGGATAAATTGCTAGACTGAGAATAAAGAGACATATTTTGTAGGCATAGACCATCCATGAATTTATCATGCAGCCTGGGCCATATATGTTAGGTATGCTGCCATAGTAGTCATGAGGGTAGAGTGAAGTGGGGCCAGGAGAACTGACATGAATGTAGATAGAAGAGAGTTATTGATGTAGGCAGATCTTCAGAAGGGCCTAGAAACTGGAAGTCAAAGCAGTGAAGACCAGCTGTCAGTCAATCAACAAGCATCTCTTTAGTGCCTGCTATGAGCCAGGCACTGTCCTAGGTGCTGGGAATGAGAGTACAAAGGATGAGACCACCTCTACTCTCACTGTGCTCATATTCAAACAGTGGAGACAAGTACGTACCTAAGTATAAAGGGCATAAATATAAAATGGATAAACACAAGGCAGTTTGGAGAATGGCCACTAGCTGATGGCAAGAGCAGAAGAGCATTCTGAAGAGGGAGGGGCTTTAAGAAATGAAGGTCAGGGCTGGGCAATGACTGATCAAGACTAGGAACTAAGGAAGAACTTCAAAGATTATGGCTGGTATTGGGGGAAATTGTCTGGGCAGCAAGACTCCGGCCAAGGAGACTGGACAGGGTCTGTGTTTTCCACCACAGGAAAGACCTGAGACAGTCCTTGTCTCATCCTAGTACTTCCTGTTGGGGCAGGAACAAACCTCTAAAACTGGATAGTCTGGGACAAGGGGGATCCACCTTATTGGAAAAGAAACTGAGGGGCAGTTCAAACAATAGCTCTGTCCACATTTTCTGCATTGTCTCTAGCTGAAAGAGCTCACATTTCTCTCAACAGGCAAAGCTATTCAATTCCATGATGCCTCCTTTACCTGGGACCGAAATATTGAACCAGCTGTCAAAAAGTGAGTAGTTAACTTCTCTGCCATTTTCTAGAAAGTTCTCATTGCTGTTCCCAGCCTTGGAATGAAGCATTTTTCTGTATAAGTTTTCTGAATGAAAAAGACAGAAAAATCCATGGGACAGAGGATTTTTTTTAAGATAGAGGAGGGGAAGAAAAAAGCTACAGATTCATGGTCAGATGACTTCCTTAAGATAAAAGTTTGGAGGAATTCGATAGCACCAAGTAACTGAAATCTCTTTTCCCTATGACTGGATGATTGGTACTGAACTATACAGATGTGAATCAGGTCCCACCATAGTCTTGAATTCTACCATTATTGGAATATTCTCTGCTAAGGTCCTACTTTGTAGCTTCTTCATTATTTAGAGGAATTCTGGGTTATCAAAGCCAATGCCAGTGGAACAGAAAGACTTCCAGAGCAAGGCATTGGTCTCAAACTCAAAGTTAAATTTGCTTTAAAGTTTAAAAGTCCTTTTTTTTAACACTAGATTCCTGGTCCCAATTGCTTCTACTGAAGCAGATCAGTAAATCCTCTGAAACAGATAGTCTTAGAGAAGACATCCAGAGATTAAATGACTTGCCCAGGGTCACACAGCCACCATCTGCCCAAGCCAGAACTTGAACCCAGATCTTCTGGACTCTAGGACCTCTCTATTTATCACTTCTTGACACACATATTCCACCATTTAAATCTTTGTGTTCTTTACATAGAATAGTATTTTTTCTGAACAAAGAGATCCATTGATGGGTTACCATGCCTTGGGTCTCTTGAGTACATTGGAAAGAGCACTGGATTTAGAAATCAGAGGAACTGAGATTGATTCCCATCTTTACCACTTACAAGTCACTTAAGCTCTCCAGGCCTCAGTTCTCTCTCTTGTAAAATGAGATCAGATCAGATCGCTAAGTCTATGACTCTGGAGCCTAACTTCTCCTGGATCAATTTTTTGCTAGGAGGATATAGAGTAGAGGCTTTGATGACCATTGCAGAGAAAATGGGTGTGTAAGTGTGTGTGTGTGTGTGTGCATTTCTGTATTTGTATAAATTAAATATGGTTGGAATTATGAGGTATGCATGGAAAAAGTGTTAGACTGAGGGTTGACTCAATGAGAATGAGGACTAAGACTCTTTTGCTTAGAGTAGCTATGTGGTACAGTGAATAGAGCACTCATCCTGGAGTCAGGAAGACCTGAGTTTAAATCCGACCTCACACACTTAGCACTTACTAGCCATGTGACCTTGGGCAAGTCACTTAACCCCAATTACCCTATATTCCCCCCTCAAAAAAAAAGCAAAAAAACCAAAAACAATAAAAGACTCTTTTTTGCTCCTCATTGTTCCTGGCTAGTAAGTGTGTTGTAGACAGGAAAAGACTGGGAGACATTGCCTATGGTTCTAAATGTGGTGATTAAAGGTAGAAAATGGAGGGTTGGGGTGGCTAGGTGGCACAGTGAATACAGCACTGGCCCTAGAGTCAGGAGGACCTGAGTTCAAATCTGGTCTCAGACTCTTAACACAAATACTAGCCGTGTGACCTTGGGCAAGTCACTTAACCCCAATTGCCCTCCAAAAAGCAAAAAAAAAAAAAGTGGAAGGTTAAGAAATTTGTCTTGTCTCGAATGCAGGAATCCATGAAAACATGTTGGGTCCCTTCTTTTAGTAGAACATAAGCTCCCTTCGAGCAAGGACTATTTAAGTTTCATTTTTGTATACCCCTGTAGCAGCAAGCACCCCATCATCCCCAGGGTGACTGCCAACACAGGTTCTTAGATCTGCTTTTCCTAAAGGAAAGCAACTCAAAATGGGTTAACAATCTTGCTTTAATCAAACATATGTCATTTACCTAGTTCAGGAGAAAAAGATCAGCACCCTGAATGTCAGAGAATACAGAGGTTACAAGCGACAAAAAATACAGAGAAACATAGCAGACAGGCTTCCAACTGTCTTACTATTATATCCATACCTAGTCAGTTACCAGAGAGGGAAGCATTAACATCTGGGTTTTCAAAGCTGGGGGCACTCAACGGCTGCCCAGAGTCTTGTCTGGACAAATCACACAACACTTCTCAAAGTGAGCCCCAAAGCAAAGCCTCACATCAAGGTATATATAGTCTTCTCCTGGGTCAGAGAATGTCACAACCCTCTTGACCCACTGCCCAATCACATAGCACCAAGGTGTGGGCATTCCTGAAAACCAAGCCTCCTGCCAGAGGCTCCAGGTACACTTAAGCCTATCAAAGGGCCTAGGGGCAGGGAAGATCTTAAATTCCCATTCCCATAACACCCCCTTGCCTGGCACAGTATCTTAAGGTTTTTCTTCTCCTTACTTTTTGGACTAGACCTGTGACTAAATTCCTTTTGCCAATGCAGATTGACAATTTCCCTACAATTTATAGTTTTGGGGTGTTACCTAAGAAATTAAGTGACTTGCCCAGGGTCACACGACCTGTATGTGTCAGAGACAGGACTTAGTCCTAGGTTTTCATGACTCTAAGTCTGGCTCTCTCTCCACTGCCTGTGCTGACTCTTCCCTTGCACATACATAATAAGTACTTAATAAAGCTTGCTGAATTGAAAACTTGGGCATAGCTCTGGTAGACATGATGGAGGGAGAAACTAAGTCATGGTTTTGGGAGGACAAAGTCTTCAACTTTGAAGGATAAGGATGTCCCACTGCCAGACTCCCCTTGAAGACTCTGGGCTTTGACCTCTACATGATTCTCTCTGTGTCTATATGTCTCTGTCTTTCTGTCTCTGGCTAACTCTGTCTCTCTTTTTCCCTCCTATGTTCCCCTAAATGGCCTCTTTTGTCTTTTAGTGTGACTCTGGACATTAAGACAGGCCAGTTGGTAGCTGTGATGGGAGCTGTTGGCTCTGGGAAATCCTCCCTAATGGTGACCATTTTGGGCGAAATGGAGCCCATCCATGGGCACATCAATATCAAGGTGAGAGGAAATGGCTGGCTGATACACCTCTGACATGTGCTCATAGAGGCAGGAGTAAATGTCTTAATGAAATTGAAAAATTAAATTTCTTAATGAAATTAAGGAACTGTTTGGGTCTGAAAACCAGAAGTCTTTTATCTTATCTTTTATCATCTTTTTATCTTTTATCCCTTTTATCTCATTTGAAAACATGCACTGGAGTTGAAATCCTAATTATAACCTCAGCTCTGGATCACTCTCCAACTAGAAATAAAAGAATGAATGAATGAAAAGATATTTATTAACCCTTGCAAAGTACTGTGTAAAGTGATAAAGATACAAGTAGAGAAATATGACCGTTCCTGACCTTAAGGATCTCCCATTCTAATGGAGGAGAGAGCACATATATGGGAGGTTTCAGCTGCAAGGCCAATGGAAACGTACCATGCTATTTAGGATGCCTCTTCCTACGTTACCTGATCGTGACTGGCAAGGCTTCCCTTTCTGTTTTGGCTTCTCCTTCAAAATCAGTCAGTCCAACTAGGTCAGATTCTACTCCTAGACTATGTTAGTTTGGCTATGTGTAACCCTTGATCCAAAGGACCATTTGTATGAGATTAGCTTCATTTATTCATTCATTCAATGAAAACTTATTTAGTGCCTACTATGTGCCTGGCCCTGTGCTAAATGCTTCATTGGTAGAGATCGATTACTCAGGGCTTTGTGCCTGCAAAGGAGGAGTTGGTGAAAGCTACATAGAAGAGAGATCCTGGTCTTCTCACTTCCAGCTTTGAGAGAATTTATCCCATTCTAGACTCTCTTCAGGTCCCTGAAGGGAGACAAAGACTCTGGGAAGAAGCTGACACATACTGGCCCCTTGGGTCAAGGGTTACCTACAACTATCTAGAAATGTCCTACTCTCAGAGCAATCCCATTCTGCCACTAACCGGCCCTATTGTGAGGGACAATTCTAAACAGATCTTCTTTTGAGAAGTATGCAAAGTAGTTTTCTGCTAGCCCAGAATGTTATTCTCTGGCACCTAATTTCTACCTCTTTGCTGTCTTTGCTGCAGTTCTTCTTACCTCTGCCATCAATGGCATATCTGTGTTCATCCTAATCATTCAGGCTTGACTAGAACCTGGGTATCTACAAATATATGCCCTATGCCCCCACATCCTGAACCTGAAATCTTACTTTTCTTTATCCTTGGGGATCACACAAGGAAGACAAAATTCCCCCCCCCCCAAATCCCATGGACTATCAAATGGTGAATGGAATGGTAGTTTTTGTCTCCATCTTCAGTGCAGTGGGTGCTGGCCATGTTTCTATATCCTGGGTGCCCAAGTGACCTCATCCTATCTCTATTTCTCAAAATGAAAGCTCTAGAAACATTATTCTTTTCTTATCTTCTCCTCTTTGCTCCTCCAATCTCATTGTTTTTAGAACTATAACTGTCAACATGATCTTCTGTTTCTCCATCCAGGGCTCCATAGCCTATGTTCCTCAGCAGTCATGGATCCAGAATGGCACTCTAAGAGACAACATTCTTTTTGGAAATCCATTGAATGAAAAGAGATACCAGCAAGTTCTAGAGGCTTGTGCTCTCCTCCCAGATTTGAAAATACTGCCTGCAGGGGATCTCACTGAAATTGGAGAGAAGGTACTTGGAGCTCAAAGTGATTCAACACCTAGAATCAGAGAGCTGGGAGGGTCCTTAGAAGCCATAGGATCATAGATTTAAGGGGAGGGAACTTAGAAGTCATCCAATTCAACCTCCCTCATTTTATAGATGGGGAAAGTGGGGCCCAGAGAGATGAAGGGATGTGCTAAAGGTTACAGATGTATTAAGTGGTTCAACCAGGATTTGAGCCCAGGTTGCATGGCTAGTTGGTGCAGTATACAGAGCACTAGGCTGGGAATCTTCATAGGTTCAACTCTGGCCTTAGACGCTTACTAGCTGTGACCCTAGGCAAGTCACTTAATCCTGTTTGCCTCAATTCCTCATCTGTAAAATGAGCTGGAGAAGGAAATGGCAAATCACTCCTGCTTTTTCGCCAAGAAAACCCCAAATGGGGTCAGGAAGAGTTGCACAGGATTGCAATGACTCAACAACTCTAAGCTGTTATTATTCTTGGCTCCTTTCTGCCTGAGAAGTGGGATGGGGGTGGCTAGGTGGCACAGTGAATAGAGCACCAGCCCTGAAGTCAGGAGGACCTGAGTTCAAATGCGGCCTCAGACACTTGACAGTAACTAGCTGTGTGATCTGGCACAAGTCACTTAACCCCAATTGCCTTGCCTTCCCCCCCCCCCTTAAAAAAAAGTGGGATTAACAGAGATGCTTTTCTTTTTTCTTTATTTCTTTTTAGGGCATAAACCTCAGTGGAGGGCAGAAGCAGCGCATCAGCCTAGCCAGAGCTGTCTACAACAACTCGGACATCTACATTTTGGACGATCCCCTCTCCGCTGTAGATTCTCACGTAGGGAAACACCTTTTCAGCAAAGTCATTGGCCCAAATGGGCTACTGAAGGACAAGGTAAGAATACAAAGGGAGGCAGCTATGGCAGCATACCCATGAATCCATCAAATGCTTCTTGATTGGCTGGTAGTAAGGGCCAGATCCAAAGAGTCCTCTGTCATCAAAGCTGATGCTCTTTTTCACAGAAATGTGAGGCCTTTCTGTGTGTTGCAGAGCTACTTCTGGGGTCCTCTTGGTATAGAATTTTCCGTGTCAAAATCAGGCACCTTGTGTTGCTTGATTTCATTGACTAGGGCACCATGAGTCTGATCATTCTGTGGACCTATTAGCTTCAGAATATAAGGTGTCCCAACGGTCTTGGTGCAATTGTAATTTTAAACTTTAATAGTTTAAAACTGCGCCAAGACCTTTTGGGCTTCTTGTATATCTTTGGCTCACAGATTGTACCACCCTTCCCCAAACAATCAGATGTTTTGTGGATATGCTTTCTTGATTAGCAGAGAGTTTGTGCAGTGCAAACCCTATCGCTTCACCTGGTCAAAACAACTCAAAATATTAGTCTCACTAAGAGGGAGGTTAAAGGTGTTGTCTCCTTGAATGGAATAGGATTATTATTATTAATTATTTTTATGGTCTTGAGGCAGGGTGGGGCCCCAGATTGGGGCCAGAGTGAGTTCCAAAAGATTTCTTTCTTTGATCACTTTTATGGTATGGAGGGAAATGATATTTACATCCTGCCCAGAAGGAATGGATGATGGACTTGGGATATCCAATGATTCCATTTTGCAGACTCGCCTCTTGGTGACACATGGTATTCACTTCCTTCCCCAAGTGGATGAGATTCTGGTCTTGGCGAATGGTACCATAGTGGAGAAAGGATCCTACAAGACTCTGTTGGCTAACAGAGCAACATTTGCCAAGAATCTGAAGCTATATGCCAAGCAGAACAGCACAGAAGGAGAGGCCACAGGTATGGGAGTGAATGTCACATAAGATACAACTGTACATGGGAGTTGGTATCAGGTCATGGGGTTTACTCTTCTGTGTACTGAACACACAGGCTGAGGTTCCTATTAAAAGTGAGGTTTGGAGTCACCTGCACCTTTAATTAAAATGCTTGGAGATTATTTATCCAGAATCAGTCCCTGACTCAGACTCCAGACTCGGTCCCTGAAACTCTGAGATATGATGAATGGATGAATGAAATAAATGGGAGGGCAGTGTATAGAAGACCACTAAAAGAAAAAGCTTTATTGATGTAATATGTCAATAAAACCTTGCGTATATATTATACATATATATATATATGTTATACACACACGTGTATATATATTTATCCCTTATTAAGTCAACCTCAGGAGTGACACCATTGCTGGCTTTCGGCTCAGAGGTATCCCTGGCACATAAGCCCACTGGTTAGAAATTCCACACTTCTATTGGCTTAGAACCTCAACCCCCAACCCTGTAAAGGTGCTGTCTTGGTGCTGTCCATCCTTTATTGTCTACCCCCTTTAACATTTCAGCAGGTTGTATTAAAAGAGAAAGAAAAATCATCCACAAACCAGGAGCTGTTGGATGTCCTAGGGAGAGAGACTAGACCCATGATTCCATTAATCTAAGAACTTTCAGAGGAAGAACACCTTTTACCACTACCATTTTGCACATGAGGCTACTAGGGGATGCAGTGGAGGAGAATATTGACTTAGAATCAGGAAGACTCATCTTCCTGAGTTGCCTCAGACACTTACTAGCTGTGTGACCCTGAGCAAGTCACTGAACTCTGTTTGCCTCAGTTTCCTCATCTGTAAAATGAGCTGGAGAAGGAAACAGCTAAAACATTCCAATATCTTTGCCAAGAAAATCCCAAATGGTACCACGAAGAGTTGGATGTGACTGAAATGACTTGACAACAATAATAATTATTGGCATTTATATAATGCTTTATGGTTTGCAAAACACTTTAAACATATCTCATATTTCAACCCTGGGAGGTAGGTGCTACTATTATCCCCATTTTACAGATGAGAAGTATGAGGTGGGAACTGATTAAGTGACTTGCCCAGGGTTACACACCTAGTATCTGAGGCAGAATTTGAAGTCAGATCTTCCTGATCCCAAGTCCAGTACTCTATTCACTGTGGCACCAAGCTCCCTCTGAAGCAGATTTTATCTCTCTCATGTGAAGGCCAGGAATGTCTGGATCAGGAGTGGTTATAAAAGGAAACATTCCCACCATTTTGGGGTCTACTTTAGGCAAAAAGTAAAGATAACTCCTGAAACATCACTGTATTCTGTATTCAGAGCTGAGGTCTCTTTAGAGATTATTGGCATGTGGATAAAGCATAAGATTGAGATTTTCCATGCATTGATCTGGGAAGTGGTATGGTTTCCATAGATATGAACTCTGTTTTCTCTTTTTGTATTTATGCCTATAATCCTTATATCTCTGTCTAGTTGGTGATGGGAATGAAAGTGAAGATGAAGATGACCTTGAATTAATGCCAAGTATAGAAGAAGTTCCTAATGAGGCGGTCTCCTTGGCCTTAACAAGAGAGAATAACTTTCAACGAACACTCAGTCGAAGGTTGGGAACCTGGCCTTTAGCAGCAGCCCCTGCTGCTTCCATGTTCTGATTTTAGTCTGGGTATTTATCCTAAGGGAAGGAGTTGTTGAGACTCTTAGTGTCAAAGTATCCTAGATTTGGAACTGAAAGGGACCACAGAGGTTGTCTAGTATAATTCTCTCATTTACAGATGAAGGAACTGAGAGGCAGAGAAGTGAAGCAATTTGGTCAAGGTCACATGGGTAATAAGTGATATAGGATTCCAGTTAAGGTCCTCTGATGCCAAGTTCAGTGTCGTTTCTGCTGCACCATTTTTCCCTGCCTCAGTGGATGGAGGGGTGGGGGAAGGCTTGAGGATGGGACTAGGAGTGTGTGTGTGTGTGTGTGTGTGTGTGTGTGTGTGTGAGAGAGAGAGAGAGAGAGAGAGAGAGAGAGAGAGAGAGAGAGAGAGAATGTGTGAGGGTGCATGGATTTCAGTAAGGACTGAAATATCAGCCCTCCTAGAATGACTGTCCAGCTCAGAATGCATCCCAAAGGGAAGTAATCTACCTAAATAGAGAGATGGCAGTTTCTACTTGCAGGAAGAGGATTTGTGAGGCTGCCTTCAGCACACCTAGGGACGGTGTTTTTCCACTCCCTTTCAGACACAGATCTGACAGCAACAGATATCGGAATTCTCTCCGAAATTCCCTAAAAGCTGGTAATATGAAGCCAAAGCAAAGAGAACATGAAGAGGTGGTGAAAGGACAGAAGCTAATCGAGAAAGAAGTGGTAGAAACTGGAACGGTAAAAAAACAAAAACAAAAAACAAACATCACCATTTGTATTATCATCTTTTAGCTCAGAACTTCAGGACACAAGCATAGATGGGATATAGTGTATATACAAGCATATCCTACTTAATAGTTTCATTGTTCCTGCAAAAAAAAACTAATGTCAGATGAAATAACATTACAGGGAGCAGTTAGTTCCATAGAAGCAATGTTTATGCACACATAGGTAAGATTGTGATGATGCTCAGGAGAGTTAATGCTACTTACTGGGCTTCAGACATCATCTGAATTTTCTTTAGGCAATTGATATTGTGGTTGATAGGGTTTGTTTGTGGTATATTAATGATATTATTGGAAAACAACATTGGGAAGCAACCAATGGCAAACCCCCCACATACACATACAATCTCCAAGGTATCACTAATCTGGTGGATGTTTACCTTGATGGGCACTTGGATATTTGCCCATTGGCCTGACCCAGGCTCAGGAACCATGTGAGAATGACCGCTATACTTTGCCAACAGTCTCTCTTCTCATTAAGGTTGTTGGGTTTTTCCTGCTCTCAATGTTGTAGGCAGCACCTAATCACAAAGATGTCAGGGGATCTTCTATCGATGATGATGATAATGATGATGGTGGTGGTGGTGATGATGATGGTGGTGGTGGTGATGATGATGGTGGTGGTGGTGGTGGTGGTGATGATGATGATGATGATGGTGTTGTGGGGGATTTCCAGGTGAAGCTTTCCATATTCCTGAAGTACCTGGATGCAATGCGATGGTGGCTTATCACCTTTATGCTCATTGCCTACCTGGGAAATTCTGTGGGTTTCGTGGGATCCAACTTCTGGCTCAGCGAATGGACTAATGACTCCCAGAAATACTGGAATCAAACTTATCCAACCTCTCAGCGGGACATGAGAATTGGAGTCTATGGAGCACTTGGATTTTCTCAAGGTTGGTCTGATGACCCTCTTTATAATAGAAAACATTTTGTGTCTGTGGGCTGGAGAAGAGGATTGGGGCAACTTTTCTCCACCCGGAGCAAAACACTGACTGGAGCAATGATTGTCTTTCTAGGTTTCTTTGTGCTTTTGGCGGGTCTTCTGTCCACCTTTGGTGCCATACACGCCTCCCGAACCTTGCATACGCAGCTGCTAGACAACATCCTCCGGGCGCCCATGAGCTTTTTTGACACAACACCCACAGGCAGGATTGTAAACAGGTTTGCCGGTGTGAGTACTTGAAAGACAGTCTGTTTTTTTGAGTTCTGAAAGTCCCTCTCTTTCTGTCTGAGGTTGGAGTCTCCTTACAAATGTGTGCACCTTTGTCCTTGCCACGCCTGTAGAACAAGACCATGACTCTTGAGACTCTTCTCTTGGGGCAAGGTGCACGGACTTAGCTTAGCCAGCTTTCTTTATTCATTGGTTGAGAGAAGACAAGGGAAAGTTCTCATAGTAGGTAGGTTTTGAGGTTTTGTTTCTTGCAGAAAAAGGTCCAGATCCCAGATGCTCTTTGGGCAGCAAGGAGCTAGATCACAATCCAGTTCATCTCCATATCAATCAACCAGCAAGCATTTATTAAGTGCCTACTATATGATAGACAATGTGCTAAACATTGGAGGTTCAAAAACAAAAATGAAAGAGTCCCTCTTGTCAAAGAAATTACATTCTATTGGGATGACAACATAGACACATACAAAAATATATGAAAGGATATAGATATTTATTAAGCAATTGAACAAAAAAATTGAACCAAACCTTTATCTAGGGTGGGGAGACTGGGACTTTGTGCCATAGTGCTGATGTTTAGAAGGGACAAAATTTTAAAGTAATGATTTTAAAAGATTGTATCAGCAAGCATCCCAGAGTCCCCAGGGTGGCTGCCAACACAGGTTCTTAGATCTGCTTTGTTAAAGGAAAGCAACTCAAAATGGGTTAACAAGCTTACTTTAATCAGTCAAATATGTATCGTTTACCTAGTTCAGGGGAAAAAGGTCAGCACCCCAAACTTCAGAGTATACAGACAGAATTATCAAGACAGAGAAACAGATCAAGTAGACAGGTTTCCAAACTGTCCAACCATTACATCCATACCAAATCAACATCTGGGTTTTTCAAAGCCGGGGGGGCTTTCAACAACGGCTTCCCAGAGTTTCATCTGATCAAATCACAGAACACTTCTCAAAGTGAGCACCAAAGCAAAGTCTTACATCAGGGCTTAGATAGCCTTCTCCTGGGTCAGAGAATGTAACCACCCTCTTGACCCACTGCCCAATCACACAGCATCAAGGTGTGGGCATTCCTGAAAACTAAGCCTCCTGCCATAGGTTCCATGTGACCACATTCATCCTATTAGGAGGCAGAGTATATTTTCAAATCAAGGAAGGTTCTCAGAGTCTCTTAAGCCTACCAAAGGGCGTAAGGGCAGGGAAGATCTTTAAATTTGCATTTCCATTACAAAGATTGTACTTTAAATTTTGTTATATTTCTATCTTGACAACACTTTTGCTCCCTCAGTGTCATAGAAACTAGTTAGCAAGAAAAATGAGTTAACTAGGAGGCTGCCAGAAGGTTCCTCCTCACCTCAAAATCACAGATAAGCTCCTCCCAGGATTGCCACACTCCACATTTTCTCAGACAGTGGTTTCCCCAGACACACCTAGGAGGATCTTAGTTTCTCTCCTATTCATGGGATGGCATCTGGAGTTTCTGCCTCCACAGCTGATTTGAGGGCATGTTAAATGCTACTTGCCCGAGGGCATAAAAATCAATATTTACAATTCTACACAGAATTGGTTGCTAGTAGGATCTTTTTTCTTATTCAATTCTAGATATGGTTTTGGTATGATCAGGGCCAATGTATGTGACTGTGGCTCAATCCCAGTTCAGAGATCTGAAACTATTAGCCTTAGGTCAACCATACTGGTCTGACCTAGGAACTGATTTAATAGGCCTACACCTAGTGTAGTAAAGCAGGGATAACTCAGGGGCAAGACAAACCAGAACTGACTTCTGGAAGGCAGCACAATTTGAATGGTCCTGCTTTGAGTTAGCACCAGACTGAATTCACCCACCTCTGGGGACAGGGACATCCATAAGATCACAGATTTAGAGCTGGCAGGGACCTTAGTGACTGTTTAGTGCCAATTTTCTCATTTTATAGATAAGGAAACAGACCAAAATGGGTAAATTACTTGCTCAGGATCACACAGAAAGTAAATAGCAGAGTCAGGATTTAAACCCAGTTGTCTGACTCCAAATTGAGTGCTATCCCCATGAGAAGCTCTCGTTCAATTCAATGTAGCAAATATTTTATAAGACTTGCTGTGGGGGAGACAGAGACAGAGAGACAAATAGAGGAAGGGAGAGAGAAACAGAGAGGGAGAGAGAAAGAAGAAAAGAAAAGAAATCAGTCAATCCCTTTAACAGTTTACATCAGAATGTGGTCTAGGGCATGCAACATATATAGAGATAAATAAATTCAGAATAATTTGAGGAGTGAGAGAACATTAATACCTAAGGGGATTAGCTAGTCAAGCCTTGAAGGAAAATTATTTTATTATTTTTTATTTTTTGCTTTTTGGAAGGGGAAGGTAGGGCAATCAGGGTTAAGTGACTTGCCCAAGGTCACACGGCTAGTAAGTGTGATCAAGTGTCTGAGGCCGGATTTGAACTCAGGTCCTCCTGACTCCAGGGCCGGTGTTCCACCTAACCGCCCCAAGAAAATGATTTTAAAAGACAAAGAGGGAGAGAAGGGCATTCCTGGCACAGGAAAAGCTTGTACAAATACCTTAAGTGGGAAGTGCGTGCATTGGTGAATCTGGAGGTCCAATTTGTCTGGAACATTGAGTGTGCAATAAACACAGACACAACGTATATGTGATGAGTTGAGTGTGAAATAAAGCTGGAAAGGGTGGCTGGAATCAGATGGCCCAGGTGAGGAATTATATTTTATCTCAAGTGAAATAGGAAACCAGTTAAGGATTTTGAGCAGTCAAAGCTGTGCCTCACAAAGTTCATTTTGGAAGCTTTTTGGAAGATGGATTGGAGAAGGGAGGGGCTGATGGCTAAGAAACCAAACAGGAGGCCATGCAGAGTCCTGAGGAGGACTGGGGAGCTCCTGAGATAGTGCAGGGCTATATGAGTGAAGAAAAGGGGATGGATGTAAGAGAGGTTCAGACAGAACTAACAGGATCTGACAATTAACTGGATACAGGTGCTGAAGAATAAGGGCATTGTGGAATACCACTTAGAGGAGGGTGATATCAGCAGAGCCAAGGAAGTCTTGAAGCAGAGTAGGCTTAGGAGAAATGATCAGTTCCATTTTGGACCTGCTGAGTTTGAGATGCCAATGGGGCAGGTTCAATGAAACAAAGCTGAACTCCTCTTTTCTGGGGAAAAGAAGAGATGCCAGTGTTGTCTGAAGTTTTGAAAAAGCCTTTCCAGGCCTGAGAAAGTTAATAACACGAATACCCATGATTGGGATCCTTACCCTCCAGCAAAAAAGAGGGAAGAAATGACAGTAATGAATATGGGTACCAGAGTGAAGAATGAATAGATGGGCATATTCATCACTTTCTCTAAAGAGAGATTACAGCAAAAGCAGAAATAGGGAATCTTTTTTTTAAAACAGAGCATGAGTGAGGGGGTTGGGGGTGGAAAAGGTCCATAGGAATAACCTCTTATCATTCTTATAACCTATTTCTTCACCTGTGTGTTCCCAGGACATTTCTATGCTGGATGACACCATACCCATGTCCTTCCGAAGCTGGATCCTTTGTTTCTTGGGAATTATCAGTACCCTGATCATGATCTCCATAGCTACCCCAGTTTTCGTCGCCGTCATCATTCCTCTGGCCATCGTTTATATCCTTGTCCAGGTAGAGACCTCTCTTCTCACTGCTGAGGCTTAGAACTGGGCACTCCCCATCTCTGCTCTCTAAAAGGCCTCCCAATGAGTGCCAGCTCTTCTGCTTGTCACTCACTCTTCTTCAGCTCCTTCCCCTGTTTGTTCAAATATTCACCTCCTGGAGAAGCTGAGGCCAGAAGGCCCCTGTGGCCAGGATAGGCATGACTGGTGCTACCAATTCAGCATCTGTCCCAGGCCTCACTGTTGCTGAGACCAGCATAGGTTTAGAATAGAGTCAAAACGAGGGGATCTGTCCAGCTGTAGGATTGCAGATTGAAAGCTAGAAGGACTTTTAGGGGCCATGGGGCTCAGCATCCCTCCTCACCCTCTTTTTCAGATGAGGAAACTGAGGCACAGGAAGCTTAAGTGATTTTCCCAGAATCATACCACTATGGAAGGTTTGAGGCAGGATTTGAATCTAGGTCCTCCTGATTCCATCTTGAATATCCTTCCCACTCTGCAAGACTGTACCTTGTTTTCTCTAGTGACTTCTTTGAAGGAATCCACCTAGGGTGGATGCTATCCTTCCTGCAGAGAAGGACTCCTTTTTGGTGGCCAATGCCAGACCTGGAAGTAGGCATCAAGCTTGCCTTCAATGTGTAATTATTTCTAGGCTATTAGCATAGCTGAACATGTATACAGACACCCAACCCTAACCCCATTTTTCTCACATTTTCTTGCCTTCTTCTTCATATAATATAATATAATATAATATAATATAATATAATATAATATAAT
>NW_027187330.1:4766382-4816655 GCF_028583685.1 Petaurus breviceps papuanus
ATATAATATAATATAATATAATATAATATAATATAATATAATATAATATGATATAATGTAATATGATGTAATGTAATTAATATAATATTTTATATATAACATAACATATTATTATATATTGTTATGTTCTGTTACGTGCTGTTGCATTATGTTACATTATATTACGTTATATATTCTCTGATGACAATGCTGAGACTCCAACCTTTCACACACACTGACCATAGTACTCCCAGAACCAGCAAGAGAGACATGACTTGGCTTTCTGCTACCTGCCCCTTTTCATCTGCAAACTGCTTTATGGTTCCAGAGGTTCTATGTGGCCACCTCCCGCCAGCTGAGACGTCTAGACTCTGTCACCAAGTCTCCAATATACTCCCACTTCAGTGAAACGGTGACTGGTTTGCCCATAATCAGGGCCTTTGAACATCAGCAGCGGTTTCTGAAGCACAATGAAAACTTAGTTGACACCAACAAGAAATGTGTCTTTTCCTGGATCATTTCCAACAGGTGAGAGGCATTTCTAGTCTGGAATCAGGCTTTTGAATTCTATAAACTTGGTACTGACTACAGATGGGTGTGGTGAGCCCTGGCAGATGTTATTTATTTATTTTTTAATATGAAAGAAGAAATGTACCTTCCTCCTCTCTTCACAGAGGTAGGGGGCTGTGGGCCAAGATTATCGCATATATTGCCAGACACATCCAATGTGTTCACTCTTTGGCTTTGTTGTATTTTTATATTTTCATTTTTTAATCTTTGTTACAAGGGGTAACTTGGGGGGCGGGAGGAGAGGGATATAGTTTGAAATAAAAGTGACATAAAAATAAAAGTTATAAACAGAAATTTGGTTTATAAAAACTCATCTTGCTGTACCAGATATACCCCTGATGTGCTATTCAGGACAGAGGTCCTATTTTTTTGTATCTTACTGCTTATTCCTTGAGTAGAAGTAGACTGATCCATTTGATGTTAGTATATTTGTTTTATATTTAGAGGTAGAGGGGAAGGAGAGTACATAAGACAGAATGTTCCTGTAATAAGCTAGAGAGCTCATATCTTTTGAGGTGAAAGGGGCTAGGGGACCATTCAGTAGTAAAATACCTACCGAACTCAAAGACTTGCTAAAGGTTGAAGTGTCCCAACAGACAGGAAGACTTATTTAAGGATTAAGAAAGCTCCTTGGTGGGTTGCTGAAGGCACAAAAAGAGGCAGCTTGGAACTCCTTGATTTTTTTATTTTTGAAGATGGTGGTGGAACACTAAGGAGTCAAGAACTTTATTGTAAATGGAAACAAATGAATCCATACAGCCAAGAAGATGCTTCCATGTACTTGGGCCTTGGAGCCTATCTGTCTCTTAACACCAGGACACTGCTGTGGTCTATTACCAAAGATAATACCAAACCCCACAGGAATTATGAGCACACTTTGATTTAAATGAATAGAGTTTGTCAAAGTATAGGTTTATAGAACAGACTAATTAGGAAGTGATTGTCTTTGGTATTCAAGGACTCACTGTGGGATGCCTTTAAACAGTATTCTCCTCCCCCTCTTTAAAATCAGATTCATTGCACTTCATTCATTCATTCCTTTATTTGGCAGCTGGGATAATGTATGTGTATCCCCAGAAATTAGTACAGTGCTTGGCAGAGAGTAAACACCTAATAGATGCTTTTTCATCTGTCCATTTGTGGGCTCTTGCTCCCCACTTTTCCAGTCTTAGATTTCTTTAAAATCAGATTTACTTTACAGAAGTGAATACATACAGTTTTTTTTAGAGACACCGGTATTGCTCTGAGAGAGGCACACCTATTACTGGGTGCCTCCTTGTACCTCCCTCCTAAGGAGCCCAGTGCCACACACACTGTTCCTTTGACTCCTGAACTGCTTTGGATGCTGTATCATGAGGGCTGTGGGGTCAGGAGTCCTTTTCTCTTGGTCCTGTTTCCCAACAGGTGGCTGGCGATTCGATTGGAGCTGGTTGGGAACCTGGTGGTGTTCTTTTCTGCCTTGTTGATGGTCATTTACAGAAGCAACCTGCAAGGGGACATCGTGGGCTTGGTACTTTCCAACGCACTCAATGTGAGTCTAAAGCTTCAGTGCCACAACACCAGGGACTAATTTCAAAGTTGCTCATTGCTTTTCAGCAAATGCTCCCCTTAGTCTTTCCAGTCCCCATTCCCAGGTTTGGCTGTAGGGACCCCAGGCAGATAGCTAGCTGCAGATCCAGAGAAAGGTGCCGTGCTCTGTTTACTCCTCTCCCTCCAGGATGCCCCAGAACTCCTGGTCTACAGCCTATCCCCCGTCATGTTCACACTCCTCCTAGGCAGTGCCCAGAGGGCTAGGAGTCAGGAAGGCTGGGGTTTGAACCCTGGCTCTGACACTTACTACCTACCTATGTTACGTTAACCTCTCTTAGGCAGAGTTTTCTCATTATAGAATGAGGATAAGAGCACCTCCTCCCAGGGGTGTTGTGAGGGTCAAATGAAATAATATGTAAAGCACTTTGTAAACCTTATAGTGCTATATACATGCTAGTTATTATTATTATTCATTACTCATATATTATTATAAATAATATAGTAATTATATAATATATAAACTTATAATAAAATTAAATCATATATAATTATTCCATAATAGAAATATATTCATATTAGTATAAATTAATAAAAATAATTATTGATCAGTCAGCTAACTAATTAATAAACACTTTAAAGCACCTGTTATGTGCCAGGCACTGTGCTGGATGGATACTCCTCACTACTCTTTCTACAGCATTCATTTGCTATTGAGCCCCTGCGCTGTCCAAGGTACAGAACAGAATTGTGTGGGGAGGAGGTACAGAGAGGAGTAAGTCCAGGGTAATGGTAATAACGTTACTATTAATAATAATAACAACAACAATAGAATTTAAATAGTACTTAAAAGTTTGCAAAGCATTTTGCACGTTGCCTCATGTGATTCTCATAACAATCCTATGAGGTAGGGACGATTGTTACCCTCATTTTACCAATGAGGCTTAGATGGATTAAGTGACTTCCCTTGGACCACAGATCTAGTAAGAATCGGAATCAGGATTTGAACTCAGGTTCTCTTGACTCCCAGTCCAACACTATTGACTGCACCATCTGTGAAGCAGATAAAGGAAACATGTACAGATACCCCTGTTACAGACCCCTAGGAACAGAGACTGGGAGAGCCAGGTTTGGGAATTATTCTAGCCTGACTGCCTGATTTTGACCATGGGAAAAAGAAAGGCCTATAGCCGTTCACTGAATTGCCTAGGATCTCAAGAGTACTTGCTGGCAGAAGTGTGGCTAGAATTCAGCTTTCCTGACTCCTCATCCAATGATCCTGCCTTATGGCTTTTAGGCTCAGATGTCATCCCTCTGCCCGGTGAAGGAGATCCCCAAGAAGGAGGCAGAGAGGGTCATTTTCATCTGCTAAGTCTTGACCCTCCCCACTCTGGCTTCCCCTATGCATCCGTCCTTCAAGGTTCTGCTATGAAGCCTTCCCTGGGCATTCTTGACACAAGCCTTCCCTGGGCATTCTTGACACAACCCTCGTAGACAGATTTCTCCATTTTCCTAACTCCTTCTGCTCTACACTACATTGTCCTGCGTGCCTTGAAAGTAGGAACTGCTTCATTTATGTATTAATTGTGTATCTCTCAGGTGGCTAGGTGGCACCAACCCTGAAGTCAGGACGACCTGAGTTCAAATCCGGCCTCAGATACTTAACACAAAATTAGCCATGTGACCTTGGGCAAGTCACTTAACCCCAATTGCCCTACCTTCCCCCCTGCAAAAAGCAAAAAAAATATTGTGTTATCTCTCACAGGACTTAGCACAGTACTCAGCAGAGAAAATAACAAATAAATGCTTGTTGACAGGCTATTGGGAGCAAATTTCTGGTCAGAGGCTAACCCATTATCCTCTGATTTTGGTGCAGATCACCCAAACTCTGAACTGGTTGGTGAGGATGACTTCTGAACTGGAGACCAACATTGTAGCTGTTGAGCGAATAAACGAGTACATCAAAGTAAAAAATGAGGTAAGAAGGAATTGGAGAGAGAAGAAAGGAGGCAGGAGATAGGAACGATTTGGGCTTAAGTGGACCTCGTCCTTTAGAGATTTTTGCTTTTCTCTTCCCTTTCAGTCTCTCCTCTTTCCATCTTCCTCATCCCCTTTTCACCTCTTTTCTGTTAGTTCTCTCTCTTTGTCCCCTATGACAAACAGATTGGAATATTTGAACTTGAGGATTATTAATTATAATGATATTGTTGGCAACAACAAAAATAGAAGAACAATCTTGTATCGTGATCCTACTTAAGTTCACCCCCAATGAAGAGACAGGAAATTGTATCTTGTTTGTACAAGTTGGGGACTATGGGGATGGGACACAGAATATGTTGTCAGAATTGGTTAATGTTGTTGGTTAATTTTGCCTACCTCCTTTCTTCCCCCACCCCTATCCCCATCCTTTCTTTTTCATTCTGTTAGAAGAGTTGGCTTCTGGGTGGAGGGTCCCACTACATTAGGTTTTGAGACTTAAGAGGAAGTCACTCTTAAAGGTGACAGAACCATGGGGGAAGCAGGGAAGGGCATTTTGGTGTGCTGATTCTACTCATAAGACCCCAAAATGCTGTCTTCCAAATGACCCACCCTTCAATGGTCAGTTCAAGTCTCCTCTCTTTCATGGCAATTTTGCTCCCTAACAATTTTCCCCCACTTGGAACAATTCTCTTTCAACTCCTACTTTGTATGTCATCATGCTTGGTTTTTCCTGTGTTGGTCTTTTCTTTCCTTAACAGCAGTTAACACAGTGCTTGGCACATAGAAGGGATTGTTGAGTCTGTAGTCCCCCTAGAAGGGAAAGGGACACATTCAGAAATGTAGATAATGCAAAAACAAAAGTAATCGATATTTTTAAACCTAGTATTGTCTCAGGTTAGTTAGTCGTGCTTATAGTGAAACCATAACTATTTAAAGAGCACACACATTTCCCCTCTAAATTTCACATAAGATTGTTCTAGGGGAAAAAAGGTTTCCCTAAGCATTTTCTTGTGAGACATGTAAGGAGTTTGATTCTCTCAACCTGGAAACAGAAATTCGATTTATGGTTCCCTTGTTGTTATTGGTCCTTTGTTCTCAAAGAGAGACAATGACATCACCCTCCCATCAAGTGGAGCTTTTTAATGAAGATGGACCCAACTTCCAAAGGCTTTTAGTGGGACGATCTGGAGTTGACAGGAGAGTGGGGCAATCATGATTCTAGCCCAATCCATGCCAATGGGTAGGAAGATTCAACATGGTATCCTGAGAAACTAGAACACTGGTCTGCCATCCTCCCAAAAAGATCCAAGTCAGAGAAATCTGTCAAGTGATAAAAATTCCATAAGGGTTTCAATTCAGGAGAGACATAGAAATGTAGGACTTGGAATATAAATTCCTTATAAAGGAATTTAGGAACCATCTTCTCTGACTTTGAGATGAAGAAACAAACCCAGAAAGGGTGATGCTAAAAAAGGTCAGTACCCAGGCAGCACCTAGAAGAGCCCAGTTTTTGAACCCAGGTCCTTAGATAGCATATCTTTTGATTCAGCACAGTCCTTTTAGAAGGGAAGATATTCTCCCTCTGTCCTTGAGGAAGTGGGAGATTATGGGGGTGGAATGTTGTATATATTGTTAGAATCTGGTGGGGTGTAAGTTAATTTTGCTGACTTTTTTCCCCTTCTCTTCCTTTTTAAACCTTTTTCACAAGGGATTGTTTACTGGCAAGGGGAAGGGGGAGGGATATATTCAAAAGTAAAGGTGATATAAAAACAAAAGATATGAATACATTGTTTAAAAAAGAGTTGGTGCTGGGGCTTCAATGTCTGGCTTCTTTCTCAGGCTCGCTGGATTACAGAGAAGAGGCCTCCACGTGACTGGCCCAGCAAAGGTGAGATACAGTTCACCAACTATGAAGTGCGCTATCGCCCGGAGCTGGACCTGACATTGCACGGGATAACCTGTAACATTAAGAGTATGGAGAAGGTAAGCATGGCAGCAGCTGGGGAGGTGGGTGTCTGGAAAAAAAGATCAGAGTTTGCTGGTAAACAGAAACAGAGGCCCAGTGAGACCTCTGGAATCCTCCTTCTTGGGCTGGGAGGTGGAGGACTGTGCTGCACACATGGCCACCCTCAGCCAGGCTGCAGAACATCAACGGACTAAAAAGACCTGGGCACTTCTCTGCTTGCTCTTCATACCTCTGTGGGCTTTTCCCCTGGTTTCCCATGGATTTGTTCTCCCACTTCCCACTTGGTGGAGAGGGAAGCCATGAGGACTGCAGCGATACCAATGTGGGGCAGCTGGAGCTTCGCTCCAGGGTGCTGACAGCCCCTTCCTGCGGGTGATTCTTCACTTGCCCACCCTGTTGCTGACCTTCTCCGCTGGTGCCCTTATTCCCCTGCCTAGCTCTGCCCACCTCCACCATGTGCTGTTCCCCCTAGGTGATCACATTTTTAGTAATGTAGAACCTTTGAGGCATCCAAAGGAAACTACCTTCCTCCCTCACCCTGCAGGTGGGCATCTGAACCCTAACCCTACCTCATGTCCTAGCTTAAATTATTTTTTCTGGGAACAACCCTATCAGTGGGGTCCCAAGGACAGTTTTGGGAAGAGGATCCTTTGAAGTAGGAAACAGGGAAGTGGGGTGCCCTATCCAATGGAGAAAAATGAACAGTCCTAGGTTTGCTTGGCTTCCCTTTGGGAATGATTCAGTAGAGCCCTTGGTTTAGTCGTGGTCAAAGGTGAGGTATAAAGGAAGGAACTTTACAGAGGGCCAGGACCTGCTTCTCCCACAACAGCATGGGGGCCACAGGCAAATATAATTTCTTCTTGAGGGCAGCAAGTATAAATAACTCATAGAAAGACTATCTCTTACAGGTTGGTGTAGTGGGCCGGACAGGAGCTGGGAAGTCATCCCTTACCAACTGCCTCTTCAGGATCTTAGAAGCCGCAGGAGGCCAGATCACAATTGATGGACTAGACATTGCCACCATTGGGCTCCATGATCTCCGAAACAAACTGACAATCATCCCTCAGGTGAGTGCTGGAAGCCCTCCTTCCCTCCCTCCCCCCTTCCCTGCCCTTGGGAAGTCCATAGGACTCTTGTTATATCCCCATTTCTTGGCTTAATCCCTAGTGCAGGTGAAGGGACTTGATCATTAATGGAGATGATCTGACCATTTCCTGGGGCTCCCAGCCTTCCAGGTCCCCATCTCTGACATATTGTTAATAAAGGGCGCAGCCCCATCCCTGGGCAGGACAGAGAGTCCCCTGTGCTACTGGGTTAAGCTCTCATTCTCTGCTTTGTGGAAAATCTGGACAACTGGGTTATTACAAGCAGTTTTCAGCTTTCTAAACCAGTAAACAAATCACACTTGTGTGGCTGCTACGATGTATGCTCCCAGAGGGCAGAGACTGATTTTTTAGATTAGTTTTGTTGGCTTTTCTTTGTATGCCCAGTGCTCAGCACAATGCCTAGAACACAGTGATCACTTAAATGCTTGTTGACTGACTGACTGCCTAGGAGAAAGCATATGGACAATATACCTAGAATTTTTCTTCTTGCAATAGCTGTATTCAAATATCTGAAACAGCAACAAAAAAGACATTGTTGAAGTGTTATGAATGAAGTTGGCAGGCACTTCTGGGGTTGGGGGGTGGAGTTGGGGTGGGTGGTAGGTAGTGAGTTAATGAATTCCTTCCTTCAACAGATATTAATTGAATGCCTATTATGTACAAGGTACTATTCTGACATTTTGCTATTTACATTTTCATCTTCTCTCTTTAAAAATTCCTTCTCTCTTGAGATTACTGAGAAATAGGGCCACCTGCAGGGATTTTATCTTATTGAGGTCCCATAGGTAGTGTGGAGGTACATAAGGAAAGGATGTCCTTACGCCATTCCTTCAGTGTCAGAATCATGGAATCTTAGAATTGCAAGGGACTTCAGAGACCATGTATTTAGTCCTTCTAATAATCCCCAATTTCCACATTGGCCATGTCCAAAGACATGTGACTCATTCTGTTAATTAAAATCTGTCCTCTGAGATTTATTAGCTATGTGACCCTGGGTGAGTCACTTAATCACTGTGTCTCAGTTTTGTAAACTGTAAGATGGGGATAATAATAGCATCTACCTCCTAGCATTGTCATGAGCATCAAATGAGATATTTGTGAAGCATTTAACAGAGTGCCTAGAGTACATGGTAGGCATTAAATAAATGCTGGTTTCCTTTTTCCTTCCTCCTTTCCTTCATTCCTCTCTTCCTTCCTCCCTCTCTTCCTTCCTATTTAGTCAACCACCTCTTTGTCAGGAGATGGGTAGTATTCTTCATCATTGATCCTCTGGAATCATGGCACAATAGGATATCGTTACATTCATATACCATAATTTGTTCAGCCTTACACCAATTGATGGGCATTTCATTAGTTTCCAGTTCTTTGCTATCAGAAGAGGAGTTACTATCATTATTTTGGTACATGTGGGGCCTTCCCCTCTTTCTTTGATCTCTTTGGGGGATAAGCCTAGTAACATTGGTGGGTAGAAGAATATGCAGGTTAGTAACGTTGGTGGCAGATGTCCAAAGAGTTTTTCAGAATGGCTGGACCAATTTCCCAGCTCTACCAACTCTGCATTCACATGCCTATTTCCCCACTGCTCCTCCAACATTTGTCATTTTCCCTCTTTTTTAAAACCAACTTTGCAACTCAAAGGCTGTGAGGTGGAAACACAGTTGCTTTAATTTTCATTTTCCTAATTATTAATGATTTGGAGCATTTTTTCATAACTATTTGGATTTCTTTCCTTAAGAACTGCCTTTTCCTATCCTTCCAGAGTTTCTTCAATTGTGGAGTGGCTCTTATTCTTATATTTTTGAATGAGTTCTTTAGATTTCTTGGAATGCAAAGCACTTTGCAAGCCACATAAATCATTAATAGTCTACCATCTTCTTATGATCTCTATTTTTATTGAGAGCAGTAACAAAATAAATAAATAATCATAGCTGTGATTTAGCAAACAACCAGTAGGTGGCAGTAACTCAACACTTTAGTACCATTGTTATTTAGCATTTCTTTATCTCTTCCATAGCATTTGCAAAGGACTTTGGGATCTTCCTTAGAATTCCTGATCTAAACATACCCTTCTCCATGACCCAACCTAGGAATATTTTCCCCTATCAAATGGCTAAAGGAGATGCATTTCCTAATCAGTGAACCACATAATTTCATAATTAGAAGAGACCTCAGAGGGGTGTCTAGTCCAATAGTTTTCAATCTTTTTCATTTAAGGACCTCATTATCACTTTATGAAGACCCCAGAGAGCTTTTGTTTATGTGCGTTATAATATCAACATTTACCATATTAGAAATTAAAACTTTTAAAATTTTAAAATGATTTATTCATTAAAAATTGCAATAAATGCATTATATTCACATAAATATTTTTATGAAAAATAATTTTTCCAAAACAAAAAAATTTAGCGAGAAGAATGACCCTGTTTTACATATTTTTGCAAATTTCTTTGTCTAATAGAAGACTAAACATTTCATATATTGTGTTATTTATGTGGTTTTAGTTTAAGAAAATTTGGCCTCAGATATGCAGTTGGAAAAGAGAACCTGATTTTAAAAGGCCATCACATCTTAGTAGTATCATGAAAACAGTTTGAGGCTTTAGGCCTGGCCACGCTTTGAGAATTGTTTATCTAGTGTAACTCTGGATCTGAACAATGAATCCTCCACTTGGGGTTATACCTGTCTGAGGTGAGATTCTAACTCAGGTCTCCCTGGCTTTTAAGTCCAACAGTCTATGATTGGGCTTCGTGTCCTCACTAAGTCTGTCTTCTCCAGACAGAATATTGCAACAACCAGTCAATCAAACAATCAATATGCATTTATTAAGCATCTGTTGTATGCTAGGCATTGGTGAGACAAAGACAAAAATGAAAGTTTCTGATGTTGAGGTGTGTGTTCTCTCAAGGAAGGTAAAATGTACATAAAACGTATACACAAAATTCAAAATAACTTTTTCAGGAAGAGGAGAAACCAATAACTGGAGACATCAGGAAAGACTTCATATAGAAGAGTTTAATAGGAAAAGCTGAACTCTACAGAGCAGATGGGAAGTGGGAAGGGCATTCTAGACATGGGAGATGGCATGTGTGTGTATGTATGTGAGAGAGAGAGGGAAGGAGAGAGAGAAAAAGGAGAGGGAGGGAGGGAGAGAGAGGAAGAGGAAAAGAGAGGAGAGAGACAGACAGAGAGAGAGAGAGAGAGAGAGACAGAGAGAGAGACAGAGAGGGGGGGGGGAGAGACAGACAGACAGAGAGAGGAAGAGGAAAAGAGAGGAGAGAGAGAAAGAGAGAGACTAGGGCTAAATATATAGAAAGCTGGGAGCTGTCAGTATAGAGATGGCAATTAAACCCACCAGGTAAGAGTGTAGAGATAGAAGAGGGCCTAGAACAGAGATACTAAGAGTTAGGGGTTATGGGCAATCAACAAAGGAGATTGAGAAGGAGCAGTCTGACTGGTAAAAGGAGACCAATGAAAACCCAGAGAGAAGAGAGACTCTAGGGGGAAAGGGTGGCCAGCAGCGTCAAATGTGGCACAGCAGTGGTTCCAGAAGGAAGAAGGCTGAGCCAAGGCCGTCTGATTTAGTACAAAAGCATTCCCTAGTAATTTTGGAGAGAACCATTTCAGCTGAGCGATGACCTGGATACAACACTGAGATGTGCATAAGAGGACAGCTCTTTGGAGAGTCTGGTTGTGACACAGAACAGAAATGTGAGAGCCTGAAGGGAGGGATGGTGACATCTAGTGTGAAGGCCCATGGGAGCTGTCCCTGATCACATGCATCGCTCCCATCCACTTCTCTCAAGTTATGTCCTTAGAATCATAAAAATGCAGAAATCCGCCAGCACAAGCCCTCACCAGAAGCACGGATCCTTTTACCCTTCAGCCTCTGCTCCAATATCTTTGATAGTCACTTTCTGTTAAGGCAGTTCATTCCATCTCCACATGGCTCTTCCTTATATTGAGATGAAGTCCTCCTGCCCAGGAGACACAGTGGTTAGATCACCTGGCTTAGAGTCAGGAAGATCCACATCTGACCTTTGGACACTTATTAGCTGGGTGACCATGGACAACTCATGTAACATACTAGTTTCCTCATCTGTAAAGTAGGGGTAATAGTAATATCTACCTCCCAGGGTTTTTTCCTGAAGATCAGAATATTTTTGAAAGTGCTTAGCACACATAAGGTGCTTAATAAATATTTATTTCCTTCCCTTCCCCTGTAGCTTTGATCATTTGTCTTAATTCTGCTTTCTGGACTCAAGGTGAATAAACACAGCTCTGACCACTGCTAATCCTACACTATGAACACCAGTTCTTTGATTAAAAAGTTGGCACTCTTAATGAAGCACTATGTCAGGGCTAGGCCCCATCGGGTAGAAAAAAAACTGTTTCTGTGACCCACAGCTCTCCTTTCAGAATAAAACTTCTGGGAAATATTCCCCTGGGAGGCCACCAAGGTTAGTGGATGAAATACAGTGCTAAGCTTTAAAATGCATTGTTGTTGTGCCAGTTTTATCATTTGCCCCCCGAATGACTCCTGCCCTTGTGATCCACCAGCTGAGAGTTCTAAAACTTACCATCCCCAATCTGGGGATGTAGGAAGGGTGTCGCTGCCTGACGCCTCCAGGTCCTCCTCCTTTCCCTCGTTTATGCAGGATCCCATTCTGTTCACTGGAACTCTGAGGATGAATTTGGATCCTTTCAACAAGTACTTGGATGAAGAGGTCTGGAAGGCCCTGGAATTGGCTCACCTGAAGCCCTTCGTGGAAGGCTTGGCACAGGGTCTGTCCTATGAAGTGAGCGAGGCTGGTGACAACTTCAGGTAAGTCCCCAAACACACAGGTTGTCCTCTTAAGACCCCCATTAGACCAAAGGAAGGAAGCAATATTTCCTCTCCCTGTAAAGTGGGTATTATGGCAATAAAACATCTTAAAATCCTCAGCTTGAGGGAGGGCCACCCTAGACCAGCTTGGTGGTGTACAAAGGACCCTGGACTGAAGGCACCACCCTGTAGTGGGCCTTAGTTTACTCATTTTTATTTTTAGTTTGATTTTTTTTAGAGGAGGGAATGCAGGGCAATGGAGTTAAGTGATTTGCCCAAGGCCACATGGCCAGTAAGTGTTAAGTGTCTGAGGCTGGACCTGAACTCAAGTCCTCTTGACTTCAGGGCTGATGCTCTATTCACTGTGCCACCTAGCTGTCCTGGTTTACTCGTTTTTAGCACAGATGACTAATAAGGGCCCATTCTAGCCCTGATGTTCTGAAAAAAGCTGATTTTGTTCAGATCTGCTGTTTTTTGTTTTTAATCCTCATTTGTGGAAAGATACGGAGAACTGGGTTCTGGCCCTGGCTCTGTTCTAACCTGACTGATATGCCTGAATCACCCTTTAATGTACTTCTGGTTTCCACATTTGTGTAGGCAGTTAGGTGGCACAGGAGATAGATGACCCAAGTTCGAATCTGGCCTTAGACTCTTAGCTGGATGACACTGAGCCAGTCACCCACCCTTTCCCAGTCTTAGTTTCCTCTTCTGTCAAAAAAGGAATAACAGGAGTGGCTAGGTGTCACAGTGAATAGAGCACCGGCTCTGTAGTCAGGAGGACCTGCGTTCATATCTGGCCTTAGACACTTAACACTTACTATCCATGTGCCCTTGGGCAAGTCACTTAACCCCAATTGCTGTGCCTTCCCCCTCAAAAAAAAAAAGGCATAAAACCACCTACCTCACAAGGTTGTTGTGACGCTTAAATGAGGTCATATATCTAGAACGTTTGCAAAAGTGCCATGTTGGTTATTGTTGTCATTACCCTGCTGGGGAGAGTCACAGAAAGGATGTGGATGACGGCAGAATAGCAATGCTGGCAACTACTTCCAGTGCTGTTTCTATAGGCAGGAATTGGAACAGTGGTATAGTTTAAGTCCCGGTACCGTACAATAAACTCCAGGGGACGCTGCACCTTTTGTGTTGCACTATTTTGTGGTCAAATATTATCCCTATGAGTGGGTCATTGTTTGGAGATCATTTTGTTATGCTGCTTTGTTTGGGGTTTTTTGTTGGTAGTTGAGGATATAAGCAAGAGATGTAAGAAAAAGCTCTTCTCTTCTTGCATGCCTATTGCAGTACTGAAAACTGCTGGCCATTGTGTGTCCCTAGGGCTGTCCCCAGAAACTAGCCAAGTCCTTTGGCAGGCACATCATGGATTAAAAGTCAGTGACCAGGGTGGATCTCTTGAGATCCATTTCTGCCATCATGTTGCCCTCTTGTTGGCAGGAGCATAGGATTTCACTTATCTGCCCCAGCTTCTGGCAGGAATCCTTGTTGGGACCATGTGATGCCACGCTTGAGGCTGGTGTAGTTTCAGATGGAGCCAAGAGGAGGTAGAAGCATTCCACAGTACCCTGCAGAGTTCTTTCAGCAGCCATCACTTCCAATGGGTCACCTGTTGGAAAGTCACCCTAGAGTGCCCTAAAACTACTTCCTCAAAATCAAAAGAAAAAATGGAGGGTGAACATGTTGAACTTTAGGCTGCCTGGCTCAAATTCCAACTCTCGATGTGTCTCCTCAACAGAAGGGTTTAGCCCTTCCATACCTTTCATTTAAACAATACTAAGCCTGGTTCTTCTAAGCAAATGTATAAAATAATTACAGGGAGGGTGTGGGAGAAAACAGCACACAACGAATCTATGACTTGGGAGAAACTGTTAAGTTCCTCAAAGATCATTTCCAAAGTGACATATTCAGGTGTTCCCTACACCCCAGGGACAGGTAAAATGATCCTGAAACCCTTTTGGAAAGCTCAGGCTTAGTCTCAGAAGCTGAAGTAAAGTGTGTAGTCATCTTGCATCATCTTTGTTCTTTTAGAGATTAGGACAGTTTTATTTTTCCATACCTGGTTATATTTTAAACTAATATATGTTACATTGTTTGGAGTCATTCTCTCTCCCCAAGGATTCTGTTTACTTGCAACCCTGGAGGTCTTCTAGGGCATATAAACTTCCTTCACATTCCTTGTGTCCTAACAGCAGGAATCTAGACTGGCTTCTTGCTGCAGGTGGGGCTGTGGGGACTTTGATACCCTTTGTGATCTTCCCTCTTCCTCCTTGATAGCCTCCCCACCCCCTTGGACTTCTTCCTAAGAGAGGAGAATCGGGCTTAAGAACAAGGTACTTTATAGACGTTGTTGTTTTCTATGGCATGGGGCCATAATCCTGGCCTCTTTTATTGCCCAGTTTGGGGGCTATCACTTTTCTCACGAGGTATAACTCAGACTGCCCCTTTCCACATAATATTAGCTCATATTTACATATCTCTCTAAGGTCTGTCAAATACTTTCTTCACCATCCCCTGAGGACTGGAGTGTGAGTAGAGGGTGATAGATGCCCTAGTGGCCAGAGAGCTCACTGGAGTTTGAATCCTGCCTTAAGACACTCGCCAGCTGTGGAACTCTGGGCAAGGCATGCAACAGCTCTTAGCCTCAGCCTCTTCTATAAAATGAGGATAATAAAGGCATCGACCTCGCAGGGTTGTTGTGACGGTCAAGTAAGAGGAGATATTGGAGGGGCGGCCAGGTAGCACAACGAGTAAGAGCACCAGCTCCAGCGTTGAGAAGACCTGGAGATCGAATCCCGGGCTCAGACACTTAGCACCCACCCAGAAATACCTGGCCGTGTAACCTTGAGCAAGTTACTTAACCCCGATTGCTTAGGGGCGGCCAGGTGGCTCAGCGAGTAAGAGCACTGGCTCCAGTGTCGGGATGACCTGGATCAAATCCAGGCTCAGATACTCAGCACCACACTCAGAAATAACTGGCCCTGTAACCTTGAGCAAGTTACTTAACCCCGATTGCTTTAAAAAAAAAAAAAAAAGAGGAGATATTGGAAGTTCCATAGAAATATTAGCTATCATTATTATTACCATTGTTTCAATGAGGAAGCAGGGGCTGGAGAGTTTAAATGCCTCACCCTTGGTCACACCACTAGCAAGGCTTAGAACTAGGATGTAGCCTAGCCAGTCCTTTACCATACCCAAGATTTCTATTTCTTAATCACATTCACTGTCTAGGGTGAGTTCTGAGAGCAACAAAGCCTACTGCTAAAGCCCCTGATTATGGGGCGGCATCATGCCAGGCCCAGGAAGATTTCCCTCTGGGGACAGGGGAATCCTTGCTACATGTCAGGACTAAGTATCAAGGGACTAGAACAGGGTAATTTCCACCTAATAGTAGCATGCTTCCAGTTACAAAAGATTCAGTAGCCTCTTACCCTAATTTGGGGGAACATTTTAAATCCTGAGATCACCTTAACAGCTAACATTTATATGGTCTTATAAGCTACAATCTCTGCTATAATGGTTTCTGTTCCATTTAGCTCTATAGAATAAAAGTGACCCTGATACACTTGCCCTTCACGGGTGACACCAAGATACCACCAAGGCCTCACCTTGGAGAGCACACTAGGAGCTCTCTGGCCACACCCATTTTCTTAGTCTTACCAGCAGCCTCATGGACATGCTGCTGATTAGGAAGTTACATTAGCACAGGTAGGGCTTTAGATAATAGTTGGTTAGGTTTCTCTGGAGTCACCAAGGAGAAAAGCTGGGTTATCCTTCCCTGACTCTTCCACTGAAAGGTTTTTTTTTCTGCCTAATAATGTAGACCTCTAATGTACTAACACTCTTATTTAATGTTCCCTAATATCAATGGGAGAATGAACACATTCCTTAACTGCTTCACTCCTCTTCCCACAGATGTTTAAGCAGGTGTTTTTGCCTGGTTCACGGGCTTTTCCTAAATTAAAGCTCATTTGCACTTCACAAGCCTCTGTGAATCGGGAAGTCAAGGCTCATCAAACATGGTCATTTCTAGTCAAGGCAGGTCTTTAAACAGAGAATAGGCTTGAGGCTGAAACATTTCAGACTACGGTATCCCCCCTACACTAATGATACCAATTAAGACAGTCCCACAATGGAATAATGGTTTTTGTTGTAATGGAATCTCACCGTACTATTCCTAGTACCAAATATCCATCATTTTCCCTTTATGATATTTGCATAGTTTCTTAAGGAGAAAATGGTAACAGGCTGATTAGTGCAAATAATGAGTCCTCTTAAGTGGTGGCATATTCACCTTCACACGTATTTCCACTGAGCTAGAGTCAATCACTGTATTTTACTTAATTTTTAATAGTGTGAATTCAAATGTATTTGGCCTGCCCACTTTGCACTAATTGGGACCTGGCTGGGAATTTGGATCTGTCAGTTTGGAAATGAGTTGGACCAAGAATGCTGGGCTCTACCCAGCATCCAAGACAACAGAACCCCTGGTCTGAATGCTCACTCTTGGCTTATTATGTTGGTGACAGTGTCGGGCAGAGGCAGCTTCTGTGCCTGGGTCGTGCTCTGCTTCGGAAATCAAAGATTCTCATCCTGGATGAGGCCACAGCTGCCGTGGATCTTGAAACGGATAACCTAATCCAGGCCACAATCCGAAAGGAGTTCTCTGACTGTACAGTCATCACCATTGCCCACCGCCTCCACACAATCATGGATAGCGACAGGTGAGCATTAAACTGAGAGACTCAGATAGGAGAATATATGTAAGAGGGAACAGGAAGTAGGTGAGCATCTGTTATAAAATACTGAGCTGGGAAATTATCACTTAGCACAGTAACAAATGGGAGAAATCATCATACTATGGAAACTTCTAGGAATAGCCCTTCCATGGGCTAAAACTGGGGGTTGGGAAGAAATGATGGTTGTAGAAGATGGGCTTGTCATCCTGGGTGAAAGGGTTTGTGGATGTTCCTTTAGTCACTAAGAGTTTGGCTTTACTTTTAACTCCAATGTCTCAACTCTTCCTCTCTGTCTTGGTTGCAGGGTTATGGTATTGGATAGCGGGAAGATTGTAGAATATGACAGTCCTCATAAACTACTCCAGAGGTCTGGTGGTCTCTTTTACCTCATGGCCAAAGATGCTGGCATTGAAGGTTTCAACACATCACTTTAGCTACATCCAAATGCCATGAGGCTACCAACACACAAAGCCTGATGTAAATAAATAAAGCTGTACAAAGGGCATTGGCTTCTGGGTTGGACCATATGGATCTTCACTATCATTCAGCTATCCCACAGGGCTGAGGCACTGACTATACATTTGGCCCTGGACCTTCTATGTTGGCTTTAAGACTATCTTAAAATTCCCAAAGTATACAGAAGTGATTAGAAGGGATGGATGATTGATACCTTGGGTGGTACCTGCTGTAGGAGAATGATGAGTAACATCTTGAGGACTACCTATTTTTTTTTGTCCACGGTGCCTGGCAAGTGTAGGTACTTAATAAATGCCTGTTGATTAAGGGAGTGTTGGCCTCCTTGCAGGATGTGCCTCTAACCCAATTTACTGCCTTAAAAAAAGCAGATGACTGTATATGTATAATTGATATCTTGTTTGCCTTCTCAATGAGTAGGAAAGCAAAAGGAGGGAGGGAGGGAGGGGGAGAATTTGGAACCCAAAATTGAAAAAAACAAATGTTCGATTTTTTTTAACATGTAATTGGGAAATATTTAATGAAATAAATAAAAATTATTTTTTTAAAAAGAGGCAGATGCTTCTACCTCCTTATGTTCGTGGTATATGGCAAGTGAAAGAGCAAAAATAAAAATATTTAGCTCCTTGTTCCCAAAGAGAGAAGAACAAATGGGGGTTAAGGAGGTCTGCAGCCACATGTGGCTCCTTGAGTGTCCCAACTGTGCCCAAGAAGTCTGTCACCTGCAGCCACCAGCTGCAGCCACCACGGATGTACATCTCTTCATGTCTATGGGCTGCCCCAGGTGAATGTGATATTACACCCCTCTGTATGCTGTCTGGTCCCCAGCAAGGTAGTGAGGAGGCAAATCTGGGAGGCATGGAAAGATCAGACACCCTTACCCACTTCAGATGTATGGGTGTAGCCCATGTATCTGATCTCGAGAGGAAAATATGAAGCAAGTCTACCTTAATGAGAGACTAGAACAAAAATATTAGAATAATGCAAGAGATTTTGAAATGTAAATTCATCAGACACCAAATGCAAAAACTGCTTTTGAGTAATATTTTAGCTGTTTTAAAAAAAATTTAAGCATTTTTTTTTTTGCCTTTTGACAAGGTAAAAATCAAAATTAAAAAACAATTAGACATAGCAATTAAAGGCCTACTACTGTCACTGTCTGTATCTCAGCTTCCTAATAGTAATATCATACTAATTACTGTCACCATGGGATTTGGGTAGTGACTAACCTCAAAAAGCAGTTTACCAGTATAAAATATCTAAGTAATTATGTTTCAAGCCCTTCTTCCTAGTTTTGTTTTGTTTTTTAATAAATTCTACCTCAAAACTCCTTCCAAAAAATTTATCCACCATACCAAATTGTCCTTGGGACTGAACTGATGATCCTGAGGAAGGGCCTGCACTCCCACTGTTCCCACCAGGGTTTTTATTAGCTGCCTCCATTTTCCTCCTCTCCTAACCTCTCCGACTCTTCCACACATCCCCTGTCCCTCTTGGTACCATCCCCCACCTCTCCCCCCAAAGCCAGCAGAGGGTAAAAAGCACTTTCCTCACACAACCACCCTGTGAAGTAGGAGGGGGCAGGGAAAACACGAGTCTTGGAGTCAGGAGTGATGGGTTTCAGTCTTGTTTTTTGGCATTAGCTATGGGACCAAGTCCCTTGGTCTCTGAGCCTCAGTTGCCTGGAAAATGATACAAGTAAACTTTAAAAAGAGGAACAGATATCTTTCCCCTTCCCAGCAGCTGTCATGGAAACATTCAGAAACAATGAAAGGACACATCTTGAAGACAAAACATTCCTTTCAGCAAGCACCTTGCTGGCCTGCCTCTTATGCAGTCTAGGCTCCATCACTACTGCAGGGGAAGCCCCTCCCCATCCCCAAATCCCACCAGCAAAACAACTCTGGGCCATCTGCTCAGCATCTGCTACTTTTTTGCTGGGAGTGCCGTCAAATGTTGGAGCTAGATCAGACTGATGAAGCTTCTCTATAATGATGTATCTGTTAACTTCAGAGGCAGAGTGCCTTATGAAAACAATTCTGAAAACTGTATGAAATAAAACAACAGGCTAGCCCAGGGATCCTTGGCCTTTTTTGTGTTATGGACCCCCTTTTGGCCTATTCCTCCTTCTCAGAATGATGCTCTTAAGTGAGTGTAATAAGATATATAGGAGTACTAAGGAAAGCATAATGAAGCTTATCAAAGAATTTCAAAAACACATTCAAGAGACTTCATGTTAAGGGCCCTTGGGCTAGTTGGACTAGAGCTTTATACTTGTGCTCTACAGCACTCAACACCTTATAAATGTTTAGCAAAAGCCAAACACAAAATTTTGTTAAATGTGATCTTATTTTAGGAATAACGTGCCCTATGGGAAGGCTACAAACAGAGGCAACTAGGTGGTGGTGCAGTGGACAGAGCACTGGGCTTGTTGTCACAGAAGACCCGAGTTCAAATCTGACTTTCAATACATACTAGCTCTGTGACCTTGGGCAAACCACTTAACTCTGTTTCTTGAACTGTTGAAAAGGGATAATAGCACTTGACCTCCCAAAGTTGTTGAGGATCAGATGAGATATTTGTAAAGCGCCTAGCACATGCTAAATGCTATGTAAATGCTAGCTAGCATCATTCTTATTAGAGACATGAATAAGGTGGGGCAGGGCAGAGGTGGTTTTGAGACACACAGAATTACTTGGAGAATGAGACTGTGACTCCTTTACATCTTTCCTGTGTTTCTAGTCAAGGCCAACAACCTCCTAGCTGAAACCTAGGACTGGACTTTGAGCTGGAAGGGCCCTTAAGAGTCCATTTTTTCCCTACCTCATCATTTTATAGATGAGGAAACTGAGGCCCAAAGGGGTTATGGGACTTGCCCAAGGTCACAAACACACAAAGCAGAAGAGTTAGGATTCAAACCCAGGTCCTCAATTCTCAAACCCAGCCATCTCTCTTCTACACCATGTTACCCCGACTCCATACTACCTAAGGGAACATGTAGCAACCCTGTTCCTCCAGCCAGTCAAGGGGATCTAGCCACACAACTAGAGAGAACTAAAATCACTGCGATGATAAAAGGAACCCAGAACCTGCCTTATCTTTCTTTACCTCTCTTGCTGCCCCTTTGATACTGCTGATGGTACCCCCCCTACTCCTGCTGCCTGAAATTCTTTTTTTTTAATTCTTATTTTTGCTTTTCTAATTCTTGTTCTCCTTCCGAGGTTGCTTCTGCCTCTTCAGTGTAGGTAAACCCCAAGGCTCTGCTTTGGTCCTTGACTCTACATTCTATACTCTTTCCTTGAGTGAGCATATCTTTAATGGCTCCAACCATAATTACTATCCCAAAGACTTCCACACCCACCTCTCCTGATCTCTCACCTGGGCTTTAGACCTTTTATTTCCAAAATCCAAAGAACTCCTCCACAATTAAATGCATGATTCTCTTTCCACAAACTGGTTCTTCTTCTCAGTGATCTCATTTTTGTCAGGGCCACTGTTATTCTTTAAGACTTCTAGGTGAGAAAAATTTGTTTTTTTTATCTTCTTCATTTCCTATATTTAATGGCAATAACCTTTTTTTTCTTTGCAGAATCTCTTGAATCTGCTTTCTTCTCTGACTGCACTGCCACCATTGGTAGGACCCTTTTATCACCTTATGCCAGGCTTTTAAAAACAATTTCTTGGCTGATCTCCTGGCCTCTAAGTTATGCTGCTGCCCAACCAACTTTCCTATAACACTGTTTCCATCATGCTACTATCTTGCTCAAAGACAGACTCCTTAACTCCTTGGCTAAATCCTAACTAGGATATAGTCCCTATTTGCTTAAGATCTCTTCCTTTCTTCCACCAGCCCTACCTTATCTGAGATTACTATTTTAAAACTGTTTCCTGAGCCCAGAGACTCCTTCTTCATTTAACTACTTTCCTCAATCCATTACGTATATAGGTTAAACCCTGTTACAATGAGCTCTCAAATTTTGTAGTAATGACCGTTCCTTGAAATAAAGCTTGGCTGTCTTTTGAGCATATCATACATCAAGTTTTGCTTCAATAAAAATGAGTTTTGACCAGCACTTTCTGGGATGGAATCTCCCATTCTGTTAAGTTTAAGGAAACACAGAATCCTGAGGAAAGCATTCATTTATTTAAAAAGCTGCTTATTTTTATGGCACCTATTAAGAAATGTCCAAAGACCAAAAATACGTTGAATAAAAGATAAAATATGCCAAGGGCCATTCACTTAAAAAAAATTTATTTACAAAAAAGAACTAGTTCAGTATCCACAACTCTAAAATTACTCACAGTCCAAGAGTAAAAGAGAGAACCACTCCTTCTCTTCTGAGTAAGACCTCTCCTGCTGGGAGGGAAAGGGCATGTTGTTATCTTCATAATTCATTCTAGGATGGCTTGATTTTTGAGGAGCAGAAGCTGAAAGGGGGGTTCCAGAGAGACTGATCTTCTGAATACTCAATCAAGACAGGAACACTCTTGTAAACAAATAGCATCATGCCTTAGCTGGGGGTGGTGGTCGTATGCTATCATGTGTTTTAGTGGAAAATGACCCTGACATGAGTATGGATTGGGGAATGTGTTCTGAGACGACAGAAAATATGGAGCAGGTCTTGGCAACCCTATGTCTAGATATGGACATATGCACATTTCCTTCTTATTTTGAGTGTATGACCCTATTTTCCTTCTCCAGCTTCAGTCCACCTCAGAAAGCTCCCTAATGACTTGAGGAAATCCTAGTCTAACAAGGAGGCTACCTTTTTAGAATCAAGGGATATACTAGGGAAGGGAGGCCTTGCTGGACCAAGGAGGGCAAAACTTCCCTGGAGATGTTCCAACATCCCAAATCTAAAGCTCTTTACAGAATGGCAGCAACTGTAGCCCTACTGGGTTAGGGCAGTGGAATCAACTATAGAAAGGATATGTGAAAGGATCATTCACATTTAATGTGATCATAAAAAAGGGTCATTTCCACTTGGGTGAAGGTGAGCTATAATGGGAAGAACTATTCTATGCCTCATGACAGGAGAAAGGATTCGTTCAGGTGAAGGGCATATAGAAAATAAACACCCCTAGCACCTCAGGAGTAAAGAAAAAGCTGATGTTTCACATACCAGATCTGGAGAAGGGAGAAACATTTTAGTAAAAGGACTGTTAGTATTTGGGGACTTTTTCAAATTGGGGATATGTGTTTATATATTGGAGAATGGCGGTATCAAGGGGGCTTACAATCATTAGGTCTGTTAGGTCCAACAATGTCACTGTCACGTGTAAGGAACCAACCAGAAGCAGTTTGAAATGGGTCACAGGTCAGGCTACGACTCAAATAACTACCACCTTTCACTTGTTCCAAGTCAGCATCTCATCACTGGATCCCGGAGCTATGCACAAGCTCAAATCCAGCTATAGCATAGCAAGCTGTGCCCATCACCCCTAAGATCCTGAGGCTAAGGCACTATCACCATCATATGCAGGAATACCATTTTTCTGGTTGCAAATGTTCTTTCCCTATGTGGATTCCAGGCCTGTCTCTCCCCTTAGTGGTGTCTGAACTACCTCTAAGTCCCGGGTCCATTTTTAAGTTCTACTAATTCTAATGAGCAGCAGCATTCATAATACCATTGCAGACAACAAGGTTTCAATCTTGTACTCTGCCATTCCATAGTTAAACAGTGCAGACAAACCCTCTATATCAGATATAGGTGGCATAGTGCCCCTTTTTTCTCTCTTTTCTTCAGTGGGCTCCTAGAACCCCTGCTGCCAGCTGGAAACAAAAGCACCAGGACTGAATAGGAAGCAGTGCAGATTCAGGTGTACTCAGTTTTTCGGATGTAATTGGATGGAACATAGCCTCTCTTCCCGTTTAATTCAGCCAACCACCATTCCTTGTTTCCTGTAACATCTTTGAACTCAAGGATCCTGAGTTTCTGATTGGCCAACACACTCAATTCATTTGGGCTCCGGGCCTTGAAAGTGTAGACAGCAAAATAAACCTGTGTGAGATAAGAGAATGAGTTAGCAATAGAGCACTGGAAACCAAAACTCACCCTTCATCCTTCTGGGGACCTGAATTCATGGCCTTAAGGCTGGAAAAAACTCAACCCAGTTACTGGGTGGTCCAGTGCTACAAAAGAAGGCTCCCAATTATAGTTCTTTAAGGATCAATTACACCCTCACATGACCAACCCAAAGGAAAAAGTAGTACTTATCCTATTCTATCTCTTAGTAAATCTGAGGCCCTTGGGTAGCACTCACCTGGTTGCCTGTGGCCTCAACACTTTCCAGTTCTTCATTCTCATCTTCCACTGAGGGTAGCATCTTTGAATATCCCTTTAAGAGGTCTCCCCCTTGCCGAGGCTGCCCACTACGTCGTGGTGCTACTTGGCTAACTGTTTCAGGGTGACTGGAGTGTCGGTAGCCTCTCAAGGCAGAAGTCTGTTGGTCAACATCTCTGGTTAAGTCTACTAGGTCCACAGAATTCCATGACCCAGTTTGGGAAGGAGAGTCTTTGTCTAGGAGGCATCTGGAAGGACCTTCCTCAGAAACAACTGAGTTTGAAGAAGTGTGGACATTCTCCTGACCAGACTCTTGCCACAAGGAAGAGTTCTGAGCAGGCTGCTGAAGCGGTCCTGAGGTGGAATCTGCTGCTACATTGCCAGGGTTTATGGACAAGAAATTGTTGCTATTCTGTCTGGGGAATTTGGGAGAATTGCTGTGCTCTGATTCAGTGGAGGAATGGCTGCCGACAGAAGCATCTGAGTGGCTCCGACGTGGGTTGTAGGGCTTCAAGAAGGAGCTGTACACAAAGCCTTTGGTGACTACAGTAAATAAATATAAAAGGTTAGCAGTTTTCTAGGAAGCAAAGGAATAACAAAATCAATAGTCAGGCTGCTAATAACACTCAAAAATACCAAAATGTCTAGTAACAAGAGAAAGGTCTTTAAATCACAAGATCAGTATCAGAAGGAATGTTAGAGTTCATCAAGTTCAATCAGCATGAAACAGTGGACCAAGTGTTGCACTCAAAGTCAGAAGACTGGAGCTCAAATCATGCCTCTGCTTACTGGCTCTCTGATCACTGGCAAGTTGCTTAATCTCTCTGAATCTCACATTTCCTTATCTGTAAAATGGGGATAATCTGTAAAACTTTACTGGACTGATGTACTGTTCCAATGAAATAATGTAGATGTAAACTTTTTTATAAAATGATTTATAAACTTTTATTTTTTTTTTGCTTTTTGGAGGGTAACTGGGGTTAAGTGACTTGCCCAAGGTCACACAGCTAGTGTGTGTCTGTGTGTGTGTGTGTGTCTGTGTGTGTGTTAAGTGTCTGAGGCAGGATTTGAACTCAGGTCCTCCTGACTCCAGGGCCGGTACTCTATTCACTGGGCCACCTAGCTGCCCCTCGATTTATAAACTTTTAAAGCATTAGTGATAATATCTACCATTTATATGGTGCTTTATAAATACAGTAAAAGTGGGGGTGGCTAGGTGGTGCAGTGAATAGAGTACTGCCCTGGAGTCAGGAAGCCCTGAGTTCAAATCTAGCCTCAGGCACTTAACACAAAACTAGCCATGTGACCTTGGCCAAGTCACTTAACCCCAATTACCCTACCTTCCCCCCTCCAAAAAGCAAAAACAAATACAATAAAGGCCTTCCTACCTCCACCCTGCCTACCCCACCAATGAGCTGCCTAACACAAAGGGCACTTCAACAATATTGAATTATTAAATGGAACCCTCCCCCTATACCCCATGCCAGACCCTGTGCCAAAATGAGTAATGTGAATGAACCCTATGCCATCCCTCAGACTCAGGACCACAATGACAGAGAAGGGCAACGCCCTCCCTCACCAAGCTGCTCCTCTCATCTTTAGGCACTTCTAATTGGTGGGAAGTTCTTTCTTGGATCGAGCAAAGTATATCTGGTGCTAAGTTCTGTCTCTTGTTGAATCTACTTCTGCTTTCACAGGGCCACCACTCATGTATTTCAAGGCAGAAATCACATCTCCTAAGTGTTCTCTTAGCTGGATTATAAGGAAAGCTGAGCACTGCAGAACCGATGCTTTGAAACTGTGGTTCTGGAAAAGAGAGTCCCTTTAACAGCAAGGAGATCAAATCAGTCAATACTTAAATAAATTCAGTAAAGGTTAAATGCACCTGATTAAATCCACTGAGGTACAAGAACTTGCATAATACCCTTGGGATTAGAAGGGACTCTTATGTTTTCCACTGGGAAACTGGAAGGTCATATAATGAAGCTGACGCTGAAATTATTTTGGCCACATAATGAGAAGACAGGTATCAATGGAAAAGACTCTGATGTTGGGAAAGATTAAAGGCAAAAGGAGAAGGGGACAGCAGAGGATGAGATGGACAGATAAGTGTCATGGAGACAATGAACGTGAGCTTGGACAGACTTCAGGAGATAGTGAGGACAGAAGGACCTAGGGTGCTATGATCCATGGAATCACAAAGAGTTGGACATGAATGAGTGACTGAACAAAAACAAGAAGTCTTCTCTTTCCCAGAAACATCTGCAGCTCTGTCAAATGATTCTCATGACATGGTTCTATGTCCCTAAACATCCTAGTCACGCTCTTCTGGACATGCTCCAGATAATCAATGTCCCTCTTAAAATATGCTGTCAAGCATTACTAAGAGATGTGACTGTCTATTACAAACAAGGACCTTTCTCTTTCTCCTTCTAGACACTATATTTCAATAACATGGCCATATCATATGGCTGACAGAGTTTATAGCAAATAAAGCCTCCAAAGTTTTCTTTGCATCGAGTATTGTCCTGCCATGTTTTTCTCCTACTGTACTTATGGAAGCTAGTTTTTGTTACCCAAGTCTAGATCATATTTATTTACCTAACTGGCCTATTGTCTAATCCACGTTTCTATCTCCAAGGTTACTGAGACAAGAAATATGTCCCAATGGAAAGTGTAAGGTCCCTTCTAGTCCCAACGGTGCTATGCAAATTCTTGCACCTCAATGGACTTAAATCAGGTGCACTTAACCTTTACTCACATGGACTCCTCTGGCATTCCAGGGAAACCTATGGAACCCTTCTTGGAAGAATGCTTTTAAATGCTTAAAATAAAACACAAAGGATTAGAAAGAAAACAAATTTTATTGAAATATTTTAAAAAATTTCACGTACCTCTGGGTTAGGAACCTCTAGACTAGGTGTTGCCTAAAGTTTCTACCTTGAAATCCTATTATTTGATGTGTCCTGTTGAAATCCCAACAAACTATAAGGTCTTCAAATCACAGGGTTTCTCTGATCCCCTAGTCTAATAATGACCTCTCATGCCTACTGAAAATGTCCCACTCCTAGGATGCTACGAAGTGAACAGAATGCTTATTCAATGCTTCCTCTAAATATATTACTCTGCTAAGGGCTCAAGCTACAAAAATATAATGCGACAAAATCGTTGCCCCTGAGCTCACATTGTACTTGGCGGAACAGACACCTATACAGACAACTATACAAGTGAGTGCAAGCTGAAGTAAATAGGGAATAATCGGGCAAAGGCAAGATCCAGGCAAAGCACCCTAGGAAAATCTGAAGATGGAAAAAATAATTTTAGCTGAGAACCAGGGAATGAGCAGAGCCTTGAAGACAAAGCCTCTGAAAGGCAAAGATGAGGAAGGAGTGCATTTCAAGCACAAAGGGAAAGTCTAACAAGTCCATGGATATAGGTTCATGAATGCTCTAGTAATCTAATTTCTTGGAAAAGTAGGCTGGAAGACAGACTAGAGAGGGCCCTAAATGTCAAGCTAAGGAGACTTCATTTTATGTTAATAGCAACTGGAAACCATTAAGCAGGGAAGTGACAAAATCAGCCCTTAGGAAGATTATTTTGACAGTTGGGTAAAATATAATTTGGAGAGGGAAGAATGCTAAAGGCAAAGGAGACCAATAAGACTATAAGAAGAGTTCAGATGAGAGGTGAAAAGGACTTGAATTAGAATGCAGGGAGAAAGGGATGGATATAATAAATAAAGAGGTAAAATCAACAAGGTAAGTTGGATATGGGGAGTGGGAAGGAAGAGTTAAAGAGGTGTCTGAACTTTCAAGCCTGGGTCACAAGAATACAACGAACAGAAACAGGGATGTTTTGGAGAAGGAGAGGGTTTAAGAGAGAAAATGATCAGTTCAGTTTTGGATATGTTGCATTTGAACTGCCAGTGAGACACTTGAGTGGAGATACTTAGGAGTTGGAAATGTGGGGGAGGTTAAGGCTGGATATGTAGATTTGGAGGGCATCTTCAGAGAGGTGATAACAGTACTCATGAGATGGTGCAAACACCTATTTTTACAAAAGAGGAAATGAGGATCAATCAGAGGTTAAGTAATTTTCCCAATTAGTAACTACATGACCTAGGACTTGAACCCAAGATTATTTTACCTCAAATTCTCTTTCTACTATAATGTGCTACATTTCAAAAAGCTTAAGTTATGCCAAGGAGTTAAGTTAGCTATTAGTGGTAGGATTTTACTGGCTGTAAGTTTTATTGATGTTTTTATCAAAGATATTTCCAAGATAAGATAAAGTCTCCTTTGGAGATTTAAAAGAAATGGAGAGAGTGTCATCTTTGAAGCATGGGTATCATATAGTACTATCTAAAGGTAAAGGATAAATAAAATGATGTCTATACATCTGATTCATTGAGGCAAGAATCAAAAGACATTGTTGTGTGTTCCTGAATTGCACCCAGTTCATGAATAACTCATGATACCATTTGTCCTTGCTGAGCAGCTAGCCCCAAATGCCCTCTCAAGCACTTACCTCCATTGTCAATCAGCCACCGATTCTGACTGCCCATGGGGTCCTTCTTTTTGATTACACCCACAAGGTCTCCCTCGAGAAGTGACACATCCAGGTCTTGGGCAGCATTGAAGTTCCGTTCTGCTTGGAAGAGCTTTTCAGGGGGGTATCTCACCAGAAGGGAAGCACGGAGTTCATCTGACTGTAGCATATAGCTTGGCTGAAAGGTAACACAAAAGGCACAAGTGATTAATGATGGCTCCTCATCCAGATTGATTCACAACTTACTCAGAGAGTTTCAGAAACAATGGCAAAGACCCCCTCTCACTGAAATGTAAGACCTGGGCAGAGCACTAGGCCTGCTCAGGGAGATCAGAGGTCAGACCCAGCTTCAGAGGCTTTCTAGCTCTGTGACTCATCTCTATTTGCCTTAGTTTCCTCATCTATAGACACAGGGATAAGAGCAGTGCCCATCTCCTGTGGCTGTTGTGAGGATCAAATAAGTGCTTAGCACAGTTCCTGGCACACGGTAAGCTCTATGTAAATGTTAGCTATTATCATTATGACTGCTTGGCCCCATTACAGGTATAGTCCAAGATCTTTTGTGTTAAATTTCTTCCTACCTGGGTTAAGAAAAATTGTCATTTTATCTTTATAGACATAATTTGATGGCCAAAAAGTAGGTGAATAAACTGGGGAACGAATGGATAACTGTGGTATAATAATGCAATGGGACATTCTTGTGCTGAAAGAAATCAAATATGAAGAATTTAGGGGGAAAAAGTGTTAACAGTTGAATGAATTAAATAGAACCAGGAAACTATACACGATGATTATAATTATATAAATGAAAAGAATATTCAATCAAAATCAAATACCATGTCATTGCAATGACCATTCTTGGCCTTAGAGAAGAGGGAATACACACCTCTCTTCCTCTCTTCTTTGAAGAAGAGTGGTTTGATGAGGGAGGCCACTGCTCTATGCCAGATGGTTTGGCTTACCTGTTTTTCTTTGTTATGAGGGAAAGTTCATTGAGTTTGTGTAAGGATCGGATTAATATAAAAACAAAAGGTATTAATAAAAAGGTAGTTTAAAAAATTAAAATGACAAAAGTTGGAATTTTTTTTTAAGTTACCTTTTTCATTATATAGTAAAGACAGACATTCTGTGAAAATTACAAACACATTCACTACTCCAGGTATCTTTATAGAACTGAGGCAAAAAGAGAAGAATTCTTATTTTCCATCTGCTACAATATTTAAGCTCCTATAAACTTTGTATAAAGACTGTTTCTTGTCATACTGGCTTGGGTACACAAACTTCATCTATAGAGATAGTCTTGTACTCACCAAACCCTGAAGAGGCTTCCGAGAAGACTGGCGCTCCATAGTTTTTCTCTCAAAGGGCTTCTTAGTGGCTGGAAGAGACTCTGGGAAGAAAGTAAAGACCTGGAGCTGCTGAAGAACTCGGCTATGCTCTTCATGGAAGATGGCGATAAGGTTTCCCTCTCTGTCAGCAACTTTAAGCAGCTAGAGCCCACGAAAAGGAGAGCAATGATAAGGCAGGGAAAGAATCATAATGATGAAAGAACTGCAGGAATGAATGCTTCCATCAAAATTAATTCCAGAAGTTAAAGCTCTACTTCAGTCAGTCCCATGTAAAGAATCAACACCAGAGGTCTGCAGCATCAACCCTAACAAAATGAACAATATATTTATGCACAGTCAAAACACAAAACTGACCAAGTCTATTTAACCTGGTCAAGAGAAGACATGGGGACAGAGGATCCCTGACTTCAAGTATTTTGAAAGAAAGGCTGTGGAAGAATTTTTGTTTTGTTTGTTAATGAGTGGAAGTTTCAGGGAGGCTATTTTTTTTCAACATAAGGAAAAACATGACAATGATTTTAAGTGGTCCAATAGCGATATGAATTGCCTTGGGAAGAATTAAGTTTCCCATAACAAGAGGCCTTCAAGTGGAGGCTGGATGACCACTGTTAGAGATACTGTAGAGATGGCTCCTGCTCAGGTAAGGGGCACAGATTATCATCTTTCAAGCATGAGTAAGGTAAAGAATAAATCAATGACATCTTGAGAAGTAGACATCTGATTCAATGAGGCAAGAATCAAAAGATATCATCTAGTGATGATCTGTGAGGTTCTAATTCTGATGGAATAGGAGAAACTTACAGAGCAGATATCTCAACAACCATGAAGATCAAGAATACAAATTGTAGCTAGACTGGATCCAGGGCCAGATCTGATCTATTGAGATTTACATTATTCACTAGATAATACTGTCATTTACCATACCAAATGAGTGGAATTTCAGAAACAGGCTGCTCTCCCCCCATATTGCTAAAGGGAATAAGGCACTCACAGTGAGAAGTGGCTGCAACTCCTGCAGGGCCCGGTGTACAAAATCACAGTGTGCCTCTGCATAACCATGGATGCAGTTAGAGAAAAGGCCTTGGGCATAATGTCTGAATTTAGGGAGTTCATCCAACAACTGTGCATTTAAGGCCTCATAGTTGTTACGGGCAGACTGTAATTCTTCCAAAGTTTTCTTGTCCTTCAACTTTTCTGCCCGTTCTGTACAATTGTAGAAATCCAACAGCTTATCAAAGCGTTTCTGGACCAGCTTGTGGGGTCCTGTGAACATATTCAAAAGCTGATTCAAGGGTGAGATGACAAGTCGCTCTGTCCTCTCTTTCTGTGGGGAAGAAAAAGGAACATTGTTTGGGCAGATTACTTGGTCTGCTAACCCTATGTTCCTAGCCTAATTCTGTCAGTCTGCACTGTCTCACCAATATAACAATGCACTTTCTCATTGGGTATTTGTTCACATGCTGGAATATAGACCCGTTTGTGAGGATTCAGGCCAGTATAATATTCATCCACAGCAGTCCAGGATGAATGACATTATTTCACACTTCTACATTTTAAATTCCTATTTACTCACCTATCCAATTTGTGCAGCACTCACCAATATGCAAACAAATGTGTTTAGTAAGTGATGTTAATTAGATTTCCATCTGAAATTTCACCAGTTAATGTAAACTGATGATTAATGCCAAAGCATACGTCTAAAAAAAAGGTTAATATTCAAATTGCACACCAGGCTTAATTGCCTTAATTTTGTATGGCTTGAATATAACTTAAATTTAAGTAAATGGACACCATATTCCATATCCAAAAGCCTAAAGTTAGTACAACTCAAGAACCTATGAGTAATTCCTATATATTTACTTTTCTAGAACTTTTTTTCAGGACCTGGATGTCAAAGATAGTTATGAGGAGGCCAGCTTGTAAGAAATAGTACCAGAAGAAGTCACTTACAAAATCTGTGAAGAGCTGGTCACTGATATAACGATGCACTTTCTCAAACTGCTCCAAGTCTCCATTTCCCTTCTCCATACATACATCCCACATGCTAATAGCGGCCAAAACTTTCATGCATGCTGATTCCTGGAGCAAGAATCATAAAAAATACTTATAATCAAGGCAGCCTATTATAGCTGAAAGAAGACTAGATTTAAAGTCAGAAAAACTGCATTCAAATCTTGGCTCTATTTACCATCTGTGTAACTTGGTTACTTAAGCTCTCTAGAGCTGTGTCTTAATCTGTAAAATGAGGAAGTTGTACTAGTCCCTGTTCAAGGTCTATGAACCACACTCTCAAAATTAAAGGCTGCCCTTCCTTTCTGTTAATAACTTGCTAACAAATCCTACTGGGTGGGAGAAAAATACTTTGTAAGGAGATTTATTGCCTATTGCATCAAAATGAAACTTAGGGACAAATTTAAGTACATAATACATAACCATAACTTGTTGGTTATTTTACTCACACGAATATGCTGAAGGTATAGGGATAGGTCTCGAATAAAAGACTTAATAAGTCTTTCTTGCATTCTGAAGTTCTTCTCGGTTTCTTCAAATGCTTCATCTCTTATCTGTATAAAATAAACAATAAACACATGGTCTTTCTTTCTGTCCACAATCAAGTCACAATGTTTGATTAAAGCCTGAGAAACAAGTCTCCCTTAAACACTTCATCACTCCGTTTGAGTCCCAGTTTCCAAATGGACCAAACCTAACTTGCTATGCTTGACTTTTCAAGCCATATAATTTAGGTCTCTACTTTACCTATCTAAACTCATTTCCCACTATTCTTTAGCAAAAACATTGTTGTTGTCTGATCAGGTTGCTCTCATTACTGTCCCTGGCACAAGCCATACTCATTTTAGCTTCCATGCTTTCCTTCTTATTCCCTTAATCTGTAAAGCTCTTCCCTCTTCTCCCCTGACTTAACGCCTTTATGTCATATAAGGCTCATCTCAAACATTACTTCCTCATGAAGTTTCCCCTGAATTTCGAGTTTTCATTGTTCCTTCCTGTGAACTATGAGGAACTCATAGGACACACTATATAATTAGATACTTGGTTATATTTTGTTCTCATTTTTAAATGTTATGTTAGTCTCATCTCTGTCTGATGGTCAAGAGACAAATTTCATGTATCTGTATTTCCAATTATGTATTCAAAGAACAGTGGCCTCAGGTTCCTAAATTTAAATGCTGACATATACTACAGTGATTAACTAAGGAAGGGAGAAAATTTCTGGAATGAAAAGTGGTGGGAGGAGAGGGAAGGTAGCAGATATCTGGGGATTAGTGAAGAAATGTGCCATAAGTCACTCCCTAAGTTATGGTATATATTCCAGGAGACAGATAAGGCTCTATCTACTCTTAAGAAAAGTGCTTTTTCTTCTTCAACTCAAACTCACGTACAGAACTCATGCATAACTAGTTACACCAGCTAATTATGAACAAACATCAATTTTTTTCTTCAGTAGCTCAAGATATGCTAGGATATTACCTGAGGAGCAAAGCCTGTGAGGTGCTTCAAGTGACTGCTTACTCTGTTGGATTTTTTAATGATGGAATGGATGTTAAGTTTAGAGATTTTCTCCATTAGGCTGTCTTCATCTCCTTTACGGTACTTGAGGACTAAAGAGCAAAACTCAAGTTAGTTACTGAACAAATACTCTCTAAAACAGTGATAGGAATTGGAATATTTGGCTATAAAACTGGGATTTAGTACCAAAACAAGACTTAACCCCCATCCTCACTGAAGAAACAGAATGATATACACTATACATACTGACTACAACTATGTAAAAATTACAATAAAATCCCTAAAATATACAACTGGGGAAATAAGAGCTCCGAAAACAAAATGGAATCAATGTTTTTGTTACTATCTTGTTAAAGTTACATAGCTAAAATAACTGAAGTCATAGTTGTATTATGATTTCATTTATGCATCTGTGTATCTAAATGTTGATTTTTGTTTGTAGTTACTTAGTTTAGAATGACTATTTATAAAAATTATATCCCCAAGTAATTCCACCACTCTCCACTGTAACTTTCAACTATCTCTTCTGCCAACCTCTCTTAAAGGGGCTTTTCTTCTCATAACCTCCTTCTTTTCTTGGAATTCTGCCATGCCAATCTTACCCAGGTCCTTTCGACGTTTATATTCATTGATGTTTACATTGATCTCCTTGACTGCAAGGACAGCATTGGTTAAAGGAACTTTGTCAGGATGAGACTCTGGAGTGGAATTCAGGAGCTCCATTAGCAGCAGTGGGTAACGCATAACTCTCTGCACTGGTTTGATAAGGAAGGAGCCTAAGTTAATGTAGTTTGTGCAACCCCTATAGAAGAAAAAGAGGTTTTCATCAATCACAATTTTTGTGTCACTTACATGCAAAACATAATATCTATGCTTATAAAAGAATGGGAAAAACCAATGAACAAATGAATGGACTGACACAGCAAGTAACAAAGGAACTTACCATTCACTGTAGAGGCTCCTATAAGGCAGAGAACATGGAAAGAAAAGAAAGAACTTGTTAGCAGCTTTTCACATTAGTCTCAAGGCATGGGTATCCACTGTTTACACCAAATCACATGGGAAAGGAGGAAACCAGAAATTCTTGCCATATCTAGGCTACTAGTAAGAAGAGATAAACCTCATAACTTAAAGTATTTCTTTACTCAGGCATCTGGTACTGCACAAGGACTGGACTTGGGATTTAGAATTTGAGAAAGATTTATGTGTCTGTCCTCTCTCCCACTTCCCACCCACTCCCTGCAATGGCTGGTTTGGCAAATAGCTTTTTCTCAAATGTTGGTAGGAAAAGTGAAGAATTAAATCTCTAACCTCGTATATACATAAATGAAGAATCTATGATCTAACACATCTTATTCTTTGCAGCCTCCCTTAAAGATCTAGAACTCTGTTATATCTAGGGAAATATGGCTTGATGATTTGCCAACAGTAACAGTACTTAGTCTTTGTCCCTATCCTGGGGATTATTTGCTTCAATAGTCTCTCTTCCTTATGCTTTAGGGAAAGTTTTGGTCCCCTTGAACCCACTAACCTAGAAATGTTAACTCAACACAGGGAGAACATCCAAACATAAATCAACCCAAAAGTTCAACTAAAAAGTCCCTGTAAGTAAAGTTAAAAGGAAAAACAAAGCATAATGATAGGATTTTAGCATGGACCTCTAAACCATAAGGTACAGAAACCCCTAGGTCAAAACTGGTAGAGAGAAAGGATTTTAACTACTCAAGGATCTTGGGGAAAAATAATAGTATACAAATCATTATTTAAGAGCTTGTGAATAAGAAAAATTAGAATAGTACCAACTTTTCCTCACAAAAAGTGAAATACACTGGAGTGAACTGTAAAGGGAATGATTTCAGTAACTTTAGAGACAGAAATGAACAGATAAAAATTTCAGAAAAACAGAAAATATTAAAGAAGATCAAGTTTGGAGTTGTGAGGACCTACTTTACATCAATAAGAATGACAAATGATGGAGGGGCTACAGGAAAACAGAAACAGTGATGCACTATTGAGGGAGCTACAAACTGATTTAGCAGTTCTGGAAAGCTATTTAGAACCATGCCCCAAATATTACTAAACTATATATACATGTATCTTCTGATTCATCAGTATCACTACTAAGCCTATACTCTAAAGAAATCAAAGAAAGAGGAAATGGATCCATATATACAAAAACATCTATTGCTATTCTTGTTGCAGTAGCAAAAAATTAGTATGTTGCCCATCACTTGGGAAATGGCCAAACAAATTATGGCATATGGATGTAATATAATACTATTGTGCCATAAGAAAGGATGAAGAAGATAGTTTTAGAGAAAGCTGAGAAGACTTACATGAAGTGAACAGAAACAGAATGATTTATACAATAACAATGCCATAAAAGTCTTAATTAAGAACTCTGATTAATGAAATGACCAATCACAATTCCAACCCGACAGAGAGGTGATGACTCAGGATGCAGAGTAAGACATATTTTTTGTACGTGTGCAATGCAGGAATTTATTTTGTTTGACTACACATATCTGTTAGAAGGGTTTTGTTTTTCATTATTCCCCTCCCCCCCTCCCCACCCAATGTGGGGTGTGGGAGGGATGGAAAAAATTTTTAAATAAAACAAAAACAAACAAAAAACAACCATTCCAGTGCAAAATAAAATCTATAAACCTATGAACTTATTAGCATTTTCCAAGTTAAAGAAAAGATCAAGTTAATACAAAAGCTCAGGGACAGAGGCAGTTCAAGCAAGCTAGATCTTTTTAAGCTAATAATTTTAGTGAGATGGAACAGATTATAACAGAAAAGCCAAGAAAAGTAAAAGTTATTAAATGTGCTAAATTCAGAACCACAGGAGATCTACAAAGCAAATGGCAAGGGTACCAAAAGTTTCTAAGGAAAAATAGAAAATCTACATTACTATAATGGAAAATATGAAGGAAGAATCCAATCTCGGTAAACACAAAATTTGGAAAGTAAAAGAAAAAAGAATACATAGCATGTCAGTAATAAGTTGTAAGAAACTGTTCTTTAGGGGCGGCCAGGTGGCTCAGGGAGTAAGAGCACCGGCTCCAGTGTCGGAATGACCTGGATCAAATCCGGGCTCAGATACTCAGCACCACACCCAGAAATAACTGGCCGTGTAACCTTGAGCAAGTTACTTAACCCCGATTGCTTTAAAAAAAAAAAGAATTAAAGAAATTGTTCTTTACATCTGACAAAAAGAAGTCAGTAGAAATCTTAATGTCAATAGTTAAAAAAATTTATTTAGCAACTAAAGTTATGCTATAAATAGAGGATATGCTATGTAAAGTAAATCAAAGTTCCTAAAAAGATAACAATGGTATTAAGAGTCAAGTGAAGGATAGAGATGCTACTGTTGGGGAATTGAAGAGGAGGATGTGGTGATAACATAGTGAAAAGACATTCTGGCCTTGGAAAAGAACCACTGTGGCAGGTATGGAGTTCAGGGGCTAAATTCAGAAATTATAAAAGAAAAAAAATTGTGGCAAAGACAAAGATGATGTAGAGTATATAGTGTTGGGCTTAGAGTCAGGAAGACCTGGGTTCAAATTCCATATCTGATACTAATTTGTGAACTTGGGTTAAGTCACTTTAACCTCTATTGCAGGGTATGCTGAGGTCAGGCAGGACCAGCTGTTAAATTCCCAGCTAGGCATTTACACCTTGAAAAGGAGAAAATCAGGTCTTTGATTGTTTTGCTGATTTTCTAGACTTATGAAGAGTAAGTTAACAATGCAGATTAAATTTAAAAGTATATTATGCTGATATTAAACATTAATCAGCACACCCTAGTCTCTCTGCTTCAATGAGGGCTTGCAATAGAGGGGTGGAAGTGACTAAGGAGAGGAGGTGTGTATAAGAAAGATGTTAGAAAGATTACAGAGGATAACACAGAAAGATCTCCATACGTTCCTTCTCTCTCCCATGCCTCCCATACAATTTCCCTTATCTCACACACCATAATTAAAAAAAAATAGGGACTACCTATTTTTGTTCCCTTTTAGGGATTAGGCTTATAAAACCTTATTTAGGATTGTAGAAGGAGGTAGGTAAGAAGAAGGCACTAGGTTTGGTTTGGGAACAATGGCGATTTGAAATTTACTATGGTGTATGCTGTTTCAGGCAGGGTCAGTGAGTAATATACTAAGAGAAGGAACTTAGAGCATGCAAAGGATGACATAAGAGCAGGGAAATAACCCCTGAATTAAGAAGGATTTTATGAGAATAAAAAAGCAGTTCAAGGGATAGAAAAAGAGATCTAAAAGGAAAAGTTAAAGAAGGTAGAGTTAACAGGAAAAAAGTAAGGACTCAGAATCTAGGATTCAACTCTTAAAAAGAGCTTCTCTCCTGATGATAAAGCATACTTTCTATTTCCAGGGAGAGAGGCAATTTGATGTAGCAGTTCTCAGACTTTCTGGCTTCAGGATCCCTTTACATTCTTAAAAAAAATTATTAAGAATCCCACAAAGAGCTTTTGTTTGTTAATTATATTCATTGATATTTATTGTATTAGAAATTAAAATGTCTTAGTAGTATTATTAAAATGGTTTTGACTTTGTAGACCCCTTAAGAGGGACTTGGGGGCCATGTTTTGATAACAGCTGAACTAGAGATAGAATAAAGTATTCCAGAAATGACCGACTGACTATACTTGTCTTGGCAGTTTTTTGGGGGGGGAGATGAAAGTAGGGGTGTGGGTGGGTAGTAACAGTGATACAACTAAAGAAAAACTAAAAAGAACATCAAAGAAACAATAAAAAATGCCCAGGAGAAAGCAGAAGTTCAAAAGGAGACAGAGACAAGTAGGGCAGTGTTGTTACTATTGTGTTAAAATTAAAATGTACTTTTGTTATGTTTATTGATGTTGATTAAATTCATATTAAAAAACAACATTTAAAAAAATTTTAAAGGACTTTTTATAGTATCTAGTACAGTACACGTATATAATTCTTGCTGCAATACTTCCAGGACCTGTAATTTCTCTGATATGGGTACAGATACAGACCAAAATCCCTCCAAATCTTAGGAGACAGTATTCATGAAATGCTGTGGTCAACAAAAGTCATTATCCTCTGATCATTACACTCTCTGAATTTAGCAAGGCTAGTGGGCAGGTAACAGACAGCCTGTCACAGGACCAGCAAGGTGACCTACCAGGGATTGAACTCTTTTGGCATAACCTTCAAGAACCCAGAGTCATTTCTACGGTATACTACAAGGCAGAATCCATGTTAGTAAAGTGAAATAAAATAAACTGAGGCAAGAATAAGCAAGGAATCCTGATAAGGCCTTAAGAGGGACTGATACTTTGTGCACTGATAATTCAATGAAATGCAAGTTATTAAGAAATATAATTATACTATATTTAATATATATGATACGATAATATGGAATATATTAATATATAACAGCACGGTATATAATATGGTATATATTAATATAGTTATATGAGATATAAATGTGTAGTATATATAATTATATGCCATATGATATATAGCATATTATAACATGTCACATATTATATATGCATTAATATATTACATCATTATATAATGTGTTAATATAGTAAATGTTTGAAGTGATATTTAATATTATTTCTAATAAAATGTTTAATTAAAACAGAGTCATCTTCTTTCTATCTTCCCCTCCTCCCCTGCCCTGTGTTACCTCCCACAAACCAATAAATGATAGCCTTTCTAGCCTTGGGTAGGTAGGTCTTAGAATCTCAAGGTAATTTTTTGGTCGCCAGGAAGTTGGGATGGTTCCATAGTTATCCTGGAAATTTTAGGCCTGGGCCATTTAAGACTCCTTTCAGGTTCATGACTCTATGATTCAAAATATCTCTTTGACATATCAGTCTGAGTTATGAAATAGGCCAGAGCTAAGAGGAAGTAAGAGTAGAAAAAGAGAAAAAAGAGCAGAGAGGGTAGAAAGAACCAATGGATTGAAGGAGAGACAAAAAGATCAAAGTTCCTACTTAAGGTTTTCCAAGTATTCTATAAGATGCTTCTGAATCTTCTCCTCTTTCTCATAGATCTCCAGCAGTGCAATGGCCTCATCATGATTCTGGCAGTATACTTTGTATACCCCCTCAAGTTCATCCCGATGCTCCAAGAATACAGGTCCTTTAAAATAGAGAGGGATATTAAGCAATCCAAGTATAAATAGCTTTCTTCTTGATCAAATTCACTTTGAGATACTTAAGATATATCACACACAATGTTAACTTGAAAGTATTACATGAACAGGAGTTTGGTTAAAAATGGATACCTTTATTACCAAGTTCATTATTAGTCTACTACTCCTAATTAAAAGAGCAAGAATACTGAAAAAAATTCAAGTGAGGTATGGTGTTTTTTTTTAAAACAAAAACACTGAGAACTATATTAAAAAGAAATTTTCAGTCTACATTTGTTTTTACTTCCCATTAAGTACTAAATAAACCTGTAAAGCATAACAATGTCTCTCAATAACTAGATAGAACTGAACACTGAGACCATCTGATGAGAACTCTCAACTCTCTTTGGCACAGTTTGCTAAAATTCTCAATGCCTTTGCTCATCTTTTTCTTTATCCTCCATTCTCAAAAAATGAGATGGCTCTCTTCCTTGCCTAGTCTTCTGCCTAATACCTCAATCCCATTCCCTCCAACATCTTCTGGGATCTTGTCCTATAAAACATTGTGTGTGTGTGTGTGTGTGTGTGTGTGTGTCTCACACACACACAACTCCCACCCATGCAATATTTCTTATTTTAAAGTTTTATTTGTTGCCTTATTTAGGATACTAACTCTTTCCCAGCAAATCCTTCCTTGAATGCAGAAAAACATTTAAGTAAAGCTAAAAAAGCACAGTAAGTAACCACATTTGACAACAGATAGCACCTCCTACATCCATCATATTCTACTGAAGGGAATATCCAAGTCACTTATTTCTGTAAATGACACAATCATTCCCCAAGTTACCCAGGTACAGTCTTAAGAGTCATCTTTGCTTTTCCCCTTTACTTTACACCCTACATTTCTTCCTTAGCACTGTCTCAGAGGGTCTCCTTTTTCTCCACTCCCATTGCCACCATTCTAATACAGGCCTTAACAACTCATTCATTATTGCAAAAGTCTCTTAACTGGTCTCTCTGACAGAGACCTTTCCAAACTAACTCGGATTCTGCTGCCTGAGTAATCTTCCTAAAACATAGTACTTCATTTAATTCTTTAAAGAGGACATTCAAACCATTTAGCAAACGACTTCTAAGCTAGCTTTCTAACCTTATTATGGATTATTTTCCATTCAGGCATTCTTCTGTGTAGTCAAACTGGACTTCTTGTTGTCCCTCAAACATGACATGCCATCTCTTATATCTGGAAATCTTTAGTTCCTGGAATTTACTCTCTCCTCACTTTTCTCTTGAAACCTCTAAGTCTCCTTCAAAGTTCCGCCCAAACACCCCACACCCCTTCTTTTAAAGGAGGCCTTTCCTAATTCTCCTGGAAGTGCCTCCACCTTCACCTAACCTTACATGTATTTTGCGTATGTTTATATGCATTAGTACATTCTCCCTACAGAATATAAGCTCCTTGAGAGCAGGACTTTTGTCTTTGTACTTCCTGCATCTAGTACACTGCATGCTGACTGAATAAAAAAGTTACAAAGGTTCCTTAATGCATGTAAATCAAATCTAAACTCCTTTGCCTGGTTTTTTCAAGTCCCTCCAAAATCTGGTCATTTATCCTGTCCTTATTTTCCACTGTTCTAATATTAATTCTCTGCTCCAATGAGGTAGGTTTTCCTATTGTCTCTCAATGCATAAATATCCTTTCTGTTCTCCAACGCCCAACCCCCCTTATCTCCATGTGATCTTTATAAACCACACTTAAATGTCCTTTCTCTAAATTCTTTGTTATCAGATATAATTACCTGTCTAGACTTTAAGCACCTTATGAATAAGAAGTGTTTTATGCTTATGCTACATCTGACAAAGTGTCAATAGTCCCTTAAATATTCTGTTGATTTTCTTAAAGAAGTATCTGATTTTCTGTGTACTTATTTGATTTTGTATTTTTTTTTCCTAACGTTCCTGCTTATTACAAGCTATACAACAATCATCAATTAGGTATTCAGGAAATAGGTGAACCAGCTCCTAATCCATTCCCCTACTCAAGAGAATTCAATGTCAGCTTGTGTCCCTCAACTACCATTATAAGGCTTTAAAGGAATTTTGTAAAAGACCACAGAAGCCTGAAATTCTAGGGCCTCTATTCTAGCCCTGGCACAGACTCTATTTTTTAAAGAGTTGATTAAATTTTTTAAAAAACACTGGACTGTTACATAATGACAACATTAATATCTTAACATAATCAACTATAGAAAAATGAAGAAAGAAAAACGGTTCTGTCATCTCATTGATTTAGTAATCAGTGATGCAGACTATTAACCTGTTCATGCATGTTTCTGCTATGCAACTCTTATGCAGACCTCCAGAAACAGTGAACAGGGTTACACCCAATATTTTGAAGCTCTTTCTCAGTTTCTTCTGATATTACAAGGTACCAAGGGGAGCACTAGGAGAGCACTTATCTTTCAATCTTGTCATTTGACTAGCCCATCTGTTCATCATATAATTACTCAAAAACGTCCTTTACTCCTGTTCTTTGGAATGTTTCCCTGGTCATATGGTACAGCCATCTCACATCCACCACATGCCTTCCCAATGCTCTCTGAATGATATTCATCTTTAGCTCTTCAGAATCAGTGAGTGCTGTTCTACATTTCACTGCCATCTAATAACAGCAATAAAATGTTAGGTATTGAAAAGACGGACCTTTGCTTTCATGGGTAGCATGGAGTCAATAAAACAATTTAGCAATTTGCCTGAAACAACAGAAGCAAGGCCTTCTCTCTTCCTCCTTTTCAGCTCTGGGTCCACTTATCATCCATTTATGCTGTTTCAGAAATACCCATTGTTAGCAAAATTCTATATGGTGTCCATCCAAATGCACGTCAAAATCTGGGCAACAGATATTCTTTATCCACTGCCTTTTCTTGTATGGACACAGGTCAAACTCTTTTGAGTCAACACTGATTTTTACCAGAAGGACCTGCAGTGTGCTAAGGTTTAATGCAGTCAGAACTATGTCCAGAAGACTTTGCTACTAACAAGAAATCCTTCCTTGACTCCATATTCTTCTGGAACTCCTTTATCACAGCAGCAAATACCTTTGATTAGCATACTCCTGTCTTAAGCCTTACCAGAAGTTTATGAGAATCACTGAAACAGATTTATTTCTGTTGTTCCATCTCCCAAGTAATACTGAATCATTTTGATGGCAGACACTTTGCTCTAAAAGGGCCTGGGTTTTTTTTTCTACTCAATCAAATGCTTTTTCATAGTTAACAAAGAGTAAGTAAAAGGAGATCTTAAATTCTTTTAATTTCTTTTAATTTTCACTGTGAGATGAAAAAGATGTAACATATTAGTTAATATCACTTGTGAAAAAGTCTTGCTTGTTCTGATCCCCTCCCTCGTTGAGTATGCCCTTAGTTCATGGGTAGATGATTACTATAAAGATTTTGTATAGATGAGAGTGGGCACATAGATCTGTGGTTACTGATGTCCTCTTGGTCACCTTTTTTTAGTATTAATAAGGTCCAAGATTTTTTCCATACCTCTCATGTCTTCCTCTCCTTCAAATACCTTGCATGCTGGTCCCTTAATCCCTTTACAATAGTTTTTGGGCTACCACTGATCTTTCTATGGATTCTTGGTCTAATCCAGTTGTTTCTGCTATCTTTGTTCTCTTTAATAACATTTTTATCTATTCTGTAAGTACCTCAGGGATTGTGATGCTGGATCATCGTCTTCAATGGCAAAAACTGTTAAAATGGTTTTTAAAAATCGTTTTCATTTTTTCTGTTTGTAAGTCATTCTTCTATTTTCATCTTGAATGCCCTTAGGATTATTTTGCCTAGTTGCATATCTTACCAAGATTTCTTTAAAATGGTTTTATCTTCCATTGCTTCTCTCTGATCTATGAGACAATACTGCTCATAATCATCCAATATGTTTCTTCATAGGAGTTTACAGATGAGTTTATATTCTAACCTAGTGTTGCCTTTGACAGCCATCTCTCTCTGTGTGGCAGCAATTTAAGCATATGCCAACCCAGGTGCTTTCTTGGTTCTTTTGGTTTCCCTGTTGTGGCAATTAATTTACATTGATTAACCTTCTGGACAAAATTATTATAGTAAGATGGATAAAACATAAAAGGTAGGAATACCAGGTAGGTATTCTAGGTACGAACTGATGATAGCTAGGAACAAGGTGGTGGCAGTGATAAAAAAGAAAAAAAAATGTTTCTAATAAATGACAAAATATGGTATGTACTGGATATAGGAGATGAAGAGTCAAAGGTCACTTCAAGGTTTCTAGGCCAGAGATTAGAATAATGGAGATACCACTAAAAGATATGAAAATAGCTGTGTGGAGGCTTTTTTTTTTAAAGTAGAGGAGGAGAAAGAAGATAACCAGTTCAGATAAAGCATTTATTTAATGATTACCAACTAGAGGAAGGTACTATAATGTTACTATACAAATAAGATCCTGAAAGAGGCAAGACTTGAGTCCACTGAAGAATGGGAAAGATTTGCACAGGCAGCTTTAGGGGCTTGGAAGTCATTCAGGGTAAATCTTTGGACATTTGGATTTTTCTAGAACTCTGGAGTTACCAATTATATTGGGAATGCTTTAATCAACTATTACTCTACTAAAATTGCTAAATTAGAGTGGCATCTCCTTTTAATTCCTCTGTTCATCCTTTGGGGAGTAACTAAGTGGTATGAATGACTTGGGAAAGACCTAGATTCTAGTCCTGACTCTTCACCAACTAAGCAATATGACTTTGGACAAATTATTTAACTATTCATGGCTTAAGTTTTCTTCTATGTAAAATCATATGGTTGACCTAGATGCTTATTAGGAGGCTCTCTTCCCCTCTAAGATTCTATGATTCTTATGACCTCAAATCAGGTGGCTTAAGAGAAGCAAAAGAGTGAATAATCTATAAAATGAATAACCTAGACCATATTTTGCTTGCATAACTATACTCAACATTATGACAGAAATACCATTCTTACTCTATGGCCTTTATAGGACAAAGTCCAGAAAAAACCGGTTTAGGGCAAGGTAATACTTGACATCCATACCTACAATATCAGTATTTTCTAAAGCAGTCAGCAACTGCTTTGAGACATTAGCCACCATCTGGATGTTTCCAAAAAGTGCCTCAAAATCCACGTTCTGCACCTGGGAGAAAAAAGGAACAAATATATATAATGTTACATAAAGATGAGTTAACCAGGAAAGACATTGAAAATATACCCCTCTACAACCCAGAACTTCCTGTCATGAGCTCTTTCTTTAGCAATCACTGTTGCCAGAATTAAAAGTCTAATTAAATAGTATAACTTCCACAAGGTTCAACACCATCATATACCATCATCACTCATGAAATATTTACCCACCCAATTCTTTAACCCATGGCAAATCTGACTATAGATAAATTCAGTCTAACCTGTGATAATGAAAAGGAATTCCAGGGCACAAATATTTCTACCTTGCACCTAGTAGGACCATGCTACTTTAGATAGAAAGCATTTAGGAATACCCATCATAGTAGCTAGGAATCTGGGTGCCACTTCACTAAGGACTCCACATACCTAGAAGAAGTCTAACTCAACAGGGTAGCCACCCCCACTGATATCCCTTGAGGACATTTCTCAGTATAAGTTTAGTCAGAGCATCTAGGAACTGCTGCCACTTTTAGAGTCCTAAGGATCAAGATTAACAGGGAACTTCAGAGAAACAACAACAAGGTTTTTGAGATAGTAGTTGACTCAAATATTATTAGGACAACTGAGCTTTAAGTTGGTGACAATTTATCTGCAAGGGACCTAGAATTCTATCAGTGGAAGTCACTGCCTTGTTTTCACCTAAAGTCCTTGTAGTAAAGCTTCACTATTCTAATACATCAGGATGCTAGCATCTCACCTCATTTGTCTCACCTGTGCCTGCTGCAGAGGTAGCATGATCTGTTCAATGCACATCTCAAGATCCCGCACATAGTCCTTTTCAGTTTGGAGGAGTTCTTCCACCACCTTGGCTCGTTTCTCCAGCATTCTCTGCTCTGGGTCATCAGAAGCCACAGACACAGAGGGCGACTCCAGGGATGCAGACTGAGAGGAGAGGAGAGTCATTTCTAGAAAGAAAGAACAGTTGCCTTACCTGGAGTTCCTTAAACCAATGTAACCAAAGTTCCTAGTACCCCACCCCCCAAAAAAGATACAGCGTGCTAGGAATCTAAAGCATTAGTAAAGGCACAAAAATTTTATCAAAGAAATGATTCTGAAAGCCCAAAGGGAAAACAAAGATCTTGGTAACTCTAAGGAGGGCCTGTTCACCTGAGATTTACATATTTACATAGCACTGAATATAAAATGTTCATAAGAGATTAGGTCTGAAACAGGCCATCTATGATGAGCCCTACTAGTTTCAGTATGATTCTAGGTGAGACACTGCTTCTCCTAATACCTAACTTTCTCCACTGGTAACAAGTTAGGCTATGTTACCACTCATCCATGAAAAGATACATTTCATAGCATTCTCCTTCCTTCCAAGTGGCTCCTGAATCTGCTCTAGAGTCTATGAGGCCCCCCTCCCTAGTAATCTAAGCTGTTTTTAAGTACACAGATCTATTTCACCTTGACAACAACCTTACATACTTTATCCTTACATACAGCTATCCACAATCAGACTTACCATGTACTCCTCACCCTTCCCTGAGCCAGGCCAGAGAAGTTTTTTGGCAAGAGGCAGGGGGAAGGGGCATGGGAGAGAGGGGAAAAGGAGGGTGAATGGTACAGGTTCAGTATCAGGGAGAGACAATGAACAACTATTGCTCCAGGAAAGGCCAAAACAAGTCTGGGAAGGGTTAATAGGGAATGAGGTTCCAGAGGAGACTTAAGAAACTAAGAAGAGATGGTTTTCACAGTGACACATGGCATCCCTAAGTTCCAAGCACTGTACTAAGGACTAGGGATATAAAATAGTCTAATGGGAGAGACAACATGCAAACAAATATATACAAAGCAAGCTATTTACAGGATAAATAGGAAATAATTAACGGAGGGAAGGTCCTGGAATTAAGAGGAGTCAGGAAAGGCCTGGGGAGTTAACTTCAGTTCTATACTGTTTTCTCAGGTCCCTTGTCCCTTTCTCCTATATCAAAGGTCTCATCCCTCCAAACACCAGTTTTGAATCACTCCCACCATCTGCTGTCTGCTCTACTCACATGCTTCCGAACAAAGCTATAGAAAAATCACAAAACCATGCTGATTGGATCCACTATAAATTTATGCTGTGTCATCTCAAATGGGCCCTCACTGCAGCAAGGCAACAGTTTGACACTTCCCTAATTAACTCATTCTTCCACTCACCACAGTGGCTTTCCCAAACCTTTTTATCCCTCCTCAAATCTCCAGAGCTCCTGAGAACCCTGGATCATATTTCAGTTTCCTATTCTCCTTTCCTCCACATTTAACAGTAATCAGATGCCTTACATTGACAGTGCAATCATAACTGAGCAACCAGGCCTGGAATCAGGAACTTCTGAGTTCAAATCCAGCCTCAAACACTCCTTAGCTGTGTGACCCTGGGAAAGTCACAACTTCTGGTTGCCGCAGTTTCCTGGTCTCCTATATCCAACTTGTGACCAAGTCCTCTGGATTTTAGCCTTATAACTCCTCTTTTATACACCGCCTTCTCTCCTTAGACACTGCCACTACCCTGGTGCAGTGTCACCTCCCTCTGGGAGTCCTACAATAATCTGTTGGTTGGTCTCCCTGCCACAAGTCTCTCTTCATTCACCTGTCCTCCACTTTGTCAAAGTGATCTTCCTAAAAGCAAGTGTGACCATTTCATTTCCTATTAAAAAATTCAGTATTGTTGTGAGGATCAAATGAGATAATAATTGTAAAGCAGTTAGCACAGTGCCAGGCACATACTATATAAATGTTAACTATTATTACTACTAAGAAGCCCTTCCTCCAAGATTATCCCCAATTTGTCCTGTTGATGTTGTTTGTTCATAGTTCTTTGTATGTTGCCTCCACCATTAGACAGTGAGCTCCAGGAGATCAGAGACTTCCCACTGTCCTTTCTTTGGATCTCCAGGGCTTAGCATATAATAGGTGCTTAATAAATGCTGGCTGAGGATCTCTCATTCACTCACTATATACAATCACTGCTAAATCCTGTTCATCCTACCTGATCAACACTGACTGTAACCAATCTCCTACCTTGCAAGTTCATTTTCCTGTCCAAAGCTCAAGGCTGACCCCAGCTCAACAAGTTTCAAAGGTTCCACTGCCTCTAGTGTAGATTAGAAGTTCCTGTTTGACCCTGTGTAAAGCCTCTTCAAGAACCAAAGTTCTTGCCTACCCTTCTGGACTGTTTAGATATTATTCAGCTACATTATTTTTTTTTCTTAATCAGCAAATATTTATTTGTTGCTTACTATGTGCCACCCACTGGGTATACAAAGAAAAGCAAAATGAGTCCCTGCCCTCAGTGAGCTTACATTTGAATGGAGGAGACAAGCATGAAAACAACTAGATGATATGAGGTATACATAGGGCAGATGGAAAGTGATCTCAGAAGGGTGGGCTTGGGAAAGGCCTGCTTGCAGAGGGTAGACTGGAACCAAGTCTTGAAGCCAGAAGTAGAGATGAGCATGACTGAGAGTATTCCAGGCATGGGGAAGAACCAATGCAAAGGAACAGTAAGGAGCTATTCAGCTACATTCTTGCTCTTCCCTTCACACATTTCATCTCCTATCTCCACACCTTTGCACAGACTATCCTTTTGTCTGAAATGCCTCACTCCTCACCTCTACTCTTGGAACCTCCAGCTTTCTTAAGCTCTCTACTAAGGCAGCATCTCCTTCAGGGGGCCTCTTCTGACTCCCCCATTATTGTTGGTCCCTTTCTCTGTCAACTTACTTTGTAGATATTCTATATTTACTTATCTATGAACTTGCTCTATCACCTTAACAGAATGTAAATTACTATAAGGCAGCCACTAATTTTTGTAGTGCTTACCATAGGACCTGGAGCATAGTAAATGCATAACAACTGGTCTTTGATTAATCGATATTTTTAAAATAATAGCTCTAATAATAATAGCTAACATTTATATGGTACTTGCTATGTGCCAGGAACTGTGATAAGCACTTTACAATTATTATCTCATTTGGTCCCCACAACAACCCTGGGAAATAGTTGCTATTATTATCCTCATTTTACAGGTAAGGAAACTGAGAGCACAACACAAAGGTGAACTGACTTGACCAAGATTACACAGCTACTAAGTGTCTGAGTAAATTCAGGGCTTCCTGACTCCAGGTCCATCTTTCTTATCCACTGACTGTTACCTAGTCTCCAAGAGACAACGAGCAAACTGATTTCCCTTTCTAAAACAAAATAAAAATTGGGGGAAAGGCAATTAAGGAGGTTAAGAATGATTATGGAAACCTAGGATCTAGAATCCTGGTTGTGATTTGGGCAAATTTTGAGATCTGGGGTTGGTTTCAAATCTGTGAAATTAAGGAAATTGGATTAGGTAATCATTCATTTTTTAGCTCAAAAATTACAGGATTCTAAGAATATGCCTATTTAAAGTACAACTCTCATTTCACTGCAGAATATGGTAATTAAAAATGGCTCTATAGACCCAGTAAATTTTATTTAAGTTTTTTTCTTAATCTGTATTTTAAAGTTCCTTTGGGTCCTAAATCCAACAGGGTATTAGACCTGAAAATGTTCTTTTGATCAATAAAGAAAATTTACTACTTTTAAAAATCCATTAAAATTTTATCTTTTGTGTAACTCAAGTGTCTTCTGGAAAAAATCTGTTTATTTGACTCATTTTATGCCTTTTAAACTTCCTGAATAACTATCCACTCCCTTGAACAAAAATCTTATTAAATTACAGTTAAAGCTACAAAGTTCTGGCACACCCTTACTCAGCAATCAGAACCAGAAACACGGAGACAAAAGATCCAATTGGGTTTCTCACAGGAAAACAAGAAAGTAAAAAAGTTATCAAACTACCTGACTTTACACAGCAGTTTTATCAGATCAACTCAAGAATCCAACCCAGATTAAATACTAAAAATGTTCTATCAAATTGAACCTAGAGTAAACATTATCCTCATTTTAAAAGGAGGTAACCAATTACAAATAAAAACAGCTAAGAGGTGAACTGATTTATCTAGACAAACTAAACTAGGCCTCCAACCTAACTTCCAGCCTAACACTCCTTTCACTAGGCCAATCATCCTCCAAAGAGAACAGTAAAATGATTTGTTATTCCATGCTCCAAATATGAATTTGATTAGATGACCGGTTCTAGCTCTGATCCCCAAATACAGCAGACTTCTTGCTCTTCTTAAATACCTTGGAGGGAAAACGTGGCTTTGCAAAAATAGGCTTCTTTCCAAATTGTGGCAGTTCAAAATCCCAAATATCAAGCATCATGTGACTGAAAAGTGGTCTGACTAAATAAAAAATAATAAACTAAATAAATAACTAAATAAAATATACTGAAATGTTACTTCTCTAGTTAAATGAACATAAAGCTCAAGGATAAAGAGAGAAATGCATTGGAAAAGCCGGGATGAAGTCCAATTTATTTGTCTGGGTCTCTTCCTAAGATGGTCCTAAAAGTAAAAAAGCGATGCTAGAAACATGCTACAAGGTTCTCCTCTTTCCTGGCAGGTTTTCATTTCATATCACCATTACCAGTTTCTTGTACTAGGCACTAAAAGGGCGGATTCAGAAAGTGCATGCACACCCCTCCCCATTCCACCACCCTTAACTCCTAAAAAGAAACTATAAGGATGAGTTCAGAGATCACAGATAAATGGTGACAGTGGTAGGTAACTGATCACAGGCAGTGACTTGGGAGCATTCCGACCATTGCAAGGTTTAAAGTTTCTCAGCTATTTCCACACCATCCCTCACCTCTGAGTTTGCTTTAACTGGGCCTTGGGTCCTCCTTCTTTCTTTGGCAGTGGAAATCTTATCAGTTCGGCATGGTTCTTAAGAAGGTAAGGGTGCCAAAGAACAGAGAGCTAGGAAAGTATTTCTCCTACCAATCTATTCCAGGCCTGACTCTGCAACCCCCAGTGGTACCTGCAGCTTCAGAAATAAGGAGTGTAGAGTCTTGTGGGTATCTTCCCCACAGCTCCAGAATCCCTCTCACTCCCCTCAAAGTCCCCCCAACATCCAGGGAATAGGGTCTACATTCTCCAGCTCCA
>NW_027187330.1:4816665-4972942 GCF_028583685.1 Petaurus breviceps papuanus
TCCCAGAGGCTATCTCAGCTTGGCTGCTTCCAAAGGGTGGAGCTGGAATAAGGCAATTAGTGGAAGAGGAAGAACAACTGCTTACATAGCAAGCCTTTCTCATCCATTTCAGTTGTCATTTCCTGGTGCTCTTACTCCGTGAAAAAAAAATTTATTTTAAAAGAAAGATGACTTTTTTAAATGAAGGCTACCACATGGTGCTAATTCATGCCTTTCCTGTCTCCAAAGAAATCTTGGTGGCCTCCAGAGGCTTGGTTTCCCTTCCCTCCTTTAAAGTATTGAACTCAGCAGTCTCTGGAACCAACAGAATTTCTGCTTTGAGGAATTAGACGGAAATGGAAGCAACCCCAGGGGGGAAAAAGTCGACTCCGCCAAGTGACCTGGGAGGGGTTCTCCACTAACCACAAAGTGGTATCTTTAAAAGTAGTTTTCCCTCTCCACAACCCCTCACTCATCATTTTCCCTACTATTCAATGGGGTATGACCACCAATGTTCTGAATTTTTTTGGACAGGTCTGATTTCAATAAAAAGAAAGTACTTTAATAAAACTTTGCAACAACAACATCAAACCAAGTGTTCTGATTTGAGGTTTATAAAATATGGTAATATATAAATCATTTAAACATCACCTAAGGTTCAGTTTTTCCACAGATCAAAAGAGGAAGTGTGAGCTCTCATAGTACAAAAGCAAAGGAAGATCTCTCAGATTCCTTCTAGCCCTAAATCCTATTATCTTGTGAAATTTTATTAAAGCATTGCCCTAGGGGCTAGGAACCAAGCATCCCAAGAGTACTTACTAAACTTTAAATGAATTCAACTAGTACGCCAAAGGGTGAACATGAATGTCAGATTTTCTGGATATGCACTGCAAAACAACAATGCGACAATGCGACAATCTCAATAGTCAGTTCTAGGTTATCCTGCAGGGTCACAAAGCATATAAACACCACTTTCCCACTATCACTCCTATATATCTACCCCAATGTTGTTTCAACTTCCTGATTAACTTAATATTAGGTTTAATTTAATTTAATATTAAGTCTCTTCTGCTCCTTCCTCTACTAAATTACTAATTAAAAAAATGATCCATCACCGAAATCAGTTTAATATGCTAGAAAGGAAACCCCAACACAACACATAATTAACAACTGTTATCTCATAACATCCTTATGAGGCAGAGATGGTAAATAATTCTGATCTAGATTTAGTGCATTTTCCCCCTCTACCAGACTGCAGCTGAATTCTAAATCCCGGTTTTATGTTTTACCACACCTCTCCAACCAGCTTAACCCAGCCCCCACACTATTTTCCTTTAGAACTCCAGAAAGTATTTCTTCCCTTTTGGAGAAAGTTCATCTTGTGTCCTTTTAACATTGTAGTTCACAATCCTGTCTAGTCTCAAAGTATTAAAGGCCTCCTCCCAGATTTTGAAACATCAAAATCAAATCCATAAAGCAGCTCCAAATCCTGGGGTAGGGGCACAGGGGTGGAAGGAAGGGGATACTTCCCGGGGTAGTTTTACCCAATAACTGCCTCCCCTAAAGTTGGCCAAAAATCCAATGGTAAAATTCCTAAAAGGATTCCCATGTCTGGTAACTTGGCTCAGTTTCATATTTCTTTTTCTTGTAGTCCCTCCCTCCCTGGTCAGCATTTCATGAACAACCAGAAAGTTAACTAGAAAAAGTCCCAGGTTTCTGATATATTCACACTTAAGGTTTCATTTTGTCATGTTGATAATTTTAATACAATCAACAACCAGTTCAGCCCTTCTGAGTACACCTTGACACCAGGCAGTTTTACTTAGCAAGTCTGTGGTTTTTTTTGTTTATTTTTTCTTTAGGTTCTTAAAAGTACAAGGATCCTTTGAATTAAAATTCAAGTTCAGATGATTCTGACCAGTCACTGAAATAATACAAATTTGTATCTGATAAAACTTAGCTATATCAGGTTTTATTTTCATTGTATCTTAATGAGATAAGACAAGTATCCTCATTTTACAGGTTAGGAAACTGAGGTCAAACTGAGGTAGGTTAAACTGATTTGTCCTGTTAGATTCAAAATCTGAAACAGGCTTCCTGACTTTCAAATCAGATCAGCTCTCTTGCAAATACACACACACACACACACACACAGCTAAACAAAGGGCAGTTTGGGTAACAAAAGTATTTTTCTGGCTGTCGGAGAGGTAAGAATATTCCTAGCATTATATGTACAAGCTGACAATAAAATATTGCCAATCAAATTTGGCTTACAGTTTTTTCACCCAAAAGAAGGACAGAGTGGTTTTTTTTTTGTTTTGTTTTTTCCTTTGGAAGAAATTCCCTATGACTCATTTATCAACTCTATTTGCTACTGATTCTCAAATCTACCTGTCTTATCCCAACCTCAATCCATACCTCTAATCTCACACACAGAACTGCCTTTCAGACTCACTATGTCCAAAACAGAGCTCACTTCCCCAAAACCCTCCCTTCCCTTATTACTGAAGGAGGCATCGCCATCCCTCCCAGGCTGTCACCCTGAACTCCTCACTCTCTGTCACACACAACCCCCAAATTCAATCTGCTGCCAAGATCTGTATATTTCACCTCTACTAAATTTCTTCCCTCAGACTCTGACACTGCCACCATTCTAGTACAGGCTCTCATTACCTAGTATCTGGATTACTGAAATAACCTCTTAGTGGATCTGCCTGCCTCAAGGCTCTTCCCACTCCAACCCATCCTCCATTCGGTCACCAAAGTGATTTTCTTAAAGACCAGATCCAATCATGTCAAACACATCCCTTCCACCCCCTTTCCCCCCTCCCCCACTAAATTCCATTGGCTCCCTATTATATAAATATAAAATTCTCTTTGGGGCTTTCAAATCCCTTCATAACCCAGCTCCCTCCTACCTTTCCAATCTTCTTACACTTCACTCCCCCAATAGGTATTCTTCAATCTGGGACATTCCATGAATAAGAAACTGTTGGCTCCAGGCATTTTCTCTGACAGTCTTCCACGCCTGGGACATTCTCCCTCCAAGCTCCAAATGCTGATCTCCCAGACTTCCTTTAAGTCCCAACTAAAATCCCACCTTCTACAGGAAGTCTTTTCCAACCCCTCTTAATTCCAGTTAATTTTTAATTTCAGTTAATTATTCCTATTTATCTTGTATATAGCTCTTTGTATGCATGTTGTCTTCCCCATTAGACAGTAAACTCCTTGAGGGTAGAGACTGTCAGTTTGCTTTTTTGTATCTCCAGTGTTTAGAAAAGTGCCAGTGTGACATACAGTAGGCACTTAATAAATTTTTATCAATTGATTACTACGTACCAAACACTAAAGATTTTTAAAAAGTGAAAGTAATCCCTGTTTTAAGGTACTTACATTCTAATGGGGGAGAAAACATGTACACAAATTAACATATATACACAAGATAGTGACAGAGTAGAACTAAGTGAAACTTGATAGGGAATTCTGGCATTAGACTGCCTCAGTAACAAAGCACAATCCCCGTCAAGTAGAAGGCAACAAGGATTCCTTCACAGGATCGGCTATATACCAAGCCTTGCCCCTAGGCCTGGGTGTAAAGGGAGAAGGGGTGGGTGGAAAGGGGAGTGGGGGGAAGGATAGACACTACTCAAAAGCAGCACTGCCCCCTATAATGAAGAAAGGTAGGATTAAGAGGTTTTAAGGTTGGGTAGCAAGTCTCCATCTTTTTGAGTCTCAAGTTTCCTCACCTGAAAATATGGATAATATACTTATAATATGTACCTCACAGGGTTATCGTGAAATCAAATGAAATAGTTCTTGTAAAGTTAAAACTTTAAAGTATCATATAAATGCCAGATATTATTATATGATCTCATTGATTAGATTCCCATGGATTCAATGATCACTTCTGTGCAGATGACTCCCAATTCTAAATATACAGACTTTATCTCTTCCCTGAGCTCTAAATTCGTCACCTGTGTCCAATTAGAATGTCCAAGTCAAGCTGCCCAAAATGGAACTAATTTTTCCCTTCAAATCTTCCCAGTTTCTATTGACATCACCCTTCTTCGGGTTAACTAGTTTCACAAACCTGGAGTCATACTCACTCTGAAATCTCCATCCTCAGCCAAGTCCAATCCAGTTGCCAACTCTTGTCAATTTTCATCACAACCTATCTTACATCTGTACTTTTCCTATCGCATATCCCTTATTACAGTAGCTTCCTAATAGGACACCCAGCCCCGCCTCCCCTTCAGTGTCTTTCCTTTAATCCATCTTCCAAAATAGCTCCCATTAGATTCTACCTAAATCATAGATCCAACCATACTACACTCCTGTAGCTCAAAAATCTTCAAGGACTTCTGTCATTAAAAGAAAACACAAACTCCTCTGTTTTGTATTTAAAGCCCTTCATAATCTGAATACAATTTACTTTTCTTCCAGAATCATTTCACATTACTACATACACTTCATGAACTCTTTCCTCCCCAAATTTTTATTGAAAAAAAATGTTTTACTGCTGATGTCCTTTGCTTTTACAATGGTCATTTCTGAATCTACTATATAAGCTTCTCTACACTGCTACCCCATTCCAAATCAAACTTCTCTCCTAAAAAAGAAAAATTTAAGGGAAAACAACAAAAAACAGCACACAGTGAAAGACCGTATCTTGGTAACACTTTTGTCCATGGAGCCACTGGCTCCATGTCATTCAAATTTCGGCTGCTTCTTGCATTTGTCAAACTATAAATCCATTTTCCAAGTGTTATTCAGTCAGTGGGTAAGTATTACGTACTCACTGGGTCACCAGTATTGAGTCTGGTGCAACAGATACAAAAAGGATATAAGATAAACTCTTAGAATTTAGATGTACATATGAAACATGACGGTGACATAATTTATCTGTAATCAAGTAATAACTTATTCTGGTTACTCATGCCCAAAATGGGTATCAGGAAAGATTAAGTAGGATACTGGTGCTGACACTAGCTGTGGAACTGTGGACAAGTAGTTTAAACTCTCTGAGCCTTAATTTTTCCATCTGTAAAATGGCCATATAATGCCCATACCTACCTACCTAATAGGGTTGGTGTGAGGATTAACTGAGATAATAATGCAAGACAATTTTTAAACCTGAAAATGCTATGTAAATGTCAACTGAGATCTTATCTTTTTTCTAACATTCAAATAGAAACCAGAAGGAATAAGGATTACTCAATAATTTGGGATACAGGATCCATTAATATCCCATATGGGAATCAATAATTTGATGTCAAAAATGGATTAACCTCTTAAAATGGTGTCAGTGATAAAGGAAAGAATATGCCATTTACTACCTGTATTAACCAGCCACAAAAAACAAACTTCAAAACAAGGGTCTATAAATTGCACCATGCCACAAATCTCACTTGCTCATGCTATAAGCTTAGTTGGATAGGAATTCCCAGTAACTAAGAGCCTTTCCCTGTTTTCTATTCCTATCCAGTTCTGTCCAGACCCCTCCTATCTCCCCCATTTCCCACCTCCTGCCTACTTCCCTTGACAGAATTTACCAAAAAATCATCTGTATAGGGAGACCAAGAGGTTTCATACTTCAGTTTAATTTTCTCCTCTTGAAATAAGGGTATGTGGATGATTCTATCTATGAAGGGATCCTTGTTGCCTTCTACTTGACAGGGCTCGTGCTAGTTACTAAAGCAGTCTAATGCCAGAATTCCCTATCAAGGTTCACTTGTTTCTACTAGGTCTGTACCTTGTACAAATATGCTTATTTGTGTATATGGTTTTCTTCCCTGCTAGAATGCAAGCATCTTAAGACAGGGATTATTTTCGCTTTTTTTAACTTTAGTGCTTGGCAAATAGTAATCAATCAATAAACATTTATTAAGTGTCTACTATATGTCACACAGGCGCTTTGCTAAATACTGGCAATACAAAAAAGCAATGGACAATCTCTGCCCTCAAAGAGTTTACAATCTAATGGGAGAGACAATATGCAAACGAATGCATACAAAGCAAGCTATATACAGAATAAACAGGAATAATTAACTGAAATTAAAAACTAACTGCAGTTAAGAGGGGTTGGAAAAAGCTTCCTGTAGAAGGATTTTAGGAGGGGAGGAGCCAAGATGGCTGTGTAGAAGCAGGAAAACTCTGTGAACGCCCCTATAACCACCTCAAATGCCTATAAAATATAACTCTAAACAAACTTTAGAGCTATAGAACCCACAAAATGACAGAGAGAAACAAATCTCCCACTGAAGGCTGCCTGGCAGGTGGACAGGAAGGATCTATTGCACCACACTGGGAGCCCTCCATGATCCAGCAGTTTTAGCATCAGGGCAGCCCCTATCAGCAGCCACTGGAGCGGACCTTGGGAAAGTGGATCACCAGCAGCTATGGCGGTTTCCTGAATTATCAAGCCATAAATGCCAAAGACAAAGTAAAAGGTCAGTGTGGAACCCTGTTGGAATTGAGGGGGACTAGGAGTGCAGTCTGTCCTCTGCCCCCAGAGCAAGATGCAGAGGAGATTGGCTGTGGCTGTGCAGCCACTTCCACATGTCTGCTTCAGAGTTTCTGGCCTGCAGACTGTAGGGGGACCAAGCAACCAGTCTGAGGGGTAATTGCTCTTGCTTTTTAACCTGCCTGGATCTGGATCTTGGTCTTGGGTGGAGATCCTGGGGTGTGTGACCAGATGCCAGAGATTGTGGAGGCTGTAGAGAGGGCACCCAACTAATAGCTCCAGCAGCTAAGAAAACCCCAGCTATTTAGGACAAAGCTTTCCCCTCTGGAAGCAGAATTCTACTGTGGAAAAGAGATCAAAAGTCAAGTAATTAAGTGGCAACATGAGCAAGCAAAGGAAGCAAAGCAAACACAGCAGTCAAACCTTAGATTCCTTTTTTGGGGACAAAAAGGATCAAAGAATGGAATGGAAGCAAGACAAAGTCAGAACTGGTTACAGGGCATAGAGGACCTTAAGAAGGATTCTGAAAATCAAGTAAGAGAAGTGGAGGAAAAATTAGGAAGAGAAATGAGAATGATACAAGAAAATCATGAAAAGAGAGTCAACAAACCTGACTGAATAAAATAATACCTTAAAAAACAGACTAACTCAAATGGCAAAAGAGGCCCAAAAAGCCAATGAGGAGAAGAATGCCTTAAAAAGCCAAATTTGCCAGATGGAAAAAGAATTTCAAAAGTTCACTGAAGAGAATCATTCCTTCAGAATTAGACTGGAGCAAACGGAAGCTAATGACTTTCTGAGAAATCAAGATATTATTAAACAGACCCAAACAAATTAAAAAATAGAAGGCAATGTGAAATTTCTCCCTGGAAAAACCACTGACCTGGAACCAGGAGAGATAATTTAAAAATTATTGGACTACCTGAAAGCCATGATCAGAAAAAGAACCTAGAAATCATCCTTCAAGAAATTCTTAAGGAAAACTGCCCTGATATTTTAGAACCAGAGGGCAAAATAGAGGTTGAAAGAATCCACTGATGACCTCTTTAAAAAGATCCCAAAAAGAAAACTCCTAGGAATATTATAGCCGAGGTTGAAAGAATCCACTGATGACCTCTTTAAAAAGATCCCAAAAAGAAAACTCCTAGGAATATTATAGCCAGGTTCCAGAGTTCCCAGATCAAGGAGAAAATATTACAAGCAGCCAAGAAGAAACAATCTGAATATTGTGGAAACACAATCAGGATAACACAAGGTCTAGCAGTTTCTATATCAAGGGATCTAAAGGCTTAGAATATGATATTCTGGAGGCTAAAGGAGGGGAGATTAAAACCAAGAATCACCTACCCAGCAAAAATGAGTATCATGTTTCAGGGGAAAATATGGTCACTCAATGAAATAGAGGACTTTCAAGCATTCTTGAAAGAGTTGAATAGAAAATTTGACATTCAAATACAAGAAGCAAGAGAAGCATGAGAAGGTAAACAGGCAAAAGAAATCATAAGGAACTTATCAAAGTTGAACTATTTACATTGCTACATGGAAAAATGATAATTGTAATGTATAAAACTTTTCTCAGTATGAGGAGAGTTGAAGGGAATATAAATGTGTATATATGTATACACATGTATATATCTATATAGGAGGGCATATGTACATATGAATATATATGTAGGCATACATTATGTGTACAGGTATACATAGACAGAGGGCACAGGATCAATTGAACAGGGAGGCATGATATTTTAAAAAATAAAATTAAGAGGTGAGAGAGGAATATAATGAGAGGAGATAGGGAGAGACAGAATAGGGTAAATTATCTCATATAAAAGAAGCAAGGGAAAGCTGTTACAATGGAGGGGAAGAACAGGAAGGCAAAAGGTAATGGGTCAACCTTACTCTCATTGAATTTGGCTTAAGGAGGGAATAACATACACATTAAATTGGGTATCTTACCCTACAGGAAAGTAGGGGGAAAGGGGATAAAAGGGGGGATGATAGAAGGGAGGGCAGATGGAGGAGAGAGTAGTTGGAAGCACACACCTTTGAAAAGGGATAGGGTCAAAGTAGAAAATAGAACAAGTGTGGGGTGGGATAGGATGGAGGGAAATATAGTCAGCCTTTCACAATATATCCACTATGGAAATGTTTTGCGTAACTACACATGTACAACCTATATTGAATTGCTTATCTTTTCAGTAAGGGTGGATGACAAGGGAAGAAGGGAAAGAATCTGGAATTCAAAGTTTTAAAATCAAATGTTTAAAAAATTATTATTATTATTATTATTACATGCAACTGGGAAATATACAGGCACTGGGTTATGGAGATCCATCTTGCCCTACTGGAAAGTCGGAGAGGGGATGGAGGAGGATATAGGAGAGAGCAGATTGGGAGAGGGTGTATTCAGTGGGATCACTGTTTTGGGGTGGTAGGTAGGGGAAAGATGGGAAGAAAATCTGCAACTCAAAATCTTGTGGAAATGAATGTTGTAAACTAAAAATAAACATTTTTAAAAATTAAACAAAAAAAAGAAATAAGAAAAAAAGGAGGGATTTTAGTTGGAATTTAAAGGAAGTCTGGGTGGTCAGCAGTTGGAGTTGTGAGGGAGAGCATTCCAGATATAGGAACATTTCAGAAGTAATCAGAGAAAATGCCTGGAGCCAAGAGATGGAGTTTCTTAATTATGGAATTGACAGGACACTAGTACTTGGGCACCACAATTTAGGAAGGGCATTGATAAAATGGTATTAAAATAACCTCACTTTGGTCTTCCTGCTTCAAATCTTCCTTTCCTATTCCTCACACCTGCAAAAGTGGTATTCCTATAACCCAAGTCTGAGGGCATCATTTCCTTGCCTCATAAAGCCCCATGGCTCCCTATGATCTCTAGAAAACCAAATACACTCCACTGCCACTCAAAGCTCTTCATAATCTGGCTCCACCCCACTTTTTCCATCCTATTCTTTTTGGACACTCTGCAAAGTAGCCAAACTAGTTTACTAGTTTTTCTGCAATATAATGCATTTCCAAGCATTTGTGCAGACTGTTCTCAAGACCTGAAAAGGGCTTCTCCTTACCTCCCTATTTCTGGATCTCTAAATCCCTTAAAATCTCAGAGAAATCACAACTTCTCTGGGCCTCAATTTCCTCATTTGTGAAATATGGGAGGTGGATTAAAGGACCTTATACATCTCTTACAGTTTTAAATACAAGAACCTATTACACTACAGAACTAATGATGAGGTACAGGCTCTGGGAACCCCCTTGAGCTCATCATTTTATGATGACCCTCTTCACTAAGGTTGTCTATTATAAGGAGAGGTCTGTATAGGTAATTGTAGGGAATTAAATCCTAGGCTTCCTTCTCCTTTCTCTAGATCTAATTATGGAGATCCTGAGATTGAGCAGTTAGGAAATGCTGCCTTCTTTATCTCTGACTCATTGCTGAACTTGGAGTCACAGGAAAAATCAGTTGTGTGACAAATTATTTAATCTCTCTGAGCCTCAATATCCTCATCTTTAAAACAGGCAAAACACTTGTACCAGAGACTTCATACAAATGTAAGAAAAGTGCTTTGTACACTTAAAGCAACATATAAAACTGAGTTGCTGTTATTTTATTTCCTCTTCTGCTGGTGAATTGTCTCTTTTACCTGCCTATGCCTACTTAAAGCATCATCTAAATCTAAGTTATTATTATTTTATTTCCCCTTCTGCTGGCTGACTATCACTTTTACCTGCCCATGCCTACATCTATTTCTCTCTTAAGGAATTGAAGTTTTAAAAGATTTATTTAGTTATTGTTTTTCTCAAATGAAGTTTTCTGATCCTTGTCTTTCATTTTAAAAGTGAATAAGCTGAATGGTTTATACTTCTCTCACTCAAAGACTACTCAATTTAAAATTTCTTTTACTTGAATATTTTTATACATAACATATACATTATATACATTATTTTATATATTAATATTTTCATATTTATCTCATTTCTCTCCTGGAATCAGAGGCTCTTAATTCTTTTTAAAAAGGAATTTCTTCGACCTTACTTGACCTACTACCCAGCTCTAAATAATGACAGCTAATATTTACATAGTACTTGACAGTTTACAAATTGATTCCCCCTGCCCCCCAATAAGCCTTCTGTTATTTCCATTTTACAGATAAATAACAGAAGAGGAGGTTAAATGACTCACCCAAAAGTCACAAAGGTCACATAAAAGTTATGAGGCTCCTTCCATGTCTCTTGACTCCATGTCCTGTGGTCTTTCTTTCACCTTTCTGAGGTCCCCAGTTTCGCCAAGGACATGAAGTTTCTTCATAACTTCTATACTCTCAAAGTATCACCAGGTCACCTGGGTTCCCATGGAATCCCCATAGTTTTGGGCCTCAAAATCACCATCTGGCTTCAGACTACCTTTCCAAAATCCTTTCATATTACTCACCTTTGAGATCTCCATTCCAAGCAAACTGAATCAACTTAAAACTTGCAGCTCCAACTTTCTTTCATACCTGGAACAAATTCCCTCCAATCCTTCTCTTAGAATTTCTACCTTCCTTCAAGAATTTGCTCAGGAGCCACCCAAAGACTCTTAATTGTTAGTTTACCTCAAATTCCTTTGTATTTATTTATCTGTTTGCAGGCAGGTAGGTATTCCCTAATAGAATGTAAACTTCCTGAGGGCAGGGATTGTTTTATCTTAGGTCTCCCAGCCTAGTTTCTCCTACACAGAAGGCTTACCCAAAGGTCTCTACCCAAAATAGGTTTACCACTTCCAAAAAACTATAATCTTGGCAACGGGTCCCATCACTTCATGGCAAATGGAGGGAGAAGCACTGGAAGCAGTGTTAGATTTTATATTTTGGGGCTCAAAGATCACTGCAGACAGCAACTACTGCCATTAAATTAAAAGACACTTGGGGTGCTTGGAAGGAAAGTTATGGTAAATCTAGACAGCATATTAAAAAGCAGAGACATCACCTTGCCAACAAAAATCCATAGAGTCAAAGCTATAGTTTTTTGTTTTTGCTTTTTTGGAGGGCAATTGGAGTTAAGTGACTTGCCCAAAGTCACATGGCTAGTATTTGTGTTAAGTGTCTGAAACCAAATTTGAACTCGGGTCCTCCTGACTCCAGGGCTGGTGCTCTATTCACTGCACCACGTAGCTGCCCCAAAGCTATAATTTTTCCAGTAGCAATGTAAGGCTGTGAGAGTTGGATTATAAGGAAAGCTAAGTGCCACAGAATCAATGCTTTTGAATTGTGGTACTAGAGAAGTCTTTTGTGAGTCCCTTGGATAGCAAAGAGATCAAATCAGTTAATACTTAAAAGAAATTAATTCAGGTGATTCACTGGAAGGTCAAATATTGAAAATGAAGCCCAAATACTTTGGCTGCCTGATGAGAAGATGTAACTCATTGGGAAAGATTGAAGGCAAAAGGAAAAGGGAACAGCCAAGGATGAGATGGATAGATAGTGTCACTGAAACAACAAACATGAACTTGGACAGACTTTGAGAGTTAGTGGAAGATAGAAGGGTCTGATGTGCTATGATCCATGGGGTCATGAAGAGTCAGATACAACTGAACAACAAAACTTCCAAATCCATAAGTAATCTATAAGGAAGAATGGAGGGGGAAAGGAAGGAATACGATTCATATCCATAAAAATATCTAATTACAGCACTAAAGGCTAAGTGACCATTATATCAAATCTAAATTATTGAAGGTCTGAATAGTTCAGCTATAAGTACAAATGACTCTTTAATGAATCTTCTCCCCTTTAGTATTCCTATAACATTTTTATAAACACTCTACTTGCAATTTTGGAAAGCTTTACTGTATTTAAATGTTCATTTAAATGAATGGATTCTAAATCTTCATTTGAGAAATTTGTCTTTTTCCATGCCACTCATTTAATAATAATAATAATCATGTAGAATGGAATGAAATCATCCATTAAATGGAAGAGGAGGGCAAAATTCAACAATATGCTGTTTACAAGAAACACATTTGAAACATCACAGTTAAAATAAGGAGTTGGAGCAAAATCTATTATGCCTCAAATGAAAGTAGCAATCAAGATTTCACAAGGCAACAGCAAAAGTACTTAGCTAAAAGAAATAAACAGGGAAATTATATTTTGCTGAAAGTTATCACAGTGAATTAATTTTAATACTTAATATTTATGTACCAAATAGCATAGCACCTATATGCTTAAAGGAAAAGCTAGAAATAGTAACACTATAATATGTGAGGGGAACACCAACATACCCCTCTCAAAGTTAAGGGGAAAAAAGCAGTTAAGGAAGGATGTGTATAGAATTTTAGAAAAGTTAGATAAGATAGACCTCTGGTACTGGCAATTATTGAAGGGAAACTGAAAGGAACACACATATTTGTCAGTTATTTATGATACTTTTACAAAAACTGATCATGTATTGGAGTATATAAATCTCATAATTCTTTACTGACTAAAGTGATTAATTAAAGAGCCATTTTAAAAAGTATTAAAAATTAATTGGTAACTAAGCAATTTAACCCTAGTAAATTAAGGGCGGGGAGGGATTGAGAAAGAAAAAATCTTGGGGCAGCTAGGTGGCACAGCCAATATAGCACTGGCCCTGGCATCAAGAGGACCTGAGTTCAAATCCGACCTCAGACACTTAACACTTTCTAGCCGTGTGACCTTGGGCAAGTCACTTAACTAACCCCAACTGCCTTGCCCTTCCCCCTCCAAAAAGCAAAAACAAACAAAAAACCTTAAAAGGATAATTTAAAGATGATAATAATGAAACAGCATACCAAAATTTCTGAAATACAGCCAAAGCAGTTTGTACAAGAAAATCTCTATCTCTAAACACTTTAATCAACAAAAGAAAAAAGGGACAGATTAATAATTAATAGATTAATTGCACATGCAACTAAAAAAAAAACTAGAAAACTAACAAAAAAACTTCAATTAAACATCAAAATAGAAATTATAAAATCATGGAAGAGATTAAAAATCTGAAAGCAAAAAAATGGATTAATAAATAAAAGTAGGGGCTGTTTTGTTTTGCTTTGTTGGGGTGGGGGGCATGATCCTATATAAGAGATACCAAATTATCAGCATCAAAAATTCAAGGGGCGGCTAGGTGGCGCAGTAAGTAAAAGCGCCGGCCCAGAGTCGGGAGGACCCAAGTTCGGTTCAGGCCTCAGACACTTAACACCCACACACACACACACACAAAAACCTAACCATGTAACCTTGGGCACGTTACTTAACCCCAATTACCCTCCAAAAGGCAAAAAAAAAATTCAAAAGGAGAATTCATAAAAAATAAAGAATAATGGATATAATCAGAAACCACTTAATTATATGCCAATAAGATCAACTACTTAGATTAATATTTACAAAAATATAAAATACACAGATTAACAGAGTAAGAAATAGAGAACTCAAGCTACTCAAGAGCAGAAAAAGTAACTGAACATAAACTTCCAAAGAAAACCCAGAACCAGATGGGATCCACAAGTGAATTCTATAAACATTCAAAGAAAAATTATTTCTAAAATTATACAAATTGAAAATATAGTAAAAGAAGAGATCCTAGGAAATTCTTTCTATGACACAGATATAGTCTTGACGCATAAACTAGGAAGAATCCAAACTGAAAAAGAAACTATAGACCAATATCCTTAATGAACATAGATGCTAAAATGTTTAAATAAAATGTTAATAAAGAAGCTATAGCAACAAAGACTATACACTATGATCAGGTTAGATTTATACTTAAAATGCAGGATTGGTTTAATATGAGGGAAATTATAAACCTAAGTACCATATTAATAGCAAGAACAAAATAAATAATTATTTTCCCCCAAGAGATGCAGAACAAGCTTAAGACAAAATACAATACCCAGTTCTGTTAAAAACATGAAGAACTACAGAATAAAGAGGACTTTTCCTTAACATGGTAAATAAAATATATCTAAAATGAAGAACTAGTATCAAATATAATAGGATAAATCAGAGTCATTTCTGCTAAGATCAGAGGGTAAAGCAAGGATGTTCATTGTCACCATTTCTATTTGATATAGTGTTAGAAATGCTAAAAAGAAATAAAATTATCACTTTTCTTGCAGATGAAGTGATGGTGGACTTAGAGTGAACCTTAAAAAGTCAACTTAAATTGATTGAAATAATAACTTCAGCATAGTTGCAAGAAATAGAATAAATCCACACAAATCAGTACTTCTGTATGTTACTAATAAAACCCGAGGAGAAGAAAGAAATTGCATTTGAAATAACTATAGAAAGCATAAAATACTTGGGAGTCTACCTATCAAATGCACACAAGAACTATATGAATACAGCTACAAAACAGTTTAGAAATAAAAACTGATGTAAATAGTTTGGAGAAATATTAGTGGATCTTTTTTTCCATCTTCATTTGCTACCAGTTGCTCTGCTTGATTTAGACTCCACCATCATCATGCAACCCTGTCTCTTTTTCAGTTTCCTTTTTTTTGGTACTGTCTTCCCCCATTAGAGTGTGAACTCCTTGAGGGCAGGAACTATCTTTCTTTTTCTGGTTTCCCCAGAGCTTAGTACAAGTAGGCATTTACATGTTTATCATATTGTAAAAAATACCATTTGCCATATTAGATGGCTCTCTGGGAGAAGGGGAGGGGATGCTTATAGTGATATTTTAAAAACCCAAAGATATCAATACACATTTATTTAAAACAAAACAAAAAAAGAACTATATTCAATGACATGATCGACTATGATTTCAGAGGACTGATGAAGGAGAACAATACCCACCTCATCACAAAGAGATGCTGGATTAATATGCAGAATGAGTAATGCATTTTTGGATGAAGGAAACTTGAAAATTTGTTTTACCTAACTATGTTTAGATGATACAAGTGTTCTGTATTTCTTTCTCTTTTTTTTTCTGTCTTCTTTTTCTTTCTCTCCTTTCTTCCCTTCTCTTTAAGTGGATGGGTGAGAGGTAGGAGAGGGAAAAAAAGTGCTTTATAATTAAAAAAAATTTTAATAAAGAAAAAGATGTGCAAATAAAGCTCATGCTTGCTTGGCAATATTCTTAAAATATTCCTATAAGGCCTCTCTCTGATATAAGATGTCTAGTCAAGACTACATAAACATTAGTATTATTAGATTCATGGGATCAGAGACCTTTTCCAAACACCTTATTTGACAGATGACTAAATTGAGGCCTAGAAAACTTAAGTGAATTGTCCAAAGTAAACTTGACTATACACCAAAAGATCATTCCACAGGCTGAAAGATCTCAAAACAAGAGATGCAGAATCTAGATGAAATGATAATGCCTCGACATCACTTAAAATATCAGAAAGTCCAAAGTAGAACCTGAGAAATAGGCATCAGAAAGTGTGGCCCAGAAGGAGGTATAAAAAATAGAAATGCATAATTAGGTCTGTACTGCCTTTGTTTATGAACACAATGGGATATGATGGTGCACAAGGACATAGAACTGAGATGGCACAAGGGAAGGAGTGTTTGTGAGAGGAGAAGTAATCACATCTCACCCTTACTGGCCATTAAGCATACCATTTGCAAAGTCTTATTTCTGTGCTAAGGGGAGCCTACTGTTGTTTTGCTACTTAGCAGATCTTGAGAATGGAGGGGGAAGAGAAGTCTAATCCTCCTTTTCACCCTCGCTGAGCTTGACAAGTGCAGATCTTGAATGTAGATCTGCAACCTCCAAAACACTTAAGAGGTCTCTGTAGTCATCCTCAGATATACCTGCTTGGTATACTCTGGACTGTACCAAACCGTAAGAACTTTAGACTTAACTTGTACCTCTCATTGGGGGACAGATAAGTTAACTTGAGGCTGATCTTATGCTCCAGGTTATAGGACAGCAGGACTTCACAACCTAGTATATATCAAAGTGACATAAAGGTAACGAGATACAAAATGATGAAAGGAATTCCACTGTACTGGTAATTCACTTATGCATGACTCTGGACAAGTCATTTAACCTCTCTGGACCTCAGTTTCCACATCTGCAAAGTGATCAATTTGTACTAGATTATCTCCAAAGTCTAAAATTCTTTTCATTCTGGTTAGCACTTTCTACTGGAGTTGCCTCCTAGATGCTGTACTGGCCCACCTAATTAATGGAGAAAGCTTTATATTTCTAGAATAATAGCAAAATTTAAAATATAGCTTTGAGAAATCAACAGGAGTATCACTTCTGCAAAACAAAAGAGAAAGGGATGTTGAGTTGGGAGAAAATATAATATCTGTCGTTAGAGAGGCAAGGAAGAGAAAGCTATAAATGGCAATGAAGTCAAGTGGATCTGAGCTACAAATCTTCAAAGAGATCACTGGGCATAATCTAACACCCCAGAAGGAATGCAACTTCAGCAAGTCAAACACAAGGAATACCACATACTCCAAAGGAGTCTGGCAGCTAAATACAATAAGTAACCAAAAAAATGAGGGAGAGGCCATAAAGGCGAGGGAGAACAATAAAATGGGGTAATGGGAAGTAGGGGGAAATAGAAATGAAAAAAATTAGCATGAGGTCAAATGTAGCCACATACTACCTTGACTCCAATCCATCTTTGGAATTGCAGGTCATTTATCTAGAGTTCTACTTTGATTCAAAATAATCTCACTGAGGCTCACTCAGAGAACCAAAGAAAGTTTGGGTGTCAATCTAGGCAGTTAGAGCCATTTTAAGGGCCTTTTACAGTGATCCATGTTTCAAATCTAATTTTTAAAAAAATCTATATAGCATTTTAAAGTTCATAAAGTACTGTACAAACATTAATTCATTTGATTCAACCTACAGTCTGAGATATATTACAGATATTATTAATCCCATTTTTACATATGAGGAAGCTGAATTAAGAGAGATTAAGTGATCTCCATGTCTACACAACTCATAAACTTGGATTCAAAGCCAAGTCTCACCTGATTTTAAATCCTTCTCTTTTCACTATGTTATGATATATATATATATATATGGAAGAGAGCTGGTCTTAAACAACAGCATTGGCCCTGTCTCAGATTCTGTAGATTTTCTACAGGAAGATAGTTTCAGTTCAAGCTAGTGCCTGAGTTCTACTCTGAATCAGAGTTTCACTCTCAAGTCAAGAATCCTTCATTTCCTTATGTCTTCCTCTCTACTAGATACATAATGGTCTGAATCTACACTTCCAAGGGCAAAATGAAGTCAAATTTTAGGACTAAGAGTAATACAATGTACCCTAAGTCTGATCCTTTGCATGGATAAATTCTATTTCAACAATGACAAGTAGAATGAGAGAGTAAATTAAGGGTTAACAGAGAGCTCATAAAAAGAATAATTAAACAAACCCAAGCAAAGGTCACTGGAGAGCAGGAAGAAAAGAGAAATAAGCAAGAAAAAACAGCAAGCTAGTGTAAGGGAAAAAATATGAAGCTAGTGGTTAAATTTAGATTTTGTGTGTGTATGGACCCCATAAACAAACTAGGATGATAGTTATTTCATTATTACAGTTCTCAGCTTGTGTATTCTGATAATCTATGGAGCACTGCATTCAAAATAAATCAAGCTCCAGAGTGAACAGAAAGATTATTTTAGTTACAGACACTGGAGAGACCAGTGGGGGCCCTGGAAAAGGTTCTTGAGAGAAACACGTTTACACCATTATGTACTCTCCTGCTCTCAGGAGATACTTCAAAAGAGCCTCAGCATAAGGCTGGTGGTCCTCAAGATCGGTATAAGTAAGAATGCAGTGATATGGTCACCAGAGTACTAAGGGCCCCCATAGTGGGAATCACTTTCCCAGTCTATTTTTAAGCAGCTAATTTAGTACCTTTTCTCTTCCTGCTCTGCACAAATTCTGAGCGCCTTAGGGTGCTGGGTGCTGTACGTCGATAACAACTGTTCCTTTCCCACAAGTCTGAGCCTCTCAATTTATCTTCTTCCAAATCCCAGACCTGCCCCAGTTCTGAGGGGCTTTGAGGAGTCCCATGTTGATGGCCTTTTGTGCCTTTCCTAGTATTCTCCAAATTATCCAAGGTAAACTTTCTGTCCTTCAGTGACTTGACACTGTAATTATATTCCAGGTCTTGAAAATGTGGGTCTCTGCAGTCCTTAAATTTACACTCATAGTTTGGAAACTGAGTATCATACCCTTCATTTTCTTTATGAAAACTGATCTGGCTGATCTGATCAATAGCTTGAGTCTTTGGTCTCAGGCAGGAATTGATTTGATAAATATTCCTATGGCCTATGCACCAGTTAACAGCCTTCTTTCTACTTTCATTGTCAAAGTTAAAATCTCTGCAGTCTACATACTCAGTATTAGCTTCTCTATAATTCCTAGTTTCATAATGCAAATATCTAAGGTCCCCATCAAAGCAATTAGCTTTCCTAAAATCCTCAGATTTATCATTAAAATTCCTAGGGTACATATACCACCGTTGAAGGTCATCAAAATTCTCCAAATAATCATCTAAAATCCTGCAGTCTGTCCTCTGCCTACCAGCTTTTTTGTAATCCTCAGGATCACAATCCAAATTCCTGTAATCTGCAAAGTGGTCATTAGACTTCTTCCAGTCCCCAGTTGTCTGGTCTAGATCTGTTCTTTCTGTATAGCAGTCATCCTTATTTCTGTAATTCAGTTTCTCAGAGTCTGCATCTTCCAACTTCATATAATCACCACAGTCTTGATTGACACTTTTTGTAGTCTCGAGATTTTCACAGTAACAGTCTATGTTCTCGGAGTTAACGCAGGTTGGTTCAGTCTTTCCAAATTCCCAATAACCACAATCCCGTTTTCTATAGTGCTGGTTTTGCCCCTCAGTCCTGTATTTCAAATCCAAAACATGTTCTTTATAAGTACTATTCACTTCTGTAAGGTTTCTTTTTCGTATACTGCTACAATCCTCATACTCCCAGCTAGGGATTCTATGTCCCTTATTCACTGTCTCTGCTTCTTCTCGAATCCTTTGGGGTTCACCCATATTCAATGTGTAATAAACCTGCCGTATAGACACATTCTCCACTCCACAACTCTCTTTCTTCTACGGATTCATTGCTGGGCTGAAATTCAGACAGGTGCAGCTTAGCTCAGGGCTGTGTTCCTCTTCAGATATTTCTCTGTATTGGACACTCCCTTCCCTTGATGCCTTAGCTGGAATCCAGTAGAGTATGTAGTTATTTAAACCTAGGTACCCAATCAGTAAGTGAGCTGTTTTATCTTTCCCCATCTAGGCTGGAAGGTAATTAGTAACTAGTATCATGTGACTCTCATTGGCAGCACAGTTTGGTGTTTCCCTCCAGCTGGTCAAACTGGCTTGGCTGCTTTGTCATGGTAAAGGCTGCAGCCTTTTGAACTGCTAGGAGTGCTAGGTAGGGGTGTCGGGAAAAGCTAGGTGAAAGGGGAAACTACCTTAAAAACACCTGGGTAAGTGGTCAAATAAAATTATTTCACACAAAAGCCAAGCAGTCTCCCAATTCTTTTTCCTGTTCCTCTAATTTCAGGATCCAGTTTTCTCTTTTCCTTGCCCTCCAAAATTATAGGCTCCCCCTCCAGATTTTAGAGGTCAGCTTCTTTCTTTCTCTAGGGCTTTACTGCAGAAAATATCAGGTTACCAGAAACAGAATAATCAAATTACAAGATACTACTATTAAAACTCCTAGAAATGCTGAAGAAATGAAAGAGAAGATCTCCTACTCTAGTCAGATGAATGAACAATTTTTGTGTTAGAGAATATATGTGGAATATTAGGCTTCCGCAGACAACCTCTTCAAAGTTTTTACTTAAAGTTTAGGCCCTGCCCAAAAAGCCTCAAGAATATTCATGTTCTTCCTTATATTTAGGATCATAAAGGCTCTTTTGCTCTTCGATTCTGAGTCCTTAAACTTCTGCCCAGTCCCTGATCATGGATAGCATAGTAAAAAAAAAAAAGAGACCCAGAGAACTGGGAGACCTGGCTTCTAGCCCCAGACTTGCTATTAAGTGGTAGATTAATGGTGACCAAGATCCTCTGGGAGCTTAATCTACAATATGAGATTAGGTCTTGACTTCAGTAGTTCATAAAATGAGGATGTTGAACTCATTGAACTTTAGGCTTCCTTATCTTCCTAAATCTATGATCTTGAAATTTCCTTGAAGCATTAAAATTGTACATTCCTCTTTCTCTCAAGCCAATAATAACACATTAAACATCCTATGAGTACTCTACTTCTGGACTTGAGTTCCCCTTAGACATAATTGATTTGTGTCTACCTGTCCTTGGCTACCCATTCAGGCAATGCTGTAAGTCTTTTACGTGACTGATAAGCCAGAACTGAGTGTAAGTAAGCCTGTCAGTCAACAAGCATTTATTAAGCACTTACTATGTACCTGGCACTGCGTCAGTGACGCAAAGAAAAGCAGGCCTGGCTTTGGCTCTTGTCCCCCTGACGCGCACTCACTCTAACGGGAGCGGGAGCGACAGTTCTAGGTAACCAGGTCCGCCAAAGACGGTTACGGGATACACGGGAGTAATCCGAAAGGGGAGGGCATTTGTGCTGGGAGAGGGGGCAGAAGGGGGTGAGGGGAGTGGAAAAGGCTTCATGCAGAAGCGAAGGCTTAAACAGATCAAACTGATCTCTCTTTCCTCGTGTCCACAGGGGCAATGAAAAGACTTCCGCAGCCTTCTAAACCAAGCTGTGGGAGCCCAAATTCCAAGTCACCCGGCCAACATAAGGTATGTAGTAACAGCCAAAAGAACCCGGGAGCACCAGATGACGGAGGTAGCACCAGTTCCCTAACCATTACCTCCATCAAACATCCAGGTTCCCTACTGCCCTTTCCCCCCCACTTAGTGCCTGGTCCTGTTCGGCCCAAATAAGAACTCTAAAACTCCACTAGGCCCCACAGGTCTGACGCCCTTTTCTAGCAGGATCTGAATTCTTCATCCTCCCTGAGATCAATTTATATTTTAAGTATTTTCCCTCCATTCAGTTTCCTTGTTTTTCTTTTCTCTGCTAGCTCCCATCTCATGCTACATTCAGTACTGTGGCACTCTCCCTGTCTGTACCCCGGGGGCTCAAACGCAACTCAAAGTACATTAAGACAGGCAAGAACTGTTGTAGTAACTCTTGAGGGGTAAGAGAAGTAGCAGCAGTGAAAGAGGCAGTGGCCACCCCACCCCCACCCCCACCTGCCACAAGCTGCATCTATATCCCCACTATATCCCCATCAAGTTGCCACATGGCCATCAACACATAGTGCTGCTGTCTTTTTTTCTGTTATGTTTATTCCTTTTTATTTTATATGCATAAATGTTAGAGAAAAATGGATCAAGTACGAGCTGTGAAAAGCCAGAATATGCAGAGTTTCAGAAACTGGAGCCCAGAGCAGAGTTTGCCAGTGGCCATGGCAGCAGGCTCAGTGAGGAGCCACCCCCAAACAGCAACCTGATTAAGCTAGCCTAGCAGCCAAGACACCAAGTCCTACAAGAAAAAAGTGAATTTGGGAGGAGTGGATAGTGGATAGTCACGACCATTCTGTGATTCTCCTAACCAATGCCCAGGGATGGAGGCAGTAGAAGAGAGTGAACTCCTGGTCTTAGAGGTTTTCTGTACTTCAGGTCTTGCTATATGCTCTTAGTATATACCCCTTTGTAAAAACGAATGTTAACTGGTTAACTGATATTGAGGAGAGAAAATGATCAAAATAATTTTAGGGTAGTAATCAGTGGTTAAATGATCTCCCGTAACGGAGATGATTGATATTGAGAGGCATTCAGTCGATCGCAGCTCATGAGGGAAACTTCAGGGTTACCCATAGAATCCTGATGGGAGACATGAGTGCCTTGCTGAGCCCTGCACTGTCAGTGCAACAGTGAGGGGGGAAGAGCAACTCTAGAGCTAGCAACACACTTGCAGAACTTTTTGGTTATGATGTGGTTTGCTATTTGGTTCAGTTCTCTATACCTTCTATGATCACTAGGCTCTAAGAACAACGCAGACATAACCAGAGATTAGTAACTTTCTTCACAAAAGAAACTCCTCTGTTGACAGTTAGTTCAGCTGAGGGGATCCTACTACTGAAGTCATAGGATACCCACCATTCCCTCTCCTAACCACCAATGCACTGGTCACTTCTGCTCTGTCCTACTTCTTCACCACACTGAGGAAGGGAAGGCAAGGGAAGGCTAATGTCAATGAGTCACTAATAATGTCTGCCTACCTGCACTGATTCAGTTCCTAACCTTCAATGCTGCTGCCTTACTACCGGTCAAACTGTGATTTTTGTCACCAATCACTGGATTAGCAAAATAATTTGACAGGACATCAGTGATTCATAAATCATTTTGAGACACAACATAGAATGATGACTAGGAGTTAAAGATATAGATCCTAGCCCCAGCTCTGCTATTATTAACCAGTTATGTCAACTTAGATAAGTCATTTAATATTTCTAGGTCCCAGTTTTCTGCTCTGTAAAATGAGAGGGTCAAGCAAAAAGAAAAATCTCAAAAAAAAAAATAAAAGGGCAGCTAGGTGTCACAGTGAATAGAGCACCAGCCCTGGAGTCAGGAGGACCTGGGTTCAAATCCGGCCTCAGACACTTAAAACAAAACTAGCTGTGTGACCTTGGGCAAGTCACTTAACCCCAATTGCCCTACCTTCCCCCCTCCAAAAAGCAAAAAGAAAAATCTAAAAAAAAAAAAAAATGAGAGGGTCAGATGAAATAATCTGTTTTCTTATGGCTCTCACAATCCATAATGCTATGATCTGATGAGACTTTGCTAGAAGGATTATGGGAACTTTGTTCTCTCTAGAGCAAATGAAAAGCCTTGATATAGCTAGGATGATAGGAAACACACCTCTTAAAATCAACTGAGGGGAGATAAAAGGGAAGGATAAAGAATGAGTCAAAGGCACAATAGGTATATAGCAGAATAGCAGAAGGGAATAAAAATGAAATTAAGGACTTCTGACCCGGAAGCCTGGGTTAGGCTCATCTACTGGTGAGAAACTGGAATGACCTAATTTTCTTTCAGTGTACATCTTCTGTGACTAAGAAATTATTTCAGGGTTTCTTTTTCCTTTTCTAGGATGTGTTTTTACTATAAGTATTAATTATTTAGCAGATGCCTTGCTACTTTCTGGGTTTGTCACTTTTATAGGAAATGAAGCAACTATCTCAGCTCTGCATTTACCTCCATATTTACCACTATTCTTGAACTTAATTGAATCCTGGACCAACAAGAGCTTTGAATGGAAATATATCTCAGTCCCCTCAGGACTACAGAGAGAGGGAGGGAGGAAAGGAGGTAAAGGGGAAGGGAGAAGGAGAGAGACAGAGAGAGAGAGAGAGAGATAGAGACAGAGAGAGACAGAGACAGAGAGAGAGACAGAGACAGAGAGAGAGACAGAGACAGAGAGAGACACAGAGAGAGAGAGACAGAGACAGAGAGAGACAGAGACAGAGAGAGAGAAAGAGAGAGACAGAGAGAGAGAGTGTTAAGAGTTGTAGAGAAGGAAATGTGATGGCGATCCCAGTTTTCTTCTCTTTGCTCAGTCTTAATATCCCAGGTGAGAAATAATTTCCCTAGATCCTGGTCCTCCTGCTCTATAACTCCTCTCTTCACTTTCCATAAAAGGCATTTCCTGCTGCTCCTTCACCAGTGTCTACACTTCCCCTCTGTGGCTTTAGGGGACTGGACCAGGGGTAATGCTTCCATCATACCTCATAACATTCTGTTCCTCACTACCATTTTAGAGCCTACTTTGGTTCTCCAAAGCTCAATTTTTTTCATCTGTAAAATATTTAGCTCGGACTATATGATCTCTAGGGTGTTTTTAGTCCTGTCCTTCTCTATGATTTTATAATCTAACTTACATCTAAAAACTATAAAGAAAAACTGTGATGCAATCCCCCCTCCCTGCAGAAAATAGGCCTTCAAATGAAATTTATTTGAAGCCAATTACCCACAAATAAAATCCTCGGTTATCCAAAATATGAAGCAGACTGATTTAAACCAAACCATTTGAATTTGATTATGATATGAAAAGTAGTTCAGGTAAAATTGGAAGAAATGTGATGGCCTCTTGCTTTTTGGTTAAGCTTTCATTAGGATGTGTTGCCTCACATATGAAAGCATTTAAAATCTGACATTAAGGTGAATACCAGAGGATTAGTGCAAAGGCGATCTCTATTTTGTGTATTAAACTCTTAAGGAGGGATCTATCAGATCCATCCTGAGGTAAATTCAGCACAGTCTATCTCATATGAAGCAGGCTCTTCAGAAGAAGAGAAGGAAGGGGATAAGTTCAGTCTTGGATTATCTTGGATTTGAAAGACACCAAAGAGATTAGAACTAGTTCTCATCTGGAAGTTTAAATCAGTCAGTCAATAAATATAAAAGAGATGATGACAACCAGGTTGTAAACCTCAATGACTGGAAGGAGGGTTGTACCACAGTAATAGGGAAGTTTAGAAGGGAAAGGAGGAGGTAGGAAAGATAATGAGTTCAGTTTTGGACATGTTGAGTTTCAAATGTCTACAGGATATCCAGGTTAAAGATGTCCAGTAATCAGCTGGAGATAAAAAAGCTAGAGGTCAGCAGAGCAGTTAGGGTGAGATAAATAAATATGAGGACCATCAGTATAGAGATGATAATTGAATCCATGGCAGAAGATAAGATAACCAAGTGAAATAGTATAGAGAAGGGGGACAGAGCCCTGTGGGTCATTCATGGTTAGTAGGCATGACCTGGATGAAGATCCAGCAAGAGACTGAAGAATGGTCAGACAGGTAGGAGGAGAACCAGGAGAGGATAACATGAAAACTTAGAGAGAAGACTGTATTAAGGAGAAGAGGGTAACTGATAGTATCAAAGGCTGCAGAGAGGTCTAGGGGTGATGCCGTGAGGTGACACTAAAGTAGTATTGGGGGTTCCTAAATAGAATTTTACCCCCAGAGTTAACCTAAAAGGTCAGTATAATGTAGATGGCACTTCTCCTAAAGGCATTCAGACAAATGTCTGAGTAGTTAGGAGGTAGCTTGATATAGTAAACAGATTGATGGACTTGGATTAAGGAGACTTGGGTTCAAATCTGAACTTTGAACTCATGAGACAATCATTTAGCCTTTCTGAGGAAAGTGTTTTATAAATGTTTTTAAGGGAAAGGGGCAGGACCTGTGATTTCACTGATATAGGGTACTTTTGGGTGAGGAAATTCCCTCTACCAATGAAGGACAGCATCTTTCTTGAAACATCAATTGACAAGTATTTATAAAATGCCTACTACATACCAAGCACTTTGCTAGTGAGGGGGATATAAGTACTAAGAATAAAACAATTTCTGCTAACATGGAGCTTACATTCTAATGAGAAAGACAAGAAGTACATATTAAAAAAATATGGCATAAATATAAAATGAATATTTACAGATATATACATAGCACTTAAGTACACTATTTGGTGAGGAAGGGTACTAGCAGTTGGAATTATCAGGAAAGACCTCCTGCAGAAGAGGAGAGTGGAGAAGGGTCTAAAAAATGGGAGTGATTCTTCGAAGCAGAAGTAAGAATACTGAAAGTGCACACCAGGTATGTGAAATCACCTATGCAGAGACAGGGAAATAAGAGCTGGAGGGTTTTAAGAAGCAGAGAAGACAATGTGGCTGGATCCCAAAATGAGGAAGGGCAGTGATGGTCAATGAGACTAGAAATATTGGCTTAGGCTTTAAAAAGTCAGCAACAGAAAGGTACTGGAGCTAGTCAGGGAGAACAATTTGGCAGAAGTGTGTAGAAGGGCTGGGGGCGGGGAGAGAGCTGAGGCAGGGAAACCAATTCTAGAAAGCTGCTCTTACTCAGGGCTCTGAGCTGTGGTAAAAACTGTATGTGGGTGGAAAGAGAGGTGGTCAGATGTAAAGGCAGAAAGAGCAAAGTGTGGTAAATGACTGACTGTATAGGATGATGGAAAATGAAGAGGCCAGGATAACACTGAGTGCTGAAATTATGAAACTGCAAGACTAGAAGAATGATAGTGGCTTCAAGTTTGGAAGAGGTGGTCTAAGAAGAAAGATAACAAGTTCTGTTTTGGATATGGAGTTCAAGATGGCTCTGGGATATCCAGCTTTAAAAGTCCAATTGCCAATTGATGATCTTGGTCAGGAGAGAAACTGGAGCTGGTTGATCACAGAGATCTCCAAGTCATATACCTAGTGGTGATGTTAAGCTGATGCCATTCTGAAGAGAGGGCAGAAAGCCTGGGAGAGTCTCCATAGCTAAATGTCTTGAGATTTCTACTCTCAGAAAGTTGTCTCTAGTTTCTTGTGAAGCTGGCTGCCTGAACAGGAGGCAGTCTTTCTGATCTGTGAGTAGATGGAGAAAACAAATAATGCTAAACTTGCCTGCCTAACATCTGGTTCAGGGTGTTGGCTCTGCAAAAAAAAGTAGCAGAATTTCTTCTCGTTGCACTCATCCCAGCATACAGCAGTAATTTTAATGAAGTCAGTCAGAGCCTTAGACAGAAAATCAGTTTCTCCTTTAAGAAAAGCTGTCTTAATTTGTGTTAGAAAGCCTTGAATTTGTTTGGTTAATTGAAATCTACATGCAAACCACATTTCCTAAAGTAGTCTTCAACACATATTTTTTTGACATTATCTTCTCAAACCCAGGAAAGGAATACAGGCTTTAATAGAGTATAAAGTTTCTAATTTCATTGTTCTCAGAATCCTGTTCTCTTCTAAGTTAAGTGATTCAGAGTAAGACACACAAAATCGTCCTGCCTTTCCTAAGCATGGGCCCTCTCACAAACATGCTCCAGAAGTACACTTAAGGCTTTCCAGGACTAAGTTCTACTGAATAGCATGCACCATTTTATTTAAGCATGTTATATTCACTGGATGGCTAGGTGGTGCAGGGAATAGAGCACCAGCCCTGGAGTCAGGAGGACCTGAGTTCAAATCTGATCTCAGACACTTAACACAAAACTAGCTGTGTGACGCTGGGCAAGTCACTTAACCCTAAATGCCCTACCTTCCCCAATCCAAAAAGCAAAAAAAAAAAAAAAGAATATTTTGTTCATGTGTGTATTGTAATCTTTTTGTACTTTTGCAAAAAAAAAAACTGGCTTCTTTGGCAATGATACTAACATGTTCCTTTACTTAGCATTTTTAAAAGGAGGTCTAGTGTAGTGGCTAAAATGTTGAAAAATCTGGGTTCAAATTCCACCTCTGAAACATAATCATTGTATGACCCTGGGCAAGTAATTTAAACTCTATTTGCTGCAGGCAACTTAAAAAAATGTATTTATTCTGAACTTTAAAACACATGACCACATACACACATGTGCATGCCCATACAGGTGCATATTTCCATACAAGAGCAGAACAGAAAAAAGAAGATTCTATGTGTAACTGAATTTTCATCCCATGCCACTTACTTTAAAAAAAAAATAGATTCCTGGGGCAGTTAGGTGGTGCAATGAATTGAGCACTGACCCTAGAGTCAGGAGGATCTGGGCTCAAATCCAGCCTCAGACACTTCACAATTAATAGCTGTGTGACCTTGGGCAAATAGTACTTAACCCCAACTTCCTTGGCTTCCCCCTCCCCCAAAAAAAAATAGATTCCAAAGGTCATTTTCAAAACTGCCCTTGTCTTTGTTTCCTTCTGAAGCTTCTCCTCCTCTTCTCTACATCTGAAAAAGTTTTCATGCCATCTTTTTTTGGCACCATTACAGTAAACATGCTGTCCTCTCTTGACTTCCCCCAAATAACTGAGAGAGAGAAAAAAAAAAAAAAGAAACATGCTCTCTACTTCCTAAAAGAGAGATGAAAGACTCAAGGTGCAGACTAAGAAATATATGAAGTATCCCAAAAGTTTAGGTACAAATTTAAGCTTCTTTAACTTAAGTATAAATGCTACAAATTTACAAAAACAAAAAAAACATTTGAAAGGTTACTTAAATTTTCTAGAATACTGAAATAAGATTAAAATTCCACATAACCATTTTGTGCTATATATCACTATAGTAGATATTCAAATTTTGTAAAGAAAAACCTTTCATGTCCTGCTGTTCAGTGACTGAAAGAACTGTTTTTTTTTTTTAATAGCATGCTTCTGTCTGAATGCAAACAATAACAATTCCTTCTCTGGAGTATGTGGATAGCATGTTTCAACGTCCTTTGGGACTGTCTTAGATCACTGTATTGCTGAGATATCAAAGTCATTCACAATTCTTCACCAAAGAATACTGCTGTTACTTACCTTGTACAGCGTTCTCCTGGTTCTGTTCACTTCATCTATTCATGGAAGAGTTCCCAAGGTTTTTTGAAATCGTCCCATTTGTCATTTCTTATAGCACAATAATGTCCCATTATAATCATATGCCACAGCTTGCTTAGCCACTACCCAACTGATGGACACCCCTTCAATTTCCAAGAGAACTATATCTTTAATACCAGCCTTATCATCCAGAAAATGTGACCACATAAGAAAAAATCTGATCTAATGGAGATAGATCAGGCCACTGAGGTGGTCTAACATGAGAACCTCTCCTACCTACCACTGGTCTAAGAAAGTATCATCCAAAAACTGTCACAAATGCAGTACATGATAACAAGGTGCCCTGTATTATTAAAATTTTAAATTATGCAGAATTCACAAAATTAAACATATGAAAAAGAAATATACACAATTAACTCTGAAGTGAAGTTTTTTGCAAGTTTGTTGCATTTATGTTTCTGAATTGTCCTTTGCCCTGGCTTAGGGTTCCACAAGCATGTTCATTTCTCTTGTAATAAATTTAGTTTTTCACATAAGTTTTGTGAAGTTGTGATTGCCTCTTGACAGAATTTATCAAAACTTAAATCAATACTATGACATAAGGGACAAACTATATTTTTTGGACATAGCCAAAGTAGGAATTTGCTTTGTTTGCCTATTTATTTTAAGGTTTTGGGTTTTTTTTCTTTTTCAGTGGGGAAGGTAGGAAAAAGAGAAAATAGATTTTTGTAACTTGAAAAAAAATTTAAAAGAGAAAGGAAAAAAAAAGCAGCAAGCAGAATCTGTCTGCTGAGAGGCATGTTCCTATTGTCTTGTATTCAAGAGAAAGCCTAGATTAGAAGAACACAGAGGTGAGTGGAGGTGCTAATAAACCTACTTGGTAGACTGATATTTCATAAGAAAATAACCATTTTTAGCTGCAATACCAAAAATCTCTATTTTATATGCTGGGAACTGACAGAAATATAATGAGAAACAAATGCACGCATCTGGATATGTCCATAAAAATCAAGAAAGAAGATTAATGACAGTGACTAGGATAAGGATGTTGAGGAACAGGTTTCCTCAACATTTTCTAAATTGTCTAGAAGAAGTAAGAAAAAGCCATTTAATAGGGAAATAGATAACAGATTAAATTTATTCAAAATAAACTTTAGTCCTCCAAATTCTAAGTTTCTGAAAGACATATTGAGACATAGCTCTTCTAACACATTATAACTAATATCTTTTTATTCACAGATGCATAAATTGAAACTTAGAAAATTACATATTTGAAACCAATAGAACAAATGCTGATATTAAAAAACATACAGGCAGGGCAGAGCCAAGATGGCAGAGTATGGGCAGCAATCCATCCAAACTATCTAACATTCCCCTCCAAACAACTTTAAAATAACACCTCAAATCGAATTCTGAAGCGGTAGAGTCAATGACAGGTTGAGATAAGACATTTTTCTAACCTAAAACAATTTAGGACGTCCACAGGAAAGGTCTGTGACAATGGGGTAAGAGCCAGCCCAGAGCCCATGTGGGAACAATAGCTACAGGCCTTGAAAATGGCTATCACAGCAGCAGAAGCTTTGGGAAATCTCAGTCCAGAGACAGAAAAGGGGTTAAACACCTGCTCAGAAATGGATTACAGTAGACCTCCTTCCTGGCATTGGGTACAGAAAGTGGCAATATCTGGCAACTCTATTGCCATAGGCAGGTTCTGTGTTGTAGTTCCAGGGTGGAGATGAGTGTAAGAGCTGGTCACAAGGGAGCAGGGGCCCTTGCCAGATAAGTAAGTACAGACCAAGAGTATAGACCAGAAGATAGACCAAGAGAGCAGTGACCATATCTGTCAACAGATCATACCATGTCAAAAGCACTGAAAACTCGACGACCTCCAGAACTAACTCTGAAAAGAGCTGCACAAAAAAACCTGAAGCTTGGGACAGTGCCTCTCCACCCCCAGGTGAGCAAAGCCTAACATTAACATAAAGTTCAAGGTCAAGAAATAGGCAGAAAAGGGGAGGCTAGGGGGCACAGTGAGTAAGAGCACTGGCCCTGGAGTCGGGAGAAAGGGATCTATATATACAAAAATATTTATAGCAGCTCTTTTCTGGGGGCAAAGAATTAGAAATTGAAGGGTTGCTCATCAACTGGGGAATGGCTGAACAAATCGTGGTATGTGATTATGATGGAATACAATTGTACTATAGGAAATGATGAGCAGGATGGTCCCAGAGAAACCTGGGAAGACTTCTATGAGCTAATGCAAAGTGAAATTTACTGTGTACAAAGTAACAGCAATATTGCAAGATGATTAGCTGTGAATGACTTAGCCATTTTCAGCAATACAATGATCCAAGACAGTTCTGAAGGACTTATGGTGAAAAATGCTATCCCATTCCCAGAGAAAGAACTGATAGTGTCTGAATACAGATTGAAGCTTATTTTTTTTATTTTATTTTCCTTGAGGGTTTTTTTTTGTGTCTATGTTTTCTTTTACAATACGACTATTATGAAAGTGTTTTGCACGACTACACATGTATAACCTATAACAAATTGAGAATTTGGAACTCAAAAGTTTTCAAAAGAAATGCTAAAAATTGTTTGTACATGTAACTGGGGAAAAATAAAAATAATAAATTTTTAAAAGAAATTAAAATCCCAACTTCTATCAAAAAAAAATTAGAACTGGACAACTGTCAGCTAATAATCTGGCAACTGTAAGACTCTATGAGACATCAAGAAACAATAAAACACTCACAAAAATGAAAAAATAGAACAAATTATGAAATATATCACTAGAAAAACAACTGACCTGGAAAAGAGGTCCAGGAGATATAAGAAATCACTGCACTACTTGAAAACCATGATAAAAAAAAGAGGTTAGACATCATATTTCAAGAATTTATACAGAAAAACTGCCCCACTATCTTAGATCCAGAGGGTAAAATAGGAATTGAAAGAATCCACCAATCACCTAGAAGCAGAACTGCCCTAACAACATAAAGAAAACCTGCTGCTTCCGACCCGGGCCACAGAGGGGTGACAGACACATGGGGCGCGGGAGCGTTCCAGAGGTGGCCACTGTGGGCTGGATCTTCTTCCCTACACATGTTGTCAGGGTTTTCCCCCATGACATACTTTAATTCCCTTATGGATATGTGCGCTTTCAAGCCTGAAAATTCTAATCAAAGAAAATTATTTTTTGGAAATCAGGAATAATTTTCATAGCTATTCTTCATTTACACTGTGCTTTCCATACTGTTGGAAACTGTCCATCAGAAAAATCATTAATAAATTACTTCCTGGCCTAAAATGAACAAAAAAAATTACCGAGTGCTTACTATGTAATCATTATTGCTACATTGAGCTTGTATGTAACAAAGTATAAAGACTTTGAAACTGTGTTTTGCTTACGATATATCTAAAATTCTTTGAAAACAATGGAGTACCAATCATCAAAACAACCTAGTAATGGCTAAGAAATAGAGCAGATCATAGGAATAGATTAGGAACACAATACACATAGTAAATGACCACAGTAATCTAGTTTTTGACAAACACACCCACTGTGGCACCTAGCTGCCCTATATATTTATATATTGAATACATTTTTAGGGCTAGAGCTATAGAGCTATTGCCTTAGAAACCACACAGTTCCAACTCCTTGAGACTAGGATGAAGTCACTAGCTCAAGGTCTCAGAATGAGCAGCAGGGCCAGGTTAGTCCTCTAACTCAAAATCCAGTGCTTTTTCCAGTACAACAAAATAACCATCAGATTTTACAAATAGTATCATCTGAACATGACTGGATCTCAGTCTACTGATTAACAACTGGGACCTTATCATCCTTCTAAACTCTACAGAATTATTCTTTACCCCCTTAACATATTATATTATATTATATTATATTTCTAAACACTCCCTAATTCTTCCCATGTAGCATATAAAAAACAACAAATTTCTCACTGGAAAAAGGGAGATGGAGAGGGGATAAGACAGGGAATCCAGCACATGCAGGTACAAAAGAGTCTTCATGACTCCATAGGATCATAAATTTAGATCTAGAAGGGATCCTAGAACACTGCCTCCAATGCCCTCATTTAAGAGATGAGGAAATTGAAGCACAGAGAGGGCAACTTGCCCAGCATCACACAGCTAATATCTGAGGAGAGACATGAGCCCAGGTTTTCTTATCCCAAGTGGATAGTTCTCTAAGTCTCGTGCCTCAGGGACTACTTCACGTTGCTTTTCACAGGATCCAAGAAGCAACAGTGATTTGGCCATACCTGCTACCCTCAAAGAGCCTGAAAGGAATATGTAATCACTTCTCCAAGACCGGTAAGCAATGAGGTTTACCTTGCTATCCTCTACTTAGAGATGACAAAGAAAGGTGGAAAAGAAAGCTCAGAAGCAGTTACAGAACTAGGTCTCTGTAGGTTCTGGTACAATTGTGAGGGTAGCCCAGCCACTGTTGCTGCCTGAGCCTAAGTTATAGGACTACAGAACTGCAAAGGTCAAAAGCTAAGGTGACCACTCAAAAGCTCTGGATGTGGTCAACTCCTTCCCTATCTGGCATGGCTATCTGTGTTGCTATGTGTCTAGAAAAGTTCTATATGGTCTGATGAGAAGACAGTATAAATAGCGTGTCTGTGAACTAAAGGTGTAAAAATGAATGTTGTCATTGGATGTGGTTACAGACAGAAAATCTAGAGATGATACACAATCAACTAGTATTTACTTAGTGCCTGCTGTATTTCCAACACTAAAATTAAACACTTATGAGACTGATAAAAATGCAAATCAAAAGTAAAGTTTACTTACATGAAACTCCACTCTAGATCTTTACTTAACAGCTAAAAATAATTTGAAACATGAACACTGGCAAGATTAAGCCAGCCTTGGAAGTAATAATTTCTCCACTTATTTAGTGCAAAAAAATTCTAGGCATGTGGGCAGAAATGGCTGATTTCACCCATTTACTACCAGAGCATTCAATCATTGATTCAACATTTTCTTGGATGTGGGAAGGCTAACAAACAAAATATACATGGCATAGTATTTATACTAAATAGTGTGAAGAGAGAGGTTTCAACCTCAGAGAGCAGAATTCCAGAACACTAAGGTACAACAGCATGGCTCAACAAATACATGGTAAAATCGAGAAAGATCAAGAGAGATTGTAGTAGGGAAAATGTAGTAAATAGTAAATGGTGACACAGGCTTGGCTCTTAAGCAAGTTGTCCTAAGTTGAGAGTTCCCCACTTCTTCAGACAGGGTAGGAAATACCATAGTCCCAAAAGGAAGAAACACCTCCAAATTAGGTACAAGGTATAAAGTACAACCTGTGATGAAGGAAGCTAATGTTTACCAAAAGTAACTCATCCTATTCTGTGATCTGGAGGCAGTTTAGCAAGATGATTAAGGTACCTGACTATGCATCTGGATGTTCTAAAGTATCAACTGTTTTCCTTTTGGTGAGTTTAGGGAGTAGGGATAAGGGAATTACTGAGCATATGCTTCTTGCTGGTGTGGGAAATAGGAACTAAGTAAATGTCAGATAAGTATTCATGAAAAGGAAAGAAAAAAAATTTATGAGCAAGAAGGGTTGAATAATTTAGCCACAGCAACTGCCCAGAGTGCTGAAGTGTGCCAAGAATTGCTGACCCAAGGTCAATTTTATTAGAAAGCAGTCAACCTAAAATATAATCAATGAAAAATAAACTGTAAATTTGGGAATTTTAACCTGTCAGTAATAAATGTAAGCAAAGTGAAAAGTAGTTGAGCCTAGAAAAATAAGAATTAGAGAGTAAGAATTTATCAATGTCTCTCAATCATGGTCTGAGGAGAAGGTCCTTTGAATCTACATCGTGGTTCTAGTTCCTGTATAAATATACCCTGGGACAAACTACCACAGTGAAACAGAAATCTGTTTAAAATATCCTTCACTCAATCAATCAACAAGTATTTATTAGACATTTAAGATGTGCAAGGCATTATGCTAGACAGTAGGGACACAGTGGCAAAAAAAAAAGAAAAAAATCCCTGCCCTCATGGAACTTACACTCTATTGAGAAGACAATCATACACACACACACACACACACACACACACATGTAGATACAAAATTAATATGTAGAAAATTAATATAAATAAAATGAAGTTAAGAAGGGAGGGCACATAGAAATCAGGGAAGAAGTTGTGTAGAAAGTAGTGGGTTGCATCTTGAAAAGAAGGATTCTATGAGGTAAAAATGAGGAAGGAGTGCATTTAAAGCATGGGGCACAGTGAGCACATAGGCAGAGAAATGGGAGATGAACTATGAGGAACAGAGAGAAGGCCAAAGTGGCTAAACAACAGAGTGCAAGAAGGGAAGTAAAATCAATGAGGCAAGTTGTAAAGGCCTTTAAACCACAGATGAGTTTATATTTGATTCTAGAAGCAATGGGGAACCACTAGAGCTGCCTGAGTATGGGAATGAAATGGTCAGATCTGAGTTTCAAGATCCATCTGGCAGCTATGTGGAGGATATCCTGGAGCATGGGAGAAGGCTAACAATAATTATTTCACTAGCAGCAAAGTTGCTCAATTACAGAATAGATTAGGAGGCTGTGAACCTGAGAGATCGAAAGAACTCCAGAGAAAGGTTTGATAGAGGACAGCATTTATAAATAAATTAAAAAATAACCATTTCAGACATTCAGTCTGAAATACTCAACAGGTAGGATTGAGGCTCAGTTGGAGAGCATAGGACTAGACATAAAAATTTAAAAGTCATCTCCAAGTGAAAGAAAATAGATGGAAAAGAGAACAAGGGCAGAGCCTTGCAGAACACCCACAATTAGAGGTCATGATAAAGAAAATGATCTAGTCATAGGTGCCAGAAAGAGGTTTGACAGCTAACAGGAAAACCAAGGTCACAAAACACCAGAGAGAAGAGAGTATCCAAGAAGAGAGGGATAGTAGTAAGCTTTATTAAATGTAGCAGAGAGGCCAAGAAATGTGAGGACTGAAAAAGATCTTTATTAACTTTGGTAAGAACAATTTCTGTTGAACAATAAGGTTGCAAACCAAACTGCAAATTAAGGACTGAGAAGTCAGGAAGTGAAGTCAACAAACATAGATTTTTCTTGTAGTTTAGCTGAGAAAGGGAGGAGAGATATAGGATAATGGCTTGAGGGACGGGGAAAGGAGGATCTTGTGAAGATTTTTAAAGGATGGGAGAGATGGCATATTTGAAAGCAATACAGAAGAACCAGCAAATAGGCTGAAGCACTGAGTGGGAGTAGGGGGAGAGAGAAGAGGGGGGAGGGGAGAGGGAGAGAGAAAGACAGAGAGAGACAGAGAGAAGACTGAGGGAGTAACTGCTAGAAATGATTAGATCAGGTAAGACCTCATTATCAGAAACTTGATCAAGGAGAGAGAAAAACATATCAAATAGTTTTGAGATAAAGAGGAGAAAAGAGGGAGTTCGGAGCAAATGTGAGGTTTTTACTTAACAACACGAACCCCCTTCCTTCTCCCCTTCTTTTTATTTCATTATATATTTCTCCCCTTTCTACACAGGCCTTCTCTCTGTTATTCAAACATTGCCTTCTATCCTGCTGTTAGTGCCCTCTTTCCCAAACTACGTCAGATTTAACTATTTTATGTGTATTTGTATTTATCCTCCTTACATTTATTTTGTATATATTCATTTATGTAGTTGTTTTCCCCATTAGAACATAAGATCCTTGGGAATAGGGATTTGTTCATTCTTTTTATTTGTATTCCCAGCACCTAGCAGATGCTTAATTACATGTTTATGATTGGTGGGAAGGGGAGGCTTGAAGACAGAAGAGACATTTTAGTACAGCTTCTGTGGGGGAAGAGGGCAGACAACAGTACAGAGTAATACTCTTCAACAATAGGGTCAACATTGGAGGGAAAAGTTAATTCAAAGCAGCAGTAATGTCCTAAAGTACAGAAGGATACAAAGAAAGTACAGAGTGTATAGAGGGATCAGAGGTCACAATGAGGACAAAGAATAGGTAGGTGTGCCTTAGTGAGGAAACCATCATGTTAACTTTATTTTAATTTTTTTCTATTCTATTCAAAATGTTTAAAATATTTAGCAGGAAGAATTTCCTGACCCCATAAAAAATTTCCAAAGATTCTTAGCAGCTAGTCAGGTTATAAATTTCCCAGAGTTGATGCAATTCTCTACAAATTTTGCTAAGGAGTGAGTGGAAAGAAAAACATGTTGGGAAGAAGGAGTGCATGGTTAACTGATGGAGAACACTTTGTCGCCCTCTGACCCTGAAGAAGTGAATATATACTCTGAGGTTAGCATTTTGCTTTGGGGATAACTCACTGGAAGAGTGTTCTTGTGATATGACCAGATGAGACTTCTTTAAGGAGAACCCCCCCATGCCCCATCCCTGGCTTTGAAAAACCCAGATGTTGGTGCTTCTCTCTCTGGTAACTATGTATGTATTGCCTTGGTCAGACAGTTGGACCTGTCTGTTGATCAGTGCTAATTTCTCAGACAGTTAGAAGCCCTATCTCTTGGTCTTTATTTCTCTGCTTGTATTTTCTCTAAAGTTCAGGGTGCCAAGTTTTCCCTTGAACTAATGAATGTAATTAACAAAGACTGCTGACCCCTTGAACAGCTATCTTTCCTAGGAAAGCAGATCTAAGAACCTGTGCTGGTAGCCATCCTGGGTATGCCAGTGTAGGTGCTGCTACAACACTCTCCTGAGCTCCTTTACTGTCTTTCCCATGTGCCCAGTGGTATGGGATTAGGAGATGAGAGAAGCCAGGGGAAGGAGCAAGGAAAGTAATACAGAAAGTGATTAAATTCCCAGTGCAAATAATGGAATAAATGCTATTGAAAGGTTTATTGTAGCCAAAAAGAGGGCATAAAATTTAATGCCTAAATTGCAGCCTAGATATGCTGTTGAGAGTAAGCCTGGATTTCAGAGGGCTGTGATCACAGATTCAAGATGTGTTCTACTGAGCTATGAGAAAACACTGCTGTTTGATTGAATGGTGGTTAATAATAATCAAGGTTAGGACATAAAAGTATAGGACTTCAATAGATAATGTTACTGCTTGAAAACCTTACTATAGTTTTTTATGGAATCCAATCCAATTGGTTCATTAAGCACCAACTAGGTATAAAGCACTGTTAAGTATTGAGAATACCAAAATAAAAACAGTCCCTGTCCTCCAGGAAGGGAGAGATATAGCATATTAATAGATAAATATACACAAGACAATATAAGGCTGGTCAAAACCTAGCTACTTAGGCACCAGGAAAGACTTCCCACAGAAGAAACCTTATAAGCTGAGCCTTTAAAGAAGCCAGGGATTCTAAGAGGCAGAAGGGAAGAAGGAACAGGTTCTAGATTTAGGGGACCATCACATGTCTAAAGGGATGGAGGTGAAAAAAGGAGAGCTGAATTCAAAGAACAGCAAGTATGCCAGTCTGGCTGGAATGTAGAGTGTGTGAAGGGGAATAATTTGAAATAATAAGTTTCAAATATATGCCAGAGCAAATTGTAAAAGCCTTTCAATGCCAAGCTGAGGAACATGTCCAGAGGTACTAAAAAGCCACTGAAAGTAAATGCTATAGCCAGATTTTCTGCCTCTCTTATAGTAGATAGCTAAGTAATTTGCACTATTAGTTTTAAGTTACAGTTTTTTAGAACAAGTATCCTTGAGCATGGTAGGATATAAGCTTTGTGCACTGTCCATACCTGAGGAGTAAGTATAACCAACTGGTTTATACTTTACCAAACCTAAAATATTACCTGATGTCACAGCTACTAGTATTGCAGGCCTCTCCGTTCCTATACCTACAAGTCAACATACAACTTCTAAAGGGCTTATTTGGAAATCCAACCTTAGTTAAGTGATAGCAAAGATCATTTCCAGAAAGCAATTTTCTGATCTATAACCTGATCTGCAATGGATCTACCCACAAGAAAGGTAGATCCCTTCAAACAAGTTACATGTTTAATATTTCTGACTATTAGAGATAGCATGCTGGTTACAGAGTTTCTCATTAGTCTGGTTAGCATGAATCACTTTTCCAGGGCTCAATTACACCTGGGTAGTCTTTTAAAGTGGACTTTCTGAACCTGGAAAATTGAGATTCAGACCCTGGACTATGGTGACCCCACCACCCATTTCTTTACTGGCTTTGCAGTTTGACTGAGAGAAGATATAATCAGGGGTATTCTATCCCAGGGCACTACAGATAACTGCCACTTTTATGGAATTGTCATTAATGAAGGAAGGAGAGTAGATTCTATGAAGGGCTAAATGAAGTCAGTCAACTACCAAGTCACTGATAATAAAAATAACTCATTCATATAAAGGTCTGAAGTGTGCAAAAAGCCTTCCTCACAACAGCCCTGTGGAGGTAATTCTAACTTGTATACCAATAAAACCCTTTAAAGTTTATAAAAAAACAATTTCCTTACAAGTTTCCTCACTTTTATGAGAAAACCACAACTGAGAGAGGTTAAGTTACTTTCACAGGATCCCTGAATTAGAAGGACAATGTTGAGAACAACTTAAGTTTTGAAAGACCAGGAACTAAAATAGCTGAGTAACAGTTCTTTATAAATGAGAAACTATAACATATCCCTAGTTAGCCCAGTTAAGTTTTTTTACATGAATGTATCATGAAGCAAATATGCCAATTCAATTCTGTGTTACTCACCACGAAGGTGCTGGAGTTCCATATTCAGCCTCTCAATGTGATAGTCACAGAACTCCAGGTTCTCTAGTGTCCCTGCCATAAGTTCTTCATCCTGCTTTTCTTCTAGCAACAGGTTTAGCTCCTCTCGAGTCCTGCTAAATTCCTCTAAGTCCTGCTCCATTTCTTGAATTCTGACAAGCAGAAAGGAACACTGGGAGTCTGGGTCTAGGGACTTGTCCAAATAACTAGAGTTCTCTTTCTCTAATGTATCACAGTGAGGCTGAGAAGGAGGATGGAATCTGACTGATGTTAAATTCATCCTCTGTGGTGCCAATGGAGGGAGAGGAGCTGGACGGGAGGGCCTCATTGAAAAAGATGGGGATTCAGGTTTCAGGTTCTGGTTCACCAACAAATGAGGAGGAGTACATGCTGGAGCACAAGGGCGGGGAGGTGGTGGCCTCAGAACCTTTCGCCTTCCAGGTGGCTCTTGCTGGGTTGTTAGTGTGGGACAACCACGGACAATATCCTTCTCAGAGCTAAAGTCCATGATTGAAAAGTGCCGGGATATTTTCTTGTCCATCTCCACCTTAGATCCAAACAGGCTCTTCTCAAATTGTGCCAACTGCTCCGTCAATTTAGAATCCAGATCAGTACTACCTTCTCCCTGTGGAAGCACTGGGGCTGTCATGACAGTTCCCTTGGCTTGCAGACCAGCCTGCATCTCCATCCCTTTTGATGTGCTGCTAAAGCTGGAGAAATGCTCTCCAGGTGTGTGTTGCTGGTTTTTAGTCCTGCCAGCCCCATCCTTGAGCTTAGGGCTTGGCTGACTAGACTTTAATAGCCCAGAGCCTGAAGCTGCAGAGCTGTTCTGAAGAGGGCTCACTAGACTCCCAAGGGTTTTGGGAAGAGAACATGTTTCTTTGATTGATATGGAAGGGCTATCCCTGTCTTTTGTTTCTGAAGGAAGAGTGTCAAAGCATCTTTCTGCACTTTGGTGGCTCTCTGCTGCTTCAATATTCAGTTGTGTCTCTTTTATAGTATGGAAATGTAGGTTTTTTTGTTGCAGGGGCTGACGAAGAATTGGTGTCTGAGAGAAAATGTCATTGACTGGTTTTGTGGAATCAGTATTAAGAAAGCCTTTGCTAAGAGGCTCTTCACAGCCTCTTTCTGGGTTTCTCAGAAGCTTGCCCGCACTCTCCCTTTTATGGAGAATTTTATCTTCTTCACAATCAAAAGTCACATGGTTCAGCGACAAACTGGATGTTTCAGAGATAGTACAAGCAGATTCCTCTACATCACATTCATGAAGTTTGTTCCTTTCCTCATGAACTACAAAGGAAGTCTCCAAGTTATTCAATGGAGTTACGGGACTCTTATTTTGATCACTCTCATGTAGTATATCTATAGCTTCCCCCATTGTTGTGCTAGGAAATAATTTTACAAATCTGTAAGGAAAGATGCCTATCTTGCCCCTCAGTTTCCCTTCCAGCCAGCCATCTTCCAACGTCCTCAGAATCTGGATCCTATCTCCCACCTCAAAGTCCAGTTCTTTTGGCTCCAGGGCTTGGAACTTATAGAGGGCAACACCATAAGCCCCTAATTCATTTTCATCCTCCTCTGGTTCTCTCTTCTCTTCCTGAGCTACATCTAACACACCATTAACAATGTATCCTGAGTTCTCTGTACTTACTGGCTCATTCACAGTCCTCAAGGGCCCTAAAAGCTCCACAAAACCTTCTGGGAATATACCTCTTTGGCCCTCAAGTTCCCCTTCAAACCAGCCTGGTTCAGGTATGCCAGTAATGGTGATTATATCCCCTTCTCTGAAATTCAATTCCTCATCCAGTTGAGCAGAAAGTCCCATCAGTGCCCGGGCTTGGCCCATTGAATATTCAGGAATCTGAAGCAGGGTACTCTGAGATTCCCACTGGTGTTTTCTGGAGGAGAGGCAAAGTTCTCGTACACATGATAATGGGAAAAAGCCCTTGGTACCCCAGCAACTTCGACCTTCTTGCCAGCTGGAGGTAGGAGAACCATCTAGAATCACCAGGTCACCTAAAACAGAAGGAGGAAAATAGATAATGACCATGCTATGACCATCCTTAGAGAATATCTTCAGTACACATTCACTAAATATAAGAGGAGCTTTAGGAATCTTAAACAACTGAATATCCTGGAATCTCCTTATAACAATGTCTTTGGGAGTTTGTGTTTTCAATTATTTTAAAGGTAAAAATGCATTATGATGTAAATCTATATGTAAGCAAAATATTTGTGATGGTTCAGTAACTAAATTCCCTGAGAAGTGACCCAGAATGGGTCTCCTAATACAAAAATGAAACCTTTGGCAAGAAGATATTTGTACACAAACCTTGGCTTCTCAAAGGTCCTATCAAAAACTACTCAATCCCAAATCAATCATAATGAGATATTATTATAAAACTTCAATATACATAAGTATTTCTATCCTTAAAAGCATTTTCTATTGGATAGTATTTAATTTTCTTCTCATAGCAAGGGATAAACCGGATTGACAGTATTCCCATTTTATAGTTGAAAAAAAATGAGGCGCAGAATAATTTGCCCAAGGTTATGTATCTGGTGATTGCTAGAACTGGGATGGGACCAAGTCTCCCGAATCCCAGGCAAGCAGAGAGAGGACAATGTTTTGCACCTTTTTCATTCCCTGGGTTATCTAAATTTCTAAATTTTGGTATGACATACTTTGAGGCAGGAACCGAAACTTGTAGTGTAAAACCAAAAAGATTTGTAAATGTGTTGGTGGACCAAGTAAAAGCAAAAATGGGGGGATAATGAATGGATTTTTAAAAAACTGTTTTGACATGGAAACAATTCTTTGCAAAGACCTAAAACACAGTATACACCAACATACATTCCTTGAAAATAGTTAAGTAAAACTGCCTAACAGAGTGTCACACTATACCACTTTCCACCTTTGTAGTTTGCCATTTATTAAAAGCAAAGGAGTGACAAAAAAAAGGTGAAAAGTAAGGAAGAAAAGAAGAAAGGATAGAGAGAGGGCATGGTGAAGAGGCAGATAGTTCTCTAAGGCTACAAAATGCAAATAAATTGCTGGTTGGCATCAGTGAAGGTAGTTTCCACACTGAGAGTTCTCTACCCTGATAAAGTCAAAGAGACAAACATTATAGATAAATCTTGGACATACATAGTTGGCAGCTATGTAGTACAGTGGAAAGGGTGTTGGGCCTTAAGTAAGAAAGGCCTAAATTCAAATGCAACTGTAGACACTGACTAATTGTGTGATACTGGGCAAACTACTTAACATCTGTTTGCCTCAGTTTCTTTATCTGTAAAATGAGGACAGTAATAGCACCTACCTCACAGGGTTGTTTTGAGTATCAAATGGTAATACTTGTAAAAGTCCTTAGCACAGTGCCTGGCACATAAGTGACACTATATAAATGTTTAATTCCTATTCCTTTCCCTACTAAAAAGTGACTGATCCAAAGTCACATAGACAGTGTGTGACAGAGGTAGAACTTACCAGCTTCAAGGCCAGCTCCTTCTCCACTAAGGCTTTTTTGTGCAATTACAAGGAATACTAAAACCTAATACCACCAATACTACTACTCATGTTGTTATTGTTAATATGGATGGCATTTGATTGGCCACAGAAGGATATACAATAAAGCCAATAGTAGATGTTTACTGACCACTTTCTATACAGAAAGCACTGTTCTAGTACCATGGGTGTCACAAGTGTGGCATCCACTGGACTTACGTGACGCCATAGATGGGTTGTAATTGGCTCTACTGGACAGAGTATGTGTATGATTAGATCACAAACCCACCAAAGTAAGATAGAGAGTGGAAGATGAGAAAAAGACGTAGCTGGTAGAGTGGACTCCAGAACTGGAGTCAGCAGCCTTAGACTGAAATCCCCATTCTCTTCTTTACTACCTGATTTTAGATGGCCTTAGGGAAGTCATTAAGTTTCTCAAAGCCTTCGTTTCCTCATGTATAAAGTGAGAAGTTTGGACTAGATGATTTCTAAGGTCCTTTCTAACTGCTCTCAATTTCTGATTACATTAACCAAATAAGAGGACAGTCATAATACAAAAGTCTGAATTTCAGAGTAGGCTGCTCAATGGCACAGTGGATTCAATACCAGGCATGGAGTCAGGAAGACCTGAGTTTAAATCCAGCTTAGACCATTCACTAGCTGTGTGACCATGGGAAAAACCCTTGATAATAACAGCACCTATTAGGTGCTACTAGGACATATTAGGACGGAAGACACTAATCCTATCACTAACATTTCAATGACCCAAGGCCAGAAGAACTGATGATTAGCTACTTCCTCCAACATGAGCTTATCAGGTGTACCATATGTGAAGTCATTCTCAGGTTGTTTCTGGGCCCCTTTGAGGGGATGCCAGTTTATTGCTGACTGTGTGGCTACAACTTTAAGCTAAGATAGGATCTCTGCCCTCCAACATCTCCTTTGGTTGCTGGAGGCTTCTAGTTTCTAAATGGAGTAAAGGTAGGGCAGTCAGGCCAACATGACTAATGTAGTCCTTGCATGAGTTCTTCACTGTAGCAAGAAGAAGTTCTCTAATGTCATTCCCATTGGCTCCTGCGTGGGCATGGAGAAGAAAGTTTGTGGTCATTCTTAGGTTCCTCCACATCAATATGGAAGGTTCAAGATCAAAGTGACTAGATTTTCTAAAGAGAGTAATACTTAATATAGATATTTTTAGAGTCAAAATCTCTTGCATCCCTACAAATCAAAATTTATATTAGCCATAGGTTGCATTTTCAAAAAATTGTATTCTGAACTTAAAAATCAAAAGAAGACATTCCTATATACACAGAAGTATACAAAAAGAACTGTATATAAAACTGTGAATCCCCATTTCATATAACTTGCTTTTTTAAATTAAATTTTATGTTTTTGTTTACATCATTCATTTCCACAAGATTTTGGGTTACAAATTTTCTCCCCGTCTTTCCCCTATCCACCACCCCAAAACAGTGATCCCGCTGTATACCCCCTCCCCCAATCTGCTCTCTCCTATATCTTCCCCTATCCCACCTCCGACTTTCCAGAAGAGCAAGATGGATCTCTATACCCCCCAGTGCCTGTATATCTTATTTCCCAGGTTTATGTAAAAAAATTATATACATTTGAAACATTTGATTGTAAAGCTTTGGATTCCAGATTCTTTCCCTTCCTCCCTCATCACCCACCCATACTGGGAAGATAAGCAATTCAATATAGATTATACATGTGTAGCTACGCAAAACATTTCCATAGTGGATACATTGTAAAAGATTGACTATATTTCCCTCCATCCTATCCTGCCCTCCACTTGTTCTATTCTCTACTTTGACCCTGTCCCTTTTAAAAAGTATGTGCTTCCAACTTCCCTCCCCCCCCAACCTACCCTCCCCTCCATCATCCCCTGTCTCGTCCCTTTTCTTCCTAACTCTCCTGTAGGGTGAGATACCCTATTTAATGTATATGTCATTCCCTCCCTAAGCCAAATTCAAGGAGAGTAAAGTTGACTCATTCCCTTTTGCCTTCCTGTTCTTCCCCTCCATTGTGTTTTCCCTTGCCTCTTCTATATGGGATAATTTACCCCATTCTATCTCTCCCCATCTCCTCTCATTATATTCCTCTCTCACCTCTCAATTTCAATTTTTAAGTATCATCCCTTCCTATCAACTGGTCCTGTGCCCTCTGTCTATGTATAGCTGTACACATATATACACACATTCATATATGTATTCATATGCCCATATACCCTCCTATATAGACATATGTATGTATACATATACATATATATATATATAAATACATTTATATTCCCTTCAACTATTCTCATACTGAGAAGTTTCATCAGTTACAATTATCGTTTTTCCATGTAGGAATGTAAATAGTTCAACTTTGATAAGTTCCTTATTTATTTTCCCTGTTTACCTTCTCATGCTTCTTGTATCTGAATGTCAAATTTTCTATTCAACTGTTTTTTTTTTTCATCAAAAATGCTTGAAAGTCCTCTATCCCACTGAATAACCATATTTTCCCCTGAAACATGATACTGAGTTTTGCTGGGCAGGTGATTCTTGGTTTTAATCCCAGCTCCTTTGACCTTTGGAATATCATATTCCAAGCCCTTCAATCCCTCGATGTGGAAACTGTCAGATCCTGTGTTATCCTGATTGTGTTTCCACAATAATCAAATTGTTTCTTCCTGGCTGCTTGTAATATTTTCTCCTTATCTGGGAACTCCGGAATCTGGCTATAATATTCCTAGGAGTTTTCTTTTTGGGATCTTTTTTAGCAGGTGATTGGTGGATTCTTTCAACCTCTATTTTGCCCTCTGATTCTAAAACATCAGGGCAGTTTTCTTTGAGAACTTCCTGGAGTATGATTTCTAGGTTCTTACTTTGATCATGGCTTTCAGGTAGTCCAACAATTTTTAAATTATCTCTCCTGGATCTATTTTCCAGGTCAGTGGTTTTTCCCATGAGATATTTCACATTGCCTTCTATTCTTTCATTTGTTTGGATCTGTTTAACAGCATCTTGATTTCTCATAAAGTCATTAACTTCCATTGGTTCCAATCTACTTCTGAAGGAATTATTCTCTTCAGTGAGCTTTTGAGATTCTTTTTCCATCTGGCAAATTTGGCTTTTTAAGGCACTCTTCTCCTCATTGGCTTTTTGAGCTTCTTTTGCCATGTGAGTTAGCCTATTTTTTAAGGTCTTATTTTCTTCAGTCAGGTTGTTGACTCTCTTTTCATAATTTTCTTGCATCATTCTCATTTCTCTTCCCAATTTTTCCTCCATTTCTCTTATTTGGTTTTCAAAATCTTTCTTAAGCTCCTCTATGCCCTGTAACCAATTCATATTTTTCTTGGAAGCTTTTGGTGCAGGAGTTCTGACTTCATTGTCTTCTTCCTGTTCCACGCTTTGATCCTTTTTGTCCCCAAAAAAGGAGTCTAGATTCAGATTGCTGTGCTTGCTTTGCTTCCTTTGCTTGCTCATGGTGCCACTCAATTACTTGACTTTTGAGCTTTTTGCCACAGTAGAACTACTAGACAGTAGAACTGCTACCAGAGAGGAGAGCTTTGTCCCAAATCATTGGGGTTTTCTCAGCTGCTGGAGCTATTAGTTGGGTGCCCTCTCATAAGCCTCCACTGGCTCTGGCACACTGGTCATGCACCCCAGGACCTCCACCCTGGAGAGAAATCCAGATTCAAGCAAGTAAAAGCAAGAGCGATTACCCCTCAGACTGGTTGCTAGGTCCCCCTACAATCTGCAGGCCAGGAGCTCTGAAGCAGCCAGACAGCTGCTATGCCTTGACCACTTCTCCCTCCTGGGGGTAGAGGCCAGACTGCACTCCCGGACCCCCTGTTCCCAAAGTCCACTGACCTTTCACTTTGTCTTTGGCATTTATGGCTTGATAATTCTGGAAACTGCCACAACTGCTGGTGATCCACTCTCCTGAAGTCCCTCCAGCTGGTGGCTGCTCAGGCCACCCTGGGGCTAAAACTGCAGACTCACCTGGGCTGGGCTCTGCTCCCAGTATGCTGAGACCAACCCTTCCTGCCAGTCTGCTAGGCTGTCTTCAGCAGGAAGTTTGTTTCTCTCTGTCACTTTGTGGGTTCTGTAGCCCTAAAGTTTGTTTAAAGTCATTTTTTATAGGTATTTGAGGTAGTTATGGGGGGAGCGCAGAGAGTCTTTCTGCTTCTATGCTGCCATCTTGGCTCCTCCCCCTACACCTTGCTTTTCAACAACAAAAAAGCTGTAGTCCACGTTACTTCTAAAACCCTTGTTCTTATCTGTGATTCCTTTGAAACTTCCTTCTCTTTTCTTCTGTGCATTTTAAAAATGTGTTCATTGGCCTTCATTTTTTCACACCAAAATTTTTAAGTCCCTCTCTCCTCCCACCCAAGTTAAAAACAAAAAGAAAAAAACTCCTTGTAACTAACAAGCATAGTCAAGCAAAACAAATCTACAGAATGGCCAGGTCCAAAAATCTATGTCTTTGTTCTATGACCTCTTTGACAGGAGGTAGATAACATGCTTCATCATTGATCCCCTGGAGAAAGGGTTGGTTATGGTATTGATCAAGTGTTTTTCATTCTTTCAAAGATGATTTTTACAATGTTGGTCTTGTGTAAATTATTCTCTTGGTTCTACTTCATTCTGCATCAATATCAAAATCGATACACAGTACTTTCACTACCCTATTGACTGTGCTATTGACTTTCTGGACCTTGCTACCATGAATTACCTGCCTTCTCATTCTGGACCTTCCCTTACTGCCTGGAACCTTCTCACCTCTCTACCATACTGTCCCTCTTTTTGCATTTGAGGATAATTCCTTCTGAAGGAACTCACATTCTGGTAATAGGTTCAGCCTGACTATGCTTCATTTCTCTCCTAGCTGTCTGGATTTCACCACTAGGCCTTTCTCCATGTACCTGTTCTCCTACCCACCTTCCAAACTCCCTATTATGTATTGTGTTCCCTCATTAGAATTTAAGCTCCTTGAGGATAGGAATTTTCTTTTTTCTTGAAATAGAATATCCAGGCTTTATTTTTTTTCAAGTTATAGTTTTTTGGGGATTTTAGTGATTCTAAAAATCCTCTCCTTAACCTGTTTTCTAGGTCAATTATTTATATATCAGATACCTTGCATTTTCCTCTATTAGTTTAATCTTATGATTTTCTTCTAATATTTCTTGCTTTGTCATGGAATCATTGTTTTCTGTTTGGTCTATTTTAGGGGAAGAAGGGAAAGGTTATAAGAATTTATTTTGTTCCTACTATGCGCCAGGCACTGTACTAACTGTTTTACAAATACCTTCTTTGAGCCTCACTACCTCCCTGGGAAAAAGGTACTATTATTATCTCCATTTTATAGTTGAGGAAATTGAGGCAAATAAGAAATTAAGCGATTTGCTCAGGGTCACCCTGTTAGTAAGCATCTGAATCCAGATTTGAATTCTGCTCTTCCTGGCTCCAGACCCAGCATATTAATTTTCAGAGATTCCATTTCTTAGGTAAAGTTTACCACTTTCTCTTCTAAGCTTTTTATTTTCTTCCTAATTCTTTCTTCCAAAGCTTTTATCTCATTTAAAAAATTTTTGGCTTCATTTCTTCTGGGTATTCATGTGGTCTTTGTAGAAAATCCTTTTTTTTCCTTTGAGTATCTACTTATAGTTTTTTGAGAGCTACTCTCTACTCCTTTCCAGGTTTCTCTCAATCTAGATAATTGTTTATACTGGTCAGAGTCTTGGTTGGCTCATCTCTCCTGCTTTCATTCTGTAATTTGAGTTTTGTGCCTGGACCAGGTTCTGACCCCTGTTGTGCTTTTTAGAGAGGGTTATATTTGTTTTTTGTGGTCTCCTCCAGGGTTCTCTGAACTCCCAGAGTCGGCTTCCCTGGATCTCTGAGGTTCAGAGCACTGATCTTCAGGGCTCTCTAGAGCATCTTGGTACAGAATACTGGAGACCTCAAAGTCTCTGGGTGCCTGGGTTATCCAGATAGGAGCTCTGTGGTGCCACTCTAGCTGTTGATGGTCTAACACACAGGTGTCAAACTCACTGCCTGTAGCAGTGTGGCAAAACTCAAGTGGGGCCACACATACACATGCATACACACACAAAACAGATTTAAATGTAATTGGGAAATGTTTAACAAAATAAATAAAAAATACAATATAACATAATGTTAATTTGTGATTTTCTACTTCTATTTAGACTTCACACCACTGCTCTATCAGGCTCCTAAGGCTATCTTGGGTTATCAAAGCCCTGGGGTTTTCTAGATGGGAAGAAGTTCTGTGCTAGACCCAAAAAGGGGGACACTGGCCAGAGAGCTTTTTGCTATCTCCAGACACAGATATTGCTAAGATGATCTGTGGTCCATCTCCATTTGCACTGATAGGCTACTAGTGTATCTGCATGCAATCACTATTTCTGGCTTTGCTAAAGGTCCCCTTTCCTACTGTCTGTGAGTTTCTTTTTGTGCAATTCTTTGGTGGAAGAAACCAATTATTGTAGTTTCTCATTGGATTTCTTGATCATCATTCAGTCAATTGGGAATGTCAGGATTTCACTGGAGTAAGTATGTGAGAACAGGGCAGTCTGTCTCCATTTAAGCTGTCATCTAGGCCATAAGTCCTCCAGCTGCATGTCTGTGTTTGTAGTGATAAGTATTAGCATTTGTTTAGTTCACCCCACCTACAAACTAGAAAAGTATTTCAAAGATTCAAATAATCCCAGTGTAGGAAAGGCCCTTATCTCTCCCTTCTTCCTTCAATAATCATCCTCATGAGCAGCCACCTGGCCTCTGCATGAAGCCTTTAGCAATGATGAACTCATCTCTTAGGTACTGAGGCACCACATTCCACTTCCAGATAGTTCTAGCTGTAGCCTGACATCTGCCTCTCAGCTACTTCCACCCACTCTTCTGTTAGCTCCTTTGGAGCCCAACAAGGGAAATTTCATCCCTCTCCCACATTCCCTCCAAGTTCCTAAAGATGGCACTCATGTACTCATCACTGTCTCTCGAGGTTTAATAACCCTTGATTGGTATTCCTATGATAGGATTTCAAGTTCCCTTATTGTCTTCATTTTCCTTCTCTGGAATTTCTTCAACTAATCAGTATTCTTCCTAAAATACTACAAAGAGCTAACCACAATATTCTCAATATGTTCTGAGCAAGGTAAAGGACAGAGCAACTGCCACACTAGCCCCAACTCCAATCTGGACATCATACCTCTACTAATGCAGACTAAAATCACATTTGCTTTTCTGGCTGCCTTATCACTTTTGACTCATATTGAGTCCCCTTAAACTGCCAGGCTTTCTTTCTTTTTTTTTTTTTTTTTGCTTTTAATTTTATTTCTTTAGTCTCTTGTTTTCATTTTTCAAATCATGAATTTAAACACCAAATACATAGTATTATAAAGTAAAACAGAAAAAGAGGCTTTAGTCTGCATCAATGAAGGAAACAGTTACTTTCTTGACTGGTAATTGTCATTGGGGGTACCATCTTTTAAGGTGTCACCAAACTTGCAAAACAGGTTCTAAACTGGGGACAAGCAATCTGGGGCTTCTGAAATGGTTATGGACAGCACTGTTGACATTTCTTTCCACATTCGTCCTTTTTTTCCCTTTTCTTTCTCCCTTTTCATTCCTGCTCCTCCCCCTTATTTTCCTTCTTCCCTGTGTGTTCAGTGATCAATGGCACCCAAAGCTAGGGCTTAATCCAGTTCTTGTTATACAAGCAGAAAAAGAGACTAGCTTCTGTGTTTAAAGGCAGAGCTCAAAAACACCTTGATTTTTCCACAGTCAATGGGAGGCTTATGGAAGAGAAAAAAGAGGGACAGGTGACACCTGCTGGAGGTCCAAGGATGGAGCATTTTATTCTTCAGAAGGAGATTATAGTATTATCTAGCTATTTTCATTCATCATACTGACCTCTCTGGGAGGAAAAGAAAGAAGGAAAGGTTTTAAAAGAGGCAGCGGGATCTAGTGCAGACTTTTCCATCCCACAAGGCTCCAGGGCTTTCCATAATTCTTACCACCCCATAGCATCCCTCCACCAAAGACTTTTTTTTTTTTTTTTGCTTTTTTGGAGGGGTGAGGGCGGGGCAATTGGGGTTAAGTGACTTGCCCAAGGTCACACAGTTAGTAAGTGTGTCAAGTGTCTGAGGCCTCAGATCCAGTCAGGTCCTCTTGACTCCGGGGCCGGTGCTCTATATATTGCGCCACCTAGCCTCCCCCCCCCCTTTTTTTTTCAAAGAGTTCTTTCATTCAAAGAAGAAGGGACAGGCTAACAAAGTAGGGGTAGTGGGCAACACTGGGATGAGAGGGAGATGAGTGCGTGTGTGGTGGAAATAGTACGAGGGAGAGTAACAATTTCATATTCTGAGGAAAGAAAAGTTTTTGTAGCTATTACACACAGTACCTGACTCCCCCAAGAAGATATAGGTGTTGTGTTTATTTTTATATTCATAAAGCATTTACAAGATTATAAACCCTTTGAGCTTTTTTTTTCTTTTTAGAAGGAAAACTTTTACTTATGAATTCCTCTAAATCCTAAGAAAATAAATACGCATCCCAAATAAAATATTCATATGTAATCAGTTTCCTAAATTATACTCATCCTAAACTTTTACCCACAATGCATGTTTTCTAGGACTCTCATGATCTATTTTTTTTTTAATTTACAAGTTTTACTTACAAAGAAGCTGTTTCTAAATTAAGAATGGACTGAGGGGGAAAATCTGTGGAAAAATTAACATTAATAAAAATGATATTTTATGAAGGCAGAACTAATTTTAGCATTTAGTGGGGAAGGGATGCAATAACATAGTGCTGGAAAGGAAAATGATTCCTTATTCTAAAGGACAAGCAGGATCTTTTTAAAAAATAAAAGACAAAGATAAGCCACAATCTTTGACCTATGTTGAAAAAGCAACATCTATATGCGTCAATACACTTATAGGCAACCTATTTGATACTTTTGAAGCTTTAAGTTTAAAAATGGATGTTTAAAAAAAAGTTTAAAAATGATTAAAAATGGAACTTATAAACTATGACAGGAATACTTGGGGGAGGTTAACATTTTGAAACTGAATGGATTGACAAGTACCTTCCCTATATTTGAAATATGAGTATTATACTGATATTCCAAAGGTATTTTCACAATGACACTTAGCTGTCTTTTATTTTTTTTTTAAAGCAATTGGGGTTAAGTAACTTGCCCAAGGTTACACGGCCAGCTTTTTTCATGTGGGTGTTAAATGTCTGAGGCCGGAACCGATCCCCGGTCCTCCAGATTCTGGGGCCAGCACTCTACTCACTACACCACCTAGCCACCCCTTAGCTGTCTTTTAAGGATAGATGTTTCACCTGAAAATATCAGGTGGGTCCTAATTATGTTAAAGACAGCTATACATCAATAACTAGACCTGATAAACACTATCCATTGCCAGGTAGCAAGTAGCAATTACTTAACACTCTTACAGCTGAATCTAAAACTAGAGACAGGTCCTCTACATCAATGTGGGGGGGGGGGGGCTCTCTTGGACACACTTGACTCCTTTTTGGATGGCAATGAGAGTCTGTGTTAAATAATATTATGGAAAAAGTAAAAATATGAACAACTAACAGAATGTTGAAATAAAATGATACTACTGAAAAGTTTGATCCTTTTCCATTAGCACTTACTCAAAGATGAAAACTGGAAAGTTTATGCGCTTATTTGCAAGAGAAGTGCTGAATTTATTCTCAAGAAAGGTAGAACTTGAAGCATCACATTGTATTAAAATATCTTAACCATGCTGACATGGCTCTGAACTTCTGATTTCAACCAAAGTGCTTGTACAAGAAATGATTTAATAAGTATATACACCAAGAACACAAGCAAGAATATCTGACAAAATTTGGATGGTTCAAAATGCAATCAGTTCATTTCTTCCTGTTGCTTCCAGTTGCTAGCATGGTGGATATTTGCATAACGACATTTAGTGTATCCATGTAGATTCCCACCATGGAGTTAATGGGGTCACATATTTCTGTGCCATACATTGGCATTATTTCTGCATACTTGATGACTTTTTGGGTATCATATAGAAGGAATATGCTGAAAAGAACTAATCTACCATACGTTGCCACAGAATAAAGACCAACACCAAGTCCAGTGGTAGGTGGTAGAAACACAGATCCCAAAGAAGGAAAAAAAAACAACACCCAGGCCCACTCCCAGTGGGGCTCCCAGGTAAAGAAATTTTTCACTTGGAGCACACATGGCTACACTACAGAGGCCACCCACAATGCCTGCTGTATACGAGAGAGCTCTGAGGATCAGAGGGCCACCCAACAAAGTCAGAGGGGCCACCATTGTACCCGTGACACCAGAACAGAACATCCAAGCAAGAAGTTTTTAGGCCTGGGCTCTTTTCATATGATATTGACCAAACCAGCATTCCAGCTCTAATCATGTTTGCAAAAGTTGCTCCAAAAGTCAACCAAGAGCCTTTTGTCATAAAGGTCATTAAAGCAGGTGATTGGCCAAGTGCTAAGGCAGACAATGATGTTAAACCAACACTCCCTGCAAAATACATATAGGTGGCATGAATTCTATCCTTCACATGCTGTGGTCAAATTACTGCTTTTTCAGTAGCCACAATTTCATTTGACATTCCCAAGCCATAGGAGCAGAGTCCTCTAAAACCAACAGCAGCTCCTCCAGAAACAAACCATCTGATCAATTTTAAACACTCTTTCTGCTGATGGTTTGAATGCTGCTTCCTTAATTTCTTGGTCAGTTTTTCCATATTGGACCCCAATTCTTGATTTGGTGGCATATACCCTGTTGGACTGCAAGAGTCACTAATTTGCCTTCAGAATAGAATTTCTCAGAATAGGAGAGGTCTTTGTGAGTGCTGGGGGGAGAGTCCTGGAAGGCAGAGTCAGGGTTCAGAGACACACAAACCTTGCTGCTAGCATGGTATTGCAACAGATTCACTGATTATTTCTGAAATGCTCACCCCTGATGGTCAGCTCAGCTGCATGTGAGATCTATTTCTTAATAGTACTTCACTCTAGTACTTTGAACAGAGTAGGCAATTAAATGTTGCTGATATGACACTTCCAACTCTCTTTACTGACTGCTGTCATTTATTAGAAGGGTCCTGGGATCATAGAATTACAGAATGTTAGAAAATGAAGGGACTTTAGAGATTGCTGAATCCAATCCTCTCACCACTTTTACTTCAGGAAAATATTTCTTTATATAGAAACATTTAAAACCCATGATGACACCTCAGAAGACTATAGAGCAAAAGTGGCAAGTGTTTCAAATGTTGAATTGAGTTAGTTTCAAAACAAGTCAAGAACTATGTTTAAAGGAAATCCATTCAATTCAAATTTTTGTTCATAAAGAAAAAAACAGATGATATTGTCAAATGAATCATGTTCACATTTTTCCAAGTTCTTTGTAACAAGCAGCTGCAGTCCTAAGACTATCTCCCAAAGTCTTGTTTCACTGATGAGGATGACAATATTCAGAGGTAAAGGTTCAGAATTAAAGAAGTAAAACTCTCTAGTGTCTATGCCACAAGTTGCCAGTTCTGCTTGGCAGGTAAGACCCACCCTACTGTGCCTTTACCCCTCCTTCACAGACTTCTTTCTTTCATGCTGTCCCCTCTCAGACTCTCTACACTCCAAAGTAAATTTTAGGAGAAGAGAATACTGAGAAGCCATGATAAGCAAAGGCCCTGCATGCTCCTGGATAGGAGGTAGTGTAGAAAGCAAACATGAGCCAGGAAGAATATCTATCCTTTGGCACTAAGGGAAGTGAAGAGAGTCTAGGGCTAGGAGCTGATACCCCTGGCCCAGGAGCCCATTAGCAGCTACCCATTCTGCTCACATCAATTTGCATGTCTATGCCTCCACAAAGGTCACCCTTCATGCCACAGGGTTGCCCTCAGATCTCAGTTATCCACTGAAATCCTTCTCTTCTTCCATCTCTGTTCAAATGCCAACTTCTCTCTAAAATCTTCTCTGATTCACAAATTAAAGGGATCTCTCTCCCCCCTCAAATTTTCCTCAAGTACTTCATCTGGAACTCTCTTTTAGCTCTATGAAAATATGGTACAGTTGAAAGATTGATGGATTTGCAACCAGTAAAGACTTAGGTTCAAATCCTATCTCTGATGCTGACTGGTTTTGTGACATAATTTTTGGCCCTCAGCTTCCTCTTCTGTAAAAAAAGGAATACTCATACACATAGTATCTACTTCACAGCATTTTTGTGAGGATCAAGAAGCAATGTAAAAAAGGTACTTTTGGGGTGGCTAGGTGGCACAGTGAATAGAGCACCGGCCCTGGAGTCAGGAGGACCTGAGTTCAAATCCGACCTCAGACACTTCACACACACACACACACACACACACACACACACACACACACACAAAATTAGCCGTGTGACCTTGGGTAAGTCACTTAACCCCAAATTGCCCTCCAAAAAAAAAAGATACTTTATCAATCTTAAAGCACTAAGCCAGCTCTTACCATTTATCATTGCTATTGTCATAAATAAATTGAACATTAAAGTACATTTCTAATATTACTCTCACCTCACTGACTAAAATGTTCCATATAATGTATTCAATGCTGAATATACTGTACATTCAGTACAGAAATGTACTGATTTCAAATATTCTCATTTGAAATTTTTTCATATCCCATGTTTAGAAGTTCAAAGAAATCATAACAGTTTAGTTTCTAAGAAGCTGCAGTAGACGTCCAAGATTATGGCTAGGATTAGCTTCTTAAAATTATTGATTTCACACAAGGCCCTCATGATTGTGGGGATAGCTAAATCTGAAACAAGATCTCCAACCATATCTAGGAACTAGAGGAGTAGAATGAGACTGCTTTGTCATTCACTGCCTGACCCTTGAACCTCATTTCTCTCTCTATCATAAGAGGAGGTCTTCCTAGCTCAAGACTGGGAATTTAAACATGGAAAGTCTAGCCTAAGAGTGACCAAACTAAGAATTCTCTTCATTTTAGTTAAAGTGGTCTTTTCTGTTCCCCAGGCCAGTTTACCTCGATGGAGAGAAAGACTATCCATATCCTGGGATAAAAATTCAGAGATGCAGACAAACAGCCTTTCTCCATGCTTCATACTGGGAATGGTCACGATCTCCACAAAACTGCTAGGGAATTGTCCTAGAAATAGAAAACAAAAACTTCAGGTGTGACCTTTTTTCTTTTTTTGAAAGACATACAAAAATACACGAAGCTTTTCCCCTGAGACTGTATAGATTTTAATATGAAACAATTACTAAGCATCTGCTGCTATCCAACACTATTGGCATAAGGTAAGTACATAACACAGAAGACAAAGGGTCTATTTTCAAGGACTTCAAAATCTACTATAAACAAGACTCATGGAAGGAAAAATATATACAAGGCTAATTATTCAAATGAAAATATATACTTATGGGAGTGGCTAGGTGTCAAAGTGAATAAAGCACCGGCCCTGGAGTCAGGAGGACCTGAGTTCAGATCCGACCTCAGACACTTAACACACACACAAAAAAACTAGCCATGTGATCTTGGGCAAGTCATTTAGCCCCACTTGCCCTCCAAAAAGCAAAAAAAGAAAAAGAAAATTTATTCTTATATAAGTATAACATTATTAATGAGGACTTTCTGAAACACCCAATCTGATTTTTACAAGAGTAATGCAACCTGGTGAATGGCAACTAAAAAACTACTTCTAGAATGGAAGATAACTTGAGCAAAGACAAGCTTATTCTACAAAGAATGATCAGCATGAAGAAAAAAACAAGTCAGTCTGACTGGAATAAAAGAAGACTGGATCATTTTAGGAGATGAGGGCATGAGGAAAGATAAACAAAGGATCCTAATGATCTTAGTTAGAAGGTGCTGTTTGATGTAAAAGGCAGTAGAAAGTCCCAGAGCATTTGAAAGACAAGAATGCATTCTGGCTTCATTCTGGGAGATAGTGTCCAAGACTACAGAGTTGAAAATATCACTGTATTCTGCACCCTAGTTAGACCATATCTAGAATGCCATGTTCAGTTCTCACCATCACCTTTCAAGAAAAATATTTTACTGAAGAGAATCCAGAGGAGGACACTCAGGAGAGTAAAAGACCTCAAATTCATGCCAGATGACTAGTTGAAGGAACTAAGATTGTTTAAAGCAGAAAAGATAAGGCTTACAGAAAATATGTTAGTAGTCTTCAAGTATCTGAAGGGTTAGCACAATGAAAGAAGGATTATTCTCATGACCCCAAAGTATAGAACAAGCAATGCTCAGTAAAAGTTCTAAAGATATAAATTTGGGTTTAATGTAAGAACTAACTTCCTTGAACAGATCTATCCAATGTAGAATGCACTATCTTAACAAGCAGTGAGTTGTCTCTCACTAGAAGGTTTTAAGGAAAGGCTATATGGCTATCTGTTGATAATATTATAGAGTGGGTTCTTATTCAGTTGTGGATTAGACTTTCAGTTTCTGGAAAGCCTTTGAGCTTCCTTCCAAATCTGAAATCAGATTTTGAAAAGAGGAGCAGTTAAGGACTGATTACATAAGAGAAAGAATTCATGGCAAAAAAAGGAAGGCAGAGATAAAGGTGAATAAGGTTGACAATAAGGGTAGTTGGCACCAAATGGTCTCAAACTGCTCTCCTTAAAAAGCCAAGTAATTACCAATGATAGAAGATGGATATAGGATATATGAGTTTTATCCTCACTGACATATAAGATCACATATTTAGAAGCTATAAGGGCCTACAGAAGCCTTCTAGTTCAACCCCTCAGGTCCAGAGGGGTTAAGTGACTTGTCGAGGGTCACAGAGGTAGCACATATCAGAAGTATCACGTATCAGAAGTGAGTGTGAATCCAATTCCTCTGTCTTGAGAGCTAGCACTCTCTAAATAATGCTGCCTCTCACTGAGTCTTCTGTTCAAATAAAGTAAGTACTATTATAAGAATATAGGGTACTACTTACTGTTCATTTCTGAGCTTTCTTCCCCTATTTTCACATTTTTTTAGCCTTTATTTAGTATTTTTAATTTTTATTTAGTATTATTAGTATTTTGTTTTTTCCCAGTTACATATAAAAATAAGTTTTAGCATTCATTTTTAAAACTTTGAGTTCCCAATTCTCTCCCTTAATCCCCCACCCCATTTTAACTTTAAATTATAATCTGGAAAGGAGTTAGATCCATTTTGTGTGTGGTAAATAAGTAGTGGACCTCTTACCTGTAACATCCTCTTTCTTTCCCAAGAGCCAAAATTCATCTACTACTTCCAGCACCTCAATGACATCCCCTACAAATAGGGGCAGTTCCTCTGATACACTTGGGCAGAAGTCAAAGATAGCACGAACTACTGAGCCAGGTTCCATGACTTAGAAATCTGAAAGAAAAGAAAAACAGTCCTATTGGAAACTGAAAAGGTCACAGAAACAAAATTACCTTTAGATAACGGTTATTTCCATAGTATATCCAAGAGTTAGTCCAAGAGATGTAGGGATGTCATTGTCCTATTCTGAGGGACATCCACAATAACAAGGCTGATTCTTACTAGATCACGTATCTTACATTTACTGAGTGCTTTTTAACCTTTCAAGGTCTTTTTCTCATTGTATTCAATGACCATTCATAAAGTAGGAGGGCAATAGATGCTCTCTAGAGGTGGGGAACCTGCAGCCTCAAGGCTGCATGTGGCCTTCTAGGTTCTTGGGTGCAGCCTTTTGACTGAGACCAAGTTTTAAAGAACAAATCCTTTTATTGAGGGTTTGTTCTATGAAGTTTGGATTTAGTCAAAGGGCTGCACTTGATGCTAGGTGCAATGGATAGAGTATTAGGGCTGGAGAATGGAAGACCTGAGTTCAAATGAAATCTCAGATACTTTGCTGTGTGACTCCAGGCCTAATATTTGTTTGCCTCAGTCTCTTCCTCTGTAAAATGAGGATAAAGCACCCAGTTCCTAGGGTTGTTAGGAGGATCAAAAGAGATAATAATTGTAAAGAGCTGAGCACAGTTCCTGGCACACAGTAAGCGCTATATAAACGTTGGCTGTTTATTATTATTGTTGTTGTTTACATGCTTTCTTCATCATTAGACTGTGAGTTCCTTGAGGGAAAACATCTTGTTTTTTTGTTTTTTAACTTTCTTTGCATCTTCTCCACTTAGCAAAGCCTGGCACACAGTGAGCACTTAAAAAATGCCTGCTGACCAAGTGACCTACTTTTACATGTAGGTAAAAAAAAACTTCCACTCAAGTCACTGAGCCTTTAAAAAAAGAAAGGTCAAGAGGTAAACCTATAAAATAGTCAAGTAAATTCTATACAGGAAAAGGACCTGCATGTACAAAAATATTTATAGCAGCTTTTTTTGTGGTGACAAAGAATTAGAAACTGAGGGGATGCCCATCAATTGGGGAATGGCTGAGTAAGTTGTAGTTGTTTCATGAGAAATGGTGAGCAGGCGAACTTCAGAAAAACCTGGAAAGACTTGTATCAACCGATGCTAAATGAAGTGGGCAGAACCAAGAGAACATTATACATAGTAACAGCCACATTGTGTGATGACTGACTTTGACAGACTTAGCTCTTCTGAGCAATGCAAGCATCTAAGACAACTCCAGAAGACTTAGGATGGAAAATGCTATCCACATCCAGAGAAAGAACTTTGGGGTCTGAATGCAGATGGAAACATATGATTTGCTTGTTTTTCCTTTGTTGTTTTGTTTCCTCTTTATCATAGTTCCTCCCATTGGTTCTAATTCTTCTTTACATCATGACTAATGTGAAAACATGTTTAATATGAATGCATATGTAGAGCCTATATCAGATTGCATGTCGTCCTGGGGAAGAGGAGAAAATTTAAAACTCAAAATTTTATGGGAGTGAATGTAGAAAACTAAAAATAAATAAATTATATATAAAAAATGCTGTACAGATAGAAGACGCTTTACAGATATCGCAAGAACATGTAGGGTCTTGCATCCAATAAGTATGTGTGGGAACTGTATTTATCCCTTATGGACTAAGCTTCTTAAGGAGAACATGTGATCACCACATTGTTTAGTATCCTGATGCATGTATGTCACTCTCTGTAATAGAAAAAGAGAGAAAGAGAGATTTATTTTTACAAAGGGCCTTAAAGATCATCTAGTTTAGGGGTTAACTTTTTCTGTGTCATAGGTCCCTTTGGCAATCTTGTGAAGCCTAAGAACCCCTTTCAAAATAATGGGGTGGGGTTTTTTTTTTTTTTTGCCTTTTTGGAGGGGGGAAGGCAGGGCAATTGAGGTTAAGTGACTTGCCCAAGGTCACACAGTAAGTATTAAGTGTCTGAAGCTGGATTTGAACTCAGGTCCTCTTGACTCCCGGGCCCATGCTCTATTCACTGAGCCACCTAGCTGTTTTAAATATAATGTTTTAAATATTTGTTTTAAAATATTTTTTATTTTATATTGTTTTAAAATAATGTTTTAAGGGGCGGCCAGGTGGCGCAGTAAGAGCGCCGGCCCCGGCGTCGGGAGACATGGGATTGGTTCCAGCCTCAGATACTTGGCACCCACACAAAATAACTGGCCATGTAACCTTGAGCAAGTTACTTAACCCCAATTGCTTAAAATAAATAAATAAAACAAAATAATGTTTTAAAATTGCATAATGGAAACCAATTATACTGAAACACAGTTATCAAAATATTTTTAAAAAACAAGTTCAGGAGTGGCTAGGTGGCACAGTGACTACAGTACCAGTTGGAGTCAGGAGGATCCAAGTTCAAATCCAGCCTCAGACACTTAACACTTACCAGCTGTATGACCTTGGGCAAATCACTTAACCCCAATTGCCCTGCCTTCTGCCCTCCAAATAAACAAAAAAAAAAGTTCACAGCCCCTAGGTTAAGAACCCCTCAACTAAATGAACTTTGTTACTATTTTTTCTAGCTCTATAAAGTAGTTTTTTGGTAAATTGATTGGTATGGCACTAAAAATAGTAACAAAATTTATTAGGAAGAACAAAAGGTCCAGAATATCAAGGGAACTAATGAAAAGAAATGTTAGGGATGGTGGACTAGCTATGCCAGATTTTAATCTGTACTATAAAGCAGTAGTCCTCAAAACTACTTGGTACTGGCTGAGGAATAGAGTAGTGGATCAATGGAATAGATTGGGTACATGAGACTCGGCAGTCAATGACTATAGTAATCTACTCTTTGATAAACCCAAAGACCCCAGCTTTTGGAATAAGAACTATTTGACATAAACTGCTGGGAAAACTGGAATATAGTATGGCAGAAACTAGGCACTGACCACTATCTAACACCATATATCAAAATCAAGTCTAAATGGGTGCATGATCTAGGTATAAAGGCCGATACTGTAAGCAATCTGGGAAAGCAAGGAATTGTTTACCTGTCAGATTTGTGGAGTGTGGAAGACTTTATGACCAAACAAGAATTAGAGAGTATTATAAAATGCAAAATGGATAATTTTGATCACATTAAATTGAAAAGCTTCTGTACAAACAAAACCAATGTAACCAGGAGTAGGAAGAAGTGGAAAATTGGGAAAGAATTTTTACAACCTATGTCTCTGATAAAGGACTCATTTCTAAAATATACAGAGAATTGAGTCAAATCTATAAGAATACAAGTCATTCCCCAATTGATAAATGGTCAAAGGATATGAACAAGCAATTTTCACAGGTAAAAATTAAAGATGTCTATAAGATGTCTATAAAGATGTCTTTCATATGAAAAAATGCTCTAAATCACTATTGATTAGAGAAATGCAAATCAAAACAACTCTGAGGTACCACATCTCACCAGTCAGATTGGCTAAGATTACAAAACAGGAAAATGACAAATGCTGGAGAGGATGTAGGCAAATTGGAACACTAATGCATTGCTGGTGGAATTGTGAACTGAACCAACCATTCTGGAGAGCAATTTGGAATTATGCCTAAAGGGCTATAAATAATTTCATACCCTTGACCCAGTAATAGGGTTGTATCCCAAAGAGATCACAGAAGTAGGAGGAAGACCCATATGTACAAAACTATTTACAGCAGCTCTTTTTGTGTGACAAAGAATTGGAAATTAAGGGGGTGCCCATCAATTGGAGAATGGCTGAACAAGTTGTGGTATATGCATGTTATGGAATACTATTGTGCTATAAGAAACAAGGAGCAGATGGACTTCATATTTACCTGGAGAGGCTTATATGAACTGATGCTGAGTGAGAAGAGTAGAGCCAAGAGAAATTTGTACACAATTACAGATACAACTTATGTGTGACAACCAACTCTGATAGACTGGACTCTTCTCAGCAATTCAGGGTTATAAGTCAACCCCAAAAGTCTCACAATGGAGAGGGATGTCCACATCCAGAGAAAGAACTGAGTTTGAATCCAGATTGAAGCAAACTACCTGCTCTTTTTCTTTTTCCTGTTTGGTTTTATTTCCCCTTTCCCATTGCTCATTCCATCTGATACAATCCCTCTTTATAACCTAACGTCCAATGTTAAAGTATTTGCAGATATTATACTTGATTGTATGCTGCCATGGGGGGAGGGAGAGGGGGAGGGAGAGAAAATTTGAAACTCAAGGAATTGTGGAACTGCATCTTGTAAACTAAAAGTAAACAAATTAATAAAAATAAATTAGTCAAAAAAAAAAGAACCCCTCAACTAGTCTAATACAATATCTACATGTATATAGTCAGATAAGATTAAATCTAAGGTCCTTTAGAGTCTTTTTAATAAGAACTAATGATAGTAAGGTAGTACCACCCACATCTTACCACATAGTTTACAACCTTGCGGGAGGGGATGTTAAGCATATATATTCAAGTGTCTAAAAGGAATATCTAACAGTTTGAATCAAACTATAGAATTAAACCTTGGACATAATACTATTTACATTTATTGGGGAATTAAGGTAAGATAGCTTATATTGATATAGCTTAAACTCATAACTGATCTAAATGCTCCTTAAAAGATTTGGGATCATCTGTCAAGAAATTTCAGCATGAAATCACTATTGAGTACAGAAATATTGGATTGGCTAGTATGATAGAAAAGGAAAATGACAAATGTTAGAGGAGATGGGAGAAAATTAAGACACTAATGCACTGTTGGTGAAGTTGTATATTAATTCAATCATTCTAGAGGGCAATTTGGAACTATGCTCAAAGACCTATAAAACCATACATACCTTTTGATCAAGCAATATCACTACTAGATCTATATCCCAAAGAAAGTAAAAAAAAGAAAAAAAACACACGGGAAAAGGACTTGTATGTACAAAAATATTTATAGCAGCTCTTTTAGTGGTCCAAAGAACTGAAAATTGAGGGTATGTACATCAGTTGGGTAATAGCTAAACAAGTCATATATAACTGTGATGGAATATTACTACGCTATAAAAAATGATGAGCATGATATGATGCTTTCAGAAAAACCTGGCAAGACTTACATGAACTGACGCCAAGTGAAATAAGCAGAACCAGGAAAATGTATATAGTAACAGCAATATTGTATGATGATCAACTCTGAATAACTTAGCTATTCTCAGCAATAAAATGATCTAAGACAATCCTAAAGGACTTATGATAAAAAAAAATGCTACACATCTCCAGAGAAGAACTGATAGAGCCTGAATGTATATTGAAGCATACTTTTTCTTTACTTTATTTTTCTTGATTTTTTTGTCTGTTTTCTTTCACAGCATGACTTACATGGAAATGTTTTGCATGACTGCACCTGTATAACCTATGTCAAATTGCTTGCCTTCTCAAAGAGGAAGGGAGGGGAGAGGAGTGAAAATTTGGAACTCAAAATTTGGGGAAAAAATGTTAAAATTGTTTTTACATGTAATTGAGGAAAAGTTAAAATACTTAATTTAAAAAAAGAAATTTAAGAATAGAAAGAAAACTTGTTATATTATCTTTGACTTCATATCCCAGTATGAAGAGGAAGAAATGAGCTATGAGAAATACTTCCCACGTCTCCCTACTTTCTCCCCAACCAAGACAATTTTATTAAGCATATAAATCACTATCAGATATAGAAAATGTCACTATCAGATATAGAAAATGTCATTTTGGCAGGCATCTATAAATTCAATATATGTTATTGCAGTGAAATCTTATTTATCTGGCAAAAGTAAATTTTCCAAATACCTGAAACCTTTTGAAACTTGGAGGCTTCCAGTGTCAAAACATGGTTTATTTTAGCAAATTTGATGGAAATCTTCCTAAAGTGTTTTGTTCACATTCTTGCTTTCTTACATGTAATCTTTTCTTTAACACTCAGTATTATGAAGATCTCTTAGTGTACTAATTCTGATATTTCTCCTTATTTCTTATAGAAATGAGTTTACCTCTTAACAGTCTCTTGGGCTTTCTTCTAGTTTGCCACTATAAATCTATTTGTTACCAAACAAGTTTCAAAATACTTTTATATAAATAAAAGCAAACTGGACTTCAAGAGTGAACCTAAAGGTTTTTCCTAGGAGAAAGAACAAGACTTCAGTGTTTGAAGTAACTTTCACAGGGCAATGAAAGTTATTTCAGCTGCTCAGAAAGCTTTTTTTGTTTATTTACTTTTTGACAGGGTTCTGAAGGGGTTGAAACTGTCCCAAGTCTTACCTCCAGGTAACTGGAATATTATAGGAATAACTGTTTTTACACAAGGCTTCCCTTTTTACAAACCACTACAACAACCTTTAAATGCTAAGCTTAGGCAGGAATTTATTTTCCTCCTCACAAAGTCCCGAGACTTTAGTAGAAGGAATCCCTCAGGAAGCATCACATTAAATTGATACTCTAGCATAGGACTAATACTATTGGTTCTTCTAAAGTATTTATTGAGCCTTAAGCTATCTATCTGGCACAAATGGCACCCTTGCCTTCTCTTACAATGACCAAGTACATTAGCCAGGAGGTTAAAGCACCTCTCCCTGAGAACAAATATACACCCTAGAAAGCTGCTATAGTTACAAAATAGCTGAACACTTCTAGAAATGAAATAGTTCATGTGCAAGGTCAAGAAGCTGAACCTCAATAGCTGCATGCCCAGATATTATCATAAAATTCATCTCAATATCTGGGTGCTACAAACAAAATAAAAGGCATGTCATCATTCACACTTGGGATGTGTGAAGGCCCCAATGAGGTATTAAGAGGCACCAACTACAGTGGCTGATGGAAGCTGCCAGGCCGGGCAGGACAAAGAAAAGCTAAAGCAGAGGAGAGATGGAAGGCCTGGGCAGCATTCTCCCACATAAAAAGCTGTATGTGCCTGCTCAGAACAAACTTTCCTGCCAGCAGAGTCCTGCAACCACAGTTGGAGCAAACTCCCCAGAAGCGGTAAATATCTCATGCCCGTGAATAACTGCCACATCTTTCTCAACATTGGGGGAGAGGGAAGGAACCATGATGGAACTAGAGCAGAATGAGAGAACTGACAAAGGAAACCACTGAAGAAAGGGGGCAAAACTTCGAGGTGGGGCTTTGGCACTGCTCCCAAAACACCAGGGACAAGCTTTCTGCATCTACATTATCTATCACCTTTGGGACAAATAGCACCTGGGACATTTTGTTCTCTGAAAAGCCCCTGAACACCATCTACAGTTTCACTGCCTGCCACCTGTTTCACCCTCGGACTCACTGCGTTCCCCAGATACCCAGAGGCAGGCAGCTCCTTAAAATCATAGATCTGATATTGCCTCATTCTCCCCTGTGACACTGCCAGTCAGCTCCAAAAGAAGCATGGAGCCTCCTGTGGAGATATAAGAGGAACTCCCTATTCAGATGAATCTCTCTTTAGGACCTGTCCCCTTCTCAATTTAACCTGAATAAATTCTTAATCACAGAATATCCTTTCTTATCCAGGCCCCTATTATGGAAAACTCCCATTTGGGATACCTTTTTTACTGGGACAAGTCCTCCTTTTCATATTGCTTATTGCACACAGCCCTCAATTGCCTACATTATGTACCAAATGGATAGTCTTTTCCAAAAGTTGAAGATTCCCCTCCAAAAAGCTGTATCTTCCGACTAGAAAACTCCCCTAAATTGGAGTAGAGTTCCTGTTTGCCATCTGCCAAAGTAAATGTCATTAGATGAACACTATCTACCTTAGTTCCTTCCACCTCTTGGTTTCCTAGGCATAGTACTCCTAATTCTGGACCTCTCTTACTCCACAAACTTAGTAGGAACAATTTTTTCTCTTGCCCATTTCTGTGGATAAACTCTTTTACTTCTAGCCACTCAAGGGTCAGGATGCCTACCCTTAAATTTCCCAAAGGGCTTGATGTTGGTTTGAAATAATGAAGTCCTTTTATAATAATCCCTACAATTTTCAAAGAAATAATTTTTAAAATGTGAATGCCAGACATCCTTCCAAAAATAAAAATGTGGCAGGAGGCTTCTGAGACTTTTCAACAAATTTTTTATTCATAATAGATATACTACCTCAAAGACTACAGACATATACATTCAACTTTTGACTGAGACCAAATAGCTTCATAAGTAGCTTCAGGTCCTGCCATCTAAACATGGATCTGAAATTGGATAAAAGGCTGTTCTAGAAAAAAAGTAAACAAAAGCAGGAACAGATACATCATGGATGCAAAACACGAATTTCTTACTCTTACCATTCAAATTATAAGTCATAGATAGATCATGGAAGAAAAATTTTACAAAATTTAATTAGAAACACTGAAATATATATGTATATATATTTTTTCTGTGCTTTTTTCCCAAATTATTTTAGTTTTCAACATTCATTTCCACAAGATTTTAAGTTACAAATTTTCCTCCCCATCTTTCCCCTACCCCCACCCCAAAATATCAAGCCTACTGAATACCTCACCTCTTCCCCCAATCTGCTGTCTCTTATATCCCACCCCATCCCCCTCTCAACTTTCTAGTAAGGCAAGATTCTGTAGCTCTAAAAGAGCTACAAAACAAAAATGCCCCACGTATAACTTGCCTTGCTCATAAATTTATCAGGTTTAGCATATTAAATTGAAAAGTACAGCTTATTCAGATAACTATAAATCATTCCTCTCTGCCTAGAACTAACTGTATTTTTGTTATGATGTATCTAATTAGTTCTGGGCAGTTTATAAGTAGCAAGGAAAAATTTTAGACCAAATACTCTGCATGACAGAAAAACAAAGTTATACGGAAATCTTGGCTTAGTGACCTCTATAGTGTTAAGTGCTTGTTTTCAGAAAATAAAAAAAGATATACCTCCCCCCAATTTTCCCTACACACACACACACACACACACACACACACACACACACACACACACACACACACACACACCACCGCGACTGCCACCACTGAATAAACTTTTTGTCATATGGACCTTAGTCTAATCAGTCGGACTTTCTGAGCTACTGTTAGACCTGTCTCTGCTTCCTGGGTGCCCTGTTTTCATCCTCACAATCCTAAAAACTACAGTTTGGTATGGCTGGATTGAGACAAGATTCTTTCACATAATCCCTTTAATCTATTTCTTCGTGTTTCTCTAAACATAGAAGTTTCTTTCACATGTTTTGGAACGTGGAGAAATCTAACACAAGAAATAAGAGTCACAGATATGTCATTCAAAGGTCTTGCCAATATGATGCAGGAGGAAATCAAGATAAGGCAATGGTATATGATGAAAATTGATCATATTTTATTCATAAATATATTTTTTGTTATTTGCAATTATATTCACATGGGAAGAGAGGTTAAGAAAACTCCCTGGAGAAAAAAATCTTTTTTATTAACAATTCTCAGATTATTTCTGTTGTTCTTCAAGGCTTTCCCCTCTCTGACAGGAGGAATTTTTCACAGTATGATCTATATCAAACCATCCATGCATCAGAAATCAATAAGCATTTACTAAAGCAATGTTCTATATCTTCTAACTACCTATCAAATTTGTATTATCAGAAAAGATCCCAAATTTAACATCTCCAAAACTGAACTCTTATCTTTTTCCCAAATTCTCCCTAATTCAAAGTCTCCCTATTCCTGTTGAAGATACCACCATCCTTCCAGTGTTTACATTTATAGAGTTCTTGTCAGTATGCTGAAGGAGGGAATTTACTTTCTTCCTTCTTTGCTTTTGGTGTCACCTACATTTATACCTACCAAAAAAAATCAGTGTAAAATCCTACGAAATCTTTCCATGCATTTTCTCAAATCCTTACAAACATAAGCACCTGCAGTCAAGAAAGATCACTGAATATATTCATTCGGCCATTATTTTATTTATTTATAACCAACATTGTAGAATATAAACTATCCAAAAGGAATTTGTTTTTGCAAGCGTGGTAGAAAAGCTCTTACTTTTTTTAGGCCCTTGGAGTTTGGGCCTAATGGTAGCATTCTCCCCTCCTAATGTAAGAGAATCATAGGAAACATCAGAAAATAAAGGCTAAATCTGGATCCGGAAGGAAATAAGAGAAACAAGGAAAATAACATTTCCTCCTCTAGTTTATGTTACTGGTATTCATTTTGGACAGAAGGTCAGTGTCTTTGCCAGGTAATTACACTGGGAATTGGCTGTAGAAGAACAGCATAAGTTTTACTCATCTCAATAAAGTCCTCCTCACAGAGGCCAGCAGGCTAATATTCATTGTTTTCCAACAGTTTTCCCTTCTATCCCTAGTTCTCTCTCCTGATCTAAGTTTTGAGTGCACCTAACACAGTTTGGTTTGGTGTTAATTGTTGAGAAAAGCTCCTTTTTTATGTTCCTATTGTGGCTACATTAGGAAGACTGGGTATAGCGGCAAGCACCCCAGCATCCCCAGGGTGTCTGCCAACACAGGTTCTTGGATCTGCTTTGATAAAGGAAAGCAACTCAAAGTGGGTTAACAAGCTTACTTTAATCAGTCAAATATGTATCGTTTACCTAGTTCAGGGGAAAAAGGTCAGCACCCCGAACTTCAGAGTATACAGACAGAATTATCAAGACAGAAACAGATCAAGTAGACAGATTTCCAAACTGTCCAACCATTACATCCATACCCAGTCAACATCTGGGTTTCCACATTCTGGGTTTTTCAAAGCCGGGGGACTCTCAACAACGGCTTCCCAGAATTCAGATCAAATCACAGAACACTTCTCAAAGTGAGCCCCAAAACAAAGCTACACATCAGGGCTTATATAGCCTTCTCCTGGCTCAGAGAATGTAACAACCTTATTGACTCACTGGCCAATCAAGAAGTATCTCCTGAAAAACAAGCCCCCACCCCAGGCTCCAGGTGCACTTTAGCCTAGGGGCAAGAAAGATCTTTAAATTTACATTCCCATTACACTGGGGAAATGACCTGAATAAGAGAAGTACTTGGTATTCATCAGCTTTTGCTGTTTATATGACAATATGCTTTGCTTACATCAAACACATGCTAAGTGGGGATGCCAAAGTGACCCTTGACCAGTATCTGAGCATGTTATCTGAAGCTTCCTCTAGACACGGTAGAAGACAAAGGCCTAGGTTGGCTTCTGCCAAGCCTGTCTGTGAAGGGCACTACTTCTCTAGAGATGGAATTTAAAATATGTAAAATTATAAAGCTGAATCTTAGAGCATGAAACTTTTATAGATCCTAATCTAAAGGACATTTTTTTTAAAAGAAAACATCACCTTTTCTTGCTTGTGCTAATGTGATTTCAGAGCATTCCTACTCTGCTCTCCATCAGCATTTTTTTCCCTAAGGAACTTTGTGTTCTCTGGAACTAGAATAGAGAAAGGTGATTCAGTACTGGGGGGTGGGAGGGGAGGGTTCACATGGTTGAAATAAAGGTATGGTTCTGATGAAATTTAACTTCTACCCAAAGGTTACAATTACTTTAGGTCTTTTCATATTTAAAGGGATTGGCTCAAACCAAGAAATAAATACTGGGCCTCCCAACACACCTTCTCTTAACAATGAGAGGTCCATGGAGGTTCATAGAGCTTAAAGAAAATTGAATTAATGACCTAAATTTCCAAATGGATGAAACCAAGATTCCCATGAGGGCGAAAAAGATTAGGAGTGCCCACAAATTTACATGCAATATATCTTGAATGCATTTCAAATTGCAGGTGAAATTTAAGTTTCTGAGTCATAAGTGAATATGCTGGGAAGTGTCAGAGCTAAGCAATTCAGCTGTACATAAATTTAACTACACAAATTATCCTACATATAAATTTCTTAGATCTATATTGAATATATTTCTTATAGCATACACAAATTAAAAGTGCAGCACAGTAAGTCACAGGCTTTTACACACAGGGAAAGAAGTCCAGAAATAGGCAATTTTTATGATAGTGAACAAGGGAAGTTTTTTTCCATGAGTTAAGGATACCAAAAGACCTGCTGCAGTGATCTGACAAGTAGGCACTGTTTCTTTCCATCCCTGAGGTAACTAATTATATCCACAAGTACAAACTTGTCTCCTGAGGAGAAAGTAAAAAGGATATGAGAAGTTTCTCTAACACTCTTGTTTCTTAGAAATGACTGAGGCATTCTTGAGAAAGAACATATGACATCGAAAGATGGATAGATGAGGGTTAGATAATAGCACAACTAAGTAGATTTGGAACTGTCTATATATAGCTGCATCCAGAAAGCTAAGAGTTGACTGTGTCAACCAAATAAGCATTTATTAAATGCCTACTATTCGATGCTAAACACTAGGGATACAAAGAAAGGTAAAAAGACAGTCCCTCCCTTAGAAAAGCTCACAATTTAATGGAGAATAAAACATGCAAATAACTATCTACAAACAAGCTACTGTCAGAATAAATAGGAAATAATCCACAGAGGGAAGGCACTGCATTGAGGATCGGGAAGGGCTTTCTATAGGTGGTGGAATTTTATCTGGGACCTGAAGTCAGGAGGTGATGAGGAGGGACAGCATTGCAGGTATGGGGGCAGCCAGTTAAAAAGCCCAGAGCTAAGAGATGGAATCTTCTCCAGGGAACAGCAGGGAGGTCAGTGTTGTACTGTAGAGTACTTGAGGAAGAGTAAAGTGTAAGAAGACTGGAAAGGCAATGGGGGACCAGGTTATGAAGAACTTTGAATGCCCCAAAGAGGATGTATACTTAATCCTGGAAGCGAAAGGACACAACTATAGTTTATTGAATTGGGGTGTGCCAAGGTCTTACCTGTGCTGAGAGTAGACCACTTTGACAGCTTGAAGAAAAATATAAACTCTCCAAAAGAAATGTTTTTGCAACCTCAGTAGAAAAACTCTCCCCTTTTTTAGACCCTTGGAGTTTGGGCTAAAATGAAGATAGAGTGGAGTGGGGGAGAGACTTGAGGCAGGCAGCCACACACCCCCGCCCCCCCCCAGCAAGCTATTGCAACAGTCTAGGTGTAAAGCGATGGGGACCCACACTAGGGTGGTTACAGTGTCAGAAGAGAGAATAGATCCTGCAGGGGGAAAATCAACAGGTCTTGGCAACAACTTGGATATGGGGGGTGGGAGAGAGTGAAGAGTCAAGGAGGACTCCTAGGTTGGGAGCCTGAAGGACTAGGAGGATGGCAAGAAGCATAGTAACTCTAGTCCCCTTTGACATGACAGTCCTCCAAACTCAAGTAAAGTATTCCCCCACCCCCATTTCTTTAATCCAAGCGAAACCTTTTTTGTTTTAAGCAGAGGGAAGGATAACACCAAAGGAAATAGGGAGACACACACAAAAAGGAAGCATTTGTTAATCACCTACTACATGCCAGGCACTGCGCTAATAAGCATGTTACAAATATTATCTCATTTGATCGTCACAACAGTCCTGCAAGGTAGGTGCTATTACTATCCCCATTTTATAGGTGAGGAAACTAAGACAGAGGTTAAGTGACTTGGCCAGAGCCCTACAGCTAGTAAATGTCTGAGGTTACACTTGAACTCAGGTCTATCTGATTCTGGGCCCAGGACTCTCAATCCACTGTGTCATCTATGCCAGGAAATGACAAAATGCACTCTCTCCCTTTCCTTAAAAAAGTGGAGGGAGAGGGAGTGCCACCACTATGGTACATGCAACATTACAAGTACTATCAGACTCAGTTGCTGTCCTAGTTAGGTTTTGCTGAATTACCTTTTTCTTTTTCACAAGGGATGGTTTCCTGGGTTAATGGAAAGGATTTTTTTTAATGAAGATGAAATAAAAACAAAAGACTATCAATAAAAATGGAACCAAAATTTAAATGTAGACTGAACTAGAAATTTTAGTATAAGTTAAACATGACCTCATAGACAGCACTGAGATTTGATAGAATAGAGGTCATGACCAGAATATGGTAATGGAAGGGCATTTGTTGTTGAGTCATTTCAGTAGTGTCTAATTCTTTGTGACTTTTTTGGGGGTTCTCTTGGCAAAGATACTGGAGTGGCTTGCCATTTCCTTCTCTAGCTCATTTTACAGATGAGGAAACTGAGGCAAACAGGGTTAAGTGACTTGCCCACGGTCACACAGCTTGTAAGTGTCTAAGGTCAGGGCCTCATGACTCCAGGCCTGGTACTCTATCCACTGTGCCACCTTGCTGGTTTTACCTTGTACAAAAGAAACATCTATACAGAGATGTTCCTACATACCCTGTATAGAAATCTATGAACCTGGTGAAAATATGGAAATCAGCTTAAAGAAAGAGGAAAGGTGAAGAAAATGTTTTCAGGATAGACAGGAAAGAAAGGAAGATGATATAACAAGATGAGTCATTTTCAAAATACAGAGATTTTACCTAAAATAGACTTCAAAATTACTATTAAAGAAAATTATAATAAAGATGGGGGTATTTATTCTGATATCTTTTAGAAGTTTAATTCAGCTACAGAAAGCAATGAAAGGAATTATTTTGCACTTTGGGGAGAAAAGAACCATGTCATCCTAAGGTTTTTAGTACCAAAGAAGGGCACATTGTTCAGTTTGAAGTCCATTCTCATTGATGGAGAAGATGGAAAAAACATACAAGTAGTATGGTTCAAATATGATAACAGAACCAGAAGGAACCTTCAAGATCATTTGGTCCAGCCTCCTCAATTTATAGATGAGAAATAAGGCCCAGAAAGTTAAATGACTTGTCCCAGGTCACACAGGTAGTAAGTGGATTTTGAACCCCTCCCTCTACATCTAATGTGTCTGGAATACAGTAGGTCCTTAACAAATGCCTGCTGATGTTACACCAACTTTCCTACATAGTGAGCTTTCTTTCCTCCTCGATTTCTATAACTTGTGACTTGTAAGAAGAGCCATGAGTCAGATTCAGGAAAACTTACTGTTCAGAAATGGCAGAGAAGCAGAAAGGTTCTTCTATTGCTGGGGACAGTAGAATTGTTGGACTTCATGAAAGGGACAGAATGGGGGTGCAGGGATAGGCACATCCTTTACAACTTTTTCTGCTGATAGAGCATGATTATTTATCGTAAGAGAATCACCTCATAAGGACAATGCAGAATTTGTGCTGGGCCCAGAACCTCTGGCCAGAATGTCAGCAATGGCCATTCTCTTTTAATCCCCCACTCCCTCCCACGTGCCCATCAGCAGCACTGTTACATTATTTTTTGGAAAAGGCACACTTGAGGGGAGGGGCTGAGCCAAATGCTGTATACAGCTCCAAGTGTAGCCAAGGTAAGGCTTCAGCTATCACACAGAGAACAAAGTCACTACTTTTATTAGGTTAAATACATTCTCTTTCTTTTACCTGACTCAGAACTTCACTTTGCTAATTTTGCAATGCTGATACTCAGTATGCTGGATCTGACATAAGTAATAACCAGTGACCTTGTCACTTACCACTACTCATCAAGTAGCATAAACTGTTTAGGGAAACAGGGAATAGTTTTACTACTCACTTTCTTGTCAACCCCCTTTCACTAAAAAAACTGCATCAATTTGAGTCAGAATAAAAATGATAAATATATTTAATTTGGCTAATTACAGCTGCACAGAAACTGGAGAATAAACTACAAACTTATCTTTACTCTTTGTACATATTTTCTTAAGGAGGAAAAGGAAATAAACCCTAAGTGCTGAGGAGAGCAAACTGAAGCTCTGGTGTAAAGAATGTTGCCTCTGCCTGGTCATGTGTCTCCTGCTACTGTTCTGCATGTGATGCGGTAAAGGGCATTAAAAAGACAGGCAGAAAGTTCTTCAGTGTTCCAGGGCTTGAGGCAGCCAGCACAAGGGCATCCAGACAGAAGTATCTGGAGGACCTCACAAGAAAATCCTCAACTTGGACTTGGTGCTGTACCTCCTCCATCACAGTGGCAAACACAATGGATAAGCAACATTTCCCCATTTTATGACGTACCAGATGTCTGATTGAGGAGTCCTTGAAAACTATTATCTCTATTCTATCTTTCAAGGAATCATGAATAATTCTGATGTATGAATGGGAAAATATATTGTCAGAATTAAGCTTTTAAAGTGGCATTTTGCTCTACCAAATTAAATGCTTTTTTTGGTCAACAAGCAATAAGCACAGCAGGTTCTTGTGTTCTCTACATCTTTCAGTTAAAGGTATAATAGTGACAAACTTGGAAATGTTTTACATGAATGCACAAGTATAAACTACATCAAATTACTTGCCTTCTGCACCTGGGGGGGAGAGGAGAGAGGGAAAGAGAATTTGGAACTCAAAAAAAATTTTTAAAACATTAAAAACTTTTTTCATGTAATTGAGGAAAAATAAAATATTAAATATATTTTTAATAAATAAATAAATGCATGATGGTAAAGAGGTGACAAGCAAGCAGCACGTGTGCCAAGTGAGCCAAAGTCACAATGGGTGACATCTAGGACAAGATTTTTGTTCAGAAGTGTCTATGATGCAGAGGCAAAAGATGTGAAAGGGAAGACAGGAATAAGCATTTATTAAGCCTTACTATGTGCTAGGCACTGTCTTAAGCACTTTAACAACTATGACCTCATTTGCTCCTTACAACCCTATGAAGTAGGGACTATTATTATCCTCATTTTATAGTTCAGGAAACTAAGGCAAAGTTTAAGTGACTTGCCCAGGATGACACCAAGGCCACATTTGAACTCAGGATTCCCTGACTCCAGGCCCAGCACTCAATCCACTTTGCCACCAAGCTGGGAGGAAAACACAAGCCTGGACCTAATCTGAGTAGACTCTGGCCAAAAGAGTGGTCAGCCTCCAGGGTTCTTTTACAAAATGCCAACAAAAGCAAAGACATGATCTTGATAAATAATGCACTGGCAGAATATTTGGAAAATCCCAAGTATATGCCTGGAACAAAAAATCATCTTCACCTTCATTAACAAAGTAAAAAGAACGGACTTGATAGCACTATCTCAAAAAAGCTACCAATGAATACTACTTATCTTTTGCCTTATTTGTTACAAAAATAGTTTCTTATGAAGTTATTTTTTGTCATAAACTATAACTTCACCCTCTTTACATTGGTTACATCAACTACAAAACTGTAATTATGAATCATTGTTTGAAAATTTTGTTTAGTTATCCTAAAAAAGGAATTACGTAGATTAGGAAAGCTTATATCTAAAAGATTTTTTCATGTTTTGTTAAAACTGCAGCAACCAAGTTCTCACACTTTTCTGTTTCTTTTAAAAGATATGATTAGGCTTAGCATTTGACTGAATTAGTCAAGTTTTAACTATTTTTATCAAAGGTGGTCCTCTCCACTTCAATATAAATGGTTTTAGATTAATTAGCATCATTAATGAAGAAAGTCTAATCTTATATGACTTTAACCCATTTTATAGTTCAGGAAACTGAGGCAGACAAAGGTTAAATGACTTGCCCAGAGTCACCCATGGCATGGAAGGAAAAAACTTGCCAATAATTTGCAAAATCCCATTTGTAAACCAATATACCTCAGCCTGTCCAAAGGCAAGGGCTGAAGCAGGCCAACTAAATTTGAAAAGTAAACTCTTCCAGTTTAAATTTCCTAATTTTCCAAGTGGTGAACAACCTAATCACAATTTTATTAAAATACTGTTTTTCAGTAACTGAAAGGCACTTCATTGTGTTTTTTTGTATGATAATCCTGAGTAAAGTACATCATCCCAATTTATAGTGTGGGTGATCTTTCAATGTCAAATATTCAAGCAACCTAGACTATTAGAGTACACAAATGAGTTCAGCTAGAAAGAATGGCCTCCTGTTGGGCTGTTTTATATCTGGTTTAAACCAAATTGTACCTTAGGATTGACTTTTAAAATCTACTGAATTTAAAGTCTGCAGACATGTTATATAGTATGTGAACTCCCATTTGGGAGGCCAGTTAAGATGTGCCACCAGCATAAGTTTGTAATGATGTGATTATAAGGCTGAATTTAATAATTAAACATTCTTCTGAATTAAAAAAAAAAAAGTGGTCAACTGCAGAATATCGCTTGAAAAATCCTATTATCTACTAATACCCTAATCAAGGACATCTTCAATGCATATGCAGATTGTTTTCATAAAACAATTTTTCTAACTTTATATAAATGGGAAAATAGGTATATAGGTCAAAAGTTATTGATATTTTGTTCCCTTGTAGGGATATTAATAAGATCCAAGATTTTTTTTCCATACCCATAAAATATTCTCTTCCCTTTCATATATCTTATAAATTGATCCTGCAATGCTTTCATAACTGTTGTCACCTTCGGCATGGGTTTCCTCTAGTTACATTTGGTCTAATTTGTTTGCTTTTCTATTATGTCTTTGTAAGGAACAGTTTGTTTTTAAAAAAAAATCTTGCAGGTATTTTCCATTTTTCTCCCATTTGTTATCCTCCTTCCTCTTCATCTTTCAATGCCCTTGGGCATTTAGTCAGCTTCTTGACAAAGTTTCTTTCCATATTTTTGTCTTCTACTATTTCTCTCTTCTTTATACTGTTCCACCTTCTATCATCTTTTTCCCTAAGATTTTGCAAATGAGTTTATATACTAAACCAGAGTTACCTTTGGCTGTTAGCCTTCTCCACTTGGCAAAGAAAGTATCTGCCTCAGAATGAGCCAGCTGGAGTTGGGTTCACAGTATACACTGATTCAGTGATGTATGATGTGAGCTGGCATCTTTTCACACTTTAAATTATAACTTTGTATTCTGAGTCTTTAAAACACCATCTTCCATCCACATTCTAATGATATCTTAATTTTGGACATTTGAGATAAATTAATCCAATGACCTTATTTTACAGAAGGAGGGATCAAAGCTGAGCAAGTTTCAATGACTGGTTCAAGGTAACACACTTAGCTGTTTGTACTCGGTCACATGCCCTCAGTGCTTGGTAGTCAGAAGGCACTGAATTCCAAAGAACAATCACTACATTTCAGCTACTCTGCCTGAAACATTATTTCATAATAGAAATAGTAACATGTCAGGCAGTCAAGTCAACAAACATTTATTAAGTGCCTACTATGTGCTAGGCACTGTACTAAGTGACAGAGATACAAAGGGGTTAAAGAGCCCCTTTTTCTCAAGGAGCTCACAGTCTGATTGAGGAGACAACATGGAACAGAGATTGGGAGGGAGAGTACTCCAGGCACCAGAGTCAGCCAGTGAAAATTCCAAGAGGAAGAGATGGAGTGATTTGTTAGAGGACCAGGAAGGAAGCCAGTGTCACAGGATAAAAGAGCACATGGGGGTGAATGGGAGGGGGAAGGTGTAAGGGGTGAGAAGTCTAGAAACATGGGAGGGGGGGAGTTTATGAAGGTCTTTGAATGCCAAACAGTATTATCTATTTCATGTTGTAAGTGATAGGGAGCCAATGGGATTGGGGTAAGGGGATGACAAGGTCAGAGCTGCACTAGAAAAATCAGTTTGGCACGGGGGGTGGGGGGGGAAGAGGGGAGGCACGGGGGCGGTGAGAGAGAGTGGGGGAGTGAGGAGTCCAGGAGGACTGCTAGGTTGTGAGACTGACGGAATAAAAGGATGGAAATAAGCAGAATAATAATAAGCAGTCCCTCTTCCACATGACAGTCCTTGAACTATAGTTGAGTTTCTTTCTTCCCCCACCCCTCAAGCACAGTAAACTATAAGAACACAAAAACAAATGAATTTTTTAAAAGACTAAAAACTCTAATCCATTTCATTCTTTGTCCAGAGCCAGAGCCTCAAAGACTTGTATTTCAGATTCTGAGAAGTATTCAGACTAATCTGAATTAGCAATTAAAATATGATGTAAACACAAGAGTAAAGCCTCTCTGAAAAATGAAAAAGTAATGTAAAGCTCAAGAAGAGTTTATAACATACCTTAAAAGAATTCAGATTTCTCAGAGAGAAAAGACACTTTGAATCAGGATATTAATGTAGGAAAAAAGAGTGGGGGTAGCAGAGGGAAATGACAGCACCTAGTAAGAGGAGAAATGATTCCATTTGTCCAATTCAGAAAAGATCTGTCTCTTATGGTGCCTTCTGGTATTGCGAGAAGTCTGTAAAGAAAACATATATCTAGACAGAGAAGAGAGATTGAAGAACCAGTGGTTAAAACCCAAAGCCCATCAAATACAAGTGCTCCTTCTCCTATCCTTATTTATCTCTTCCTAGCTGACCACTCCTAAGAGTGTATTTGTTCTATATCTGCACATTCCAAATAATATCAATATTCACTGTTCAGTCCATTGGAAGTACTCACAGATTGTGGTGGCTAAAAAATGTACTGCATGAAGTTTGTTTTTTATTGTTGTTTTCATTAAGAATAAGTTCACCCAGAGATCCAATGGCTAGGTATACACAAGGTCAAAAACAGAAAGGCCCTATATACACCCAAAATATTAACAGTCATACTTTTTGTAACATCAAAAAAATTGTTAACAATATAGATGCTAAGTAACATATGGCTAAACAAACTATGATGCATGAATATCATTAAGTATTACTATGCTGTAAGAAGAATGAATATGGAGAATTCAGAGAAATATGGGAAGCCATATAGCAACAGCCAATATTTATTATGCTTTAAAGTTTGCAAAACACTTTACATATGTTATTCAACTGATCCAGAGTCAAATAAGCAAAACCAGGAAGCCAACACATACAACATAAAAAGCTGGGACAGCTAGATGCCACAATGGATAGAGTGCTGGGCCTGGAATCAGGAAAACCTGAGTTGCAATCCAGTTTTGGACACTTACTAGCTCTGTGATCCTGAGCAAGTCATTTAACCTCCACTTACTTCAGTTTCCTCAAGGATAAAAATAGTACCTACTGCCTAACATTGTGAAGATCAAATGAGATCTTTGTAAAGTTTCTAGCACAGTGCCTGGCACATAGTAGGCTCTATATAAATGCTAATTATTGTTGTTGTTAGAAAAAACACTGTCATTTTAATGATCTATAAGTTTGGCCCTAGAGAAAAGTAGGGAAAAACATGTACCTCTCCCTCTCTGCAGGGGTATGTGATATTGCATATGCTGTCAATGCTGACTGGTTTGCCTGAACTGCTTCCCCCCCCCCCACCCTCACGCTCCCCCCCATTTAATTCTGGAAAGGTGTGAGAAGGCTCTATTTGGAAATACAGGTGATATAAAACTAAGGGAGATTTTTAAAAACACACCAAAAAAACCAGTGCAACTACTGGGTTTAGTTAAGTAGTTCTGCTTGAACTTGATCCAGTTACTGCCTGAGTATAGTAGTCTGGAGCTACAGCACTAAGTCCCATCATGAGGCCCTCTAGCAGGCTCCACCATTATCTGGAGTTGGAGGGTGGAGTGTCTGCACAGGAGGCAAGATTCTTAGATTCTCTACCACCTAAGTAAATTCGCCAAAAGGGAACCTATGATTAGGAGCAATTAAGGAGCAGAGAGGGAAAGAATTCACCTGGGTTGGTGGGAAGGGCACAATCTAAGCTGTGATTTAAAAGGATAAAAAGAATGCTGTGCCTAGGTCAAGTCAAACAGTTCACCTGGGTATCTAATCCCAAACACTAGTTAGGGATTGTGAAACGAAGGCCAGAACAGCATTCCAAAGCTTGTAAGAGATCAGAATGCAAGAAATCAGGAAAATGCTACTTTGGAAGTAACTCCTGTTTGGCACTGAAAGCCCTCTACAACCTGGCTCTGGTCTACCTTTCCAGGATGATCCCATTACTATTCCCCTTCACACATGCCACACTGCAGCCCAAGAGGCCTACTGCCTGCCTATTTCCCAGACAACAGGCCTTTCCACAGGCAGCTGGTTCCCTGTATCTGGAATGCTCTCCTTCCTCAACCGGGCCTGCTAAGACTCCCTGGAGAGCAGGGACCAGATGTCTCACTTTTTAACTTATATCCCCAGGATCTCAAACATTAAACACGTAGTAGGTGCTTAATAAATGCTTGATGAATGATTGAGCACAGAACATCAGAGAATAACAACCATCTCATGCAGTCTCCAAGACACCCTTTTTTTAATGGTGTTACACGGTTGGTCATCCCCCCCTCTAATTTCCACTCCTACCCCCACTGCCAACTTGGACAAAAAATTAATCTGAATAGGCTCATCATCAGAAAGTTGGCTACGAGATAATATTTTCCTTCAAAGCAACTAATGAAGCAATCTAATAAGCACTGGAGATGTGATCTGTAGTGAGAGGGAAATCATAGATCAATGCACTATCAAAGTAATAATTTCAGAACCAGTGAGATAATGCCAAATCTCTGGAGGACACAAATGGTGCTGCCTCTGTGATATATTTTAATGAGTACGGTAAAATGTCAGCACTTAAATATTTTTATCTACTTTGTGTATAAATTTCTCGATGGCAGGAATCCTCTATTGTTCAACTTTGTCTCCTACAGCGTCCTGCACATTGAAGTATTTGTTGAATGAATTTGCTACTGTGGAATTGTACAGATACTAAAGAAGGAAGGAGTCTCATTCTTTTTCTCCTTAAAGAGCACAATAAACATTTTTTAAGTGTGGGATCCACTGGGTTGAAGAAGAAACTTCATGATTTCCTTGTAAAAACTTTCCAAATCGGGGCGGCTAGGTGGCCAAGTTAGTAGAGTGCTGGCCCTGGAGTCAGGAGGACCTGAATTCATGTCCGGCCTCAGAAACTTAACACACACACAAACAAAAACCTAGCCGTGTGACCTTGGGCAAGTTACTTAACCCTAACTGCCCTCCAAAAAAGCAAAAAACAACAACAACAAACTTTCCAGATCAAGACAAGGGTTAGATCTGATAGGAAGTAAGACAGATAAAACACAGAGCACTTAAGTTACCTATAAGGGTTAGAGACTCAACACCTTGTTCCTCAAGCTTCTGATATATGAAAGCAAATGAGGGAACTTCTATTTCCTCTGTGTGAGAACTGGACTGTAGTTTTACTTTCTATAAAAAGAAGAAATGAAAATGAGAACAGGTACACATATGGAAAGCAGATATAGTGGATAGATTTGCATATACTACAAAGAATTAACCAACGATCATTTAGAAACTTTGATCACTTCTCGGAGCCAAAGTTCCTCAAGTACATCACAGAAGGCATCTTAGGCATCTTGTTGCATTATACTGTATCATTCCAGTCAGACACTATTATGTATATCAGAGCTGTCATTGCTGAGGTCCAAACCTGATTAAAATGTAAGTGGGAAATATTTTACAAAATAAATAAAAATACAATAGAATATAGATGTTAATATGTGCTTCTCTTGATCAATATGCTGCTGCAAGGATCTTTATACATAATTCATTTCTACTTGAGTTTGACATCACAGTTTTACATCACACACTGAGAAAAACAGACAAAACATTTTCGTGTCTATTCTGCTGTAGTAAAAAGTTCATTTATATTTTTGTAATCACAACAGCATTTTTTAAGAATTACTTACATCAGTTATATAAGAGAATCATAGAATCTTAGAGCAAGGGATTTAAAATAATCTAGTTTAATCTACAGATGGGGAAACTTTTAGGTCATTACGAAGATTTTTTTTTTAATTAACTCAGAAAAATTTTGGAAGGCTTCACATGTGGCTGAGCACATCAGTCTCAGAATACACTATGATTTTTGCAGGTCTGTTTTCTTATCTATAAAATGAGGAGGTTGGACTAGATTACATCTACATTACCTTCCAGGTATCAGTCTACAGGTAAAATATCATCATGAATAAACCCAAATCTCCTTATTAATGTCCTCTATAATTCAGCTACACAGAGAGCAAATTAGAGAACTCCTAAACTCCAAATATGGGCATTATAGTCCCTAAGTAATCACTAATTATTAAGAAAAACTTTTAACAATGTATTCCTATTCTTAGAATCGTTTTAGTTCGGACCTTAAAGTATTTATTTTTTTTGTAGTACTAGAGTTTAAATTATTGTAACAAACAAAATTGACCATAAATGCTGAATGCCAATTTTATAGTATAAAATAGTATCTAGGTATAAATTTTTTTTCTATTGGTACATACAGGAAACAGGATGTAATACACAAATAAGTAGGAGAGGAGGAAAATTGATGGGTCTTTTAGAAGGTAGGTGATTGTCACCACATGACCTAGTTTTAAAGTGACTACTCCCCTACTGAGTTATTCAGCCAGAATTTGAATGGCATATAATGTAATCAATATTATAAAGTGTACTATTTAAAGGAAGAGTTTCTTCCCCTGAAGATAGTTTTGCTAATCAAAATCAGGATTAACTATGCATGAAACTGTAAAGCCCCGTTAAACAGACTGTCCTTAGCGATTCAAGTGATAAGGACTAACAGGCACTGCCCATCCTACTTTCTATTCTTGGCTGGCTCTGTAACTGACTTTGGTCGTCTTGGACAACACTTCCTTTCTCCAAGCTTCGATTTCTCCAGTGGAAAATAGGAATAAAGGAAAAAGCTCCTAAAGATCGCAACAAGTTGACGGCCTGTCACAGCCCCGGCGGATCCCGTTGCGATTTCGCCCCGCTCCTCTCTGGCTCCGGTGTAACTCACTCCCTCTTAAAAACGACTTGTCTCCCATCTCCAAACTTCCAATTCCCGAGGCTCTGTGCGTTTCGGGAAGCTGATGCCCCGTGGACGGCAGAACCTGCCGCGACTTGTGCAAGCATTCCTACGACGGTCACAGCGCGGGGACCGAGCCCGCGGCTCCAGCGGACTGGCCGGATACCTGTGCCCTGCAGCACGCTTGGCCCGTCTCTCACGGAGCGCAAGGCGGCCCTTCCTCGTTCCTCTCCCTGATAACTTCTAAAGAAGCTGGGGGTATGGGGCCGGGGAAGAGCGCGTCTGGGACGTCCGGCACAAGTCGCTGGCCCTATCTCGGCCTCGATTTCCTCATCTGTAAAACGGGGGTCGTGGTGCCTCTGGGGATCTACTTCGCAGGGTCGTTGGTTCGCGTGAGCTAATAACGCCCGCGGAGCCCAGCGGGGCGCCCCAGGAAGGTCGGTTACGAGAACTATTACGGCTACGTAACTACTGGGGCGGGGAGGACGGGAGACCGCCGCCGGCCCCGTGGCGTGGGAAGGGCAGGAGCCGAAGGCAGCGGGTCCACGCGGGGCCTCCCAGGGCACCCCGCTTCTCCTGGGACATCCTCCCTGCCTGCCCCACCCCCGCCCCCTCCTCCTCCGCGTCCACCCCGCGGCGGAATTCATTCCCAGGGCGCGGCCCCGCCCCCGGCCCCGTCCCCAGCCCCAGCCCCTGACCTGCGCTCGGCCGTGACCCGTCCGACTCCTGCCCCTCGGTCAGCCACCTCCGCCCCCTCGGAAACTTAACGCCGAGAGTGAGTCAATCCGGCCCGACCCCGGCGGCCAGCCCCGCCTCCCGCCTGGCCTTCCGCCCCACAGAGCCCCAGCCTCCCTCCGCGGCCCCTCAGCCCCGGGACACCGCGGGCGCGCGCCGCGGAGCCCGCTGCTTCCCCCCTCCCCCCGCCCTGCGGCTGCGCGCGCTCCCCCTCCCCCGCCCTGTCAGCCTCCCCGCGCGCTCCCTCCGGCGCCGGCCGTTGCGCGCGCTCGGCCCCCCGCCCCCGCCGCCGCGCGCGCCCTCCTCCCCACCCCAGCTCGAGCAGTCCCAGCCCTGCCGGGTGCACGCCCTGCCACATCGGCCCCTCTCCCCTACCCGGCCCCGCGCACTGGCCCCTCTCCGTGACCTCGCCATCGTCCCCAGTCCCACTCCGCGCTCCCGCGCTCCTGTCCTCCAGCAGACCCTCACTCTCCTCGGCGCCCCCTGGTGCCGCTCCCACTTACCCCCAGCGGCCTCTCTGTCGGAGCCCCGCTCCTGGTGACCCGGGTCCGAGGCGCCCGCCGGAGGACCCCCCGGGACAGGGCGGGGGTGTCGGTCCGGGGCGCGCTAGCCCAGCTGACTCAGCTCTGGAGCCTCCAAGTCAAGGCTGCCTTGTACGAGAGTGAGCAGATGCGGGGAGGGCATCCCAGCATGGGGAGAGCTCCCCGAGCCGGCAGGCCCCGCACGTCCGTGGCATACCAGCCCACGAGGCGGAGCTTGCAGCCCGGGCCCGTCAGGCCACCGCGGCCGGGCGAGCGAGCCCCTGACGCCGCCCCTCGCCGCGCTCCCCCCGGCCTGGAAACCAGCGGAGGGCGGGAGGGGGCAGCTCCCCTCCCGAGGGGCCGAGCCCGCCTTCCTTCCCCCTTCCCCCCCCCCCCCCCGCGTGCGGCGCTCGTGGTCCAGCCTTCCCATCCCAGCCATCTCCCTCTCCATGCCCCCCGCGTAGGGGGCGCTTAATTAGTGCTGTCCTGCTCCCTCACCCAGCTCTCCATATAAAGCTTTCTTCACCAAGTTGTGAGTCACAAATACCAGGTCTCGGCAAAGTGCTCTGAAACTTTAAACCTCCAGAGAAATGTCAGCCACTGCCCGGGCACAGCGGGTCAGTCATGCATGCCCGAGTCACTAACCTGCTCATCTGCTCCCCTGCCGCGACCCAGGACAGAGACCCCCAAAGAGGTCAAGAAAGAGAAAAGATATTTACAGCAAGTGGCAAAATAAGGGAGTGTCCGTCAGGGAATATCTGGGAAATGATGGCATAGGAATGTCAGAAGTGAATACGTGGACAGGTACAGAGAAAACTGAATAGACATCTCTGAACTGATGCAAGTGACAAACAGGCAGAACCAGGAGAACAATTTATGTGTAACAGCAGCTTGATGAAGAAAAACTTTATTTGAAAGATTTGAGAACTCTGATGAGTGTGAGGACAAACCACAATTCCAGAGGACCAGAGATCAAGCACACCGCCTGTGACCTGTATTTTTGGACTTGGCCAATCAATACAGGAATTTGATTGGCTTGACTTTATATATTTTTAACAAGGGTTTTATTTTCTTTTTCTTTCTTTCTTTCTTTCTTTCTTTCTTTCTTTCTTTCTTTCTTTCTTTCTTTCTTTCTTTCTTTCTCTCTTTCTTTCTCTCTTTCTTTCTTTCTTTCCTTTTTTTCCTTCCTTCCTTTCCCCTTTTCTTCCTATTGGATGGGGTGAGGTAAGAGGGGGAGAAAATTAATGCTTGTCAAGTAAAAAACCATTCATTTTAAAAATACCAGTTATTTATAGCAAAAGTACTACTAGTAGGTGTGTCTTCAGTAGCAGTTTCCTATAATAAATCTGAAAATGAGAATTGAGATGCATTAGAGAGCTGCTCCTGGGCCAAGGGGAAAAAAAGGAATGTTAAAAGTTTTTATTTACAAGCAATTGAGGAAAAATAAAATAATTAAATACAAAAAACTGTAACTTCTTTAAAAAGAAAAAAAGACCATAGAATTTAGAGTTGAGAGGTATCTTTGAGATGTGTAGTCCAACCCCTTGCTAAATATCTACTTTGTTTCCCTTTGTATACTTACTCTCAAATATTCAAATGTATTTTCGATCCTACTTCAGAATTCCCACCAATAATGCAGATGGCATCCCATTCATACCTGCACATACTGTGTGACTCTTCTGTGTCTTCCCAAAAGTTAGCCACAAAGTGTCCACCCAAAACATTGGAGACCTTCCTCCTTTTAGCCTTTGTATTTATCTATTTTGATCACCCAGATCTGGCTTCATGACCTTTGCCTTCAAAATCCTTTTTCCCATTGTCTTTTTGCTGTTCCCACCTTGCTAATTACCAACCCTAGGCCACCTCACTGCAGTTCTCTACTTCTCTCAAGGGCTGAGCACTTATCAACCAAGGTTTAAAAGATGAGTTCTAAAGACAACTTAATCAACAAGTATTTGTTCTTTACCTACTTTGTCAGAGGCAGATAGCAAAGAAAATAGTCCTTTGTCTTCAAGAAATTTACATGTGGGGGAAGTGAAAAGGGAACAAATCAAACAGCAAATAATTACAAATTATGCAAACTTAATATTGTACAGCCATTTCTACAATAAGGGGAGTCGTTGAGGGGATTAGGAAAGATCTACTGGAGAAGATGGGCTTTGGGGAGTTTGGAAGGAAACTAAGAATTCTGAGGGTAATGAGGTGGTGAAGTGGATAGAGACCAAGTCAGGAGTCAGGAAGATCTGAGTTCAAATGTGACCTCAGACACTTCTAGCTGTGTGCCCTGGGAAAGTCACTTATTTGCCTCAGTTACCTCATCTGTAAAATGAGCTAGAGAAGGAAATGGCAAACTACTCCAGCATCTCTTCCAAGAAAACCCCAAATTGGGTCTCAAAAAGTTGGATACTACTGAAATATCTCAACAATAATAAGAACAAATGAAATTCTAATGCAGTATCTATGACTGGAAACACTCAGGACCAGTTGGCCTGTTACACTGTACCCAGCAGAGGATTCTCCAGTACCCAGAGGGAGACTGGGGAGTCTCAGCCATTGGCTCAAGCCCTCACCCGCTTTGTTACTCCCATTTCAAGGGTTAGCACCCCCAGTTTTACTTAACTCTTAACATCAAGTTAGCTTTTACAAAGGGGTTTACTTCAAAGATGTAACATTTTCCCTCAACACCTTCGTCATAATTCCCTTTCCCTTCTCGCCCCTCAATACCACTTTGGCCTCTGTGGAAGGAAAGATTAGGCCCACGATTTAGCTCAGTTCCTACATAGTATTATTCCCACTACTAAGTTCAAGTCCAAAACCCAGCTGGGCTGGCTAGCATCCCTAGACCCTTGCTCCTCACAGCTTGCTTCTGCTGGGCTGTCTGCAACATCTGGCCTGGATTTTTAGACTCCTGGATCCCCATGGCTTATGCTTCTGGTTCAGATCTGAGATTCTCTAGAATGGAAAGGAATGAGCAAAAATGCCAAATACGTAAGCTCATTTCTTGGAACCATATGGCCTAAAGTGTTGGTGGGGAGAAGGAAGCATACTCCGCCCCCCCCCCTACAACTTACTACATGGTATGAGTGAAAGAATTCTTCACCCTCAGACATAAATGTACAAAAACCCCTTCAGGTACTATCAAGCTGTTTTTAAAAGACTAGCTGTTTTGGTTACAGACCAATGGAAAAAGGCTACTCCCAACCATGCAGTAGTTCAACACAAAATGTCCACTCTTGCTACAGTGCTCCATTCTCCCAGAAGTAGTCCCCCTAGTGCCTTCCACAGGGGTGATACCATCTTAGGTGGTCTGAACATGCTCCAAACTCCCATTCCACCAAGATGGAAGAAGTGGATTCCAGGCATGGGGGGAGCAAGCGAACAGCCTGGGCAAATTACTAGTGGTAAGTAAGCCAGTTTAACTGGAACAGAGAATGCCCAAAGGGAATAATAGATAATAAATCTAGAAATGTAGGTTGAACCCAGATTGTTAAATGCTTTAAATACCAAATCAAAGTTTATATTTGATCCTGGTGGCCACCAGAGCAATTTGGGGCAGGATAGAGACATCGTCAGACTTTTGTATTACTGTTATTGCTTTGATAGCTGTGTGGAGGGTAAATTAAAGATTAATGTAAAAGCTTTACATTTGGCTTAAAAAATTAGAAGTACAAAATGGGGGAGGCATGTTTAGATAGCAGTTTGTTGGAAATAGAGCGCAATATGAATTAATGATTAATAGAATGATGTAACAGCCAGAAAAACTAACACCATCTTAATGTCCATTAAGAGAGGCACAGTATCCAGGGTTAGGGAAGTGATGATGCTATGTTGGTCAAATGAGATCTGGACAATGGTATTCAGTTCTAGATGTCACATTTGAGGGAAGACATTGATAAATTGGAGGGTATCCAGAGGAACATGACCAAGATGATGGAGCTTGGGCTAATGTTACATGAGGAGCAAATGAAGGAATTGTGCTTATGGATTTCCTCCTCTCTTAATTCCCCTCCCACTCTGAGATTCTGAGGTTCTCAGAGAACCATGTTGACTTATCTACTCCAAATTCTTTGTCATCTTACCTTGGCTTCAATGATATTACGCTCTCCTAATACTCCTTCTAGCTCTAAAGTAGTTAACTTTCAGGTTTGCAAAATCCTTTACATTTGTTATTTCATTTTATCCTCACAACAGCCCTGAGAGGTAGGTGGTATTATCTCCATTGTATACATCAGGAAACTAGGTCTGAAAGAGGTTAAGCGACTTGCCCAGGGACACACAGCTAATAAGTGGCTGAGGCAGGATTTGAACCCAGACTTTTCTGGCTTTGAGTCTAGGACCCTATCTACCATAATACCTACCTGCTTCTTCCATCACCACCTTTGATTAATCTTCCTCCTGTCTACTAGTGACTTCCTGGCTCCCCCCAAGGTATGTTCTTGACTTTCTTCTGTTTCTACACTCTTTCCCTTAACAATCTCATCCACTCCCATGGCTCCAATGATCACTTCCCAAATTTATATATCCCAACTAATTTATTCCCTGAGCTCTGATTTCCCATTTCTAACTAACTACCTGTTGGCTCTACCTGCATAATCACTCACACTCAACACACTTAAAACCGAATTTTAAAACCTTGGCCTCCGAAATCTAAGCCTAATCTCAATTTCCCTATTTCTGTTGATGGCACCACTGTTCCTAGTGCCCCAGGCTCAAACCTCATTTTTCACTCTTTTCTGCTTCTCATCCTCTATATTGAATTACTCTTCTAGCCCTATCTATTCTGCTTTGTCAATAACCCTCACATGGGTCTGCCCTCCTCTGTTTGCATTGCTATCAGTCTAGACCAATCCCTCATTACTGGATCACAGTAATAATAGCTTCTCAAATGGTTTCTTTTCCTCCAGGCTCTCTTACCTCTATTCTGTCTTTCATACAGCAACCAAAATCACCTTTCCATTGCACAAGTCACCTGTATACAAGGCTGTCTATTTCCTTTGGTATAAAATACAAACTCCTTAGCCTTGCAGTTAAGACCTCCGTGTGGCTCTAACCTACCTTCCCCTCCTGGCTTCACAGGACTTGCTTTCAGGGACTCTACAATCCATCCAAACTCTGCTGTTCACTGTTCTCCATAATTTTATCCTGACTTCTGTCTCTGTGTATCCTCACAGGTTATCTCGAATGCCGGAAACATATTCCCTGACCTGTATGTCTATTATACTACTACTTTTTCTTTAAGACTCCCTGTTGACCCCCCACATACTTGTTTGCATGTTGTCTCCCCCTTAGATTGTGAACTCCTCCCTTTGTGTCCCCAGGCTTAGCACGGAACCTGGTGCATAGCGGACACTTAATAAATGCTTGATGACTTCGGGGGAAAAAAGACTCCCTTCTTAGATTTTTAGAGCATTTTATCTAGAGACCCTTCTTACAGTCTACCTTGTAACAACTGTATCTGTATGTATATTCCATCTCCTCTTAAATTGTATCTCCTAGTGGGCAGAAACTTTGTTGTTTCTCACTTTTATATGATCAGCACCTAGTATAGTGCTTTGCACATAGTAAGCACTTTAGAAATTTAGTTGAATTAATCCTTAATTATAGTAAAACACATCTGTGTATTAGAGTAAGTTTTCAGTGACCTTACACCAGCTATTTCTTTATCTGATCCTTCTGAACTAGAACAGCACCTTGTCTTAATATTCTGATTTTTACTTTATTTTGAAAGTAGTTTCATGCATTTTAGTTTTTCAGAAACAACTGTGCGGTGAGGGTTTTGCACAATGAGTTCCTGAGTGCTGCCTTTTAAAATATCAGGATTCTAAACTGAAGTCCTTTGGGCCACAATTCCATCCAAGGATTCTATGTGAAGAACATTGCACAACCTGGTACCACTCAGCAAATTGCTTCTGGTTTCTTAGTGGGATCTTCCTCCTTCCCCTCTAAACCCTTAAGTATAGCAGCAGTAAAAGCAGCAGTGTTCAATATTGAAGAGGTAGCACCATAGTGTGGTCAGTGACAATTGATACAAATGGCATGCTGCTCGTCACAAAGGCAATGTCATCACTGTGTGGTCCAGGCGATATTAGCCCCCTGGTGCCAGGCAATGTGCTAGGTGAAGGGAATACAAAGGTAGTCCCTGCTCTCAAGGAGCTTACATTCTATCAGGGAGAGCAAACCATGTTAAATGAGGGTTGCTCATTTATAAATGGTGTACTGGGAAGTGGCTACTAGTACTGGTATATTTTAGTTCCAAACTCCCAAGTCTCTTGGAGAGATCATTCTGGGAGAGATAAAGATTTACAAAAATATCTCTATTAATATAGAGGATGCATTGTCTGACATATAAAAGGCATAGAATTCTATTCTAGGATTTCTGAAAAGAGGGATTAGGGTACAAAAACAATTAGATACTACTTGAAATAACACATCGGCCAGGAAAAATATAATGAGCTTCTGAAAGCCTAGGGGCAGTTGTCGTATGATATCTTCAGAAGAGTGCTAGATTGGAATCAGAGAATCAAAGTTCCATTCCCACAACTCACTACCTATATGGTCTTCAGCAAACCACTACCTCCCTTTGGGCCTCAGTTTCTCGATTTGTTAAATAAGTCAGTTGAACTAGATGGACTCCAAAGTCCCATCCAACTTTAAATCTGTGATCCTAAGACTAATTGTAGTGGTAGGGGAAAGTTAAGTTCAAGGCTCAGACAGGGAAGAGAAACAGTGGGAAATGCAGGGAAGGGAAGAGAATAAGCATTTCTATAGAGTAGAAATAGAAATACCTATAGAGTCTACTACGTATCAGTGTAAGTTGGATTTTAGTGTGTGTAAGGTGAAATTTTGTTATTCTTTCTTAAAGTTTAGTTTCCTAAGATCCATGGCCATACCAGTCTCTTATTTCCCAGGTTCATGGTTCAAAACATCTCCGCCATGCTTGTGCAGTGGTATGTAATAATAAATGATATAAACGTTTGTGCTTAAATGTAAATATCCACTGTGACTGCACAGGGAGATATAACAGTGAGATAATGTAAACTTGTGCGGCTATTGCTGGCAATATGCCTTCTTTGTTGCCCTATAAAGCAGGGGAGCACTGGTCAGTGAGTGGGGGAAACCTTAGGGTTAAATGCACAAGCTGGAGTGCTGTGTGTTCCTTAATCCGCCCTTATCAAGGCTTGGGGGGAATCTGTGTTTGCCTCAACCAGCCCCCATTGAGTCTTGAGGGGACTTAGGGGAGTGAACAAGCTGTGCTTTTCTTGATTGACCCCATCAGAAGATAGGGATAGTTGCGCCCCCCCCCCTTCTTGTTGGCCCCTGCAAGAAGGGTGATTGGGGAATGCCGTAGGAGTTGGTGCTTCCATTATCAGCAACCCTCATAGGAGAAGACTAGACTAGAATTAAGTAAGATTATTAACCCCTCTGAAGCTGTCTTCCTGTCCTTCCTGTCTGACTAGATCAAGAGTGAACCTGTGCTAGCAGCTCTTCTGTGTGTTAGTGTTACCTGTCTTACAATTAGTCACCAATTGCTAATCACTTTTTGTGCTAAGTGTTTTTACTAATAGTATCTTATTTGACCCTCACAATAACCCTGCAAAGTAGGTGCTATCTTCACCCCCATATTACAACTGAGGAAACGAGGCAGACAGAGATTAGGAGAGTTCCCTAGTGTCACACAACTAGTAAGTATCTGAGGGAGGATCGAATCCAGGTTTTCTGATCCTAGGCCAGTGCTCTATCCACTCCACCACCAGTTGCTAGATATAAAGGGAGGGTACTTACATGGTGAAGGGGTGCCAAATTGGGTAGGCTCTGGATCCTACAAAAAGCTAATGATGGAAACTTCTAAGCTGGGAACAAATCCTGAAGAATGATGGGTCTTCAGCAGCTGAAGCTGGCCAGCCCCTAGCTTATTTTGTGCAAACTAAGGCATCACTCACTCCTACTCATCAACCCCCCCTTAGATCCAACTTTATAGTGAGATTTCTCTCACTCTCTCAAAATCTCCTCCTATCTGGCTACTGATACCCTAATTTCTTTAGCTAGAAAAGGAGTAAAAGGCCTTTCATTCATACAAACGGTTCACTTGAATGAAACTCATTCCCATTCCAGATGTCATCAGTTCATCAACAAGTATAAATAACTGAATGAGATTACTTTTGTCCTATCAAAAGTAGAGTTATAAAACAGGAGACTGGGTGTTGCCAGTAAAATGGGCAGTAATTGACATGAATAGGATGGGAAGAGAGCATGAAAATGGGAGCACAGGAAATGAAAGACAGAAAGAGGGGAAAGAGAAGAAGAGAGGAGAAGAGCAGGAGAGAAGGAGGAGAAAGGTAAGAAAGGGGAAAAGAAGGCAGAAGGAAGGAAAGGAGAGGAGGGGAGGAGAAGAGAAGGAACAGGAGAGGGGAGAGAGAAGGGAGGAGAAAGGAAGGAATGGAGGAGGAAAGGAAGAGAGGGAAAAGATGGGGCAGAGGGAAGGAAAGGAAAGGAAAGGAGGGAAGGAGAAGAGTGGGAGGAGGTTGGCTCACTTCACAATTTTGCAAAGGGTCAACCCTGTTTACCTTAGAGGCCATTTCATAAATAGAAACTCGGTCAGGAGGTATTTTTGTCCTCCTCACCCATAGTGGCAGCTTGGTGGGGGGCAGGGAAAGAACGTTGCTTTTGAGCCACACGATACATACTAACATGCCTTCACATGATTTATGAATATTTTGCCTTTTTTTTCCCCCCAAGCCCAGCTTCTAATGATAAAGGAGCTTTATTCCCTAAGAATGGCAATGTGGTGTGGTGGAAAGATTTTTGGCTGTAGAGGCAGGAGACTCTATGCTCAAGTCTCAGTTCTCTTCTTACTAACTCTGTGAGATACTAACTACATCTACTCAATTTTCTGATCTGTCAAATGGGACACTCGGGCTAGAGCAATGGTTCCTAGTTTTTTTGCAGTTTGAGAAACCCTTACTTGTAATGTATATAGTTGGTTTGTATAGAACTGTCTACATGTTGTTTCCTACATTGGAATGTGAAATTATTGGAGAAGGCATCTTGTTTTTTGCCTTTTCTTGTATACCCAGATCTTAGCCCAATGTCTGATACATAATAATTGCTTAGTAAAACTTATCCACTATTAGTCAACTAATACTGATAGCATTTTGAGTTAGTGGGAATGAGTAGTAGATATATCTATTGCCTGAGAAAACATATAGCAAAAACTCTTCTGAATTTGATCATTCTTTTAAGTGATTTTCTATTTTATTAAGCACAATAACAATAATAATAGCTGGCATTTATATAGAACTTTGAGGTTTAAAAAGTACTTTACAAATACCCTCTTATTTTAACCTCACAACTAGGGGGTAAGATGTTATTATTATCCCCATTTTATGGATGGGAAAACTGAAGCAGGCAACAGTTCCCAAGGGAGGATGTGAACTACCATCTTCTTGACTCCAGATCTATCACTTAGCTACCTCATACTTTTTACCTAATACATATATCTATGAGACATACCATTTATTTAGTCTACAGAAGAAATGTGTAACCCATGAATCCATTAAAGGACAGATGGATCAGGTTGAATCTGGGAAGCTTATCAATAATAAAATCACAATCTATGGCTTATGCCCACACCCTGGGAACTTTTCATTTGGACTCCTTCCTTGATCTTATCTAGGTAACTTTTTTGCCAGCACAAAACTAATGAGGTATAGATTATAGATTATACACAGCAAGTTAAAAAAATTATCTAAGCCTCTAGAGTCTAGTGAGTCAAGAAAACATTCTCTTTTGATGAGTCCCATTTTTCCCAGAGACTGCTATAGTTGTTCTATATTTAGAGTGTCATCCCTGATACAGAGACCCTCCCCTACTCAAATGGGGATACTCAGGGGTCTGAGAGAATCTCAGAGAATCCAACAACCCTCCCCTATAGTGAGTCCCATCCATCTTTCAGAACTTACATAGACCACATGACAAAGTACTATTGAAGGGCAAGATCCAAGTCTGTTCCTCTACATCATGAATCTGTGCCTTCCTCCCTGGTCCTTGGCATGCATGGCCCAGGCACCCTCCCAACACTCTACCACTGCCCTCAGTCTGACAGGAATTGTAGATAAGAGCCCAGTACTCTCCTTACTGCATCCTACTTCCATAGTTACCATCTGCTTCCTGTGGCTTTGCAGCTTCCTACAGGAAGTCACAGCTCTATTAATTAGAAGGCATTTGTTGGGGCTAGTCAACACATTTCCAGCTCTGCTGTTATTCAGGCTGACAGTCCTGGCCTCTGACACACAGACCAAAAAAAAGGACCTTTTAGACAATTGTCAAGATCTCTGAACTCACCTTTCTCAATCAGTTTGGGTCCCTGGTTCTCACTCCTTGTTAAGTCAGAGTGATTTTCCCATTTGCAGGTTCTTCCCTCCTTTCTACTTATCTTATATTTCCAGTACAATAAATTATAATCCTCCTGCCTTGGGCTATAGCAATGGACCTGGATAAGGAGAACTGTGATCTCAAGAAAAGAAGCAGTATGCTCTAGAGCAGGAGTTCTTCATTTTTTTTTCTTTTATATTATGGGACCCTTTTGGCAGTCTAGTAAAGCCTATGGATCCCTTCTCAGAAGAATTTTTTAAATGCAGAAAATAAAATGCATAGAATTATCAAGGAAACCAATTGATATAATTATATATGCATATGTATGTATGTGTGTGTATTTTTTTTTAATTTTTATGTTCTTGGACCCCCTGGTTAAGAACCTTTGGTCTAGTGGAAAGTCAAAAGATTTGAAATCAGAAGGCCCAGCCTCAAATTAGGCATTACTTAGTTACCTACCTGATATCTTCAGAAAAGTCCCTTAATGTCTCTGGACCTCACTCTCCCCCTCTGCAGAATAACAGTGGGAGGGCTGAAAGTAGATGACATCTAAATCTAAATTTTCCAGCTCTCATTGCTCTCTATAACAAATATTGTTTGACTCTAAAGGGCCCTTTTTTGTCTCTCTATCTCTTGCAACTAGCACAATGTCTTGCTTGTAGTAGATGCTTCAGAAAAGCTTGTTTAATTTATGGAGAACAGGTATTCAGGAAGGCAAGACACTGTTAAAACTAAAAGGTAACACTGATGGTTGTCCCAACTGAAATCCTTTCCAAGGAGAGTTCCAAATAACCTGCCCAGCCCCTTTGTCCTGACTTGGAGAGAAGCCAATCCTCTCATTGTGAGGCCATGAAGGTTGCCTGCTTTAGCTAAACCAAGTTTCCATTGGCTGGTCTGAACTGCTCTAAGGGGAAGAAAAAGAGAAAGAAAACACATCCCCTAATTATCTTGTTACCTTCCAATTACCTACCAAAACAGTTATGTAGAATGATTTAAAATAAGCAGTATGAACTCAATCAGACTCTAGATGAATTAGACAAAACTGTCTAGCTCCAGCTGCTCTGCAAAGCAGTTGGGAGAACTGAACCTCTAAATCATTAAACTTTCCAAGAAGAGCAAAAGAAAAGGAAAAGGACTCATAGGTACAAAAATATTTATAGTTAATATTTGTGGTGGCAAAGAACTGAAAATAAGGGGGCACCTGTCAGTTGGGGAATAGCTAAACCCATTATCAAGTAGGAATGTAATGGAATACTTTCATGCTTTAAAGAAATGACAAAAGGAAGAGTTTCAGAGAAACCTGGAAAGATTTTTATGAACTGATGAAGGGTGAACTGAGCAGAACCAGGAGAATAATTTATGATTGTAAAGAGGGATTAGTCACTGAGCTCCCACTTGTAGAAGTGCCTGATGACATGGAATGGAAGGAGACCAGAATATAAATGGAGAGTCGAATATATGACTATTTCCAGTCTGCTATCTATATGGTGGAGAAACTGGTCTTTTATTGGCTACTACTAAACTAAAACTGGGTGTGCATTGAAAAGGCACTTGGCCAAATCCACAGGGTGTTACCAAATTTCTAGTAGAAAGGTAGAGATTGATTGAATAAATCCAGTCACCCCACCCCTCTTAAAGTGATTAAAAATGCTGCTCCCTGACTCAACCAGGTGAGAACATGTCTCAGATAATCAATCATCAGGTTTAGACTAAGTGCAAAAAAAACCCCTGAACAATTGAAATGATGTTATATAAGGGAGTGTTTCAATTGCCTGAGGAATCTTGGAAGTTTTCTGTGGGCCCCCTGTAAAACTAAGAAAAACTGGTCAGATTTGAGTGAGCAGGGAGACAGATTTGTTTTAGATAGTATCTTTTGAATGCACACTCAATTTGAGTTCAATAGCCAATAAAAAGTCCATTCCTTTAACCTGTGGACCAGAAACAGGGAATATATTGGCATGCTCCTGGTGAATCCCCTATATTACACATCATCAGATACTTCCAAAAGTGACTCACTTAATATATGTACTGCCCGCATTAGTCATTCCTCCATTACACAATAACTATATTTTAGAGAAAAATAACCTTAAAATACTGTAAGAATTGTAACCAGTGAAATGACAAATCACTATACTCCTAAGGAAGAGATGATGGACTTAATGTGCAGAAAAAGACAAACATTTTTGGACACAGAAATGTGGGGATTTAGGGGCGGCTAGGTGGTGCAGTGAATAGAGAACGGGCCTTAGAGTCAGAAGGACCTGAGTTCAAATCCGGCCTCAGACACTTAACACAAAACTAGCCGTGTGACCTTGGGCAAGTCACTTAACCCCAATTGCCCTGCCTTCCCCCCTCTAAAAAGCAAATAAATTAATTTAAAAAAAAAAGAAATGTGGGAATTTGCTTTGGTTGAATATGCATATTTGTTATAATGGTTTTGTTTTTCTTTTTTCCAATGGGAGAGAGTGGTATTGGGAAGGAGAGAAGGTATAATCCAAAAGAGAGGAAAACAGAGGAAGACCAGAAGTAATCCCAGAAAAACTAAATAGCATTGAATGTTGCAGCTCGATCTCATTATATACTTAAAAAGAAAACATGCTGTATATAAGAATTGCAGTTTCATGTACAATCCTTTTTCTGTTCTACTATGTATATGCAAATACCCATCCTATTTGGCATTTATTAATTTCAAAATAAAATTAATAAAAATGTAAGAACAATAAAATAGAGTTACATGTTGAATTTAATTGGTTGGTTGTTGTCCTATGTTTTTGAAGAGGACCAAAATGACATCACTATGCTTAAAGTCAAGTTTCAGTGTGTCCGACTGTGGCTGATCAGACCCATATGAGCTCAGAATTCTCCACCACAGGTTGGGCACAAATAGTCTGCATGAACATTTGGGGTGGAATCTCCAAATCTGCACATCCTGCATTTCCTTTGAGCTATTTCAATTTAGCTTTGCTCATAGAACACAGCACCTTCTCTGATGTGGGCACACCATGCTGAGTTTATTATATAATAAAACAATATTTTAATAATTTAATTTTGTAATAAATAAAAAATTTATATAAAAAAGATAACAAACTTTACATGATGGAAATTCCGTTTTATCTTTCAATCCCTCCCCCTTTCTGTTCTAAAATGTATGCAGAAATGCTCATTTTATTTTGTGTTTGTTTAGGTTCAGCATAAAAAAATAAAAATAAAATGAAAACAAAAGAGTGGCTAGTGACAGCATTTTACTCTGTCCTCTTGAGCTATGAGAGTACTGACCATGGTCAACATGGATAGATGGAATGAGCATTTATTAAGCATATGCCAGGCATTGTATGAATCGATTTAAAAGTATCTCATTTGATCCTCCCAACAACCCTGAGAGGTAGGTGCTGTTATTATTCCCATTTCAGAAAAGGGAGCTGAAACAAACATAGACTGACTTGCTCAGGTTCACATATCTAGTACGTGTCTGAAACCAGATCTGAACTCAATTCTTCCTGACTCAAGGGCCAGTACTCTGTCCACTTTACCACCTTGTTGCCTCTTTGTGAACTTGCTGCCTTGCTAGAACTAATGAGAAATTTTACATGACTCATTCACTAAGCTCCTTGGTGGCAGGGACTGTCATTTGGCTCTTTTTGTATCCCTAATGCTTAATACAATGCCTGCCATGTAGTAGACACTTGACAAATGTTTATTAATATTGATATACAAAAGTACTGCTGAGAATAAAACTAAAATGAAGGTACTCTCCAAACCACAGAACAAAATAATGAATAGAGAGGAAGAAGGTCAGGTGTTCTTTTTAACCCCTTTTGCTTTCTTTGCTCATCTGAAAAATTCAGAAAGGTTACTCACTCCCCAACCTTTGACCCTTAAACATCTGAGTTGTACTGTATCACGATCCTATGTTATGTCCAGTTTGGACTCGATGCCAACACCTCAAGTTACAAGATCTAGTGATCATGCTGTCTTCCTCTGCTCCCTGAAAACAGATATTTCATTTTCTCTCTGCCTGAGTCTTGGCATAGGCTTCATCACCTGGATTTGCTGTGGAAGAAACAAACCCTGGACTGAAAGATACCAGTGAAGACTCTTCTGGGTAGTCATTGGTCCAGTAATCTTGCTTAAGTTGCTCTTCTTTCAAACTCCAAACCATGATACTATTAAACTTTGATGGGATTCATGAAGTATTGGAACAAATATGTGTGATAGTAATGGCAATTAAAGATTCCCCTGTATTGGCTTGGTTTTCAAATTGATTGTGTTAAAACCCAGAGTTTGTTAATCCCACCTGTGGGATGGGCTTGTTGATGTGAAAAGAAAGTCCTGAACTGGGAGGAGCTGGTGACTTAGATTTGGAGAGACACTGGAGAGAGGTGGAAGATCTTTTTTTGGAAGCAGCACCTCGTGGAGAGAGAGAGAGAGACTAAGAGGATTGCTGGTGGCCGCTTTGAATTGCCCTGGACTTTTGAGACCTGCCCCCTGAGCTGCCAAGGACTGAGGAGACATGGCTGTTTTGCTGGTACTTTGTCTGTCTGTTTTGATGTTATTTTGCCAGATTTGTCCACTGGTGAAAGACTGTCCTGTTGAAGAAGTCCTGGAACCTGGCATTTGGTTAAGAAGGCCTGAGACTGTCCTGCAGACAGAGAGTGAATACTGTCCACTGGTGAGGGACAGTACTGTTGTTGCAGGGGTCTGGAGACTGTCCTGCAGACAGAATGAATACTGTCCACTGGTGAGGGACAGTACTGTTGTTGCAGGGGTCTGGGAGCCTTTCTGTTGGTTCAGAAGCCCTGAAGAAGGATTTTCTTGTTGTATGTTTACAGAAATCCTGGGAGAGGGCTTTGCTAATGTGTTCAGGGGTTCTAGGGCTGTTCTACAGACAGAGGATAAATTCATGAAGGGACTGGCAATGTATCTTATGGCCTTGCTAAGCCTTGTCTCTCCAGGAACTAAGATTGCTGAGAACTTGCCTCGTGTCAAGATGAAGAAAAGACCTCCATTTGGGTATTAAGTGCTGTGTTTAAACTTGATGTAACTCTGGGGTAGATTCAATTGTGATCCAGGGGTGGGGAACTTTTGACCTTTTTGTGTTCTATGGTTGAGCAAATGAATGTATTTTACTTATGTTTGGAAACTAATCTCCATTTGAGAAGAGGGGCTTTGTGGTGGACTTAATTAAGGTATAGCCTAGGGGTGGAGTAGTATTTAGAACAGGGACTTTGTAATTGATTGAATGATTGGAAGGTCCTGGGGTGGGGTAGTACTTGGAGATTATTTAATCACACTTAGTAAATGCTGTATTTTGAATGATGTCATGTTTTGATCTTCTCTGTTCTTGGTTTGTCACTGAATAAAATAGAGAGCACCTATGCTGGTATTTTGAACCTGGGAAGTTGCCTTTCTTTTGGCATTACATTACAATATGTGATGACAAGGAATGTGCTGGAGCCACAGTAATAAAATAATAATACATTGGAAGATAATGCACTATTGGTGGAGCTGTGAATTAGTCCAACCATCCTGGAGAAAAATTTGGAATTAGGCCAAAGCTAGCTCCAACCATGTGTCACATTCCATTCCAGCCATTTAATTGACATCTACCCTATTTCCTGATACACCCTTTGTATGACTGAAACTTGCCATGTGCCCTGCTACTACACGCACACTCACTACTACACCACCCTTCCATCCCTGGAATCATAATCCAATCAATACTTTCATAGCTAGCAGAAAGTACATGTCAAGCCAATATGCCTGTGCTTGCACTCATCACCCTCGTGACTCCCCAAAGCAAAACACCCCGCTGATGGCTCCTACTACCCTATCTGTATTGTCTTCTCTACTAAGATATAAGCTCTCAGAAACTTATAAAAAAAATCATTTTATTCCCAGTGCATTGCACATTTCCTTGTAAATAGTAGACATTTACTATTTTTTAATTGAAAAAGATAATTCACCTCTTTTTTTGAAAAAAGATTGAAAAAGATAACCACTACCTCAACTTTAGGACCCTAATACATAATTATTATTATTTTATTGATATCTCAGACACTTCTCTTTAAAATGGCCACAAAGTGCTATATGTCTTCCTTTATTATAATTTGCTATATATATATATATATAATGTAGATCATTAAAACTACCAATTTATGTTGGTGGACCTGTGAAATTAACTTGTCTGGAGCAGAAGCCTGCTTCCGTTTTCTTAGCAAGTAGTTGCTCAGCTAAGTTTGCCTCGGTGTCCATTTGTATATGACAAACTATAGAACTTTGGAATGAATAGAGGACAAAGACTGAAAAATGAAATTGAATTTCTGTCATGTGGAGTTTGTTTTCTTTTGTAAGTATATAATAAATTCAACAGGCAACTCTTTTGTTGATCTCACATTTTTATTAATTTTTATTTTGAGTTTAATAAACACCGAATAGGATGGGTATTTGCATGTGCATAATAGAACAGAAAAAGAGGATTGTACTTCAAAGATTCATATGTACATTAAAATGGAGAATCCTGAGATTAGTACTGGGGAAAATATGAAAACCAGAACTGTTTTATGATTATAGGATAGACATATATTACCTGATTATGGCTTAGTGATAGAAAATAAGAATTGATTATTAACCATAGGTTAAGTTGAGATCTCTTGCCAAGAAAGGGTCCAGCTGATGATCCAAATTGATATTGAGGTAAAAGAATAGACTTTTAAAGAGGCTGCACCTCTCTCTCCATTGTCACTTATTGTCAGGCAGATTTGACTAGCCAAAGACTGGATGAAGTTTTCGTTCCACTGCTTCCAAAAAGCCCAAGTGAATAAGGTATCCTTTGCTCTATACTGCCATCTACTGCTGAGAATACGTGGGAAAAAAAAGGCAGAAAATACTTCTCTGTATTGCTGGAGAATTCCTGTCCAAGAAATAGAGCTAGAGAGACTGTTGCCAAACTTAGATTATGGGTTGCTGCCTTTTCCTAAAAGAACCTAGCACTACTTCAGCACTACTTCAGGGATCAGCTAAGCTTAAAGCATAGGAAGTTGCAGGAAACAGTACAAAACTGAGCCAAGACAGCAATGGACACAATGACTACACGCAATATAAAAGGAAAAGAACAACCACAAAAGAAATTGAATGTTGTGTAGCTATAATTAGTGAAGAGAGAAGGGCATGTACCCCTCTCTTCTTTGTAGAAGTGTTGGACTATAGGTATAGATTAGAATATTGTATATGCTATAAGGTGAGCTTTTATTTTATCTACCTTATCACCAGCTCCCAAACTTCCCAGCCTGCCTTGGTGTTCCCCTTTTCCCTTCTTTCCAACTCATGCTCCCCTGTATGTGTTTGTCTTCCCCATTAGAATTTTAGCTCCTTGAGAGGAGGGGCTATTGCTTGCCTGTTGTTGTATTCCCAGTGCTTAGCCCAAGACTAGAAACATATCAAGCTGTTAATAAATGTGTTTTCATTCATACAGACTTAGTGAATGTGCTCATTAATTTTGCTGGACTTCTTTTTATGTCTCTTTTTAATCCTTTGTTACAAAGTATGACTTTCTTGGGGAAGACAGAAGAGAGGTGGATTTGTAAATAAAAATAATATTCTTTACAACAATAAAAAATTTTAAGCACTTGCTACTTGATTAGGGTTCTACTTTAAAAAAAAATCATAACTTTTAAAGACTTGAAATGCTTTTCTCTAACCAATAAAACTATGCAATACCATAGCATTGCACAAGACAGAGTTAAAAGCAGAAAAAATGACCAGGAATGGTTGTTCATGTTTATAAATCCTAGTAACCAGATAGGCTGAGGTTTGAGGATCACTTGCAGTAAGGCTATAGCCTTGATTGATTCAGTGTCCACACTAAGACTGGTACCAGGATGATGAGTTCCTGGGAGTTCTAGAGGAAATGGGAGAAAGATGGGGAAGGGGGAGAAGGGAGGAGGGTTTTCTCCAGGCTGCCTAAGGAGAGACAAATCAGCCCAGGTCAGAAATGAGCAGGACAAAGCTTGTGGTCTTTGATCCCAGAATTGGGATCAGGCTCCTGAGGGACTGCTGTCCTTCCATTCTGGGCAAATTTGGGAGACCCAGTCTCAGTTACAAAAATAAAAAGTAGAAAAAAATGAAGGTCAATAGAGATATAAATTAGAGTTGTCGGAATTCAGTTATACCTTCACATGGGAACTGTTCCCCATATACTGTTTCTATTACCTTATCTAGATGAGTATTAAATGTTCTAGGAATGAAATTCTATCTAATGTGCCCCAGTTACAGATATTAATGTATTTCTCTTGTAAGAAAAAGTTTATTATGTTTAATATGAAAACATTAAATCAATCCAGCAAAGGAAATAACACCAACTCGCTTATCCACTATGTCAAAGATACTAAAAGCTCATATTTCCTTTCTTGTTTGCCATGTAATTCTCCAGATTTGTTTCCTTTACTGTTTGTGACCATGTAGGAGTGAGAGGAACACGTGATCTATACCCTATCATATTTTCAGTTTCAAGAGGTCTTATGTCAAGTCACGTATGAAAGTCACCTTAAGCTCCTGGGGAATCACTGCCCTCTGACAACTGGAGTAGCCCTAGTCCATGTCCAGGAAATGCCCCATTTAGTATTTCTGAATTTCCTTGGGAGCAGGCAGTCTCTGGGTTGACCTTGGGGCAAATTTCCTAGATTTCTTCAAGACAGTCTAGGGGCATGGGGCAAGGGGAAGTATGTAGAGGGTCAGTGAGGTCCTGCAATAATAGTGGAGATCAGTGGAGATAGTGTTAATACCTTAATACCAGCAGTCTTAATACCTGCAGTTTAGTTACCATAGACACTAAGCACCCTATTATGGTGGTTGCCACGCAAGAAGCCCTACTAACAATAGTTAACATTTATATCATACTTAAAGTTTACAGAACAATCTCATTTAAGCCCCACAGTAAACGTGGGAGGTAGGTGCTATGGGTATTATCTATATTCACGTGCAGGAGGGAGAGGAATCTTGTACTCTTACCCTATTGTCAATTTTAAGAGATTGAGCAACATCTAAATATGCCCCTTCTCTCCTCTGATAATGGCTCTGAATTCAGCAAGTCTTTTGCATAGCTGTCTGTGCCTGGAAAGTGCTTCTTCACCTCCACTCTTACTTTATCTAGCTTCATTCAAGGCTCAGCTCATATGCCACTTTCTATAGGAAGCCTTACCCTATTAAAATTACCCCATATACATACATATATGTGTGTGTATATGTATAGATATAGAGATATATACACACATATGAGGGCAAGGTTGAAACCACCCATTTTAGCTCTGATGAGTGAGAACATATTCAGATCAAGTTCTAATTTTTACATATAATAAATATTGAAATATATCACATAATATAATCATTACAGGCCTACCTTGTTTTGCTGTGCTTTGCTCTATTTCTCTTTGTAGATACTGTATCTTTTACAAAGTGAAGGTTTGTGGCGGCCCTGCATCAAGCAAGTCTATCGCCACCATTTTTCCAACGGCACACGCTCACATTGTGTTCTTGTGTTGACATTTTGGTAATTTTCACAATATTTCGAACTTTTTCATTATTGTTATATCTGTTATGGTGATCTGTGATCACTGATCTCTGACATTACTATGATAACTGTTTTGAGGCATCACAAACCTTGCCCATATGAGCCCATGAACTTAAAGTGATAAAAGTTGTGTGTGTTCTGGCTGCTCCACTAATTGGCTATCTGGTCTCTTTCCTTCTCCTTGGCCTCCCTATTTATTCCCTGAGACACAACAATATTGAAATTAGGTCAATTCATAACCCTATAATGGTCTCTAAGTGTTCAAGTGAAAGGAAGAGTAAATCTACGTGGCAAACTTCATTGTTGTCTTATTTTGAGAAATTGATTCACAGCTAGGTGTTGCAGTGGAAACAGCATTGCCCTTGGAATCAGGAGAACCTGAGTTCGAATCCAGTTTCAGACACTTACTAGCTATGTGACCCTGGGCAAGTCACTTAACCTTGGTTGCCACAGCCATCCCAACTTTCAGCAAAAACCACCCTGATTCATCCAGCAGCCAGCATCACTGAGCCAAGACCCTTCATGAGCAAAAAAAAGATTGACTCACTGAAGGCTCAGAAGGTGGTTAGGATCTTTTAGCAATAAAGTATTTTTTAAAAAATTAAGGTATGTACATTGTTTTTTTAGACATAATACTATTGCATACTTAACAGACTACAGTAGTATAAACATTACTTTTACATGTATTGGATATCAAAAACTTCATGTGCTTGCTTCATTGTTGTTGACTTTGTTTCCGTGGTCTGGAACTGAACCTGCAATATCTCCAAGGTATGCCTGTATATATATTATTATAATACTAATTATCTAATTAGATAAACTATCTCAGAACTGGAGGTAGAGATTCTGAGTCTGGGTTCCAGAGGTTGGAGCAGGCATTGAATGTACCTTTAAAGAACAAAGGGAAGTCTGAGCTGTGTCACAGAAGGAGATATTAAAAAGAATCACTGGTTCTCCAGGTATCTCACAGTGGGAGGACCCCAGGGGAAAGGAAGTACTGAGCATTTCCCAACTTTCCCACCTTAAGCCTGTGTTTCTACAGACATTACAGTATAATCTGCTGTTTCATTACTCCAATGTTTCCAGGAAACTGAATTTTACCACAAATAGGCCAGGGGTTAGAGGTAGATAGAAAAGTTAGGTTAGGCAGAGAGCCCAGCCTCTACCCAAGTTTAGCAATTTTCCTAATGGGCCTCAGAGAAACAGGGATTCAAATAAGAATTCTTTTCTAAAGCAGAACAGGTGGGAAACAAGTTGGCCTTTGGAACAATTATATTGCCCCTATATTTAAAATGAGCCACTTTTTACTACAAGGTATTGTTACTTTTATCCATCTATTTACATGTTATATCCACTCATCTTCCCTGTTTACCCCGTTTACCCCCCAGCAGAGGATTGTAAACATCTTTAAGTCAGGCACTTTCTCATTTTTGTCTCTGCATTCCCCAGGACATTACATATGGACTAGATCTGTGATTTCTTTGCTATGAGAACTCCTGGCAAGTAAACTTCCTCCACTAATTCAAGTCAGCAACTATTCTCTGACAGTCCTAAAGGAGTTGCCTGGAAGCCATGACAGATTGAGTGATACACCCAAGGTCACACAGTCACAATGTGTCAGGCAGGACTTTAACCCAAGACTCCTAGATTCCAAGTTGGCATCATTCCTCTCTCTATCTACTATGATACCATTGCTAAATGCTTGTTGGATCAGAAGCAACACCTGGAGAGAAGGGGCCTGCCATTCCTGCACCAACAACCACCAATGGGCAGGGAAACCCAAGACTCCTGGGAACAGCCAAACTGTCAAACCACTGAACCTGCTCCTTCTTCCTTTTGAAGAAATGCAATCTGTCACTGGCAGCTGTATGTGCTATCTCTCTCTCTCTCTCTCTCTCTCTCTCTCTCTCTCTCTCTCTCTCTCTCTCTCTCTCTCTCTCTCTCTCTTTCTCTCTCTCTTTCTCTCTATCTCTCTCTCACATACACACACACACACACACCCCTTCTCAGAAGTCAAAGCTCCTGAAGACACAGAAAAGAAAGTCCTAAACAAATCGCCATCAAATAGATGGACATCAGAAATAGATAAGGTTTTGTTAAAAGAAATTACACTAATGATGCATTACCATCTTCCTGAGTGTTGCTTTGGTCCTGGAATCAGGCAGGAAGACTTGATTTCAAATCTGTCCTGAGACACTTACTAGCTGTATGACCCTGGGAAAGTCATTTAACCCTTTTGCCTCAGTTTCCCCCTCAGTAAAATGAGGATAATAATACCTACCTCACAGTATGAGATGATATTTGTAAAGTATTTAGTATAGATCCTGGCATGTAGTAGGCGCTTAATACATGTCTTTCTTTCTTGCCACTACTCAATATGGATCATCGGGATTTTCCATTTGTTTTGCAGCTGAAACCTCCACTATATACTGTCTCCCCCTAATTATATATAATGTGAGCTCCTTGAGAGCAGGGTCTGATTTTTCTATTCATATTCCCACTGCTTAACTAGTACAGTGCTTTGTACATAATTATTATATTAAATATTAATATTGATTAATTAATAATTAATTGATATTAAAATTCTTTTTCATTCATTCACTTATTGGAAATGACTTGCCCATGAATGAGGCAGGATTCAAACCCAGGTTTCTTGATAACAAGTCTATTCAATCCACTAACTTGGGCTCCCTCTCAAAGAGAATACTTATTCTACCTTTCTCTACAGCAGAAGTGTCCATCAGGCTAAACCAGATGAAAATATAATTGGGAAATGTTTAACAAAATAAATTAAAAATACTATAGGACACAGACAATGCAACTTTCTGAGTCAATACCTGGCCTGCAGCAATCTGTTTCTCTTTGCATTTTACCAAGAAATCTCTCACAGGAAATACTGGCTAGTTTCATTTCCTTTGCAAAATTTTTATATTGTAAACAGAGAATTCCACCCTGAAAAATGATGAGTCTGAGGTCAGGAGTTCTTCCCACTTATTTTTCCCCTGTTGACTATATTCAGATTCTTTCTTTGGGTAGAATGAGAGGAGCTTAATGGGCTCAGAGCGCCTGACATTTTATTTTCTCTATAACAAGGGTTCTTTATTTGAATATTTTAAAAATATGTTGATAATGTATTTCAATATAATTGTTTTCTTTTGTAATCTTACGTAGTTTACTTTATGTGTGGAAAAACATTCTGAGTATGGATCTCTAGCTTTCAACAGACATTGCCAAAGGGGGCCATGATACACACAAAAAAGATTAAGAACCAGGGGTGTCTAGGTGGCTCAGTGAATAGAGCACCAGCCCTGAAGTCAGGAGGACCTGAGTTCAAATCCAGCCTCAGACACTTAATACTTACTAGCCTTGTGACCTTGGGCAAGTCACTTAACCTCAATTGCCCTGCTCTCCCCTCTCCAAAATGCAAAAAAAAAAAAAAAAAAGATTAAAAACCATTGGTCTATAAGTAGAGGAGCATCGTGGGCCAGGGGTTAGAGTTTGGATCAATCAATCAACAAACATTTATTTATCACCTACTTTGTACTAGGCACTGTGCTGAATACCTTCAGATGCTACTTATGTATGTAACCAAAGGAGAGTCTTCACCTATCATCATCATCATCATCATCACAGCACCTGTTTCATCGGATTGTCTTGAGGATCAAATGAAATGTCCTTAAAGTGCTTTGCAAACTTTAAAGTACTTCATTTGTTGTTGTTCACTTGGTTCAGTCATGTCTGACTCTCTGTGACCCCATTTGGAGTTTTCTTGGCAAAGATAGTGGAGTGGTTTGTCATTTCCTTCTCCAGTTCATTTTATAGATGAGGAAACTGAAGCAAACAGGGTGAAGTGACTTGTCCAGGATCATACAGCTAGTAAGTTTCTGAGGTCGGATTTGAATTCATGAAGACGAGGCTAGCTGTTATTAGAAGTATATTTGAGGACTCGTTTGAAAGTTTTCCTAAGATTCTTTTATATTTTAAGGCTCAGGAAAAAAAAAATCATATTTCAGAAAATAATGCTATATCTCCCTCCCCTTTCCCCCTTAAAATGCTTAGAATTCATCAGGAGTGGAAACAGTGAAAAGACAGGGTGGTAGGTGGAGCTCTGGGGGCTGGGTTGCAGGAAGAGCTTGCTGTATCTCCACACAGATAAGCTGATGATGAAAAACATATGGAAGGAAATAAAGGGGAAAGGGAGGAGCACTCCTTCGTGCAAACTGGGACAAGATAAATATTGATAAATGGTGAGACTATCAAGCTTCCATCAAGGTTTTATTTTCTTTGTCTTTTACCCGCTGACAGAGAAGTGACTAATACTTCAAAACACGTTTCCTCCCGAGTAAAGCAGCTTTATGTGTTGCTGTGATTCGTGGCCAATCTGATGTTAATGGGCCTTTCTGAACATAGCTAGACTGTCTCACGGAAAAGAGCTGTATCTGATGGCCTTCCAGCATGGTAGAACATGCTAGAGACTGTTTTTGCTAACCTAGCCTGAGAACCCAGGCTCACCTCCAAGGTATAAATAAGGAGACGTTAGTGGAGGAAATGACTGGACAGACTTCCTATAAATAGCAATAGCCTGATGTGCTGTGAAACTGGATAAAGTGACCAAGTACTAGAAGAGAGACTGGACCTATGATTTTATTTCTGTGGGGGAGTCCCAGGTGAAGGAACTCCCCTTACTAGCAATAATTATAACCACCATTTATGTAGTGCTTTAAGATTCGCAAAGTAGTTTGCATTGCATTACCTTCTCTTAAACGTAAAAACACAGAGGTATCTAGAGCACTGAGTGGTTATGTGACTTGCCCAGAGTCACACAGCCAATATATGAGAAGCGGGGCTTGAACCCAGGCCTTTCTGTCTTAGAGATCAGCTCTCTGTCTGCTATACCATACAAGTACTAGGGTGAGGATGGGAATTTATAAATGAGTTGCCATGACAATAAGTGTAGCCAGTGAAAGAATTGGAAATTGAAAGGATGCCCATCAATTGGGGAATGGCTGAGCAAGTTGTGGGATATGATTATAATGGAATACTATTGTGCTATAAGAAATGATGAGGATGATTTCAGAAAAACCTGGGAAGACTTACATGAACTGATACAAAGTGAAGTGAGCAGAACCAAGGACATTGTACATAGTAGCAGCAATATTGTATAACAATCAACTGTGAATGACTTAGCTGTTCTCAGCAATTCGAGACAGTTCCAAAAGACTCATATGATGAAGAATGCTATCCACGTCCAGAAAAAGAACTTATGGAGTCTGAATGCAGAATCAAAGCACACTGTTTTTCACTTCATTTTTTTCAGGTTTTTCTTTTTTTTGGGAGGGGGGTGGTCTATGTCTTCTTTCACAACATGACCAATATAGAAATGTTTTACCTGATTACACACATATAACCTATATCAAACTGCTTATCATCTTAGGGAGGGAAGGAGAGGAGAGAATTTGGGACTCAAAATTTTAAAAATTAATGTTGTTGTTACATGTAATTAAGAAAAATAAAATATTTAAAATAAGGGGGAGGGGATAAGTATAGCCAGTAAGTGCTATAGATCCCAAATAAAATAACATCCCAGAAATTGGGGGCAAGGTCAGAAAATGTCACTCTCTAAAGTATCTTCCCCCCTTCTCATCTTTTGTAAATGCACTGCCAGTAAATTTGGAGGTTAGTTCCTAAATGGGCCTAGGGTGTCTCTCTAAAGAGAACATGTGATTTAATTCTTAACTCACGTATGATAAATTTTTATCGTGGCAATTGTAACATCTGTTAGGAAGGCTCTAGTGACATAGGAAACAATGCGATGCTGTGGAAAGAATGCATTTATTATTGTGCCATACCAAATGATGACACAAACAGTTTCAGAGGAAGCTGAGAAGACCCCAATGAACTAATGTAAGGGAAGTGAGCAGAACACTAGGAGAACAATTTGTACAATAACATTATGGAGAAAAATAACTTTGAAAGACTTTAGAATTCTGATGGAAACAGAAAGCCCTAAGTTCAAATGAATGAAGATGAATTATATCAATTATACCTTCAGAAAGATGATTAACTTAAAATGCAGGAAAATATATACATTTTTAGACATGGCTAATATGGAAAATTATTGAACTATGAACCTATGGGTTTTATTCTTTTATTTGCTCAAATGGGGAAGGATAGTGGGAATTATATATATATATATATGCACATATATGTACACACATATGTATCTATATTTATCTTTGAAAAAGTACATTATCTGAAGTCAGAAAATCTGGGCTTGAATCCTAGCCATGCTGTTTAATTTATTAAGTGACCTTGAAATGACTTAGATAACCTCTCTAGGCCTCATTTTCTCATCTGTAAAATGGGAGATTTGGATCAGACAATCTTTAAGCTCAATTCCAGCTCTTAATTTATGGTCCTACCAAATTGTTGGTAGCTGGTAGGAATTATTGGATAGAGGTAGTGTGGGGAAGTAGAGTATTAAGCTTGGAGATGAGAGGCTCTTAGGAGCTGTGTGAACTTGGGCATGTTGGATAACCTCTTGGTGCCACAGGTAACTCAATCCATAGGATTTATCTTGTAAGGCATGACCTGAATGTTGGTATCAGCTGTTTGTGAAGGAAGTTACAACACAAGGAATTCTCTGCTGATGAAATTGTATATATCTTTTCCCTGTTATATAAGGAATGCTGAAAAAGGAAGTAGAATGGCCAGGATTTGTCCAACATTGACAAGTAGAGAAGAAAGGTGAATATGAGCTCCTTTGACAAAGATAGATTCCCCAGAGTAGAGGGTAATCCATCAGATACTTAGCTTGGTCAGAATACGACTTGAGAACACCCAAAATATATTGGAAACAGAGCCCAAGATGGCGGAGTAAGGGCAGGAACTTGCCTGAACTCTTCCAATTCTCCTCTAAACAAATTTAAAATAATATCTGAAAATGAATTCTGGAGTCATGGCATTAAACAATTTTCTAGCCCAAGACAACTTAGAAGGTGGACAGGAAAGGTCTGTCTCACCGGGGTGAGAGTAGAACACAGTCCAGTGCTGGCCGAGGTAAACCAGCTGCAGGCCGCACCATGGCAAGCCAGTGTAGATCTTGGAGATGACTGAATTGGCAGTGACTTCCAGCCCACAGAGGGTAAAGACAACTGAACAGGCTGATCAGAAGACTACAAGGGACATATTGCTGGACTAGGTGCAGGACTCAGCTGCGTTGCCCATTCAGGGATGCAGGTTGCAGGCCCTGGTTACAGGGCAGGGTGAGGAGGCAGTACACTGGAGCTTGTGGCCACAGGGGAATAGGGACCCTGGTCACAATTACAGGAGAGGAAAAAAATGCTTGTGGTCACTCACAGCCCGGAGCACAGGCCAGGAGAATATAAACACAGCTCCCCTTGGATCATGCCACCTGAGAACTGAAAACTTACAAGTTCCCAGCGTTAGTGTGTAAACAGCAGCCAGGAAAATCTGAAACTTGGGACAGTGTCCCTTCTGCCCCAGGAACAGAGCCCAGCTTTAACATAAAGTTAAAAGAAAAGATATTTATCTGGAAATGAACAAACAACAACAAAAAGAACGTGATCATAGAAAGTCACCATGGTAAAAGGGAAAACACAAACTCAGAAGTGGACAATAATGTCAAAATGGCTACATGCAAAGCATCGAAGAAAATGGTAAATTGGGATGAGGCCCAAAAGGAATTCCTGGAAGAGATCAAAAATCACAGAAGAGAGGTGGAAGAAAAATTGAGAAATGAAATTAAAGTAATACAAGAGAATCATAAAAAGAGTTCTAGCTTGGTAAAGAACACCTGACTCCTTTTGTTCTTTAAATCTTCACTAAGAAATTAGATGATTTTTGTAATTTTGTCTCCATGGCAGACTTATACATCAGGTTACCTTTTGTGGAAGGTCATAGACTCAAGAGTTCAAAAGGACCTTAACTGCCCTCTAGTGCCCTCAATCTCCTCATTTTACAGAAGAGAAAAGTGAGGATTAGAAGTCAAGGAACTTGTTCAATGCCACATAGGTACTAAGTGATACATACCCTGATGCCAAATCCAACACTCTTTATACTCTCCCACAGTGCCTCCCAGAAAATTATCAGTTGTCATGCTAGGAATTCCTTATTGCCAATTAATTGAACCAGGAGACCAGGCAAGCTCAGCCTTTATAAGCGTATATAGTGTGCTTATCCAAATACAATCTCTGTATGGACTTTGGAGCATGCAGACATTCTATAACTGGTTCCAGTTTGTTCTAGTGGGGAAGGCTCAGACTTTTGATTGGCTGAATGAGATGCATTCAAAAGACATTAAGTGGCCAAAATGCTTTGTTAGGATGAGGAAGCAAGGACTGTTGTAAACCCTTAGTGGAGAGAAAGGTCTCAGGTCTTTGTCTGGAGCTGCTGTTACTGGGCCTGTGAATGAATGACCCTGTTACATCTTCTGTCTGTTTTTCTTACTCTTCTGGCTTTTAAGTTGAGTGCTGGAGATAAGACTGAGTTTCCAAGGGTTAGATTAGTGAGTGTCCATCAGTGTATTGAGTGCCTCCTATGAGGCAGGCTCTATGCTAAGTGCTGGATATGCCAAGAAAGGCAATAGATTGCCGATGCTCTATTTTCAAGGTGTTCAGTATAATGGGAGAGACAACATGCAAATAACTATTTACAGTGTATATACAGGAAAATGGGAAGAAAACAGAGGGAAGGCACTAGAATTAAGGAAGATAGGGAAAGACTTCCTGGGGAAGGTGAGATTTTAACTGGGACTTGAAGGAAGCCAGGGAAGCCAGGAGGTGGGGATGAAGACGGGGAGCATTTCAGACATGGGGGACAGCTGGTGAAAATGGGAGTCGAAGTTTCTTGTCAGAAGAACAGCAAGCAAAGAAGCTTGAGTCACTGGATGGAAGAGTATGTGTGAGTGTGTGTATGTGGTGGAGAGTGGGGGAATGGGGGATTGTGGGAGTAAGGTATAAGATTGGAAGCGGGGAGGGGCAGCCTTTGGATGCCAAACACAATTTTCCATTTGGTCATGGAGGTGATAGAGAGTTTGAGTAAGGTAATGAACATGGTCAGACTTGTGCTTTGGAAAGATTACTTTAGGAAGTTCAGTCCAGGACATGTTTTGTTTATGAAACATCCAGTTTGAGATATCCAGTGGGTTATTGCTGATGCCAGACTAGAGGTCAGCAGAGAGGTTAGGGTTGGAGAGGTAGAGTTGAGAATCATCTCAGAGAGATGATGAATGAATTCACGGCAGCTGATGAGGTTACCAGGTGAGATAGTATAGAAGGAGAAGAGGGTCCAGGACAAAGCTCTGTGAGATGCTCGTAGTTGGTGAGCACGACTTTGAGGATCTATCAAGGATGTTCAGATAAGTAGGAGAATCAGGAGAGAGAGTAACGTCATAACAACCTAGAGTGTCTCAAGAAGAGAGTAATCAGTGTTGAAGGCTCCAGAGGTCCAGAAGCCAGGGTCCATGCTCAGGCGAGCTGCTGCCTGAGGACTTGAAGAGGGACCTTCTTGACCCATCCCAGAGGTAATAGAAACTCAGTCATCCATCAGCTCTCCAGGCTTTGGAAGTGACTTGGTAGGGCAAATGTTTTGTAGCAACTACTTTAAGTGTGAATCTGCTCTGCTCGACGCGGAGATGATAGAGAGGGCAGAGTGATCCGCTGATTAGTGGGGGTGGGATGGGGGAGGAGAAAATGCTTTGTAATTTCTGCTCTTGGTATATTTTTGGCAGTAAATGTTGTTTGGTCATGTCTAGCCCCTCATGACCCCATTTGGGGTTTTCTTGGCAAAGATAGTGGGGAATGGTTCACCATTTCCTTCTGTAGCTCATTATACAGATGAGGAAACTGAGGCAAACAGAGTTAAGTGACTTCCCCAGGGTCACACAGCTAGTAAATATCTGAGGTCAAATTTGAACTCAAATCTTCCTGACTCCACGCCAGACATTCTATCCACTGCGCCACCTAGCTGCCCCTTGCAGTAAATATTCCTTTATAAAGGTTTATTGATTAAATGATGGTGGGATGATAATCATTAGTGACTGATATTGGGGGCTTATAACTGATACATTAAAAGACACTCTGACCCTTAGAGACTTGAAGAAGGGATATTAACCTTGCTCTGGGGGATATGACTCATCCGGGTGTGTGAGTTGGAGGAGGATTTATAGAGCTTACAAAGCTACAAGATAAATTGGCACTCAGATTTATAAGTCAGTCTTCTATTGAGTCTGGTCAGCACGTGTAAGTTCCTTAGAAACTGATCACTCCGGAATGAGCTGACATGAAATCAACCCTCTTTTTGCATTGATCAGTTCCTAGAAATTTGGATTGTAATGGCCTGGAGCATAAAGATACAAGGGGATATTCTGAAATTAATAGACTAGACATAGGTGGGGAACCTGCAGCCTTGAGGCCACATGTGGTGGCCCTCTGGGTCCTCAAGTGTGGTCCTTTGACTGAATCCAAACTTCCAGTTTGGACTAGAAGCTCTTGGGGGGCATGGACTGTTCTTCAATCTTTGCTTTTGTAGTCCCATGTCCTAGCACAGGACTTTGCAAATAGCAGGTGCTTAAAAATTCTGGTTTGTGCAACTAGTTCTCTGGGAACATTGAATTTCCTACCTCTTGGAGTCCTGTGGAAACATTGTTGTTCTCAGCATAGAATGTTAATCTCAGGTAAGGGAAATAAAACCAGTCTGCTGATTTTAGTTACACTATGACTAAAATACCAGGATCATTGGCCGCATCCCTCAGTTTGTAACCCTTTGTAGAGCTTACTTCATTTCTGGACATATCCTAGACAGACAAAAGCTCCAGGCTCTGAAGAATCTGAACCATCTATCTGATAGATCCTTGTGACACCATGAGAATTCAATAGGTCCTGACCACATCTGTAACAATTTTAGAAATGACAAACTGAGAATGCCCCATTATTTTTTTCTGAATTGGTTTTGTATTTAAATACCTCACAGGTAACAAAATAGAGAGCTTCATCTTATTTAGTATCAGACTTAGTAGGCTGTCATCAAGTGTGCCTCTTGGCTGCTTTTCTCATCCTGGTCTGGGTGACTGGTTTTAAGGCAGGAGTGAGCTGAGCCCTGCTGCACCATCAGGGCTTCCCTTTCCGTGTCTCTTTGCCAGACTCTCGGGATGCCATCTTCTTTAGGAGATTTTTGCCACTGGGAGCTTTGACAGGGGCTTTTTGTTCAATGGATTCTTTAGTGGTGTCTGTCCTGAGCTGAAAGTTAACCTGGAAGAGAAAGAAAATAGAAGTATACCAGCCAGAAAAGCCTCTACATCAACATTGTGCCAACTAGCCCTGAAATCTTAAGGGAGGGTTGTATTCTTTGTCGCCCTCCCCCCACTCCCACTTCAGGGTGCCAGTCTTGGGGCAGGTGAATGAGAAGAACTATTACCTCAAGGGGAGAGCTGATTTCAAGGCTAAATGAACATTTCACGCTGCCATCTAGGAGTGAAGAAAATAGATAACCATCCCAGCAGATGAGAGGAGAGGAAAAGGAAGCTTAGACATTGCCAAAGGGTACTCTCCTGAATTTCAAAATCTCCTCCAAAGGTCCCTCTGTCCCGTCTTCCAGAGCTTATCTGTCTATTTACCCATTTATATGTCTACCCACCTATCAATTTTGTCCAACACCCACATTTTATAGATGAGGAAACTGCTATCAAATTTTCTTCTTAGGATTAATTTCTCAGTATTTTATTTACTTGTTTTCAGGAACTATACATTGTGGAAGATTAGTTTGGTAATTTTTTTTTTTAAAGCAATCGGGGTTAAGTAACTTGCTCAAGGTTACACAGCCAGTTATTTCTGGGTGTAGTGCTAAGTATCTGCGCCAGGATTTGATCCCCAGGTCATCCCGACACTGGAGCCGGTGCTCTTACTCGCTGAGCCACCTGGCCGGCCTTGGTAATTTTATAAGAAGAAAATTTATGAGGAAAGAAAGAGAAGAGGAAGGGAGGAAGAAAGGAAGAAAAAAGAGAAAGAAAGAAAGAAAGGAAGGACAGAAGAAAAAGAGGAAGAGATGACCAGGTCAAAATTCTAATCCCACCTAGATAATTTACTAATTGAAAAACATTAAGAGCTCAGTATTGTCCAGAAGTCAAAGACTTTAATACAAAATCCCTTAACCTTTACCCTGGACTAAGGGATGGTAAAATCTAATCTAATCTAAGGTGGGTGGAGTCTGGGGAGAAAGCCTATCTTGGGGTGGGGTAAATCAGGAACTTCAAATGGGAACCTAAGAAGACTTTGGAAGGGAGACTGTAAACTTGATGGGTGGGTTGCAGAGCAGGTGGGACAAATGGGGCCGCACCCCCAGTTCCTCATCTGTATAATGGAAGAGGGATAGAATTGGGGTGTTGGACTGTATGAATTCAAGTCCCTTTCAATTCTGTTTCTATGATTCTGTGGCTGAAACTGAACCTTGAATGGCTATATCTCCTCTAATTCTTACTCACTAGATTACAAAATTCAGAGCATTCATCTGGGCTCAGTGCCAAATGTAACCTCGCTTGTGTGGACAGCAGGTCTGACCCAGGGACACACAGTGCCAGGAAAGGAATGCTAGTGGAGCCACCTGGTGGATTTCTTTGAGGAAGTCAGAAAGTGAAACTGGCATACAGGTGATAGTAATCTTTTTTTTTAAATTTTTATTTATTTTTTTCAGGTGATAGTAATTTTAAGGACCATATAGGATGATACAAAGATAACAACTAACATTTCTATAGCATTTTATTTGATTTTTAATATTTTTTTGGTAAATGGTATTTTATTTTTTAAAATAGTTTTCAATATTCATTTTTTAAGGACTTTTGAGTTCCAAATTTTTCTGCTTTCCCCCCTAAGATGGCAAACCATCTGATATAGGTTGTGCATAGCACTTTATTTTATACAATGCTTTCCTTATAACACCCCTATAAAATATGCAGTGGGAATTTTATCCCTCCTTGCAGTGAAAGGTGGTGATTTGCCAAAAGACACATAGTTCATATCAAAGCCAAAATGGACTTAGGGAAAGATGCCATTTAGATCTGGACTTGTGTTCCCTTCCATAGTCAGAAAGGGGAAAAGAAGCAAGGAAGGGATAGTTTGGAGGAGGTACAGAAGAAAAATGGGATATGAAGATGTAAGGTAGAAAGAGGAAAAGAAGTAGGCAAAAATTAGGGCCATGAACTGAACTAGAAGCATTAAAGCTTCCTACATCAACGAGAAAAATGATGCAAAACATCGGCTCAACTCACCTGCTTTGGCTCTGCAGGTCCAACCGTCACAGTTGTTGTCTCTAATTCGTACCCAGGTGCTGTGGCAGTGACAACGTAAGTACCTGGTAGTAGCAGCCGGAAGTAATCACCCTGCTTACCTAAAAACCATAAGGGGAAGATTCAGCCTATAAACTAGAAACTTGCTTATACTGTGACCCAATGACACAAACATAAACACAAAGCAAGAAAAAAAATAAAAAACAAAAACAACCTGAAGGCCTTAGTTGACCACAAGATGTAGCAGGGTGACATAGCTATCACAACACTAAAGCAAATTAAGGGCATTAAAAGAAGGCAACAATCTTGGAGATAAATATCAATTCCACTACACTCTGCATTGGTCAAACATCTAAAACAAGACGTTCCATTCTGGGCATCTGTCTCTTTTCATTTTTGTTTATTTTTAATTAATAGAAAAGCATTTCCACAACACAGTATAATTAAAAAAGAGTAATGGCACATGAAACTATTACATACAACTTGCTATTCCTTTTGGCACTTCTTTTTAAGAGGAGTGCTGATTCTAGTGTCTCCTGATTTCCTTCAGGATCAATTATTAAGTCCTCTGTTTGTCATTGAGAACCCTTCATAACCTGACCCCTTCCTGACTTTCCAGGCTCCTTCCATCTTACTCATCTCCACATACTCTGGATCCAGTGAAACTGACATTCTCTCCCTTGTCCCTCTCACAAGATTCTCCATCTCCTGACTCTCGAGGCATTTTTACTGACTTTTCCCCTCATGTCTGGAATTCTCTCCATCCTTATCTCCCTCTTTCCCTTTCTGACATCCTTCAGGTTCTAGCTAAAATCACATCTTGGCAATAAGCCTTTCCTAACCCCACCTTAACACAAATGCCTTCCCTCTGTTTATTATCTTCAATTTATCCTTTCTGTATTTTGTTTGTATATAGGCATCCAGAAGTTGTATCTGTCATTAGATTGGCGGTTCCTTGAAAGCAAGGACTATCCTTTGCTTTCCTTTTTAGCCTCAGTGGTTGGCACATAGTAGGTACCTCATAAATTCTTGTTGACCAAGTGACTGACAAAATACCTAAGCAGATTATTTTTCTTGGGGTTTTTTGGAGGGTTTTTTTGGTTTATGTTTTCTTTTATAGGATGACTAATATGGAAATATGTTTTACATGACTACACATGTATAACCTATATTAAATTGCTTGCCTTCTCAATAAGGGAAACGAGGAAGGAGAGATTTGGGAACTCAGAATTTTTAAAATGAATATTAAAAATTGTCTTACATGTGATTGGGAAAAAATAAAAATAATTTAAAAAAAAAAAACAAAAAATATTCAAGCGGAGGCAAAGGATTATTAGGAATTCTTTAGAAAGAATCCCTGCATTCAGCTGGGGTTAGCCTAACCCTAGATTATCTCTAAAATTATAAATTGTTGAGCAGTTGCTAAACTGCACTGGAGGGTAGCTAGATAGCTCAATGTAAATAACACTAGGCCTAGAGTAAAGAGGACCTGAACTAAAAACCAGCTTCAGACACTTACTGGCTATGGGACCCGGGGCAAGTCACTTAACCAACAGAGTTAATTTCTTCATTTGCAACATGAACTGTATAAGGAAATGGCAAACCACTCCAGTATCTCTGCCAAGAAAACCTCAAATGGGGTCATGAAGAGTCAAACACAATTGAAAGCAATAATCTGCATTGATAGAAAGAATGTATCCCATATGTATGCCAGTTAAAGATTCTGGGACTCCAGATGACCATGTAGCTCACATAGCATGTATTCCTTCACTGTATCCTTTTACTAATAAATAGCCCAATTAGACCTATCAGTGACCAAGTAAGTAGTACTTTCCTTGGCTCCACCCTGACACATGAGAGGTGTAAGGTCATCCCTCTTTGAAGTCTCATTATGATCCAAAGTAAACAGACGGTCACCAAGCTCATTGCACCTTATATATTGACGTCTCTTGGGGAGGATGAAGTAGGGAAACCTTATGTAGAACTGACCAACAACAGAAATTCTGAAATGTGAACTTTTGTGAATTTTTATGTATTATTTTATCATGAAAGAAAAGCTTGAGCAAAAAAAAAAGATGAACTGGTCATGTAGTAAGAGCAAAGATTAATATGTAGATAACTAGGTTCATATAAGATTCTATAGATAGATATCTATATATCTACATCTCTCTCTATTTTATATGTATGTGTATATATATATATATATATATATATATATATATATGGAGAGAGACAGAAATAAAGAGAAGGTAGGTCATCTTAGAAGGCCCTAGGAACTAGGAAAGACTTCCTGGAAGAGGTATGACTTGAATTGAGTCTTGAAGAAAGCCAGAGAACTTGACGAGGGTCCCTAATGTGTTGGATGGATCCCCTGTAGAATATTTATGGTAGGATATGGACAAGATTTGCAGCATGAACAAGCTTGCAAAGGTTGAAGTCTGTGCCACTGGAAGAAAGTAACCACAACTCAATGTGGTCACAAGTACATTGGTGTAATAGGAATGTTATTTAGTGCATTTACATTTTAAGTTGATAATTTCATTATTGGTTGAATATTTTAGCATACTTTCAATTTCCGTATTTCTTTCTTTTTATTCTTTTAGTTTTGGGCTAAATGCCATCGGATGTCATTATGACTTTATCAGATTTTCTCAAGCTAGAAACCACACTGGCTTTTCAGTTGAAACATACTTGTCATTTTGCATTACATGTGTTTCTCATCGACAATATATTATTGAGTTCTGTTTTTAAAAATTCATTCCATATATAACTCTATAAAATTAGAGACATTCCATACATTTGCATCAATTTAACATTATGATTATAATTGGATTTGGAAGCAGGAAGACCCAAGTTCAAATCCTACTTCACTGATTTATCTGTATGACCCTTCACAGATCACTTAACCTCTATCAGTCTTATTTCTTTATTTTATTTTTTTTTGGGGGGGGGGAGGTTGGAGAGGGGAAGGCAGGGCAATTGGGGTTAAATGACTTATGTCATTTTGTCAAGTATCTAAGGCTGCATTTGAACTCAGGTTGTCCGGACTCCAGGGCTGGTGTTCTATTCACTGTGCCACCTAGTCACTGCACCGCTTAGCTGCCCCAAGTCTTAATTCTTTATCTATAAAATGGAGATAATAATAGCATCTGCTGTACAGGGTGTTTTAAGGATCAAATGAGATAATGCTTGTAAAATGCTTTGCAAACCTTAATGTTGTATGAATGCTAGATATTACTATTATTTAATTTTTCTAGTTTTTTCCTAAATAGTTTTTATTTTGTTTGAAAAAAATAAACTATCCTGTTTTATTATCAAGTCAACAAGCATTTGCTGAGTGCTCTGCTTTGTTATTCATACAGTTTAATATTATTAAGTTTGTTTTCCTAGAGCTTGACCCTTTCCCCATCTTTGTGAAATATAGTTTTCTTCTGAGATTACCAAGACCCTTTCCCATCTCAACATTTTTTCCCCCTACATTTTATTTTTCTCTTGGTTCATATGAAATACCCTCTGAATGAGTTATTTTGTTCTTCTATTTGTCTTTCCTTTTTTGCTTCTTACCCACAAACAATATAGGTCCATGTATCACAACAATACTTTGCACTCTAGCTTGAAGCGGTTAGCTAGGGCATTCTAGACCATTAGCAAGTAATTATGTAAATAATGTAAAAAAATGTAAACATGTAAATGTAAAAAAAAAAGTGCTATAAGAGATGTTAGGGATTACCTAGTTCATGAGATCTTAACCTGGGTCCCTGAATTTGTTTGTTTGTTTTAATATTTTAATAGCTGTATTTTAATTGATTTCCTTGATAATCATGTGTATTTTATTTTGTGCACTTAAAAAACTATTCTGAGAAGGGGTCACAGGCTTCACCACATTGCACCAAAGGGCTCCATGACATAGAAAGCTCAAGAACCTTTGATCTAATGAAACTCTTCATTTTATAGATAATAGCTTCCTTAAGGAAAGTTCATGCAAGTTGTAAGTTTCAGAGCTAAAATGTGAACTCACCCCTTCTGATTCCAAATCTAGCCTTCTTTTCACTATGCCCAGCTGCCTCCCCTATAATTATGCTTTTCTCTGTGCTATCTCTAATTGTCTGTCTTGCTGACCAAATATTTCACTGTGGGGCATGAACAAACTCATTTAACTAATCTTCTTGCCTCTTTAATACATCATAATTAGAGTGAGGTGACTGCGACTTTAACCTGGGTGCTGAATTAGAGGGTGCCAATTAGCACTTTCAGTCCTTCAACCATATAGAAACAACTGAATTTAGAACCTAATTTAGCAGCAATAATTAGTTAAAATGGGAAGGTGTCAAGTGGCAAGCTGGGATGAGCTCCTTCCCACAGTGTTCTTTTACACTCTCTCCCAACTAAGGGTATGCTCTATACCATACTATATCATGGCCATGGTTTTTAGTATTTACCTCAGGTGCAAAAATTCTTCTTTGTTACATCTTTACTTCAATATTTAAGATTCCAATACTTACAATCCAGAAATTATTGTTAAAAAAGAATTTTTATGTTCACAGGATTTTGAATACTTGATGATAGAAAAGTTGCTTATTTCTTATAATCAACATTCAGACTAATTTAGCATTTTACTAACCACCTACTATGTGCAAAACATGGTGCTTTTTTATTTTTACTTTAATGGAGCTGTGATCTTATCGACCTGGGTGATAGATACTATGAAGATTGTGTTCACTCTTGTCTATGTGTCTACGTCTTCCCATAGTTCCTTCTCATGAGAATAACCAATATGATATCTTCCTCTGTATCTCTTGACATTACAAGGATATTCATTGAGTATGTAAGTTATTCAATGGTTATTCCTTACTCTTCCTGACCCACTTCCTTTTCTAGTCATGAATGTCTTGTCTGATAACCCTCATGCCACTTCTTGTGCATAATTCTTCTTTAGTCATAAGTTACTTTGCCCACCTATGTCCAACTTGGGCCTCTCCGTTGACCTCTGGGTAATCCACAGCATAAATTCTTCAGAAACAATGCTGTTTCATGTTACATCCACAAAGCATCAGAAACATAATGATATTGTTTCAGGGAGACGTTTGAGACCATTAAAAGACAATCCATCCCACCATTTTCTAAACTCATAGTCTATCTGTAGTATCCAAGCAATATATGTGTACTGAGCTATTGGCTCAGCTCTGTACATCCAGTGGTCTGGACATTCATTTACCATGGTATAGACATTCATTATCCCTTTGGTTTTAATCCTTTATGGCTAGCTTTGGTGGCCTCTTGAGTGATGGTGGACCTCATTTAGGAGGCTCTACAATGTTCACTTATCATCTAATTATCCACCAGAAAACCAGAGCCTGTCTGAGCATCTTGCCATGCCCTTGTCTATCTTCTCATCACCTGGAACATCAACCCTCCAAACCAGACCTCCAAAGACCATGTCTTTATTCCTTTGGGGAGTTAGCCCTTTCATCTTTGAGACTTGTCCTGGCACTGAGCTGTCCTGACTTGTGGTTAAGTGAATGAAAACTCTAAGGCAACCAGGTAGCAAAGTATATCAAGCACTGGATTTGGAGTCAGGAAGACCTGAATTCAAATTTGGCTTCAAGCATTTAATAACTATGACCATGGGCAAGTCACTTAACTCCTAGAAGCCTCAGTTTCCTCATCTATAAAATGAAGATTTAAAATAACACCAGCCTCACAGGACTGCTTTGAGGACTAAATTGATAAACATATGCAAAGTTCTTTGCAAACATTAAAGCAGTGTGTAAATGCTAGCTAGTAGGTGATAATAATAATCACTTAATCCACCATACCTAGCCAGTCCCAGAGCACACTTCCCATACCATTCAGTCATCTGCCAGGGAACAGGGGACTACCCAGGCCAGGCATCTTACCATCTGCCCTTCCACCAATCTGGCACCTTCCCCATCCTCTCCCTGCCCTTGACTTCTCTTTCTCTGATAAGAGTAACTAAGAATACTATCACCACTACTGAATCCAATGCCCTATGACTTCATTGACAATCCCTGTGACTTTGCAGACTAAAAACTATTTCCATGTACACCATTCCTTATGTGTTATATTCCCTTATTTGAATAAAAGCTTCTTGAAGGCAGGGAATATCTTTTGTATTTGTATTCCCAGTACCTAGCACAATTAGTAGGTGCTTAATAAATGCTTTTTCATTCATTCATTGCCTATCTTGATGCAAATGGAACATCTGAAGGACTTCATCATCTATAGAGAATCTATTGATTGGTATTCTGGGCTGGACCTCCTCCATGATGGTGTCAAACACCTTTGGTGAGAGGATATATCACTTTGCTTTATGTTTTCCTTGTCCTTGAGGACCATAAAATCTAGTAGGTGAAATTGACCATATAGAAAAGTAACTATAATGTAAATTAAAACATTATTGTATAGAAGAGCTCCAAACTCCCATAGCATGGAATTGCTGCTTTTCTAACACTTGCCTCTCCAGGCAGGATTCACTTACCTTAGCAGCAATGTGTGTGTGGTTTGTCTGTCTGTTTTTTTTTTTTTGCCTTTTTTTTGGAGGACAATTGGGGTTAAGTAACTTGCCCAAGGTTACAACTACTAGTTTTTTTGTGTGGGTGTTAAGCGTCTGAGGCTGGAACCGAACTTGGGTCCTCTTCACTCCGGGACTGGTGCTTTACTCACTGTGCCGTCTAGCCGCCCCTGTTTGTTTTCTTAAGGAAAAATTACAGTTACCTGATTTGGCTTTTCAATTTACTGTCAGCCTTGCTGACTTGTACTCATAATGGGCGTGGGAGGATTGGAGAGTGCTGACACAATGAGTAACATTTTCGTACCTGAAGTGACATCATGAGCAATCCCATTAATAGAAATTACTGCTCCTGCGATGCCATTGTTATTTTCATCCAGTATCATTCCCTTGATGCCATGGTGAACCTGCCAAAAGAAGTCACAGTGGGATAAGAGCTGCTGTGCATTCATTTAAGGGATGCCTACTTTGGGTCTAACTGGGAAGTTAAGAAAAGGACAGACAGAGAGCTCTTCCATAATGAGCTAAATTCTCTGTTTTATTCATTCCATCAACCAAAGGTTTAGTTATGCCCCTTTCCTCTGATATTTTACCTCTCTATCTGCTTCCAAAGCCATCCAAATGTGTCTGCAGAGTACTTAGAAACATCACATGCAATTAGGTACTTAAAATATTTTGGAGATGATGAGGAAGAAAAAAAAGAGTGATATTTAAAGGATTCCTAAGAAAGAAAACGATGCCTTGTTGCTTGCTGGGTGTAGAATTATAAATAAGGATACTGGAGAAAAAAATGTGGGCTGTAGCTGTGGGAATGAAGAAGAAAGCATAGATCAAATCAGTTTCACAAAGGAATTATTAGGACTTGATTGTCAGATATGGGATTTGGTAGTGGGTAGGGATGGGGATAAATATGTGTGAATAAAAGGGAGAGGCACCTCCAAAGTCATAAAACTGGGAGGAAAATTTTGTTGTGTACACAGTAGAAAAAACATGGTGAATAAATTAATTAACCTCAATGGGGCACTTGGGAAGAAGTAAGGGAAAGAACTAAGGGCTAAGGACATCACATTGGAAACATCTTATATACTATAAGAAATACATAGAGGGATTTTCACAGGTTGTCAGAGCAATTTGAGCAGTGTTTTGGTGCTCCAAAAAAATCCTCATTTACTACTAAGAAATCTCTCCTTTTTGTGGTATGAATATAGAAATTAAAAATTGAGGGAGGCCAGGTAGCGCAGTGAGTAAGAGCACCAGCCCCAGAGTCGGGATGACCTGGGATCGAATCCAGGCTCAAACACTTAGCACCACACCCAGAAATAACTGGCCGTGTAACCTTGAGCAAGTTACTTAACCCCAATTGCTTTAAAAAAAAAAAAGAAATTAAAAACTGAGACTCCCCAGAAATACTTTTACTCTACCTCTTCCAGGAAACCAATCAGTGCCTCTCGGTTGCCAAGCCACTCCCTTTGCAGCTCCTCCTGGCGTGGAAACTTATTGCAACTCAATTCCAGAGTGATATCAAAGCAGTTGGTATGGAGGTAATTGAAGTCTTGCATTCCTATGAAAGAAAGGGGGCAGTAGTAGATTTGTTCACCTGAACACTGTATCTTACCTGTCCTCAACTGAAATTCTTCTACCCCCTAATACTTTCTCTTCTCCCTCTTGGCCTCTAAATTCTTTTTTCCTCAAAAAAATAAAAATAAATTCTTTTTTCCTCATAAAAGTCTTTTCCCCATAAATTTCCAATGTCCACCCCTCTATCCTTTTAAAGCAACTCCCACCATCAGGAAATACCTAATATTTCTTCTCCATTTCACTGACTTAAAATTTACTTTTCCTCTTCATTTGCCAAACCTTTTTAATGCCAGTGACTTAGAACCAGAAGTGTACTGGTTAATATTGAATAATTGGTTTTTGGGACCAGAGTGGGGGAGTGGGGTTTGTTGGCGGGGAAGTGCTCATGATATGTTTTTAAGTTTAATCTGCATTATTTCTATTTTCTCCACCACTTTCTTAAGTCTTGACAATCAACAACACAATAAATCAAGTTGGGATTTATAGTGTTTGCAAATTTATGTGGTATAAATGCTCATACTGAAAATTTAACAATTGGTAGCCAGGAAGATCTGGCTCTAGCAAACCCCTGCTTAGAACTAAGGTTATCATATGCATCCTACTTCTAGTGGAACAGGTTAGCTTTGGGATAGAATGGTCAACCAAATGTGGTGATAGGGAATGGGGGAGACCAACCACAGCAAACTGGCTTTCAGAGATGATTTTTGATGAATTAAGTTTCAATAAAGACCTATAACATGGTCACAGAGGCCGACATTATTGGGAATCATGTTAGATAAAAGATTTCTAAATATTATTGGGAATCATGATAGATAGAATGATTTCTTTCTATAAAAAAATATATATTCTTGTTCATTGAATCTTATAACTAGAAAATGCTTTAGATACAATCTTATCTAACCCCTTCATTTTAAAGAATAGGGACCTGAGCCCCAAGAAGAGAAAGTGACAAAATGGAGTTCAGCAGAACAGAGATTAGAATCTGGTTCTCTTGTTCATCATTTTGATGCCCTACTGTATCATGCTATCTTCCTTGCTGGATAAAATTCTAAAATTAAAATTTTCATACTAGGTATAGACATAGGTTTACTATCAAAAGGAAAAAATATACATTTTAAAAGCAGCAAATTTATTTTTATACATTTTCAATTTAATTTTATGACTGTGGAAGTGACCTGGCACAGTAGATAGGGACGGGGCAGTGGTTAGGACAACCTGGGCCTCAATTTCCTGGTATGTAAAATGCAGGAATCGGACTAAACAGACTTTAAGGTCTCTTCATACTCTATATCAATGACCCAACAAGCTAAACTATCCCACTTCTGACACTTTCTAGCTGGGGGACCCATAGATAAGTCATTTAATGTCTCAGTATTTCAAGCAACTCACCAAGAATTTAAATCACAGATGCATTATATGGAAAAGGTAATCTACATTGCTAGAAATCACAGCTCTATCTCTTATTAGAAATTAGGGCGACAATAGCAACACCTCAAATGAGCAACATACACCACTCTTTCAATTTATCTTTTTTTCTTTTAGATGTTTCTTTTTTGCTTTTTGGAGGGGTGAAGGTAGGGCAAATGGGGTTAAGTGACTTATGCCCAAGGTCACATGGTTAGTTTTGTGTTAAGTGTCTGAGGTCAAATTTGAACTCAAGTCCTCCTGACTCCAGGGCCGGTGCTCTATTCACTGCACCACCTAGCCACCCCCTCAATTTATCTTTTTAAGAAGATGTACTTGTAGAGGTGAGATTATATCTGCTGGATTTCCAAAAATAGCAAGGTTGATTTTGTCTGTCATCTCCACTCTAGTGTGGTATAGTATGGATCATGTTGGACTTGGGGTCAGGATGGCTCCAGGGTTCAAATCTGCCTCAGATACTTACTAGCAATGTGACCCTGTGAGAGTCACATAAGGTCCGTGGACCTCAGTTTCCTATCTGTAAAATGAAGGGGTTGAACTCAGTAATCTCTCATGTTCCTTCAAGCCCTAAATCTCTTATCCTAAAATACTCATTTCACTTAATAGGTATTCATCACTTCTTAGATCCCTAAATGTTTAGATGTTCTAGACTTCCTGAGTACCAGGCCAGAGCCATAACTAGACATTTTTATACCTGGGATAAGGATGGAGGATGTGCATGGAATGTGCTTGGAAGAATTCACTCAGGATGTAGTCCATAAATTTTAGCGTCCTGGAGAAAAGCCAGTCATTCTTTCTTAATTTTGATTCTGCTAAGTATAAATTGTCCTTAAAGTTTCTAAATAATCTATTTCGGAGGAGCTTAAAGAATTCTATGATACAGGACAGTTAGGTGGCACAGTGAATAGAGCACCAGCCCTGAAGTCAGGGGGACCTGAGTTCAAATCTGGCCTCAGACACTTAACACTTACTAGCCATGTGACCTTGGGCAAGTCACTTAACCCCAATTGCCCTGCCCTCCCCCCTCCAAAAAACTAATAATAATAATTCTATGGTACAGGGTCCCTGAATGTGACCTATTTTGCACTACTTCTAATGCTTTTCTTAAAAGGTTATATTGAAATTCTTTTTCAAATAGTGTAAAATTAACATTTATAATTCTTATTTTATGATGGTATCTTTAGGCATTAATAACTCCTCACTTAGAACTGTTATTTCTTTCAAAGTCTTTTAGTAATAACATAGTCATTTACATTTACAAAAATTAAATATTTTTTAAAGCATAGAAGTCCTGAGAAAGTCTATTGAGTGGAAACATGCTATTAGTCACAAGAAGACAACTAAATATGGTGTATCCTTAAACTCCCTGTCTTCTCCCTTCACCCCTTTCCACAAAGATAACGTTATCCTAGCCATTAACTCAGGCCTCATCAAAAGTGGAGATCGAGCAGGGGTGTGCTAGCAAGTGACTCTCTTACCATCCCCCACCCCCAAGACTTTCTTTCCAAGTCTCCAGGCCTAACATCTGTTGCATTCTTTTGCCTTCCCTCGCTGTGAATAATGATGCCTGTTTGTCAGGATAATGGAGTCGCTGTTTCCTCTTCCAGCTCTTCCTTGAAATCCCCTTACCCTTGCTGACAGAATACCAGGAAGCCCCATTGGTGATGCCATCAGGAAAGTAATCGCCACAGTTCCAGCCCAGGTGCATCCATCCATGTGCATAGGAATAGCCTTTGGCCAGCTGAGGGGAAAGCACGGTAGGAAACATGACCCAGAATATACCAAATTTATGTGGGAATGTTCACACCTAGAATTGGGGGTGAAGCCAAAAGTCACTCAATTAGCTGTGTTAATCAGCAGGGTTAAAACAAAATAGTGGGAACAATGTGGGTGGAGAAATAAAGAACTCTGGGTTCTAGAATTGACTTTGCCATTAGCCCCACTTTGTAAACTAGAGGAAATCTCTTCTCTGGGTTACAGTTTACTCTTCTGTTAGGAGGAAGAATTTAGACTAGGTGGGCTGTAATGCTCCTTTCAGCTCTCTCAATCGTTATTTACTTTGGCACTGAATTTAGGAGGAGATTATAATATTCATGTTTTCAATAGATGTTACTACTCATATGTAGGCAGACCCTGGAACCAGGCTTTTGAAAAAGCCTAACAATAACTTTTTTTGGACACCGTGTTTTAACATACAACACATTCATGTTCTCAAAATGCTTTAAATAGACTTCTCATTTGAGCCTCACAATAACATAACCTTGTGTAGGCACTACAGGAATTATTATTAACTCCATTTTATAGTTGAGGAAACTGAGGTTAAGAAAAGTTAAATGACTAGGGTCACACAGCTAATGACTATCAGGAGGGATCTGAACTGAAGACTTCCTTCCTCCAAGTCCATTCCTATCTCCATTCTATAGTACTTTTACGATGTTATCCCATGTACTTGGATGGTCAGTTGTGAGAATATAATAGTATTTATGCTGCATCATAGATAGCACTGACATACATGGGCAAAACAAATAGCAGACTTTTTAAAGCAACAGCATAAAAATAACAATAACTGAAATTTGCATGTGGATAACAAGGTGACTCACCTTCACTTTTTTGGTCAAGAAATTCTTTGACCCATTGATTACTTTTCATAGGCCCATTTTCATTTTTCTCAACATCAACCTTGTAACTTGCCAGGGTCCCAGTGACTGAGTCTAATAATACTAAACCTTTTTTTAAAAGAGAGAGAATGGGGAGGGGGGGGTGAGAAAAAGAGAGAGAGAGAGAGAGAGAGAGAGAGAGAGAGAGGACACAAAAAGGAAGAAAATGGTTCCCAGTGGGATTGTCTTTAGAGGTAGGAGTTACAGAGTCCACCAAAGGTGAAAAGAATAGTTTATTCAGGAAGATTAAAGTTACTAGAACAAAGGAGAGAGAGAAGGAGAAGGAATGTGCCTGTTGTTTTTATCTGTTCTTCATAATACAGGGACATTCCAAGGGATTTTTGGAGATTTAATCATCCCCTCAATAAACCTTAACTCCCTAACTTCTGTATAAGTTTAAAATGCACTGTTGTATCCACAGATGGTGGACACAAGATGTTACTAATGGTCTTGTACTTCATCTACTCAATTAACACTTACTCAGTGCCTATGATTTACATGTCATCATTGTGCTAGGTGCTGTGATTTAGCAGAAAAGTGCCTTATAAATAGCAGAGTTTCATAAGATAGTTAAATGAACTCTTTTCATGTTGAATGTGAGCCTGTAGGTTTCCCATCTGCCTATCAAAATCCCCAGATCTTTCCAGTTCTCTCAGCCCATCTCCTTTCTCCTTCATTGCAAAACTTCTTGAAAAATTTGTCTATACCGATGCTTCCACTTCTCTACTACCCACTCTCTCCCGGAACCCCTTGAAATCCACAGGAGCATAATGTTTAGAGGTTAAAGGACCCTCAAGATGATTTAGTTCAACCCTTTTATTTTACAGAGGAGGAAACTGGGCCAGAGTGGTTAAAGTACTTGCCCAGGGTCATACAGCTAAAAAATGACAGAACTGCAAGGTTCGCCTGATCTTCTGACACCAGACTGAGTATTTTCTACTCTACCACTGGAGCATCTTTTCCTCACCCTCAACCCAAGAGTATTTATTTATTTATTAAGAACCTTCTTTGTGCTAAGCACTTTGGATAAAAAGACAAGTTAAATTCTATTGCTTTCTGAAGCTTTCCACACTGTTGGTCACCCACTCATACTTTTAATCTTAGCTTCAGAGACATCACTCTCTCATGGTTTTTCTCTGTCATCTTCACCAAATCCTAACTTTCACCCTGACCTTTCAATAAAGCTATTGCTATTACCTTTGGCTCTCCATTCTCTCCCCATCTCTCCCTTTGGCAATGTCAACTCATTTTCATAACTTCAGTCATGACGTCTACACTCACCTACGTCTTTGTAGCTCCAGACCTGTATCTTCAACTGCCTTCAGGACATGTCCACATAGATGTCCTACTCAAATCTAAAACTCCGCATGTCCTCATCAAAGCTCATGACCCCTCTGCCTCCATCCATCCTTCCTTCTGACTCCATCATGTCTACATGCACTATCAATCTTCACTTAGTATCTTTTGTTTATCTTTGACTTTTTCCATTTCTGAAGGGGTAGCTTTTCATATTGTAGAAGTCTTGAATGCCAGGCAGAGGAAATTTAAGTTTGCTCATGAAGTGGTAAGGAGTCATTAAAGGTGCAATATAATTAGTTCTAAGTGCAAGAAACATTAATATGGCAAGAACATAAAAATTGGACTGGAGAGGGTTTTCTTGGCAAAGATACTGGAGTGATTTGCTGTTTCATTCTCCAGTGTCCCCATTTTATAGATGAAGAACTAAGGCAAAGAGGGGTTAAGTAACTTGCAAACAGGGGTTAAGTGACTTGCCCAGAGTCACACAGCTAAGTGTCTAGGCTAAATTTGAACTCAGTTCTTCCTGACTCCAAACCTGGTGGTCTACTTCACCACACAGATGCCCGCTCTGTACACAGTAGGAGCTTAATAAAAACTTGCTGGAATTGGCTTATTGGGAATTGTGGGAAATCCCCAAAGTTTCAGAATCCCAGTGGCCTGAACTCCCACCCAAGCAAAGGAGAGGGTGGGTCAGTGAATCAGAAAAAAATGGCTTGACACTTATAAGCACAGGTCCATCCCTGACCTGGAAGATGACTCACCTATTTCCCTGAGGAATACAGACAGCCTAGAAGTACCCAAACTGGACTAGAGAATGCCATCTTGGATATAGACACTAAAGACTTATTGGTTGAGGAAGAGCCTTGCCCTTTAAAGAGACTTGATTGACTTCAGCCAATCCAGGTCTTTTAACAGCCAGAAGGTTTTGTGTAGGAGTGAGGCTGAAGGAATAACTCTCAGCTGCCCAGAGATAAGCTTCCTCCTTCTTCCTGCCAAATTGCTGATGCTACACTTCTCAATGTGAGACCTTCCAGATACAGGGACCAGACCAAACCTCACTCTGTGCTAAACTAACTTATGTAAACTCATCTGAGATTCGTGGAGATCTGCTGCTTTCCCTAGGACATGGCAGAAAAGTATTATATTAGAAAAGGCTTTTGTAACAGCAACATTGTGCAATGACCGACTATGATAGACTGAGATTTTCTCAGCAATACAGTGATCTAAGACAATTCCAAAATATTCATGATGGAAAATTCCATCCACATCCAGAGAAAGAACTATGGAATCTGAATGTAGATTGAAGCATACTATTTTCTCTTTGTTGGTTTTTCTTTCTCAAGGTTTTTCCCCTGTTGTTCTGATTCTTCTTTCATAACATGACTAATGTGGAAATACGTTTAATATAATTGGACATGTATAGCCTACGTCAGATTTCATGCTGTCTTGGGTAGGGGAAAGGGGAGGGAGGGAAAAAAAATTAGAACTCAAAATCTTATAAAAGTGAATGTTGAAAATTAAATAAATTTTTAAAAAGAAAAGGCTTTTTGTTCTGCATAAACTATCTTGGAATAAGTACTAAATAATTCTGATTTGAGGTTTCTTAATTTAGAAACACAGAATTCCAGAGCTGGAAGGGGCCCCCTCATTTTACAAAGGAAAGAACGGAAGCCTGGAAAGGTTAAGTCACTCATCCAAATTCATGGCAGAAGCTGGACTAGGATCTTGGCTTCCTAATTCCCTAGTTGGATGGAGAACTACCATAAAACAACGGAAACCAATCTTCTTCTCTGGGGGATGTGCCACCTACTCCCCTGGTATAACTGTATCCATGGTCAAACCATTCTGTATGCTACCACTGTTCATAACCTTCAGTGAATTTGCTGCAGGCACAAAAATTATTCATTACAATTCTGCCTTTAGTATATTTCACTGGCTTAGTACAATACACTATAATGTTACTACCATAGTTACATATAAATATCTATTATGTATTCATCACACACACTCGTACACCTGCATTCCCACATTTCTACTACTCTGGACTTCATCATGCCCCATAAACCTCTTTATCCTGGAAGACCGCTTCTGGAACTCATACCTCATAAGTAACCTCTGCCCCTAGAGTCCCTCCTTCTGATTGGAGGGTAGAAGGTTCTTCCCCAAACCTCCTCTAAGTAGGAGACTCGAGCCAACCATCTCTTCATTTCATACTCAGCCACATTTCTCTGGTCATCTCCTCAGTCAGGGACTTTCCTCTCCTCCCCTCTCTCAGCTTCCTTTTTCTGTGTTGTCTTTCCCCATTAGATTATAAACTCTTTGAGGACAGGAACTCTCTTTCTTTTTTCACGTTTGTATTCCCAGAGTTTAGCACAATGCCGGGAACATTATAGGTACTTCATCGAAGCTTACTGACTGACTGAAACCCACACATCTCTCCCTGTCTGGGAACCTAGCTAATTTTGGGCAATTTTTTTTCACAAAGATTAAGAACATAGGGCTTTCCTCTGCCTCCTGCTATTCCAAGTAATTATCTTTCAGTTTTGGCCATAACCTCTAATTTACATGGCAAATACTTATGGAATAAATAAGAAGACTAAAAAACACCCAATAACACAGTTCCTATCCTCATGGAGCTTATAGTCTACTTATAGAGAAAAGACAAGGAATATAATTATAAAGTAATGAAACAGTTAAAAAAAAGACTTGTTGGATGCTCACATATCTAAGTGAGAATGTTGCTTTCAAGTTATGATGTCCTTGGGAGGCTAGACCCAGTGATACAGCCATTACTCAAAACAACTTCAGCTCATTCCTGAAGTGGGGGCTGGAAAGAGGGTCACTGAAAACTGCCATCAGGACCAGTTTATCAACCACATAGAGAACCACTGTACTCACAAATAAACAAGATTACCCATGGTCCTGTACCTTGAGTTGTCTCTACTTAAAGTTACTGTTCAAGGACAAAAATTTGATGCAATTGAAAATACTTAAATCAAGGCAAAGGAAGCATCATCATCAAAATGCAATGAAAGCTTTTCACAGGGGGCCATTTGATCACTGAATGAGGAAATTCTGAGATATTTTTAAAAGATATCTTATCATTTTATATCTTATATTTTTGAGACACTGCAATCTTCCACGTCATTTTTTATATTGCCCTATCCATCTGAATATACCATAAGTATTTTAGGAACTGAAGAGAAATAATCCACTCAACTCTTCAAAGCTCTTCTAGTCTTTGACATTATTTAATGAAAATTGAACATTGTTGTATCATTTTGTCTATATGATTCTGATGAAGATCATTATAATTGGGATGATATTTGATTGGCAGTTGTATACACAGAATTTGAGAACTGGAAGGAATTTCCACTCTCATATAATTTGACAAGTGGCCTTCTGGCCTTTACCTTAGTACTCCATTGAGGGGAAATCCACTGCCTCTCAAAACAATCACCATGTCAAATCTTATGTTTCATTAGTGAAAGATTTTAGTCAGATCATGTCTCAAAGGACAGTAGAAAGATGCCTGGTGGATGTATGTTATCAAGAATGACTTGCTCATTCCTCAATTGATAAGTCAAAGGATATGAACAGGCAACTTTCAGATGAAGAAATTAAAGCTATCTATAGTCATATAAAAATGTTCTAAATCACTATTGTTTAGATAAATTCAAATCAAAACAACTCTGAGGTATCACCTCACCCTCATTAGATTGGCTAATATGAGAGAAAAGAAAAATGGGAAATGCTGGAGAAGATGTGGGAAAATTGGAACATCAATGCATTATTGGTGGAGTTTGAACTGATCCAATCATTCTGGAGAGCAATTAGGAACTATGCCCAAAGACCTATAAAACTGTGCATACCCTTTTATCCAGCAACACCACTTCTAGCTCTATATCACAAAGAGATCATAAGAAGGGGAAAAGACATGTGTACAAAAATATTTATATCAGCTCTGTTTGTGGTGGCAAAGAATTGGAAATTGAGGGGATGCCCGTCAACTGGGGAATGACTGAACCACTTGTGGCATATGAATGTAATGGAATACTATTGTGCTAAAAGAAATGATGAGCAGGTGGACTTCAGAAAAAACATGGAAAGACTTATATCAACTGATGCTGAATGAGATGAGCATGCCCCAGAGACCACTGTGCATAGTAACAGCAACATTGTGCAATGATCAACTATGAAGGACTTAGCTCTTCTCAACAATAAAATGATCCAAGACAATTTCAAAAGACTTATCATGTAAAATGCTATCCACATCCAGAGAAAGATCTATGGAGTACAAATGCAGACGGAAGCATACTATTTTCACTTTTTTTGGTTTTTGTTTTTTATTTCTTATGGTTTTTCCCGTTTGTTCTGATTCTTCTTTCACAATATGACTTGTGTGGAAATAGGTTTAATTATGATTGTACATGTATAACCTATATCAGGTTGCTTGCTGTCTTGGGGGAGGGAAAGGAGAGAGGGAGACCAAAATCTTACAAAAATGAATGTTGAAAGTTATCTTTACAGGTAATTGGAAAAAAATAAAATACTATTAAATGGAAAAAATAAAATTAAAAAGGACTTGCACTAAAAAATAGCATAAAAGGCATCTTTAAAAAATAAAAGTATGTGCACTGGTTATGTGATAGGAGTAAGTGATAAGAGAAGTATTGACCAAGTTTTGTAAGGTTATTAGTGAAATATTAAAAGACTGTATATCAGATTGAATGCCATCTTGGGTAGGAAGAGGAGAGGGAGGGGAAGAAAATTTAGAACTCAAAATCTTAAAGAAGTGAATGTTGAAAACTAAAAATTAATTAATTAATTAAAAAAAATTATTAAAAGACTCTAAGGAAGGCATCCAAAGCATTAGCTAAACACTTCCTGGATGGGTTTTAGAAAGACATGGAAAAGACTTGCACAAACAGGATCAGAAATCATGGGTTACTATTTAAACCCAATGAATATACCTATGAAATGAACCTATACCAGTGGTGGGGAGCCTGCGGCCTCAAGGCTGCATGTGGCCCGCTAGGTCCTCAAGTGCAGCCCTTTGATTGAGTCGAAACTTCATAGAACAAATCACCTTAATAAAAGAATTTGTTCTATAAAACTTGGATTCAATCAAAAGGTCACACCCAAGCACCTAGAAGTCCTTTTGGCTATATTCTAGCCCAGACTGGATTAGTACAAAATGAAGAGTTCTTGGAGGTATCCTCTGTCCATTAGAGCAGCTCAAAAGGAAAGCATAATGTTCCTTAATACATGCATGCCATAAATACCTTAACAGGTGCTTATAATCAAATAGCATCATATCTATAATACCTTAAGAGGAATATATGCATACAATTTAAGAGAAAGTGGATGTCTGTGATACATCTTTCTGGTATACTCTGACATACCCATCCAGTCTTACAGCCCTGACATCAAACTTATCTCTGTAAAATCTTCCTAACCACCCTTACCAGAGACAACCTCTCCTTCCTCTGAATTCTTATGCAATTAGATACTTCATTGGGCAATCAATTATGAACAATCTCTTGACATCTTTCTTTGTCTTAAACCAGGGGTAGGGCTTTGGGTGTGGCCTTTTGACTGAGTCCAAGTTTTACAGAACAAATCCTTTTATTAAGGTGATTTGTGCTGTGAAGTTTGGATTTAGTCCAAGGGCTGCACTTAAGGACCTAGAGGGCCAACATGTGGCCTTGAGGCCACAGTTTCCCCACACCTGGACAAGATGATCAACCTCTCTAACACCTTCGAGTTGTAAGTGAATGATCTATGAACCTCTTTCTAAGATCCTTCAGTCCTCACCACAAAATACTGGAATGAGATCCCAGCATTGTGAGGTTTACAAAGAACTTTCCTCATAATCCCATGAAGTGTGCCACAAGTGGCCTCAAGGTCACAGGTTTCCTAACCCCTGGCTTAAACTTTAGACTGGGTATGTAGACTTGTTGTAGCTCAGCATAACATGTCATTCCATATATTGAAAAATAAAAGTAAAGGGGCAGCTAAATGGTACAATGGATAGAGAAGTAGCCTTCAAGTCAGGAGTTTAAAGTCAGGAGCACCTGAGTTTAAATCCAGCCTCAGATACTTACTAGCTGTTTGACCCTGGGTAAGTCATTTAACCCTGATTGCCTCAAAAAAACAACTGAACAAAAAAAATAATGATAGCTAATATTTACATTAACACAATAAGGTTTGCAAGGCACTTCATGTCCACTGTGTCATTTGATCCTCACATCAATCCTGTCAGGTAGATGCTATTATTATTATCCCCATTTTAGAGATGAGGAAACTAAGGCCAACAGAAATTAAATTATTTGCCTAGGGGTCACATAGCTAGTAAGTATCTGAGGTAGAATTCAAACATAGGTCTTCTGGGGGTGGCTAGGTGGCGCAGTGAATAGAGCACCAGCCCTGGAGTCAGGAGAACCTAAGTTTAAATCCAGCCTCAGACACTTAACACTTACTAGCCATATGACCTTGGGCAAGTCACTTACCCCCAGTTGCCCTGCCTTCCCCTCCAAAAAAAGCAAAACACAAACAAAAAAACAAACTTAGGTCTTCTGACATTGTAATGCTATTAAATTTTTTTGTGGTTAGTAGGACTATTGTAAGCTCTTAGAAAGATTATAGGTTCACAGATCTAGAGCTGTAAGGCCCTCAGGGCCATCTAGTCCAACACCCTCATCCGTGAGGAAAGCCAAGACACATGGAGGTTAAGTGATTTCACCAAGGTCGTGTAGGTAGCAAATGTCACAAGAGGTGCTTGAACCCAGATCCTCTGACTTCAGAGCCGTCGTACCCTCCTGGAGCCATGCTGCCCCCTGCTTCTGTATGGCACCTCATACAGTACTTTGCAGCTAGTAGCATCTCAGCAAGGCTTTCTTGACTTGATCTGATGCTCCCACCTGTTGCACTTCACACCCTCTTTGTGCTCCCCTCTCTGCCAGGCACTTAAGCTCACCTACCTGCTTACCTTTCTGAAAAGCTTATCATCCGGAGTGGGAGTATCAGCAGAACGACGGAAACCCCGCACCCGATGCTCACGGGACTTGTCATATGGGTAATTGGCTACAACTGCACCTCCGTGAAGGTTGGCAGAAAGAACAAAGTTGATGGATTCCATCCACAGTATAATAGCCTCGGTCTCTGGTTCCACCTATATGGAGGTAAAGAGTCAGCAGGGCCCCAAGAGGGCACCGGGTGCCAAACTATTCGTTAGTCACAGTCATACAAAAGGAAGTGCAGAATTCACACAAACAAGCATCTGAAGGTTCCTCGTCCTAATAAAGAAGGGGTCAAAGGGGAAGGCAGAGAGGAAGGTTTGGTTCCATATCTGCTTTCTGGCCTCCTGTTTTCTCAGTCTCCAGCTCTTTAATTAGACCAACTGAGGTGAGGGAAGGCATGGCTGAGCATCCCTTCATCCCCCTCTAGACCACCCTGTTGTCCCATCTCCATGGGCCTTTTTCTATCATGCCATAGAGGCCTCTTCTTCGTGGAAGCTCACTCTACCCTACACTTCCTATTATTGGAATTGCAAGAGACATGAGACTTCTCTCTGGTGAGACTTCTCTCTATCCCTGAGGCCTCACTTTCTGATTAACTGGTCCCTCCCAAAGCATCCAAGTTAAGGAGGAGACCTAGGTCAAAGATGTCTTCATCCCTTTCCAGGCTATACTGCTGACTCATTTCTATGCTTGTTGACTGACTAACTGATTTGAGCATCATGCAAAGATGGGAGGAACAAGACTGGAAGCCATTTACTGTCTCTGACAGATCTGAGTGGCTCTGATCAGTCAATTAACATATAAGAATTTATTAATCACCTACTAGGTACCAGGCATTCAACTGAGAATGTACAGACAAAAGTGAAACAGTCCATGTCCTCCAGGAGCTTACATGTTTGTGGAGGCTATCTAAACATGGAATTCTGGGCTAAGGGCTAGGGGATTACAGTATGGCACAGAAAATAGGGAGTTGGCCTGGTAGCCAGGAAGACCCGAGTCTAATACATACTGACTGTGTGATCCTGGGAAAGATACAACCTCTTCATGCTCTAACCAGATCTCTAAGTTACAGAAAAGGTACAGAAGGAACAGAAGAATTAATTATATGAAATTTAAAAGGTTTTGCACAAACAATACCTGCCTTGGTAAAGAATTTCTTTCCTCATTCATGAGTTCTTACTAGTAATGAAATTGTAGATCTAGTTCCTATCCCTATCCATTACTAAGTGTGGGGTGCTGTGGCACATACTAGGGCTACAAAAAGGAGTAAAACAAAGACCTTGTCATCAGGGACCTGTCAATAATTGAGTTAATGCTTATTAAATACTTGCTGAATTGAGTTGGAAAAAATGGTAGTTGGGAGAAGATGTGATTTCCCTCCCCCAATGTGGATAAAAATTTCAGCTCTGTACCTGATTTCTCCAGTTGTCTGGAAGGGGTATGTGGTGGTTGCGCCCTCCATTCTTCTCATTGTAGTACATGTAGGTGTTAAGATCTGGAAAGTTTCGATTTAGGTCTACTCCATTGGCATTGTTCCGGCCAGTAAGATACCCGTTGGTGTCTGGGCCCTAGAAGGAAAAGGAAGAGAGAGAAATGGAAGTTTCAGATTAAAGTTTACATTTGAAAAACCCACTTTTCACTTTCTGCTTCTTTAGCATTCTATTGGTTTTTGTTTGATTGTTCAGTGATGTTGATCACAAATAAAAACAGATCTAAACAATGGGAAAAATATTAGTTGTTTGTGGGTAGGCTGAGCCAATATAATAAAAATGACAATACTACCTCAATTAATTTATTTATTCAGTGCCAAACCCATCAAAACTATGAAAGTATTATTTTATAGAGCTAGAAAAAAAATAACTAATATCAAGGGAATCAATAGGGGAAAAAAGTGAGGCAAAGTAGCTTAGCAGTACCAGATTTCAAACGACAGTATATGACAAAGTGGTGATCTTCGAAACAATCTCGTACTGAATAAGAAAGAGTGGTTGATCAGTGGAATAGACTGGGTACACAAAATATAAAAGCTAATGACCTCAGTAACCTAGAGTTTGATAACCCCAAAGATCCCAGCAACTGGATCAAGAACTCACTATTTTGACAAAGTAAGGACTCTAGCAGAAACTAGACACAGACCAACATCTCACATCATATACCAAAGTAAGATCAATATGTTTTAGATGTACGTGATTTGAACTCACGTGATTTAGATATAAAGGGTGATATCATAAGCAAATTAAGGCAGCATGGAAAAAATTATCTGCAGGATCTATGGATAAGGGAAGAATTTATGACCAAACAAGAGAGAGGATCATAGGAAGCATAATGGATAATTTTAATTATATAATATTTGAAAGATTTTGCACAAACAAAACTAATGGAGTGAAAATTAGAAGGAAAGCAAGAAACTGGAGGAAAATTTTTACAGCAAGTTTCTCTTACAAAGGTCTCAATTCATATATATGGAAGTGAGTCAAATTTATTTGCATTTTTTTAAATATTTCACTTATTTATTTTCAGGTTTCAACATTCACTTCCATAAGTTTTAAATTTTCTCCCCTTCCGTCCCCCTTCATTCCCCAAGACAGCATGTAATCTGATATGAATGAACTCTACACATACATTCCTATTAAGTACATTTTCATATTAGTCATGTCGTGTAGAAGAATTATAACAAATGGGAGAAACCATGAGAAACAAAACAAAACAAAACAAAAGAGAAAAGAGTCTGCTTCACTCTGCATTCCGCTGAGTCAAATTTATAAAAAAAATAAAAGACAAGAGCTATTCCCCCAACTGACAAAACATCAAAGAAGAATATGAACAGGTAGTTTTCAGAGGAAATCAAAGTTAAAAAGTCATATGAAAAAATACTCCAAATTACTAATAAAGAATTTTAAATTAACACAATTCTGAGAGATACCACCTCATGGCCATCAGATTAGCTAACATGACAGAAAAGGAAGATGACAAATGCTAGAGAGTATATGAAAAGGTAGGTACAAAAAAAGTAGATAACTGATGTTGGTGGAGTTATGAACTGGTCCAACCATTCCAGAGAACAATTTGAAACTATGTCTATAGAACTATAAAACTGTGCATACCCTTTGATCCAACCACACAGTTGCTAGGTCTGTATCCCAAAGAGATCAAAGAAAAAGGAAAAGGAACCATATACACAAAAATATTTATAACAGCTTTTGTGGTGGCAAAGAATTGGAAACTGAGGGGATGCCCATCAATTGGGAATTGACTGATTGTGGTAGACTACTATTGTGCTATAAGAAATGACAAGGGGGATGGTTTCAGAAAAAAAAAAATTGGGAAGGATACAATCTCTTAATGCTCTAAGCCAGCTCTCTAAGTTACAAAGAAAGTGCCAACCTGCCTTGGTAAAGAATTTCTTTTCTCTCCTCTCCCTCAAAAAGAGCTTCTTCCCTATTTCATGGATTCCCTCTACCAATGAAATTTTAGGTCCAGTTCCTATCCCTATCCATGTGGATATGGACTTATCTGAACTGATACAAAGTGAAGTGAGCTGAATCAGGAGAACATTGCACACAGTAACAGCAATAAAAACACAATTTAACACCATTTAACAATGGTGAACTATGAAAAACTTAGCTACCCTGATCAAAAAATACCAAAGGGCTCGTGATGAAAAATACTGTCCCCCTCCAAATAGAGAACTGATGGACTTTGAGTGCAGATTGAAGTATTTTTTTCTTTATTTTTCTTGCCTTTTTTTTAATTCAACATGGCAAATGTGGAAATGCTTCGCATGATTTTGTATGTCTAATGGGTATCAAATTTCCTGCCTTCTCAATGTATGGGAGAGGGGTTAGAGGGAAAGAATTCAAAACTGAATATAAAATAAAAAGGATGATAACGATAATAATATAAAATTTTTATAAGATACTTTAAAGTTTTCAAAGAGTTTTACCTTCATTATATCCCTTCAAAGAGGGTAAACTACTTGGGGCAGGTACTGTTTCATTTTTCTCTTTGTATCCCCAGCACCCAGCATAGTGTCTGAAGCAAAGTACATACTTAATCACTACTTGTTTATTGATTATCTTATTTGATTCTTAGTGGACCTTTTCAAAGCAGTTTAGTTGGAGAATTTGCATTTATGGTTGATCTACCCTTCTCAAAAGAATAGAACAAGAGAAGACTAGCTTAGTGCAACAGGAAGATGTTTTCCTTTATACTTTCACATTTTACCTTTATTATTTCTGATGGTCTTTATCAGTCTTTTAAATTTTTTATTTTGATCTAACAAAGACCCCAAAAATGAACATGTTCATACACAAACTAAAATGAGGATTATATGTGAAACCCTGAATCTGGTATCATTCTTTTAGAGCCAATCCTTCCTCAAAAACTGGAACCTAAGAGGAGAAAATGGTAGTAGTGTGTCTGAGTGAGTGGGGGTTAATGTTGAGGAAATCTCAGTTGTAAGACCGGGGAGTGAAGGGAGCTCATGTCAGGTGATGGCCTTAGTGTTCTTGGTCAAGTCTGAGCAAAGGCCCTCAGTTGAAAGGGGTAGGGGTAGGGACTAGAGTCAATGGTTTGAGAAGTGAAGAAAAGTTGAAATAGACACTTTGGGGTAGTGCTGGTGTTGTAATAGAGATAAGATGGGGAAGAGTAAAAATATTGCCCTGATGTAGTATAGGTTTAATTGAAATTAGATAATGTAAATTTGTAGTGAATCTTGTGAGCAAAGTTGTATGTGACTTTCTCCAGTAGCATTTAGAAGTACATGAGGCAGAGTGGATGTAATCCAATGCTGAGGTTTGAAAAGGAGTAAGTGATGAAAAATGAGGGAGCGAGGTATTCTAGGGGAGTGGTTATTATAAAGTTGGGGCTCTGATGACAAAGAGGATGATAAGGAAATATGCTACTTATCTCCTGTGGTTGATGGAATCAAAAGACACATTTTTCTTTTTTTTTCTTGGTAAAGTTTTTTTTTTTTAACATTTGTTTTTAAAACTTTGAGTTCCAGATTTTTTCCCTTCTTCCCTCCTCACTCACCCCCACTGAGAAGATAAGCAATTCACCATAGGTTGTACATGTATAGTTATGCAAAACATTTCCATAGTAGTTATATTGTGAAAAACTAACTATGATTCCCTCCATCCTATCCTGCCCCCCACTTATTCTATTTTCTCCTTTGACCCTGTCCCTTTTCAAAAGTGTGTGCTTCTAGCCACCCTCCCCCCAAAACTGCCCTCCCTTCTATCATCCCCCCTCTTATTCCCTTCCCCCTATTTTCCTGTAGGGGAAGATACCCAATTGGATGTGTGTTATTCCCTCCTTAAGCCAAATTCAATGAGAGTAAGGTTGTCCTGTTCCCTTTTACCTTCCTGCCCTTCCCTCCATTGTAACAGTTTTCTCTTGCCTCTTTTATGAGATGATTTACCCTAATCTATCTCTCCCTTTCTCCTTCTCCCAATATATTCCTCTCTCACCTCTTAATTTTATTTTTTGGATATCATCCCTTCATATTCAACTCATCCTGTGCCCTCTGTCTATGTATATATGTACATACATATGCACACACTCACACATATATTTATACACACATACACCCTCCTATACATACATATATATGTATGTATACACATATATTCCCTTCAACTATCCTCATACTGAGAAAAGTCTTACAAGTTACAATTATCATTTTTCCATGTAGGAATGTAAATAGTTCAACTTTTATAAGTTCCTTATGATTTCTTTTTCCCCGTTTACCTTTTCATGCTTCTTGTATTTGAAAGTCAAATTTTCTGTTCGGCTCTGCTTTTTTCATAAAGAATGCTTGAAAATCCTCTATTTCACTGAATGACCATATTTTTCCCTGAAGCAGTTTTGCTGGCTAGGTGATTCTTGGTTTTAATCCCAGCTCCTTTGACCTCCAGAATATCATATTCCAAGCCCTTAGATCCCTTAATGTAGAAACTGCAAAGTCTTGCGTTACCCTGATTGTGTTTCCACAATACTCAAGTTGTTTCTTCCTGACTGCTTGCAGTATTTTCTCCTTGACCTGGGAACTCTGAAATTTGGCTATAATATTCCTAGGAGTTGTTTTTTGGTGGGGGGGGGATCTTTTTCAAGAAGAGATCGATGTGGGGCAGCTAGGTGGAGCAGTGAATAGAGCACTGGCCCTGGAGTCAGGAGGACCTGAGTTCAAATCCGGTCTCAGACACTTAACACTTAACACCTACTAGCCATGTGACCTTGGGCAAGTTGCTTAACCCCAATTGCCCTCCAAAAAAGCAAAAAAAAAAGAGGAGATTGGTAAATTCTTTCAATTTCTATTTTACTCTCTGGTTCTAGAATATCAAGGCAATTTTGCTTGATAATTTCTTGAAAGATGTTGTCTAGGCTCTTTTTTTTCTTCTCTTTTTTTTGGAACACAGGGCAATTGGGGTTGTGACTTGCCCAAGGTCACATGGCTAGTAAGTGTTAAGTGTCTGAGGCCGGATTTGAACTCAGGTCCTCCTGACTCCAGTGCCAGTGCTCTATTCACTGTGCCACCTAGCTGCCCCTAGGCTCTTTTGTTGATCATGGCTTTCAGATAGTCCAATAAATTTTAAATTATCTCTCCTGGATCTATTTTTCAGGTCAGTGTTTTTTCCAATGAAATATTTCACATTGCCTTCTATTTTTTCATTTGTTTGGATCTGTTTTATAGTATCTTGATTTCTCATAAAGTCATTAGCTTCCATTAGCTCCAATCTAATTTTGAAGGAATTAATTCTCTTCAGTGAGTTTTTGAAATTCCTTTTCCATCTGGCAAATTCAGCTTTTTAAGGCATTCTTCTTCTCATTGGCTTTTTGGACCTCTTTTGCCATTTGGGTTAGTCTATTTTTTAAGGTGTTATTTTCTTCAGTATTTTTTTCATGATTTTCTTGCATCATTCTCATTTCTCTTCCCAATTTTTCCTCCACTTCTCTTACTTGATTTTAAAAATCCTTCTTAAGCTCCTTCATGGCCTGTAACCAATTCATATTTTTCTTGGAAGATTTTGATGCAGGGGTTTTGACTTTGTTGTCTTCCTCCCGTTCCATGCTTTGATCCTTTTTGTCCCCCAAAAAGGATTCTATGATCTGTTTGTGCTTCCTCTTCTTGCTCATATTGCCAGCCAAATACTTGGCTTTTGAGCTCTTTGCCATGGTAGAACTCTGCTTTCCAGAGTGGGGAGAGCTGTATCCCAAATCACTAAGGTTTTTGCAGCTGCCAGAGCTATTAGGAGGGCGCCCTTCCTGTAGCCCCCACAAGCTTTGGCACACTGGCCACACACTCCAGGACCTCCACCAAAGACAGTGATCCAGATCCAAGCAGGTTAAAACAAGAGCAATTAGCCTCTGAATGGTCACTTGGTCCCCCTACGGTCTGCAGGCCAGGAGCTGTGAAGGCAACCACTCAGTTGCCACTGTGCCTTCCACCCACTTCTTGCCCCAGGGGCAGGGGTCGGACTGCTCTCTTCCTCCACCCTTCTGACAGAGTTCCACACTGACCTTTTACTTTCTTTTTGGCATTTATGGGTTGAGAAATATGGAAACTGCCACAGCTGCTGATGTTTCACTCTCCTGAAGTCTGCTCTGGCCACCGCTGGTTGGGGCCACAATCACAGCTCACATGGGGACTGCACTTGGCTCCCAGCTTGGTGCAATAGATCCTTCCTGTCGGCCTGCCAGGCTGCCTTCAGTGGGAGATTTGTTTCTCTCTGTCACTTTGTGGATTCTGTAGCTCTAAAATTTGTTTAATCATTTTTTTACATGTACCGGCGGTGGTGGGAGCCAGAGTTGTGCAGAGGTCCTATTTTAACAATCTTGGATCCACGCCCCTCTCCCCCCAAAAGCAAGACACATTTTTGGATGGTGACTAGTATGGGAATTTGTTTATATTTGACTACATTTATTTGTTACAAGGATTTTGCTTTGCTTTGCTTTTTCCTACTAAGGTGATGGAGGTGGATTAAGGGGAAAATAGATTTTTGTTAGGTGCTTAAAAATTAAGAATTCCATTCTGGCTTTAATAATTTTAAAGACACTCAGGGACTGAATCTCAAGATCTTTCAAAATGAAAAGACTCCCCCCCAAAAAAAGATCATAGTGCTGGTGCTTTTACAAAAAGAGGAAGGAAAGAAGGAATCTTTTCTAATATTAGTTGCATTTTCATTCATACCCCTCCAGATGCATTGGTTGGGGTGATAGGGAGTTGTTATACTCCTTTCTTGAGACTCTCTGCCACTTCCAGAGTCTTGCTCTACCACTATCACTCAATAATGTATCTTTGAGGGTCATTCAATTTACATTTATCACTCATTCAATAATCTCTCTATCTTTGGGGTTCATTCACTTTGCATTTATCACCCACTCAAGATTCTGGTAGTTGTTATGCATATACCACCTCCAGGACACTTGCCTTCCTTCCATATTTATGAACTGTAAAATTTCTTTATCTCATTATCACCTGTTGTTATTCTACCTCTCCCTCTGCTTTGCAACCCCTTAACCTTGTTTTTCACCTTTACCATAACCTCCAATCCCTCCATCTCTTAGTTTTTTCCTCACATGCTATTGAATGAAGCTGAAGAAAAATCACAACACCATGCTGACTGGATCCACTACAAATTTATGGTGCATTGTTTCAAAAGAGCCCTCACTGCAGCAAGGCAATAATTTGATACCTCCTTAATTAACTCACTCTTCTACTCACCACAGTGGCTTTTCCAAATTTTTTTATCCCTCTTCAAGCCTTGCCATAGGAAGAGCTCAAGTTATCCCAGCAGCCTCAGCCTTCATGCTTGGCTCTCACTTCTAGAAAGTCTGGCTGAGAATGGTCTCAGCATGCATGAAGATTCCCAATGGAGGAATGGAAAGTGAGCAGGGTTTCACAGACATTTCCCTAAAACAGACTATTTTCTTAGGTCACCCAACTAACTGAGAAGTATGGAGAATGTAATATTCCATTGCATTTAATTAGTTTAAGGAATCCATTTGATTTTGTAGAACAAAACTGAGCACTTGAAGGCTCTCCTCAGACATGAAATCTGCAGATGTATATCAGAATTTTAAGTTGAGGTACCACTTCATCTCCCTCAAATTGTTAAAAAAAAAAGTGCCAAAATTCAATACTTGTAACATTGTAGCATTTTCTTTTTACTTGTTTTTGTGAACAACATTGTCTTCCTTGAACATATTTATTGGAGAAAGAAGGAATGAAGGAGAAAAACAAACATAAAATTTAATTAAAAAAAAAAAAAGGAATGAAGGAGGAGACTAGACCTGTGATTTCATTGGGAACTCTAGATCAAGAAATTCCCTCTACCAATTAAAATGAGAACCTTAATAGTCTTGGCAATTTGCCCATGTGGGCAGAGTAGTAGTCAGAGACAAGACTTGAACCCAGATCTTTCAGTCTTTAAGACCAGCTCTCTATCACTATGTCATCCTGACTTTATGCATTAATAACTTTTTTAAAAAATCTTAAGGAAACCCCAAAAGACCTTATGTTTTCAGAAGGAGAGAGAAGTTGAAATCTCCTTTTCAAAGTAGGTTTGGGGAGATAGAACTTAGGTGAAAGAATGAGTAGGAGAGAAGGGGCAGGGCTGGGGTCATTACCCATCATGGCTTGCTGAAGAGCAGGTTCCACAGGCCTGGTTGATGCCTTTTTAGTTTGCATATTGGGGTGTGTATTTGGGTGGGTGGTAGGTGGGGGGAGGCTGTAGAAAATAAATTTCCATCCAAGTACGGCCTGATATACACTATGCCAAGTTAAATAACTGGGATACAGGTCCTAAAGCTCAAGAGATAGAAGAAGAAAATGGCATCTAACACAGTCAAAAGTCAAAACCAGGGTTGACCTGATGGGACACGTAAAAGGCAAGATCCAGGCTCAGGCTTCAGGTATCTAGTACCAAGGAAAAGAAGGGGAGATTAAGTAAAATACATTTCAATCAATCTGAAGAGCTTCATACTCTATTGCTTTTAAAACTGGCCAGGTGTAGAGAAGCCCTCTCTCCAAAGTCCTTTGAATGTTTTTGGCTAGACTGAATCATAAACATCAAAGATTCAGAGCTAGAAGGAAACTTAGAGGCCATCTAGGCCAACTGACTAATGTTACAGAGTAAGAAACTAAGGCTCAGAGAGTAAATTATATTTCATTCCCTGTTCTTTGGGGACAATGTTGGCTTTAATAGTGACTCACCCAGTGTTCTCTACAGGGTCCATGGGCCTGCAAGTAGCCCCTGCATTTTCAGCATGGGTGAGATGGGGAGTGTAATGGGAATGTAAATTTTTAAGATCTTCCCTGCCCCTAGGCTAAAGTGCACCTGGAGCCTGGGGTGGGAGGCTTGTTTTTCAGTAGATACTTCTTGATTGGCCAGTGAGTCAATAAGGTTATTACATTCTCTGAGCCAGGAGAAGACTATATAAGCCCTGATGTGTAGCTTTGTTTTGAGGGCTCACTTTGAGAAGTGTTCTGTGATTTGATCTGGATTCTGGGAAGCTGTTGTTGAGAGCCCCCCCTCGGCTTTGAAAAACCCAGATGTTGAAACCCAGATGTTGATTTGGTATGGATGTAATGGTTGGACAGTTTGAAATCTGTTTACTTGATCTATTTCTCTGACTTGATAATTCTGTCTGTATACTCTGAAGTTTGGGGTGCTGACCTCTTTCCCCTGAACTAGGTAAATGATACATATTTGACTGATTAAAGTAAGCTTGTTAACCCATTTTGAGTTGCTTTCCTTTATCAAAGCAGATCCAAGAACCTGTGGTGGCAGACACCCTGGGGATGCTGGGGTGCTTGCTGCTACAGGGAGACCCAGTCTTAAACATAAACACACACATACACACACATACAAATGTAAAGGGAGAAAGAGTGGGAGGGGAGGAGAGGAGAGGGGAGAGGACAGGAGGGGAGGGGAGGGGAGGCGAGAAGAAAAACTAAAGTCAGGTTCCATCTTTATGTGGCAGTCATAAAACTCTTGACAACAGAGTCTCAGAAAGGCATATGATAAGCTCTAAGAAAAGAAACAAGGTCCATGGGGGTGCCCTACCCTAGAGCTGAGTTCCATGTTTCTAATTTTCCCAGCAGGGAAGAATAAGCAGCAAATTGACAATCAGTGATCTATTTACATTTGCTGTCAACTTGTTGATTTTCTATTTTTTAAAGTCATATGTTGAATCCATCAATCCTTCCTTTTTCTATTTTAAGTGTATATTCTCAGAGATACTCTTTTACTCAGATCTGTTTTAGCAGCAGTTTAAGAATTTTTGTAGGTAATATCATCATCATTCTCTTTCGTGTACTTATTGATTCTATGAAATGTTCTTTAACCCACTCTCTCTTCAGAAAGTCATTAATACATTTCAATTGACAAAGCTAATGTTTTGCTCATTTTAAACAACTCCAAACTCTCAGGACAGGCTGTTTTCCTCCCACACGTAGCCTAAATTTGGCTTATAAAAAACCTGGATGCAGTCTCCTATTAATTTTTTTAGTGTATTTTTTTTTTCTTTTAAAGAGATCTCATTTTTGGTATAAGGTCTATGCAGGAGTGGCCTCAATTCAAACCAATACTATAATCAACTCTGACTTGATTAAAACTATTACTGCCATGAAGAAATTAAAATATATGGATGTTCACTAATATGATTCTTAGGATCTTACATTTCACAACAAAGATCCGTCCATTATTGTACAGAGGCTCCAGGCAAGAGATTTTTCATTTTAGGGTGGCTTTTTTTTAGATGTATAAAATGAGAACATTGGACTAGATGAAAGCTAAATGTTCCTCCCTCCCCCCTCCCCTTCCAGCTCTAACATTCTTTTATTGTATGCTTCCAAGGAGAACCTATGATCTAAGCATTGGATCTTAAATGTCCAAGAAAAGTATACTTAGTCACTAAGACACAGGAACAAACTGAATGCACAAGAAGTCTAAGCTGAACAAAGTTTAGGGAACAGCCTTCTGAGATAATAATTGTAAAGGGTTGGGTTTTGTGCCTGGCATATAATTTGTGCTATATAAATGTTAGTTATGACGGTTATCCCTGCCACATTGTGGGGGCTAGGGGCACAGCACCCTAGCAATCTGGAAAATCTACGTAAAAGTTTTTGGTCCTCCCTTCACATCAGAGAAGAAGTCTGAATTACTATGGTGTTAAAAGATAAAATATGTTGATATTATACAATACTCTACATATATTTCATGCATTTTGACACTTTTTCTTTGTGGTCATCTGGTTTTCATGTGTCATCTACAGCTTCTGCAAAACTTCCCCCAAATTCCCATGTAATTTCTTATGCCAACCCACAATATATTAAAAATGCAATGGGGAAAGTTGCAATGTGGAAGGCATAACTATACTATTATTTGCAATGATGAAGGAGTTTGAATTGAGAATCACAGAATTTGACAGTTGGAAGGAGCCTCAGCAAACCTCTAGTTCAACCTGTAAGTGAAAGGAATCTTCAGTAAAATACATTCAAGGGGCTGTCCCATCTCTTCTTGGAAGACCTCCAAAGGAGAAGCCAATGCGTCTCAAGGCAAGCCCATCCCACTTTTGGACAGCTCTTTAGGAAAGTTTTTCCAGACATCCAAGCCTAAATTGACCTCTTTGCTCCTTCTACCCAATTCCTCTTGGTCCTTCCCTCTGGGGCCAAACAGAACATGTCTGATCCCTCCTCTAGATGACAGCCCTGCATTCTCCAAGACAGCTTTTGTGTCTTCTCAGCAATATTCACGTCATGAACTCAGAGCCCTTCACCATCCTGGTTGACCTCCTCTGGACACTTTCTAGTTTATCAACGTCCTTCCTAAACCATAGTGATGGAATCCTAATAAAGCTGCCCCCAGCCCCAGTATTCTAACTTTATTATAGGCCTGGCCCCACTGAATAGCAGGCCCACTGTACCTACCTAATCCCCCCACCAATAGGTTAACTTCTTCACATATGCCTCACTGCTCATTGGAACAACAAGTGTATCCCTGAACTCTTAGTTCCCACAGAAACAGAAGGCATGTCTATGTGATAGGAACCTAGCTACTGCCTCTACCTGGTCACTGCCCCCAGACCCATTCCCACAGAAACAGGTGTGTTCTTGTATTCAATCACAATCACATCATCCATCTAGCCCAAGACATGACCACAATACCTAACTATATCTCTTAACCAGACAGGACCACAATAGCTAGCCAGGTGGAGGGCAGAATGACCAGAATGTTTAACCACCGAACCATAGATGGGACCCCTCCTCCATTACCTAATCCCTTAACAAACTCCTCCTCCATTACCTTCAATCCCTTAACAAACTCCTCCTGCCTTTTTTAATATTAATGATATTCATCTATTCTATGTAAATTTATGTTATGTAATTGCATCTTTACCCTATAAAAACCTATCTTGCTTTCTCTAAAGCTGCTGGTTCCTGCTGGAATTTAGCCCACTCCATGAGAGGCATCAATCTCAATAAATGCCTATACTTGGATTAGAGGTGGTCTGACTCTGAATTCTTTGAGACAGTTCCACCACAAACACATCATGAAACCGTAACAGTTTTTGGGTAGGCAGAGCCCCCACCTCAACAATTTTTGGAGTCCCTGGTTTTAAACCACAACAATAGTACCCAGAACTAATATAATACTCCAAAGGAGGTCTGACAAAGACAGAATATAGTAGGATCAGCACCATCTTGTTTCTGGAGATCATTCTTCTCCTAATCCGGCCCAAGAGTGCATTAGCTTTTTTTGGGTGGGGAAAGGAGGGTGGCATATTACAATGCTGTTTTAAATTGAGCTTACATTTTCTTTATTTTTCTTGATATTTTTTTTAGTCTATGTTTTCTTTCACAACATGACTATTCTAGATATGTTTTGCATGACATCAAACCTATATGGAATTGCTTGCCTTCTCAATGGGGGTTGAGGGAAGGGAGGAAGGAAGGGAGAGAATTTGGAACTCAAAATTTTAAAAACAAATGTTAAAAATTGTTTTTACATGTAACTGAGGAAAAATTAAATGCTAAATAAATACAAAAATGTTCAAAATAAATTGAGCTTACATTGTAATACCTCCTCACCTCAATCCTCTTCAGAACTTTATACATGCCTCTTCAATATGTTTGTAAATTGATGTTTTTTGTACCCAAGGGCAAGACTACTAATCCCTATTGAATTTTATCTTATTATGTTCAGCCCAATGCTCTAACCTGTCAGAGAACTTTAGGATCTGTTCTGTTTGACTTTCATCAAAGTTCAGAGATTTGATACAGTGGAAATATCTATATTTGGAATCAAGAGATCTGAAATGGAATGCCAGATCTGTTACTTATTCCCTATGTAATTTTTGGCCAATCTTCCTTTCTCTGGACCTCTTGTAAAATGAGAGTTGGGACTAGTTTTTTTTTTTAGGTTCTGAATCTACGATCTTATGATCAAAGTGCAATAACTTTTTTGCTTCCTGAGACCTCAATCAGTCAATAAACATTTATTCATTAAGTACCTAGTATATGCCAAGTACTGTGCTAATCATTAGGGCTACAAAAAGAGGCAAAAGACAGTCCCTGCCCTTAAGAAGCTCATAATCTAAAAGCATGTATATGGAATAGAGGTTGAACTGAAGGTTGGTGATGGATATCTGAATCTGAGCCAGACACGCAGGCTGGAGGGTGTGCTATACCAGTTAACTTTAGGAAAGAAATTTTCAGAAACCTGTGTGGTACAGTGGATAGAGCAAGGGGCTTAAGAGTCAAGAAAACCTGAGTTTAAAGCCCCAGTCACTAACTAGCTGTGTGACCCCATCCTTTGTGGGCCTCAGTTCCATCATCTATAAAATGGAGGTAAAACTAGCCCTTATCTTGAAGGGTTATTGTGAGGATAAAAATGAGATAATATTTGGAAAGCACTTTTCAGAGCTTAAGAAAAACAACAAAAAAACCTTTAAAAAGCATCAGTCACCACATAGCAAAATGCTAGCTATCATCAAGCTCTAGTACCTGGTCTGCAGCTACTTCATAACCATCCGGGTTCATGGAAGGCAGGATGTGAATCCTCGTGCTGTGAATCAGCCGGACAATGCGTTCATTCCTCTGGCGGTATTCTTCACACAGGAACTCGCAAAGTTGGATCAGCAGCTCTCTCCCCAGCACTTCATTTCCATGCATGTTTCCAACATACTTAAATTCTGGCTCCACTGTAATTGTAATAAAGCTATATTACTCTTAAAGCCAGGAAGGGAAGAAATGAGATGGACTTGCCATGAGATCTCCCTGAATAAAAATCCAATCTTACAAAAGTAGTTTTTTTGTTTGGGATTTTTTTTCCCCAACAGACAGATCACAGTAGAAGGAATTCTTTCTTTGGAGGTGGAAGGTTTGAGGTCAAAACCCCAGGTCTTCCATTTACCATCTGAGTGACTTTGGATAAGTCACTTCATATGTCTGGGCCTCAGGGCAGCTAGGTGGTGCAGTGAATAGAGCACCAGACCTGGGGTCAGGAGGACCTGAGTTCAAATGCAACCTCAGACACACTCACTAGCTGTGTGGCCTTGGGCAAATCACTTAACCCCAACTGCCCTGCCTTCCCCCCTCTAAAAAAAACAAACACATATGTCTGGGCCTCAGTTTCCTCATCTGTAAAATGAATATTTAGAACAAATGACCTTTAAGGTCCCATCCAGCTCAAAATAATATTATGGTTCTATTTGTATGAACAAGTCATTTAGCCTCTTGGGGTCTCAGTTTCCTCATCTAAAAAATGGGAGATGAAACAGCCTTTAAGTTTCCTTTTGACCCTCAGTATAGAACCCATCTCTAACTTATATCTCCAAAGGTTACCTGAGGCTTCAAGAGGGTAGGGCAAGTTTCTCACTGTCACTCAGATAGTTTTAGAGATTGAATGTAAGCTTAGATTTTCTTTTTAATTCGAACACTATATCCACTAGCTATGCCATACTGACTCTTGCTCTGTTTTTTAAAAAATCAAATCAAATCATGACATATACTCCTTTGGGGCATTTTGCTCTAACCTTCCTTTTCTGATGTTTTACTTTGTGTCAGTAATTAAAGACTATTGTATTAGTATGATTTAATGAGGTTCGGATCCGCTCCTATAAACGACACTCTTCAACACACCAGAAAAATAGAAAATAGAAATTTATTCAGAAAAAGCAAGGCACAGATAGCTTAGATTTACATAAAAAGCATATAATTATGGGAATAATCAATAACACAGTACCAATCAAGATAATCGGTAAAGGAAGAGAATACATCACCAATTCAAGGGAACCTCCGAAGTCAGTCAATGGCTGGGAGCCCCGTTACAGCCCATACAAACTTGAATTGTGTAAAGAGTTTTCCCGGGCGAAGTGTCCTTCCCGCGGGTGAGGCTCAGCGGACCTACCGGACGCAGGTCTTTATACTGTTCTAAACAAAGAAGGCCTGGGACCAAGAAGTTTTTGGCTCGTGCGCTATTCATGCTCAATACATTTCTCGTTCAATACACATCTGGCCCAATACACATCCGGCCCAGTCACGTTCCATCCGCCTGAGGCTTGGTACTTGTTTTTAATAACATCACGTCTGGCAAGGAGGGAAGCCAACCCTCCAGGTCAACGTCACCTAGGAATGGCTAGTTCCTGGGATGCTAAGCCAAGAACACTCAGGGGTTATGGAACGGTCATAGCCGGGAGTTGAACTGAACCTATTTATTTGAATGATCTTACTAATTTAAAGGGGAATTTTCAATTTCCATTTCATTTGGCCTTAAGATCCTGAGTGTTCTTGTGATGTTATTAAAAACAAGTACCAAGCCTCAGGCGGATGGAACGTGACTGGGCCGGATGTGTATTGGGCCAGATGTGTATTGAAAGAGAAGTGTATTGAGCGTGAATAGCGCACGAGCCAAAAACTTCTTGGCCCCAGGCCTTCTTTGTTTAGAACATTATAAAGACCTGCGTCCGGTAGGCCCACTGAGCCTCACCCGCGGGAAGGACACTTCGCCCGGGAAAACTCTTTACACAATTCAAGTTTGTATGGGCTTTAACGGGGCTCCCAGCCATTGACTGACTTCGGAGGTTCCCTTGAATTGGTGATGTATTCTCTTCCTTTACCGATTATCTTGATTGGTACTATGTTATTGATTATTCTCATCATTATATGCTTTTTATGCAAATCTAAGCTATCTGTACCTTGCTTTTTCTGAATAAATTTCTATTTTCTATTTTTCTGGTGTGTTGAAGAGTGTCGTTTATAGGAGCGGATCCGAACCTCATTAAATCATACTAATACAACTATTAACACTAAAATAGATCTCTAAGAATAGAGAGAGGGTCAATCCCAAATCTGTACTCTAAAATTCCCAAGTTTCACTAAAAACGGAGTTGTTGTTAAACATACCATTAGAAGCCTAGCTTTTCCCAATACTTATGGCAGTTCACTCTCCTCTTTCTATCAGGGCAGGCTTGCTGCCAGTCACAGGATGGGGAGGAACCTTAGAATTTATGGCATCCTTAAACTGAGATCATCTAAGTACACATGTTCTTATCTGCTAAAGAGGTGCCTAGATAGATTTCAGGGGGTCGGGGACTTGAATGGGATGGGGGGGGTGGAAATGGCATCTTTGTTTTCACTAATCTCTCACTGAAATTTAGTATTTCCTTTAATCATGAATGTTGGCCACAAACCATTATTCAAAGATTTCATCGTGCGCTGCCCCTCCCCTAACCAGTGTTAAGAACCTCTGTTTTGGTGCAAATCCTTGAATAAATGAGAAGTAAAGCAGGCCACATAGCAGTGAAGTGACATAGCTAGTGTTTTATAGTGAATTTCCGTAGTAGAACTAGGATTAGAACCTGGGTCTCCTCGTTCCTCATTTATCTACCCCTTATTTGACTCTGCTTCCTTACTTGATAAAGCTTCACTCAGCCGGGCTTAGTGTCCAATGAAGCAAAGAAATGTTGATGGCTCTTTGCACCTCAGCTTTATCACCTGAAAAATGGGTATCATAATAGCACCTACCTCCCAGGATTGCTGTGAGGACCAAATGAGATATCTGTAAAGTGCTTTGCAAGCCTTAAATTGATATATAAGTGCTACCCTTATTATTATTATTATTAGCTGAGAAGCCAGAAGAACCTACCTACTACTACTTTTTAAAAGTGAAGTGAATTAAATATAGTCCATTTATTAAATATCTACTGTGTGCAAGATATTGGTGGATACAAAGACAAAATAGTTAACTGCCAGTTTCCTGAAGGAGCTTACATTTTGCAAAAAACAAAAAAAGAAAGAAAAGAAGGAAGAAAGAGAAAGGAAGGAAGGAAAAAAAGGAAGGAAGGAAGGAAGGAAGGAAGGAAGGAAGGAAGGAAGGAAGGAAGGAAGGAAGGAAGGAAGGAAGGAAGGAAGGAAGGAA
>NW_027187330.1:4972952-4985640 GCF_028583685.1 Petaurus breviceps papuanus
GAAGGAAGGAAGGAAGGAAGGAAGGAAGGAAGGAAGGAAGGAAGGAAAAAGGGAATCTTCACAAATCAAAATAATAGCTTGAATACAACCAGGATGGCCTACTGTTGATCTGTGGACACACCTTGGAGCTTTTAGACAGATTGTATCTCCTTCATTCACCAAATCCACACTGTATCTGTGCCAAAAACCCATTGAACTGACCAGAAATAGACAGATAGCTAGAAAATGCTCTCAGCCAGAAAAGAACTAGAGATGATATCAGTGGCAACACTCTCCTTGTCTATTTCTTTCTCCTCTCTTCCCTCCAACCCCATTAAAACTCTTTTCTGATCACTAGCTGGTGTGTTTATTCTCCAACAAATAGCACCAGTGAATTGTAAATGTTACTGACTACAAAGTTGTCTGCCTACATAGGGTAGCAAAATAATCTTTAACCACAGAAACAGCACTAAAGCCAGACCTGACCTAAGGCTGTTTTTACTGGTTTCTGGGTCCCTGTCATCAGTACTTTGGCTCTAATGTCTGGGTATTTTTTTTTCTGTTTTGAGAAAGGGACCTGCTTTGAATGCCTAAAGACCCCTGAACCCATTCCTATTGTGGTAGAGACAATGATGTATTTTTCTTAGTTTCGAGTAGGGAGCATCATTCACAGCAGAGAGGGAAAAGACCAGTTTTTTTTAATTGCTTTTATTAAACACACAGAGGTTCAAAGATTTGTACAAGGAGTTTTAAAAATTAGAGAACTATACGTAATTTTTGCTCTACTGGAGACTACAATCTCAATATGAAGAAATATAAAAGAGCATGTTGTTGTTCAGTTGTGTTCTTCAGGGCACCATTTGGGGTTTTCTTAGCAAAGATACTGGAGTGGTTTGTTATTTCCTTCTCCAGCTCATTTTTTACAGATGAAGAAACTGAGACAAACAGAGATTAAGTGACTTGCCCAACGTCATACAGCTACTAAGTGTCAGAGGACAGATGTGAACTCAGGTCTTCCTGACTACAGGCCCAGCAATCTATCTACTACACCACTTAGGTGCCCATGAAAGAACATATAGATCCCAGTTGAATAAGCAACAGCATCAAATAAATATAGATCTCGCTGTAACTGTAATTTTATTACTCCAGATTTTCCAATGCAGTGGGTCAAACTCAAATAGAAATAGGAGAGGATAAAACAGGGATGGGGAAACTTTGGTCTCAAGACCACAGGTTTCCCATGCCTGGCTTCTAAACTATACACAAGACTCCTTACTGGCCATATATTGATTCAGAAAACCACATATTAACATTATTTACTTTGTAGTGTATCTTTGCTTATTTTGTTATATATTTCCCACTTACATTTTCATCTGGTTTGGGCCAACACTCAGGAGTATTGCAAATCACATGTTTGGTACTCCGGCTGCAATTCTTTACCCTCACCATGGTTCTAGTTTCCTCCCTTGGAGGCCTTGACCTTGTGGTTGAACAGTTTGGTAAAATGCCCCATTCTCTACTTTCTCTTTAAAGACTTTCCCCCTTGCCCTCTCGCTAGTCATCCCTGTGCTAAACTCAGCTCCCAGGCAACAGCTGCTTGGACTGAGCCCGTCACGAAATTACAGCTACTTAATTTTTGTAGGATCCTCAGTGCTTTTCATTAAATCCTTTCATTTTTCCTTGACCATTTCTATAACCTTTCCCAAATGGGATGTAACAAACATTGTCTTTTCAAAAGCCCCAGAAAATTATTTCTATCCCCATCTCTATCCCATCAAAAGAAAATTAAAGGCTCTTCATCTCAGAATCTTTCTAAATTTTCACTAGCCAGTCTTCTCCTTTGCCCCAGTCTCAGAGGACAGAGAAGCCATCATCCTTGATGAAGACTATCCCTTGCTCCAGGAGCTTCCTCATCAAAAATTTGTTCTGTCTTTACCTTTGCAACCTTCATTTTTACTCTATCAGCCCCTCAGACTAACCTCTTTTTTCTTTTCATACTCAGCTACTCTTAAGATCACCTTCTACATGGGTTGCCTCCCCCTCCTTACCACCTACATTTTGGTCTCTTGTAGGTTGGCCTCTAACAGCTCCACCCAAAATCATTCTCTTCCCCAAGTTACCAAAGCTCTCTAATATTTTTTCGACCTTCCTGAAACATTTGACACTATTAACTACTCTCTCCTTGTGGTTAATCTCTCTTCCCTTGGCTTTTGGGATACTTCTCTTCTGTTTTCATTCCTGCCTCATCTGAAGAGATCCCTTTTCAGTCTCTCTGGTTGTATCACCATCTACCTCTTGCCCCTTAACTGCCACTAGAGCCTCATTATTTCAATGAAAATCCTCATATGTTTCCTGAGAGAGAGAGAAAAAGAGAGAGGGAGAGAGAGAGAGCCAGTTCAGCCTTTGTGTTTTGTCAGAGTGTCTGTGGCTTGGTTATTTTTTCAGGAAATCAAGAGAAACTTTGGACTCTGCTTACTGGAACCTCTCATGCCAAATTTCAACAAGGAGTTTTGACTCTCCATCTGTCTTCCTGAGATCTCATTACTGAATTTCCTCTTCAGGTTACAGAATGTATTCTAGAGCCAAATGCTTAATGACAAGTTATAAAGTTAGCTTCAAATGATTTGCATCCACAAGTGGCCTACCAAGACCAAGAATCAAGAATTTCTTCAAACAATTGTTGTCTCTCTGAGGAGTCCATTTGCATAAAGGTATGGAAGGAAGAAGAGAGGAAGGGAGAAAGGAAGGAAAGAAGGAAGGGAGGGAGGAAAGGAAGGAAGAAAGAAAGGAAGGAAGGATATTGATAAGGCTTTGACTGATATAAATCAAAGAGGGGAATGTAATATACTTATAACTTTTATAAAATTTAATCCTTATTTTTCCTTAAAACAAATTCTACAGAGTGGTACCTCAAAACTTATGAAAATATTTCAGAAGGGAGTGAGTCCCAAGAATTACCCAAAAGTCTCAAGAGTTGTCCCTTGTAATCTTAAAATGATTAATCTTCAAACTCCTTAATCTGCTAAATTATTTTTAGTAGTTCTACAAATTTTTTCATCTTGCAGACTTTTTTCTTTTTCTCTTTTCTTATAACCTAATCTCCTTTGGAAATCCTAAAGTGAGAGTTACTACTGCTTACTGGGACAGTTGCTTCAAGTATGAAAGTTCATGAATCTTTTTCAGGTTTCTAAACTCTTTGGCTACAGCTCTTAGAAGTTTTTCTGGTTGGTTGTATTTTAAATCTTTCAAGGTAACAGAATCTGCAAACAGCATAAATATAACACAGACATTTTACATTTTTCAAAGACAGAAACACAGACAAAATAGGTGGAAACAGAACAAAGTGAGCAGTTACAGTCCATAGCTAGGCACACAGTTACAGAGGTATATAGTTTGAGAAACAACAGAGGCACAAAGAGGGCCTAACTAATAGAAGTGTGCAATTTCAGAAAGGATATCCTTACCAGAGTTATCTAAGAGGAACTGGGTCACCAGAGGGCCCTGGAGTTTTCCTCACAAAGAATGACAAGTTTGACCAAGGCTCCAGCTCAGGCACTGGAGCAGGAAGAAGGGTGGAGGGCTCACCAGAGGGGAAGGTGGGGGGGGGGGTTGGACTCTGGAGAAATCTCTGGTGGCACCTAGTCCTTTCCTACTGGTACAGGAGAATCCAATGGCCTGGTTCTGTTCCCAATCCCACTTCTGAGACCAGATTTTAACTGAGAAAGAGGAGTCTTTGACTCCAGGCTAAACACTCTATCTCTGGGCTTAGGGCTGCCTGGAATATTCTCCCTTCTCTTCTCCACCTCCTGGTTAAAAATCTCATCTCCTACAGGAAACTTCCCAATCCCTCTTAATTCCAGGATCTTCCCTTTCTTAATTATTTCCTATGTATCCTGTGTATAGCTTGTGTATGCATATTTGTTTGTCTCCCCTATTAAACTGGGAGCTGCTTGAGGGCAGGGACTGTCTTTTGCTTCTTTTTTTTATCTACAGCAATTAATACAGAGCCTGACCCACAGTAGGTATGTAATGCAAGTTTATTGGCTAATTGATTAAGAAACAAATGACTATTTTTTTCCCCTGGACTGGTGATTTCATTAGTTTATGCAACTCCCAATAAGGAAACTTCCCCTTCACTAATGCAACTTGGAAACTGTTTTTGCAACTTGAGATTTGCCTTAGAGAGACAAGGGATACGCAGTGGAAATAGAACAAGATTTGAAATCACATGTCCTTGGTTTATGTCTCTTACTGTAGGACCTCAAATCTCTGAACCTTAGTTTTCTCATCTGTAAAATAGAAACAATTGGCTACTCACCTTACAAGATCATTGTGGAGAAAACCTTTTGCAAACCATGAAGTGCTACATAACTGAAAGAAATTATGTGGATGAAATTTCTATGGAGTTCCATGGCATAACAACAAATGAATACCATTAATTTCATTTTCTAAGTTAATTCATTCATTCAACAAACAAGGATTAAGTAGTCCACTGGAAATACAAAGACAAAACTGAACCAGTCTCTTCCTTCGAGGACCTTCCCATCTAATCAGGCTAATGACAGGTGTGCTGATAAATAAATACAGACAGGCAATAAATCATGTGTCCAAGATGGGACTAGCCAGTCAGTCAGTCATCAAGCATTTGTTAAATGCTTACTGTGTGCTAGGTGCCATAAATACAAAAGAGAAGCAAAGAAGCAAAAAAAAAAGTCCCTGCCCTCAAGGAGCTCCCAATCTAATGAGGAGAAAAGCAAAAAACTCTACCTACTACTGGTCTTACTTCAAAGTGGTCTGGCAGGAAAGGCACTGGTGTGAGAAGGTGAACCAGGAAAGGTTTCAGACACAAAGGAGGGTCTGAGTTGAACCTAGAAGGAAGCCTGAAGATCCAGGACGTGGAAATGAGGGGAAGGAGGCAAGTGAGAGTCTGTTGGCAATTGCGGGATGCCACCTGATCAATAAGCAGCAACGACTGGTAGCTGGTAATTATTGATCCTCAGCACTTGTCTGTGTCTGACACACAGGAGGTATTTAAAAAATGCTTATTGACTAATGACAATCTGCTCTTTTTGATGGATCCTTTTCAACTAACAAACCAACCAATCAACAAGCATTTTATTATTTTTATTATTATTATTATTATTATTATTATATACACTAAATATATCATGGATACAAAGATAAAAACAAAACTGTCTCATATTCTATCAGAAGAAACAGCCTCCACACATTGGATACAAAATACATGCAAAGTATATAGAAGCTAATTTTCAAGGTTGAGTAACACAAAAACAGCCTGGAGAACAGGAAAAGCCTCATATAAAAAGTGTTATTTGAGCTGAGCTTTGAAGGGGGTTAGATTCTAAGAGGTAGAGGGGAGCAAGGAGAGAGGGATTAGAGGGGAAAGCTATTGCAAAATGAAGTCCCAACTAATTCTTTCTAGAAACTAGAAACTTTAGTTACAAAAAACTCTAAGGGCATTTTTCCTCCCTTTCCAGGTCTACAGCAATTTGGTGGACAGTGGAAGTAAAGAAATTGACTAGATAATTTCTAGGAAATGCGGTCCCTAAAGTGGAGAGAAGTAGTATCAGCCTGTTACCTCTCAATAGGTTGGAGAGACTTCCCTTTACCCCTTTTCCTGACCTTTTCCCATTTCTATAAAATTCTTCTCTGGTCTCCTAATTCTTAATCCTGTTGCTCCTTATAAAGATCATTGCATTTCTTTTTTTTCTCAATTCCCTTTAAAAACAACATTTTTAAAAAAAAATTAATTTCCAAATTCTCTCCCTCTCTTCCCTTCCCACTCCTTGAAAAGGCAAAAAATTTGATATAGATTATACATGTGCAGTCATGCAAAATATATTTCCATATTAGCCATGTTTCAAAAGAAAATACAGACCCTCCCCCCCCCCAAAAAAAAGAAAGTAAAAAAATAAGTATGTTTCAATTTGCATTCAGACTCTATCAGTTGTTTCTCTGGAGATGGATAATATTTTTTCATCGTAAGTCCTTTGGAATTGTCTTAGATCACTATATTGCTGAGAATAGCTAAGTCATTCACAGTTGATCATCATACAATATTGCTGTTACCATATACAATGTTCTCCTGGTTCTGCTTACTTCATTTTGTATCAGTTCACATAAGTCTTTCCAGGTTTCATCTGAGATCATCCTGCTCATTTCTTATAGCATAAAAGTATTACATCACAATCATATACCACAATTTGCTCAGCCATTTCCCAGTTGATGGGCATCCTCACAAATTCTACTACTTTGCCCCTATAAAAAGAACTGCTCTAAATATTTTTGTACAAATGGGTCTTTTCTCTTTTCTTTTATCTCTTTGAGATACAGACCTAGTATGGTGGGTCAAAAGGTATGCACAATTTTATAGCCCTTTGGGCATAATTCCAAGTTGTTATCCAGAATGGTTGGATCACTTCACAATTCCACCAACAGTGCTTTAGTGTCTCAATTTTTCCACATCCCTTCCGACATTTGTCATTTTCCTTTTTCTATCATATTTGCCAATTTGATAGGTTGAGGTGGTACCTCAGAGTTGTTTTAATTTGCATTTCTTTAATCAATAGTGATTTAGAACATATTTTATGTGAGTATAGATAACTGATTTCTTCATCTGAAAAACTGCCCATTTATCAATTGGGAAATGACTTGTATTCTTCTAAACTTGACTCACTTTTCTATATATTTGAGAAATGATCATTACATTGCTCTCTACATCTTTGTGACCTTGAGTAAGTCAGTTGCCCTCTGTGGTATTAGTAAGATCATGAGGTCAGACTATAATATCTAGGAGCCTCTTTCCAGATCAAGATCTTCTCATCTCCTCTTGGCCTAACACACTAGAAATGATGAACAGAGGAAAGGCACTGGTATTAAGAGGGATTGGGGAAGACTTTTTGAAGGAAGTGGTGTTTTACTTGGAACTTTAAGGAAGCTAGGGAGGTCAGCAGTCTGATTGAAGGAGCCTCTGGAGGAAGTGTTCCAGGCACGGGGGACAGCCAAAGAAAATGCCTGCAGTATAGAGATAGAGGCCAGTGTCACTGGACTGAAGGGTATGTGCTAGGGATTAAGGTGTGAGAAGGCTGGAAAGATAGGAAGGAGCTAGGTTACGAAAGGTTTTGAATGTATTTGTATTTGCTCCCAGAGGCAATAGGGAACCACTGGAACTTTATTGAATAGAATGGTGACATGATCAGACCTCTTCACTTTAGGAAAATCACTTTGGTGGCTGAATAGAGGATGGACCAGAATAGAGAGAGACTTGATGCAGGCAGACACGTCAGAAGACTGTTAAAATATAATCCAGGTGTGAGGTGATGTGGGCTTGCACTAAGAGGGATGACTGTAGGAGAGAATGGGGCATATTCAAGAGATGTTGCAAAGATGAAATTGAGAGGCCCTGGGAAACAGATTGGATGGGGAAAGGGGGGTGAGAGATAGTAAGAAGTCCAAGATGTATCCCAGATTGGGAAACTGAGGGACTGGGAGGATAGTATAGTAATAGGGAAGGTAGGAAGGGCAGGAGTATTTGGGGAAAAGATAATGAGCTCTGTTTTGAACATGAGTTTAAGATGTCTACCAGACATCCAATTCAAGATGTCTGAAAGGCAACCAGAGATTCAAGTTTCAAGAAGACAAAAGGGCCCAGGAAAGAATCCTAAAGGACACCTATGGTTAGAGGGCATGATCTGGAGGAGGAACCAGCAAAGGAGACAAGACAGAGAAAGAGCAGTCAGATAGGTGGGAAGAGAACCAGGAAAGAGTGGTATTCTGAAAACCTAGAGAAGAGAGTATCAAGGGTGAGAGGGTCAGTGATGAATAGTGTCCAAGGCTGCAAAGAGGTCAAAGAAAAAGAGGACTGAGAATAGATCATTGGATTTGTTAACTAAGAGGTCACTAGTAACTTAGGAGAGAGAAGTTTAAGTGGAATAATAAAGTCAGAAGTCAGATTAAAAAAGAATGAGAGTAAAAGTGGAGACACCAATCATAGATGGCATTTTCCTCTTTTTTTTTTGAGGCAATTGGGGTCTTAACTGACTTGCCCAGGGTCACAGAGCTAGTACAGATGACCTCTTCAAGGGGTTTAGCTACAAAAGGAAGAAGAACTATAGGATGACGGGATGCAAGGGTCAAGTGAGGGTTGGTTTTTTTTTTTTTTTCAGGATGGAGGAGACATGAGCATGCTTGCAGGCAGAGAGGCATAGTAGGATTGCCTAGTGGCAGTAAGAACCCAGTCAAGGTTGTGTGGAGCCAGTCAGAAGGGTTGTGTGATTTTTTCCACCTTAGTTCAACAACAAGTGTGTAGGAAATTAAGGCAATTAATACTTAGTTGGGAGTAATCAGCTAAGTGTACAAGGGGGTTGGAAAAGATGACCTGTAAGGTCTCATCCATCTCCAAATCTACAAATTGATCTGGTAATGGTGGACTGGCGGGAAGAATAAAATAACCTAGAAATAACACAAAGGGGATTGATCTAGGGTAGCAGTAGCTAGGAAGAGGACCTGACTGACATTCTGTAGGAGTAATAAAGGTTGTATTTGAATAATAGATGGAAGAATAAGGGATGTTGAAGCTAGATCCAATGTTTCAAGGATAAAAGATGGGAATGAAAGCATCATTGTTAAACAAATTGGTGAGTTGTATTGTGGAAAAGGGAGGAGGAAGATGATGAGTCTGATTTTAGACACTGAGTTAGACATAGCAGGATGTCCAAGTAGAAAGGTGTTAAAAGGTATATAAGGGTAAGATGTATATACTGGAGATTTGGGAATAATCAACAAACAATCAATTTGGGAATACAGATTTGGGAATAATCAACATAGATGTGAGAGTTGAATGAATGTGTATGGATAGATGGCCAATGGAGACTCACTCTTAGTTGCCAGCCTACATGAAAGAGTCTGGGGCAAGTAATGAAACTGCTTTGCTCCCCAATTCAGAGAAAAGTCAAGTATTGTGACTGTTTCTAATCCACTTACCAAGAAAAGGAGAAGAGAAGCCTTTTTGACCCACAGTGGAGCCAGAACTGAGAATGTATTCAAAGGGAACTCACACACCGGGGCATTTTCTCTTTCCTCAGTGTTTAGTAGAAGAATGCCATTAAGTCTCCAGGTGGAGAAAGGAACCTCAGGCTTTTACAACCGCCCTCCCCCCTCACCTCCTTGCACCTATAAGCACAAGGAAATGGTTATGACTTTGTAACCTTCAGAAGGTCAGAAATAGCAAAGCACTGGAAAATCCAAGAGCTGGAATCCATACCAGGATTTGATTGAGGCAGAACATTAGAGGGGGAGGGAAGTTTGTTCTTCAGTTCTTGATCTATACTCTCAGTAATTATCCCTTTGCAAATGCTAATTGGTGTTAATTGGTTAAAAGAAACTGGGGCACCAATCACTGAGGAATGAAGGTGGGAAGAAGAGACCTAGGGTTTGTGTCTGCTCCTAGATTTTCTTTGAACCCAGAGTGTGCAGATGTAAAGCCAAATTCTATGCACCTGACTCATCTGAGCCAGGAGTTGGATTAAGTGCTTCAACATCTTTATATAAATAAATGATGTATAAATGATCTCATCAAAGCTTCAGGACAACCCCAGGAAGGATAGGGACTACAGGTACTTTACCCCTATTTTACAGAAAACAAAGACTTAGAAAAATCAAGCATGGCTATAGTTACATGCTTAGAAGTTCCAAAGTTGGGGATGGCTCACTGAATCAGAGAATTCAAAATCAAGGAATCTCAGAATTGGAAGGTATCTGTGTCAGTGGCCATGCCTTTCCCTTTATCTTCCATGCCCACATCTTGAAATTTATACCATGCTGCCTATGAGGGTTGAAGAATGTGCGTGGGAGGGCCTGCACTCCTGGAAATGGTGCTTTTGGGGGGGGAGAGGCAATCTGGGTTAAGTGACTTGCCCAACGTCACACAGCTAGTGTCTGGTTATATTTTTTTTTGCTTTTTAGAGAGTAATTGGGGTTAAGTGACTTTCCCAAGGTCACACAGCTAGTTTTTGTGTTAAGTGTCTGAGGCCAGATCCGAACCCAGGTCCTCCTGACTTCAGGGCTGGTGCTCTATTCCCTGCGCCACCTAGCTGCCCCTCTCCTGACAGCTAGTGTCTGAAGTTACATTTGAACTTGGGTCCTTCTGACCCATGGGCCAGTTCTTTATCCCACTGCACCACCTAACTGCTCCTGAAATGGTTCATTTTTAAGATCCTAAAGTGAATATTTATAAAACCTAAGCACTTCCTTGTCAGATGTATAAAATCTTCACACTTGTGTGGTTGTCTACTCCCCTTTTCTTCTCCCCTTCCCCCTACCTGCCATCTCTTCCTTTATCCTTTCCTCCTCTCCCTCCCTTTTTAATTCAATCTCTCTTCTTTCTCTCTTCCCCCACCCCTAACTTTGCTTCTTTTTCACTCCCTGGCCTAGTTTCTGGTACTTCCTCTCCATCTAGTTACCCACACCTCCACCCTAGCTTTCCCACAGAGAAAAGGTCCTCTATTCCTGTTATGAACTATAAAATGCCTAAAATTAGGGCATTGGGCCAACGATCTTTAGAAAGCACTTCCAGTCAATGATTGTGTATGAGACTATTGAGTTCAGAAGTCATTTCTAGTTATGGCTCTGACAAGGGGCTTGACTCTGAGCAGGGGCATTTGCCCAATCACCACCAGCCCTTGCTCCCATACTCAACCAGAACTGTGCATTGTTTGTCTGTCCCTTGAGTCACCTCAGAGTGACTGAAGTCTGTCTTTCCATCAGGACAAAGAGAGGAACCTTAGTTTTCAAGCTTACAGGGAAGGCACCAAAAAGTCTATTTTCTTCAGGAGTCTAAAAGGGTTATCTCCCTCATACTATCCCTTCCCCCCTCCAAACCCAGCACCATCACTATTTCCCTTCAAGACATCTGAGTGCAGCTTAAGTGTTTAAGCAAAGTCAGAGAAACTAGAGTAAAATAAAACTAGCTAGGCCCTAAGGAAATAAAGCTAGGGCAGGGAGACTTAAAGGATGAGGGAAAGGTCTAGATTATGAGCCTGGGTGGAGTACCTGAGCAAATTTCTGCTCCTAGTAATGTGTGGGAGAGAGGTATTATTTTGGGCAAGGCTCCTGCCCAGGAAATCACACCAGCTAACTCCTCCAACTGGTACCATGTACAGTAAAAATGTTCAGTACTCACAGAGCTCGTGCATTCCAGGGAAGTCACTGAATTCCAGGGCATAGAGATGTCTTCCCTTGACACTGCGCCCGATGCTGTAAACTCTAGTGATGTGGGGGCACGCATTGTGTACCTTGTATAAGGTCCGCATGAGATCATCGTAACGATGATGTTGAAATGTCACAGAAGCCACCCCACCTAACAGCAACAGGAGCCGGAAAAGGGCCGGGAGCACTTTGGACATCTTCCTGGGCCTGTTTCTTCAGAGGCACCCCCCTTCTCCAGCCCTGACTTCTCTTCCCGTCAGAATCCAGGGACACCCAAGTCAGTTTTCTCCAGCTTCTCCAGGAGGAAGCCCCAGCCCTACTGAAGGCAGGAGGGGAGCTCAGGCCCGCCTTTTAATCCCTCCCCCACTTCAGGTTTGGGATGACTGATAGCTGGGAGTGACCCGACAATATCTCCTCCCCCTCCAGATCCCCGGGAAATGAATGTTTTAGAGACTTTTCCCCTGACTTGGATGGTTTCACTGATTCTGGTTCATTGATTAACTGTCGTGTAAACAGGCTTTTGGAGCTGCTCATAACCCTTTGACTCCTGGAAACTGGGGGTGGGTGTGTGTGTGTGGGGGGGGAGTTTGCCCTGTACTCTACCCTACAGCTCCAGTGAGTTGTGTTAAAATAGCTCAGGAAAATGACTTTTTAAAAATTACTCTTTGGGGAAGAGTGGGACATGAAGGGATGAGCCAAGCTTGTAATTTCAATGGTGTGGGGAACTCCTAGTGTGGGAAATTCTTTTATGGAGCTAGATGAACAATTCATCAGAAAATTCCCAGGATCTTGTACTTAGGGCTGGAAGAGAACTTGGAGGTCCCGGAATCACAGAATTTGGGAATTGAAAGGAACCTCAGTGGCCCTCTAGGCCAAACCATACACAAGGAATTCTTATTCAAACACACTCAACAAATGGTCATCTAACAAGAAGACCTCCTAGGTGAGGGAACACGGCCATGACGAGGCAGCCCATCCACTGTTGAGAGGCATTAATTGTTCACACTGGTCTCCTTGCACCTTCTGACCACTGCTCCTTGTTCTGCCCTCTAGGACCAAACAGAATCAATCCATTCCTTCCTCCGTAGAACAGCTCTTCCAATATTGCAGCACAGCTCTCAAGATCCCCCTGAGTCTTCTTTCCAGGCTGAGCATGATTCTTTCCTTCAGCTGACCATCAGCTGGTTTAACCTGAACTTCAGGCAGCTTATTCAATACCTTTAGTTTGTGGATGAAGAAATTGAGCCTTGGAGAAGTTAAATAATTTGTTTAAGGTCATAGAAAAAAATCCAATATCTGAGTCAAGATTCTAACCCAATTTTTCTGATTCCATGTCTTGTATATGGTAACAGCTTGAAGGAGGAAGGAGGGGAGGAAAGGAAGGAAGGAAGGAAGGAAGGAAGGAAGGAAGGAAGGAAGGAAGGAAGGAAGGAAGGAAGGAAGGAAGGAAGGAAGGAAGGAAGGAAGGAAGGAAGGAAGGAAG
>NW_027187330.1:4985650-5019183 GCF_028583685.1 Petaurus breviceps papuanus
AAGGAAGGAAGGAAGGAAGGAAGGAAGGAAGGAAGGAAGGAAGGAAGAAGGAAGGAATGGAGGGAGGGGAGAAGGAAGGAAAGGAGGGAGGGGAGAAGGGAGAAAAGAAAGGAGGGAGGGAAGAAGGAAAAGAGAGAGGAAGGAAGGGAGGGAGGAAGAGAAAAGGGAGGGAGGGAGGAAGGGGGAAAAGGAGGAAGGTAGGAAGAAAGAAAGATAGAGAGGAAGGAAAGGAGGAAAAAAGGAAAAAATCATTTATTAAGTTCCTATTATTTGCTAAATACTTTACAAATATTATCTCATTTGATTCCCTCAATGACCCTGGGAGATGGGTCCTATTATTAATCATCCCCATTATATAATTGGAAAAACTGAGGCAGCCAGAAGTTCAATGATTTGCCCAGGGCGACACAGCTAGTAAGTGTCTGAGGCCAGATTTAGAGTCTGTTGTTCCTGACTCTAGACCTACTTTGCCACAAAGGTGTCCACGTCATTCTGACTATGAGGTCAGTCCCTTATCTATTATGATTGGCTTCCTCTCTACTCTGATTTCCCTATATACTATAGCAAATGAAATAACATACATAAAAAGCCTTGCAAATGACAAAACACTATATAATGCTAGTTAATATTGCTAGTAGTAGTAATTGTCTCCTGCTCTGAAAAATCACATGCAAATTACTGTTGGAGTAATCTAACATATACCACTAAATGCCTTTCTTCAGAGAAAGAAAGCAAAGAATGAATGGACAGATGGATGAATGAGTGAATTAGTAATTTAATATTAAATGCCCATGTTTCAGGTACTATGCCAGGCACTATAAGTCACATAAGTGACCTTGCATTCCAATAGGACAATACTATCCTGATAGCTTGACTGCTGAGTGGATTTCCTGGGGGTGGTACTAGAGGAGGGAGATGGTCTCTGGAGGTCATTCTGAAGTCCAGGGGTCACCATTCCTAGTAGAGAGTAGCAACAAGGCATTTTCAAGGCAGAAGCTGATGAAACAAGCATAGCTCTGGAATTATAGAATGTAGGTTCAAATCTTGTACCGTGTGTCCAACCCTGGCTGATTAGACAAGGTTGGAAGGCTCTACCACAGGTTGGTCACAAATAGTCTATATGAACTTTTGGAGTAGAGATGTCTCTAAATCTGTGCATCTCACATTTCTTCTGAGCTACTGAAATTCTGCTTTGCTCATAGAGCACAGTGCCTTCTTTGATGAGGGCATGTCATGCTGGGCCAGTGTCTCTCCCATGTCTTACAACTGATTCCAAAGTTCTTCAAAGAGACCTTGAAAATGTCCTTGTATTGCTTTTTTTTTTTTGCTTTTTTTTGGGCAGGGGAGGGTAGGGCAATTGAGGTTAAGTGACTTGCCCAAGGTCACATGGCTAGTTTTTGTGTTGTGTCTAAGGTCAGTTTTGAACTCAGGTCCTCCTGAGTCCAGGGCTGGTGCTCTATTCACTGCTCCACCTAGCTGCCCCTTGTATTGCTTTTTCTGACCACCATGTGAGTGCCTGCCTCATGTGAATTCTCCATAAAATAGTCTTTTTAGGTAAACATATGTTTGGCATTCAAACAGTGTAGCCAGTCCATCTGAAGTTTGAATTCTTGGAAGTTCAGCTGGAGAAAGGATCTCAGTAATCTTACTTTGACAGGTGATCTTCACAATCTTCCTAAGGCAATTCAAATGGAAGCAATTACGTTTTCCAGCATGGCATTGATATATTGTCCAGGTATCCCAGGTATACAACAATGAGGTCAGCATAAAGGCTCTGTAGATCTTCAGCTTGGTAGGCAGTCCAATAACTCTTATCTCCCACACTTTCCTTTGGAGCCTCCCAAATACTAAGCTAGCTCTGGCAGTATGTGTGCCAACCTAATCCTTATGTGCACAGCTTTGGAAAGTATACTGCCAAGGTAATCAAACTTATGCACAGCAGTCAGTATTTCTCCACTTTCTGTAACTGATGGTTCCATGTATGCATGGTGTGGTGCTGGTTGGTAGAGAACCTCTATTTTTTAGTGTTGAATGTCAGAGCAAAATTAGCACAAGTAATGGAGAATCAATTCATATTTTGTTGCATCACAGCCTCAGAGGCTACATTGAGTATACAATCATTTGCAAGCAAAAAGTCAAGCACCAAATCTCCCTCCATTTCAGTCTTGGCTTGCAGCCTTTTCAAGTTAAATAGTTTACCATCAGTGCAGTAGCTGACCTTGATGCCATTTTCATTCTTGCTGAAGGTGTCTGACAACACTGCTGAAAACATTATAGCATGGGAGCAAGCACACAGCCCTGCTTCACTCCACTGGTGACTGGGAAAGCACAAGAGCATCATCCATTATCCAGAACCCAGGCAAGCATGCTGTTGTGGATCTGGCATATAATACTGATGCACTTCTCCAGGCAACAGAATTTTGCCATGATTTTCCACAGAATTTTCCATCTAGATATCATAAGTCAAATGGGTAATAATAAGTGTGACAATGTCCACAGTGAAGCTTCTGTTGCCATTTCACCCTCTTGCTCCTTTGTCTCACCACATCTAGTCCTTCTCTCTCATGACTTCTAGTTGGTTGATAGAGAGGAATTCTCTAAAGTGTTAGTTCCTTACTTTCCCCTTCTAGTCACCATCCTCTATGACTCAGTGGTGGAGATATCAAAGGCCAATCTCACTGCCATCTTCAAAACTTATATTCTTTTTTACCAACTGTCAGGTGAATCTGAAAGATCAAGAAATACCCAGTTGAACCCCACTATTGTCATTGTGTCCTCTTTCATGTTAGCTCATGAGCATGTATTATTAAAACAAGTTCCTTCAAAATCCCTTCTGTAGAATAAGGGAAATGGCACTGAATTTGAAGGTTCCAGACATGTCTCTGGTTGTCCCTTGGCCAGTCCACTTCTCTCTGAACCTCAGTTTTCTCATCTGTAAAATAAGAGGATTGAACTACATGACTTCTATGGTCCCTTTAAATCTATGATTTGCCAGATAACCTCAGATTCTATTTTAGAGCTGGTAATGATGGGGCGCTGGGGCACTTGGGTGCTTGTGCTTGGACCCCAATTCTAAGATCACATTTTTTCCTAGCCTCAAAAATTATTCCTGACAGTTTCCTCCCCAGCCCAAGGACACTATGCCTGGCAATAACTTATGAGTGGGCCCCAGTAAAACAAGCTACCTTTCTCCATCACAAAGACAAGCTGACCTCTGAAGAAATCCTCTTGTAAAAACAGTATGATCTTGTAACTACAGAATTATCATGTATTGATTCCCAAAGTTATATTCAGTCCAGAGGTCAAGCTATAGACATCAACTCTTAAAGCTATCTTACTACAGTCATAAAACACCAAAAATACACCCTTGAGCAACTCTTTCCCCTGGTTTCCAGTAGTGAATGACTCCTGTGACCAAGGTTGTAAGTTTTCACCTAATTAGCATATCTTCCAGATAGTCTACTACTTTTACTATATAAACTTCAGCATCATTCCCCTTAAGTGGTAAGTTCCCTAAAGAGCTCTGCCCACCATATTGGCATTACAATAAAACTTTGCCACCTTGATTTAAAGAATGCTTGAGTCTGTGAATTCATTCCAGATGACTCTCTCCCTATACTTCAGTCCTTGAGGGGTCCCTGAACCCCAAACTGCATCAGTAAGAAACCATCTAGTCCAGCTCTTTTCAGTTTTACTAATGAGGTAACTGAAGTTCAGAAAAGGAAAGTGATTTGCAAAGATCACATAGCAAATCAGTGATGATGTGAGCATATTATCTTTGTTTCTTGACTGCTCACTCAATCCCACGTTCTAGTCCGGTATTCTTTGGTTAGCATTCAGTCAATCAACAAGCATTTGTTAAGCTCTTGTGTCTGGCCCTGGGGACTCAAAGAAAGACAGAAACACTATTACCACCCTCAAGAAGTTCATTTTCTAATGGGGGTGAGAACATACAAAAAACTGTAAATATAACTTGTATGCAGTATGAATAAATGGTCATCTTGGAGAGAAAGCATTAGCAGTGTGTATAAGGAAGGAGAAACCTCTGCAGGAGGGGAGTTTTAAGAGACTGTTAGAATTGTTTGGAGGGAATCAGAGTTAAGTGACTTGCCAGGGTCATATAACTAGTAAATGTCAAAGCCAAATTTGAACTCAGGTCCTCCTGACTCCAGGGTCAATGCTCTATCCACTACACCACCTCGCTGCCCCAAGATTTTGTTACAATTGTGAAAACAAGGGGCAGCAAGGTCCCACAGAACACTGGCCCTGGAGTCAGGAGGACCTGAATTCAAATCTAGCCTCAGATATTTAACACACTAGCTGTGTGACCTTGGGCAAGTTACTTAACCCCAATTGCCTTGCTTTCCCCCCTCCAAAAAAAAAAAAGGATTGTGAGAACACTCAGAGGACTCTGCCTCATGCAGTATTGCACATAGAAAGCCCTTAATAAATGTTTGTTGAGTCAAATTGAATTGCCCATGCTGGGGTGGGGAACCTGTGATGTCAAGGCCACATGTGGCCTTCTAGGTTCCTGGGTGTAACCTTTTGACTGAGTTCAAGTTTTACAGAACACACTCTTTTATTAAGAGGCTTTGCTCTGTGAAGTCTGGATTCAGTCAAAGGGCTGCCCTTAAGGACCTGGAGGGCCACATGTGGCCTCAAGGTCACAGATTCCCCACCCCTGGCCCTATTACTGAAAACTAGCAACAGTTGTCTACAAAGCTGGCTGGGGGGAGGGGGGGCAGCGCTCACTAAACTGCCTTTTTTTCATCACTGTCCCCCAAAGTGGCTGTTTACAAAAAGGACAGAGGGCAGATAGTTCCCATTTCCCAGTCAGTGCTCATGGCCGGATCCTGCTGTTCATGGCTGGATCCTGCTGTTCATGGCTGGATCCAGCTGCTGTGTGGACTGACTGACTCTTCCAGATCCTGAGATGTGTTTTCTAATCCACTCCTCAGTTTCTTCTCTTCCAGAGAAGTAGAAGGTCAGTATTCCAGAGAGTGAGAATTTGTTTTTTTCCCCACACCCTTAGAGAACCCTTCCTGTGGGAAGGTTTCCATTCTCCAGAGATTAGAATGAGAATCCCTACCCCAAGGGATTCAAGGAAATAGTTCTGGGAGATTACCAAACTGTTATCTCCCACCCCCTTTCTGTAGGGGGTATTAGTTGAAGATTCTTAAGCCTTGCACAGCCTCACACAAAGATAATGGAAATTCTCTTTTCCTATCCAAGACCTCCAACTAAACTACATCCTGCATTAGGGAGAAGGTGGGGAGTTGGGAGGAGCTAAAAGAAGAGAAGAGTCTGTCCTTACTAGGGGTAGTGTTATTATGCCAGAACAGGCACTAGATAAAATTTTACTAAGCGAAAAATGGACTAGGAGATTCAGTATGTGGAAAAATTTGGTCTTTAGTATCCCTCCCAACTTTCTGTCCATAACCTGCCTATGGAAATAACCTTTTCAGAAGCACTTAATCACCTCAGTTATCCATATCACCTGGTATCCATACCTGCAGGGTCTCTGAGTTTGTTGGTGGTGAGTTGTTTTCAGTCATGTCCAACTCTTCCTGACCCCATTTGGGGTTTTCTTGGCAAAGATACTGAAGTGGTTTGCCATTTTCTTCTCCAGCTCATTTTACAGATGAGGAAACTGAAGCAAACAGGGTTAAATTTCTTGCCTAGAGGCATACAGGTAGCAAGTGTCTGAGGTCAGATTTGAACTCAGGAAGATGAGTCTTCCTGACTCCAGGCTCAGCCCTCTATCCACTGTGCCACCTAGCTGCGCTTTGGAAAGTACAATTTAAATGTAATGGTGGTAGTGGTGGTGGTGGTGGTGATGAGGAGGAGGAGAATGAAGATGATGAAGATGATGATGAAGATGATGATGTTCCTACAGACCCCTCTGGCCCTAGCTCTTTCTCACTCCTCTTATTGGGAAGACAAAAAGCAACAGATCAGAGAACCCAGGCAATTCTTGGAGTACACTCCAAGATGTCAATATCCATTCTCTTGAACAAAGCCTTAGTGTGTATTCTAGAACAATACTTTGCTGGGACAGAATCTCCTTTACAACTGACAAGTGGGTTCCTAGCCTTTGGCTTGGAGGCCTCTTACTGAAGGGGAGTCTAGCCCCTTCAGAAATAATCCTTTCTGCTTTGTGAGAGCTCTAACGCTTAGGAACTCTTTTCCTGGAAGGAAGGTGACAGGTCTGGAGCTTGCCTCTAATTCTGCCCTCTGGAGTGATGCAGAACAAAGCAATACCTTCTTCCCTGGCAAAGCCTCTCAGATACTGGAAGCTAGCGTATTCCTTTCTCATCTTTATCTTTTTCTAGGCTAAACATCTTCAGTTCCTTCAACAGATCCCTTCTACTGTGTGATCTCAAAAGCATTCACTGACTGCCCCCTCTAGACACACTCCTGCTTATCAAGGCCTTTCCTCAAGTGGGCAGGAATACAGGACCCAACACTCTGGTGGTAGTAGCTTGATGCATACAATGGGACTATCACCTCCTCAGTCCGGACACCAGGCCTTTCCTAATGAAGCCTAAAATTAATTTGGCCATTTTTTGGGTAGCTACGGTATACTGTTGATTCTTATGGAGTTGGCACTGCCCTAAAACCTCTTAGACCTTTTTCAGACAAACTACTGCATTTTATCCTTGGGAGTTGAATTCTTTTAAAGTCAGTTGTAAGATTTTGCATTTATTTCTAATCCATTGTATCTTATTAGATACAATCCAGTCTTCTAGCATACCAAGATTGTTTTGAATCCTAACTCTGTCATCAATGTGTTTGATAGGTATCCCTCCCCATTTTCTGTCTTGTGCAAACCTTGCAAGTATGTCCTCTTGGATTTTATCCAAGTTATTGACAAAAATGTTAACGACACATGGTCAAGCAGAGCTTCTAGGGTACTCCATTAGGTACTGTTTTCCAAAGTAAGGTGGAACCCACATCTATGCTTTGATTTTAGTCATTCAACAAGTTTTGAATCCACCTAAATATGTTACTGTGTAGCATACATCTCTCCAACTTCCTCACAAGATTCCTTCTAGAGTAATGTGGTGTTTTGTTGGCAGTGAATTCATATCCATGTATGTATGTGTATGTATATACATATAATGTACATATGCAAACATATTTATACACATATGTATATGCACATGTATATGTATATAACTGTGTTAAGAGTGAGCCTACTTTACCTAGAGACCAATGTAGAGTAGGAAAAAGTATATGCCCCTGGTGTATTGAAGGGAAAGTTTGTACTTTATTCTTGTTATAGCTTTGAAGTTAATTTCCTTTCTAAAAATTAATTGATCTTAAGTGATTAAATGGAATTGGGGCTAGTCACTAGCACAAAACAAGTAGTAAAAAAAAAACATTAAGTGCTTACTCTGTATCAGAGACTGTGCCTTAGCACTGCTAACAGTAATGGGTGGAGAGGGAACCCAGTATGTCAGGGTGTGAGACAAAGGCAATAGAGAAGAGACACCTCACAGATCATTTAGGGTGCCCTAGAACACTGATAGGCAGATGTAGCAGCCTGACTTTGAGATGGTGGGCTATATAGGATAGATAGAAAGAAAGAAAGATAGGTAGATAGATAGATGATAGATAGACAGACAGATAGATAGATAGATAGATAGATAGATAGATAGATAGATAGATAGATAGATGATAGATAGACAGACATGTATATGTATATATATGTTACATACACATATATACATATACACACATATTTGTAGTCTTGTGGAAATAGGAGACTTTTTGGGTAGAAACAATTCTAATGTGTGATTCCTTTATTTCTCAGTAAACAGCACTATAACCAAATTTAGAAACAATTACCGGGTCACAAAGGACAATTTGAAAACTTTTCAGAACTTCTTAAGATTGGGAATGAACTCTTAGATTGAGCATATGATTTCGCTTTGATGCAATTCTTTTCTGCTGCCAAGGCAGAGTGGCCAAGTATTAGGCTGTGGTGACTCCATAATTCCTTGGTCTTATATATCTGTCTTGCAGGAGCTGTCCAAATACTGTTCTTAACTTGAAGAGGGTAGAATTGTCTTCCCAACACCAAACACCAAGATTATCATTTAAAATAGAAATTGACTGTGCTATTAATTTGTGGGAACAAAGCAATGAAGCTGTGGCCATAGGGCATCATTTATCTAGGAAGAAGAGATAATTTATAAACTTGAGGGGTATTAAAAAATGCAGTCCTGAGTGGGGTGATGTCAAGTTCCTTTGGATCAACCAAGGACTTCAAGGTGAGGTTCTGTAGAATAGTGGTCAGGAACAGAAACACCTCCATTTGAGCCAGGCCCTCTCCAAGATAGAGGCGTTTTCCTAAAAGGAACCAAAGAGTCTGCTTCAGGATATCCATTTAATTGAATTCTACATCAAGAGAGACTTAAACGTATTGATCAAGGAAAAGATGATAGGAGAGATGCGGTGAGTTATCTTAAGTTAGGCTCTCATTGTTGGTCTGTGGAGATGGAAGTGAATTAGAGAGGCCAAGCATACCTGGTGGTCTCATTGTCAGATAAGCCGGGAAGGAAGTAGGTGCTAATCCGGGTGACTGAGGTGCTCCTGAGATGAGTTTCAAGTGTCATAATCAGAGAAGTGACATTCATGTGTAAAATTTTCAAGATAATTGAAAATCTAGTGAATTTTGTTATTAGAATAAGCAATAGTTAGAAAGAAGCATTTGAGGGGAAAGGAACCAGATAGGAGCTAGCTGGGCACATCCCTTTGTGATCTAGACATTACAGGTCATGTACTTATTTCATATTCTCCAGGCATGAAATAGTCATCATACACTAGAACTTCCTGTCAGTTCTTTTGTGATAAAAGTAAAGTTTGGAGAGGTTATGGCCATGACCAAGTCACTCTATAGTTCACCTCATCTCTCCCTATCCATAGGAGCTGGTGGCAGGTTTCCTAGTCCCCTTTTCTCCTTCTACCATAGGAAAACAACAGCTCTCAGTTCCTATACCATTCTCACTAAAATGACTTGCTTTAGCTCAGCTTAGATGTATCTGGGTTATGAGAGCTATATTGGAAGCTAGAGGCCATCTATAAAACCCATTCTTCCTGTAGATAAAGTCAAGGCCTAGAGGGATAATGTTACATCCTCAGTTACAGCTCTGCTGAGTGACAAAGCCAGAAGTAGGCCCCAGATTGCCTAACTCAGACTTGGGCTCGAGCCAATATAACACACTACTTTTCTTCCATCGGTGAACAGAATGAAAGGCCATCCCATTTAGCAGGGGAGTGGACCTGGCATTTCACCAATACAGGGAATCGGAGCTGGGACTGTTAAGGAAATTCCTTCTGCCAATGTAGGTAGCTACTCTACAATTTGGAGTCTTAGATGTCTGGGCCCTGAGAGGTAAGGGTGGTTTCCCAGTATGTATTAACATAGCCAATATGTGTTAGAAGCAGGCCCTGAACTGCCCTCCCTGCCTCTAGAGGCCAGTTCTCTGTTTTATATGATACAACTGCTTCTCTACACACCTCTATATGACAGAGTAAGCAAATTGAGTTCACACTCTGTGCCACTGCCAACAGGGTGCTTTTATGCCTTGCGAAAATTACAATGAAAACAAACACATCGGACCTTGGGAATCACGTAGTTTCTGAAGTGGATGTCCTGGGGTGCCAATCAGGGAAGACTGAAGGGGACAAGACTAATATATCTCTGTATCTCATGTACAACAGCATCCACATAGGGCATCTTGACTCTGTCCTGTATGGAAGGCCTCCTCCTTGAGCCAACCACTCAGTCAATTTCTTCCCGAACTTTGACTATATTGAGATGAATGACAAAGAATAGCTCAGATAGTTGCAAAGTCTAATGAGCATGTTAGTCTGGTTAGTCAACAGCATTTATTAAGAGCCTACTACGTGCCAGCATATGGCAACATTTTAAGTGATGGGAGTATAAAGGAAGGAAGAAGATAGTTTGTACTCTGATGGAGCTCTCTAATGAAGATAAAATGCAAACAGCTGTGTACAAACACGATACAGCATGTCTCAAAAGTCTTAACGCAGTCTTAAGCTTTATTGGACTTTAAAAGTCGTACAGAGGATTTTCTATTTGATTGTAGAGGTAAAAAGGGAGCAACTCATCTTTATGAGCTGGTGTGTGCTTTAGGAAGACTAATTTGGCAGCTGGTTGGAGGATGGACTAGAGTGAAGAGAGATTTGAGGCAGGGACCCCAATGGCAGGGTCTTACAATAGCCTGGGAATGAGGTGATGGGACCTGTTTTGAGATAGTAGCAATGTTAGAGGAGAGAAGGGGTGAGATTCGAGAGATGTTAGGAAGCCCTTTGTGGAATGGACATAACAGGCACTGAACTGGTGTTCATAAGGAATAACAACAACAGCTAACATTTATATAGTACTTACGATGTGCCTGGGACGGTGCTAAATGCTTTACAATTATTTTCTCATTTGAGCCTTACAACAACCATATAGAGTAGGTGCTATTATTATCCCCATTTTACAGGTGAGGAAACTGAGGCAAACAGTGTTTAAGGTACTTGCCCAAGGTCATATAGCTAGTAACTCCCCGAGGCCAGATTTAAACTCAGGAATTCCTGACTCTAGGCCGACACTCCACCACTGAGCAACCTACCTGGTGTTAAGTCAAAGGACAGTAGAATTAAATCTCCCTAGGGGGAGGCACTTCATCTTACTCAATCTAAGCATCGCCCCCAAGCCTAGAATAACACTGTACCCTAAACACATTAGCCTCTTTATTGATCAGTAAGGAGTGGTATTTTATGAAACCTCAAAGTATAGGTTCTTCTTCTTTTATCGATTTATGTTTTTACAAATGGCATCTCACAAAATATGTGTATACATCTATCTATATACATGTGTGTATACATGTATGTATGGATGTATTTGTCAGGAACTGGATCTTTTCTCCTAACTTCTATGAAATTGTTTGCAAAGTATCAACATACAGGAAATGATCAACATTCATTACAATGAGAAGAAATTATTATCCATTCTTCTAAATAGTTCTGTGAATGACCTATTCTAGAGTAGTAGTATTTCTTAACCTAAGGTACATGAATTTGTTTTAAAATATTTTTTAAAAAACATTTTGACAATTTTATTTTAATAAAATTTGTTTCCCTTGTAATCCTCTATATTTGATTTTAAGCATTGGAAACATTATGAGGAGGAAGAGTCTCCAGGATTCAGCAGTCTTCCGAGAGGTCCATGACACCCCCAAAATTAGGAATCTCTGTTTAAGAGCAAGTGTTCCTTAAGCTTTCTCGCTAAAAATGAGTAATAAAAACTCAACTCTTCTATCTCATACTACTATTTCATAGGAAATTAAACCTTGGAAAGTCCTCAGCAATTAGCTTATTTTATAAATGAGAACAGTGAAGTCAAGAAAAGTTAAGGCTTTATTGCTAAGATAGCACAGCTCTTTACTGCCAGAGCAAAGACTACAACCAGGGTCTCATACTTTTTAGCCTTAATTATCTTTTGTTATCATGTGATTAGGAAAATTTGGTTTGACAAACTGTAGTATATGATTGTAATAGAATATTATTATGCTAAAAGTAATGACAAGCAGGATGATTTCAGAAAAACCTGAAAAGACTGACATGAACTGATGCATAGTGAAGAGAACAGAACCAGGAGAATGTGTTTACAGAGAAAGAACTGATATCAATTGAATACAGATTGAAGCATATTATTTTTCACTTTTTTCTTTCATTTGAGTCTTCTTGTACAAAATGACTAACATAGAAATGTTTTACATAATTGCACATGGATAATCTATATGTGATTGGAGGTGGTGGAAGGTGGAAGAGATAGAATTTTGAACTCAAAACTTTAAATAAAAAAATATTAAAATAATTTTTAAAAAAAAGAAGAATTGGTTTGAGATCCAGTGACTCTAAGCTGTTGCTAACTGACTTGGGGACTCAGTTACCTTCACTTCTGACAGGCCAGCTGAAATCATCACCCTCATCATCACCATGACCAACAATACCAATAATGGTGACAAAATCCTTAATTATGAGTTGTAGTCAGTTCAACAATGAGGGAAATTAATATTTTACTATTATATTAATAATGAATTATTAATTTATGATCCATTTTTTTCCTCCAATTTTTGTCAACACCATTTCTGAAAAGGCTGGGCAATCTCTGAAAGACATGATTGAGTGGTGTGATCACTCCTAGTCCCCAAGGCATCTCTGCTCCTGAACTAGTTTGGTCTGGGCCCCAACCAAATGGGACTCTATTCTATAACTAGGATTCATACACCCCAGGGAGTATGAACTCCATCCTTGCAACCTTCACTAAAGTTTGAGGTGACCTCTACAAAGGCGAGAACAAATCAATGAAAACCTGATTGAGATGGCTTATGTTTTTCTAGTTAAGATTACTAACAATTTGAATTTCTTGGAAGTTAGAGAGGGGCATTATTAGAGAGTCACATCAGAGGGTCAGCACACTGCTTCCACTCTCCCAGCCAATGATTGGGAGGAGCTGATAATTCTTAGGACAGTTAGGTCAGTGGATAGGAGTGCTGGACCTGGAATCTGGAAGACTCCTCTTGCTGAGTTCAAATCTGGCTTCAGACACTTACTAGCTGTGTGACTCTGGGCAAGTCACTGTTTTAGCCCTGTTTTCCTCATCAGTAAAATGTACTAGAGAAGGAAATGGCAAACCAATCCAGTATCTCTGCCAAGAAAACCGCAGTGGGTTCAAGAATAGTCAGACAGAACTACAAAACACTTTTCACACAAATAGAGTCAGATCTAACTAATTGGAAAAATATCAATTGCTTGCGGCTGGGCTGAGCTAATATAATAAAAATGACAATTTTACCTAAATTAAATTATATATTTAGTGCCATACCAATTAATTTACCAAAAAACTACTTTATAGAGCTAGTAACAAAATTAAATAGTAGAAAAAATAGCAACAAAATTCATTTGGAAGAATAAATGGTCCAGAATATCAAGGGAATTAATGAAAAGAAATGCTAGGGAAGGTGGACTAGCTATACCAGATTTCAATCTGTATTATAAAGCAGCAGTCATCAAAACTACTTGGGACTGGCTGAGGAATAGAGGAGTGGATCAATGGAATAGATTAGGCACACGAGATTCAGAAGTCAACAACTATAGTAATCTATTGTTTGATAAACCCCTAGACCCTGGTTTTTGGGATAAGAACTCACTATTTGACAAAAACTGCTGGGAAAACTGGAATATAGTATGGCAGAAACTGGGCATAGACCATTATCTAACACCATATATCAAAATCAAGTCTAAATGGGTGCATGATCTAGGTATAAAGGTTGATACTGTAAGCAGTCTCGTAAAACAAGGAATAGTTTACCTGTCAGACTTGTGGAAAGGGAAAGACTTTATGACTAAACAAGAATTAGAGAACATTATAAAATGTAAAATGGATAATTTTGACTACATGAAGTTGAAAAGCTTCTGTACAAACAAAGCCAATGTAACCAAGATTAAGAGGGAGGTGGGAAATTAGGAAAGAATCTTTACAACCTATGTCTCTGATAAAGGACTCATTTCTAAAATATACAGAGAATTGAGTCAAATTTATAAGAATACCAGTCATTCCCCAATTGATAAATGGTCAAAGGATATGAACAGGCAATTTTCAGAGAAAGAAATTAAAGATATCTATAAGCACATGAAGAAATGCTCTAATTCACTATTGATTAAAGAAATGCAAATCAAAACAACTCTGAGGTACCACATCTCACCAGTCAGATTGGCTAAGATGACAAAACAGGAAAACGATAAATGCTGGAGAGGATGTGGGCAAATTGGAACACTAGTGCATTGCTGGTGGAGTTGTGAACTGATCCAGCCTTTCTGGAGAGCAATCTGGAATTATGCCCAAAGGGCTATAAATACTTTCATACCCTTTGACCCAGCAATACCACTCCTCGGGTTATATCCCAAAGAGATCATAGAAGTGGGAGAAAGACTCATGTGTACAAAAATGTTTATAGCAGCTCTTTTTGTTGTGGCAAATAATTGAAAATTAAGGGGGTGCCCATCAATTGGGGAATGGCTGAACAAGTTGTGGTATATGCATGTTATAGAATACTATTGTGCTATAAGAAACAAGGAGCAGACGGTCTTTATATTTACCGGGAGAGGCTTATACAAACTGATGCTGAGTGAGAAGAGTAGAACCAGGAGAAATTTGTACACAATTACCGACACAACGTATGTGTGATGACCAACTTTGATAGACTGGACTCCTCTTAGCAATGCAGTGATATAAGTCAATCCCAAAAGACTCATGATGGAGAGAAATGTGTGCATCCAGGGAAAGAACTGAATTTATATCCAGGTGGGAGCAAAATACCTGATCTTTTTCCTTCTCTTGTTTGGTTTTATGTCCTCTTTACCATTTTTCATTCCCGCTGATACAATCCATCTTTATAACCTGACTAATGTATAATGTGAAAGTTAAAAAAAAAAAGAATAGTCAGACAGGACTGAAAATTAAAACAACACAGGACTAAACAAAAAGAACTCTTAGTCAACCTCCTTATATTAAAATGTCCACCAAGTGGGATTGCCAGAGGAGGTCCCAATGATGGAAGACACAACTAGATATAAAAGACCCCACTGTTCTCACTCAGGGTCTTGGGCACAAATGGAGCCATGCCATTGGTCTGTCCTTTATCAATAGACCACATGACCCCATTGATAAAAGATATTGTGCTCAGAGGAATGGCCTCATTTTAATTATGGGTTAAATTTCCCCTGAGACAATAAATATATGTTAAGCAGCTGCTATGTTTAAGGCATAGTACCGGGTAGAGTATTGCTAGTCACAGCAAGTAGTCAGGACCAAGGCCAGGGCTTACCATGTTCTCTCCCAACTTGATATCTTTTCAATTGTGTGGGTCACAATGAATTGTTTTTCTTACCTTGTATCTCTGGGTATTTCGTGAGCAGTAAAAGTGCAAATCTCAAAGTGCTGGATGTTGTTTCTGTACCAGCAGCAAATAAATTAGATGCAGTGGCCAGAAAGTCTTTGTAGCTAAAGTCTGACTGTGGATTCATTTTCTCCTGAAAACAACATTATTAAATGCATCAAAGAAGCAGACATGGGAAGTCCCAAAGATCTCCCATTTTGTGGCACCATTACATGTAATGTGACCCAACGAGACCTTTATGAACATGTTTAGATGATGGGTTATATAAATATGATTTCAACTCCAGAAGACTTGATGGTTGTGTGGAGGAAATGGATTGTACCTACCATGTTTCCCCGATAATAAGACACTGTCTTATTAATTTTTTTGGACAGAAAAACACCAGAGGGCTTATTTTCAGGGGAGGGCTTATTTTAATGAACATTGACAGCAATTTTAATAAACAGGTAAATGTGAACAAAAAAATGTACCTTTATTCAATAAGCAAATCACTGGGGAAGAACAGGATGACACGCTCACTGCTGCAGCTCTGATTGGATGCAGCTCGGAGCGCGGTGTGTGTTTCACCCGGGGCGGGGGACGGTGCATACAGAGGGCACCGTAATGTAGCGTGTAGCGCAGGGGATCACCTTCACTACAGTAGCAATCTCAATAGGGCTTATTTTCGGGGGAGGGCTTATTTTAGAGGAATCTTACACAGTAAGGGGAGGGCTTATTTTCGGGATAGGTCTTATTTTTGGGAAAACATGGTATATACTGTGAGCTGAAGGGAACCACCTTCTCTCCTCTTCTAATATTTAAAAATAACCTTAGAGAACAAAGAAATGGAGGCTGCAGGTTGTGAAAATAAAGACACATTCCCAGTCTATATTCTATTCTGATTCTATTTCAAAGGAAGGCCTCCACTGTCTTAGACTTTGGTCCTACCTTGGGAAGCTAAGTGGCACAGTGGATAGAGTGCCAGACCTGGAGTCAGGAAGACTTATCTTCATGAGTTCAAATACAGCCTCAGATCTTTACTAGCTATGTAACCCTGGGCAAGTTTCTTAATCCTGTTTGCCTCAGTTCCTCATCTGTAAAAAGAGGGGGAGGACGGAATGGCAAACCATTCCAATATCTTTGCCAAGAAAAACTCAAACAGGGGTCAAGAACAGTTGGACATGACTGAAAAGGGACTCATCAATGACATATTCTATTCTGATTCTATTTCAAAGAGAGGCCTCTGTTGCCTTCGACTTTGGTCCCACCTAGACGTTCTGATTAACTAGATTAACTAAGATCGATGTTCTTATGATCACATCTATGATCACAGACCTATGATCACATCTAGACATGCTGAGGTTATAAAGATGCCCTGCTAATGAGATTAATGAGACTTCTTACATTTTGAGAGTATGTATGCCATATATGCATGTGTATACCTATTTCTATCTATCTATCTCTCCTTTATTAGTGTCTCTCAATGTCAGTCTGTTGACTGTCATTTCTCTTCATTTAATCTGCAGAAGACCTAATGTGCAAACCCTACAGATAACTGAAAAGACAGTAGGAATGGGATTTTATATGTGAGCCATCACCACTAGGTAGAGAAGTATGATGAGGTGAGTTAAACTCCTTGCTACCTTTGACAATGTCAGAGTGAATAGTTGTCATCCTCTGGCTTTTGAGTAAAGGTGTAGAAGATTGTGTCCTACCCTTACCCCCTTAAGTTCCTCATCTATCAGACCAGCAGATGAATGAATGATTCCCAAATTGATCATAGAAACTGAGGGGATCGTTTTCCCTTGTAAAACAGGGGAGGATATTCTTGACTCAGTAGGAACTACAAGAATTAGGAGAAGCAATAGTGCATTCACGTAAGGGTGTGAGACTCCCTCTCATTCCCAAATTCACTTTTTTCCTGGCTCAATTTCCAATATCAAGAGCCACCGTTTCACCCTTAGGGAAAGGACCTGAGGAGTCAATTTGATTGCAAGTTATGTGACCTAACTTAAGAGCAAGTATCAGACAGGATTTCTGAAATCTTGCTTTGGATTTAACTTACTGCCTGTTCTCTCTGGTTGTGGACAAGAATTGTTGCCTCTACGAACTATCTCTGCTCTTTCTTTCCCTTCAAGGGGTTCAGGACAGGTTTGCCTTAGTCTCATGCCTTCCCAGGTGGCCACAAGAGAGCAGAGCCCTGACTTTGTTTGTTATGTTGGTTAATTTGAAGTGAGGCTGAGTAGTGGAAGCCTGGCTCTTCTCTCTACAAGTTGAAAAGCCCTCATGACATCATGTTTGGGTAGCTCCCATTGGGACCAGGACAGGTATTGACTGTGATCTACTGTACTTTGTGTTATGACACGTGGATCTATTCCTCTGAGGAGATTAAAAACACTTAAATTGATAAAACCAGGGGCCTTTTCTCAGTCCTCATTGTATTTGACCTCTCTGCAGATATCCACATCTTGGACCACACCTGTTTCTTGGATATTTTCTTCTGTATGTATACGTTTAAAATTATATACACAGAGACTTACACACACATGTGTGTGTATCTATCTCTCCATCCATCCATAGATCTATATCCATCTCCATCCATCTGTCTCTGTCTCTCCATCCATCTCTATCTATCCATACAACCATCCATCTATCTCTTTCTGTCTCTATCTACACATATATAAACACATATATAGGGAGGAAAATCCATCCAAGGATTAGAAGCATCTAGATCATTTGTCAAAATTGCTTTTGATGTCCAAGATGACAGAAAAATTATTGTTAATGAAATGTGGTCATTATTAATTGTAATTAATGCATGAGATCTTTAAACCTTTTCTTTTAAAAATTTTTTTATTTTTCAAATGCTTTATTAACTTCTGATTTACATCATTCATTTCTGCCAGATTTTGAGTTGCAAATTTCCTCCCCGTTTTTCCCCTACCCACTGCCCCAAAATGGCAGTCTCACAAGACATCCCCTCTTCCACTTTGCTCTCTCCCATATTTTCTCCCATACCCCTTTCGACTTTTCCAGTGGATCTCTATGCCCCAGTGCCTGTATCTCTTATTTCCCAATTACATGTAAAATAGTATTATTAATTATATATATGTATATATATATATATTTGAATATTTTATTTTAAAACTTTGAATTCCATATTCATTCCCTTCCTCCCTTGTCACCCACCCTTACTGGGAACATAAGCAGTTCAATATAGGTTGTACATGTGTGGCTGATGCAAAACAATAACATAGTAAATATATTGTAAAAGACTGACTATATTTCCCTCCCTCCTATCCCACCTCCCACTTGTTCTATTCTCTACTTTGATCCTGTCCCTTTTCAAAAGTGGGTTCTTCCAACTTCCCTCCCCTCAGCCTGCCTTCCCTTCCATCATCCCCCCTCTCATCCCCTTCCCCCACTACTCTCCTGGAGGGTGAGATACCCTATTTAGTGTGTATTTCATTCCCTCCTCAAGCCAAATTCAATGGGAATAAGGTTGACCCATTCCCTTTTGACTTCCTATTCTTCCCCTCCATTGTAACCATTTCCCCTTGCCTCTTTTATATGAGATAGTTTGCTCCAATCTGTCTCTCCCCATCTCCTCTCATTATATTCCTCTCTCACCTCTTAATTCCACCTTTTAAGTATCATCCATTCCTGTTAAATTGGTCCTGTGCCCTCTATCTATATATACCTGTAAACATATATATACACATTCACATATGTATTCATATGCCCATATACCCTCATATATATATTTCTATTCCCTTCTACTGAGAAAAGTTTCATCAGTTACAATTATTGTTTTTCCATGTAGGAATGTTAACAGTTCAACTTTGATAAGTTCCTTATGATTTCTTTTCCCTATTTACCTTCTCATGCTTCTCTTGCTTCTTGTATCTGACTGTCAAATTTTCTATTCAACTCTGGTTTTTTCAGCAAGAATGTTTGGAAGTCCTCTATTCCACTGAATGACCATATTTCCCCCTGAAACATGATACTCAGTTTTGCTGGGTAGGTGACTCTTAGTTTTAATATCAACTCCTTTGACCTCTGGAATATCATATTCCAAGCCCTTCTATCCCTCAAAGTAGAAGCTGCCAGATCCTGAGTTATCCTGATTGTGTCTCCACAATATTCAAGTTGTTTCTTCCTGGCTACTTGTAATATTCTCTCCTTAATCTGGGAATTCCGGGATCTGGCTATAATATTCCTAGGAGTTTTCTTTTGGGGATCTTTTTCAGGAGGTGATTGGTGGATTCTTTCAACCTCTATTTTGCCCTCCGGTTCTAAAACATCAGGGCAGTTTTCTTTGAGAACTTTCTGGAGGATGATTTCTAGGTTCTTACTTTGATCATGGCTTTCAGGTAGTCCAACAATTTTTAAATTATCTCTCCTGGATCTATTTTCCAGGTCAGTGGTTTTTCCCATGAGATATTTCACATTGCCTTCTATCCTTTCATTTGTTTGAATCTGTTTAACAGCATCTTGATTTCTGATAAAGTCATTAGCTTCCATTTGCTCCAATCTAATTCTGAAGCAATGATTCTCCTCATTGAGCTTTTGAGATTCTTTTACCATCTGGCAAATTTGGCTTTTTAAGGCATTCTTCTCCTCATTGCCTTTTTGAGCCTCTTTTGCCATTTGAGTTAGTCTATTTTTTAAGGTGTTATTTTCCTCAGTCAGGCTGTTGACTCTCATTTCATAATTTTCTTGCATTGTTCTCATTTCTCTTCCCAATTTTTCCTCCACTTCTCTTATCTGCTTCTTAAGGTCCTCTATGGCCTGTAACCAGCTTGTATTTTCCTTAGAAGCTTTTGGTGCAGGAGTTCTGACTTCACTGTCTTCCTCCTGTTCCATGCTTTGCTGCTTTTTGTCCCCAAAATAAGAGTCTAATGTTGGAATCTTCTGTCTGTTTTGTTTCCTTTGCTTGGTCATGTCGCCCCTCAGTCACTTGACCCCCGGGCTTTTTGCCACAGTAGGACTCTGCCACCAGACAGGGGAGCTTTAGTCCCAAACGCTGGGGTTTTCTCAGCTGCCATAGGTATTAGATGGGTGCCCTCTCTGAGGCCTCCACGCACTCTGGCAAGCTGGACACACGCCCCAGAACCTCCACCCTAGACTGCAATCCAGATCCAAGAAGGTTATAGAAAGAGCGATTACCCCTCAGACTGGTGCTTGGTCCCCCTACACTCTGCAGGCCAGGAGCTGAATCTGCCATGTGGTGCTGGCTGGCTGTGCCTGTGTCTCAGCAGCTTCTCGCCCCAGGGTCAAAAGCCATGCATTCGCACTAACTGGGTCCCAAAGTCCAAACTGCACTGACCTTTCACTTTGTCCTTCACATCTATGTGTTGATAAATCTGGAAACAGCCACAGCTGCTGCTGATCTGGAGTACCTCTGGCTGGTGGCTGGTCAGGCCCGCCCTGGGGCTAAAGCCTCAGGTGGGGCTGGGCTGGGCTCCCAGAGCACTGTGCTGGCTGATTCCTGCCGGCCTTCTGGGCTGTCCTCAGTGTGAGGTTAGCTTCTCTGTGTTGTTTTGTGGGTTCTGCAGCTCCAAAGTTTTTTTAGAGTCTGCTTTTTACATGGATTGGGGAAGGTGGGAGCCGGAGCAGCGGGGAGGTCCTGCTTCTACTTCGCCATCATGACTCCGCCCCCCTAAACCTCTTTTCTTAAGGTGACATTTTTTTTCTTCTTTGGATATAAACTGAGGTCCCCTGTATAATTAATATCTGTAATACATTATTACTGTCCTTTTTAAAGGAGCTTAAGCATAATTTTTAAAGAAATATACCCACTGGATCTTTTCTTCTTCCGATCAGATCTTTGATTTATGTGATCCTGAATGTTTGGCAGGGAGAAAATTCCCAGTTATAGCATTGTTCCCTCAGACAGGGTAGGGGACTAAATCCAAGTTACAATGATGTACCTTATGAAGGGGCTTTGCAAGAACATATAGTGACAAAATTGGGATTTGCACATGTGTATATAAATAGTATAACCTAATGGAATTAATGAAAAATGTGTGCAAGTGTATATTTACAACTATGCCAAGATGATTCTACAGATAATTAGTGGGAAGAGAAGGTCAAAATTACTAGGGAAGATTAAGTTTTAGAATTATCTACAGAATGCATTTACCTATATCTCTTTCCATCACTGGCATAGAGTAATTGGAGTTATGGTTTTCTCTGTTAACAATGCCTAATATTGATATGCTTATATGGTTCTTTTAAGGTTGGAAATGTGCTTTACTTATATTATCTCATTTGACTTTCAAAATAATTCTATTAATTAGGCATTATCTTGATATTATAATGGAAGAAACTGAGTGAGGCTTAGAGATGTTAGTTGACTTGCCCAAGGTCATCTAGCAAGCAGGTGTGTGTGTGTGTATTTATATATATATATATAAATACACACACATACACATACCACAATGTGTGTATATATACACACATACACATACAAACACACACATATATACACATATAATATACATATGGATGGATATGAAATACATACATATGTGTGTGCATATATAAATATATATGAGGTATGATTTGAACTCAGGTCTTCCTAAATCCACTTCTAGAGCTCTATCTACTCTAACGCCTAGTTGCCTTGTGCTATGGAGTGACGTGGCCCAATAATGCCCTCTCCTTGGCCCATTCTAACCTCTCTAGCAGGCTCTCTTGGGGCACCAGGGTCTCTGTCTCTTTCCCTGATGGTGGTTTCCAAGGGTCTGTCCCCTACAAGGGTCTCAGTGAAAATCATGGTTCTACAACTCAAGCTCATTCTACATGAAAGCTTATCCAAGTACCAGGGTTGCCAGTTTTGGCTCTTCCACTGTACCTGCTGCATTCTGATGAGGATACAGTCAATACAGTCCTGAGGATTGTTTGGGTCTAGGGTTTCTTCCTGTTTCTTCACCTGATCTATTATGAAACTCCTCATTTGGAGAATATTTTTAGTGATGATCCTATGACTTCCAGGAAGATGTTTTATGAGTGAGGGGTAAAAACTGTAGAGCTAAAAGGGCAGAAAACCTCATCCCATGCACCCAAAGAAAGATTATTAATAAAGAGAAAACAACGTTTACCATTAGTTGCTTCCTGTCTTGGCAGAAATTTCTTTATTTCAGGTTTAGAGGTGAAGGATCTATCTTATAACTGTCTGAAGCCAAGTACCTGAATATGCATCCGCAACCACCATCTAAGAAAATGGTTCTCCCGGGCATTCTGAAGGTATCCTGCAGGTTACCCCATGCCAAGAGAGGGAAGCTAGTCAGCACTCCTAAGAGAGAATCGGTGGATGGATTATCTGGTCTCTTAGAGTTTGGAGAGGGAAGGATCCTGTGGCTCTCCTCACCTGTACACATTGATCCACCTTCCCTTTTGGGGTTTCGGGATTGCCCTCATGTGGAATGGTACTGTATTCATAGGATTATAGAAATAGAGCTGGAAGGTACCCTCGGGATGGTTAGAAACTGAGGCTGTATAAGTGACCCCAAGTTCAGTTCCCTTTACGTGGCACCTTGCCAGCTCTTCACGTAAATGAAGAGGAAACAGAAGACACTCTTCCATAGAGTGAAGTAAACTCATATAGTCTCTCCACTCTTAGGCACTCTCTCTTCTTCTCCATAATGGTATGGCCTATTGGAGTTTTGGCTGTGACTGCACTTTTGAGAGAGCTGATGTCTCCCCTAACCTACAATTCAAATAAGAATTTAGTGACCAGTCACATCACCACAAGGCAACCTTGACCTTACCTGAATCCATGGTGTGTTTGTGAGCCTAAAATTTTCATTTAACATTTCCATCAGGTGCAGAAATTTCTCATCTTCATAGTTGAAATGATGGTTAACGAGAATAGAGCAGATCATATTGCAGGGAGCATAGGAGAGGATGAAGGTTCTCACTACTCTTACCCACCCACTGGGTCTTCCTTTGTAACAAAACAAATCCACCCAATACATTAAGTATGACTGACAATACTTGTTTTGAGCCTGTGCCCCCATACTTGTACAAGGAAAGGAGTAAGGTACATTTCCTCATCTTTTCTCAGGGCCCAGATTAGTCCTTACAATTATATATCATTGGGCTTCACTTTAGTGGCCTTTTTATTCCATTATTAGAGTTGTTAATTTTATTTAGTTAGTTAGTTATTTTGCTTTTTGGAGGGCAATTGGGGTTATGCGACTTGCCCAAGGTCACGTGGCTAGTTTTTGTGTTAAGTGTCCGAGGCCAGATTTGAATGCAGGTCCTCCTGATTCCAGGGCCAGTGCTCTATTCACTGCACCACCTAGTTGCCCCCTGTTCATTTTATTTTTAATGTCCTGTTACTGCATTATGTATCAGCTCCTACAAATCTTCCTACATTTCCCTCAATTCCTTATGTTTGTCCTTTCTCATGGGACAAAAAAATCTACTAAATTCAACATTTGTTAAGCCATTACCCAACTGATGGCCACTGGCTTTTTTTTCAAGCTTTTGCTACTCTGAAAAAAATGCTACAATGAATACTTTGGTGTAGGCAGGACCTTTCTTTCAGACTTTGACCTCTTTGGGGTATATCTCCAGTAGCAAAGTTTATGAATCAAAGTTTAGGAACAGTGGGGTACTGATTAATTTCAGAAGAGTAGCTCTTTTTAGGAAAGCTGTGATAATATTAAGAAACCACTTTTTTGGTGTTACTAGTTTTGAACTCTTTTTTTTTTGTAAATCCAGAGAAAATTAGGAAAACCTTCTCCTTGTTATCAATACATCAACAAGGATCCATAAAGTACCTACTGTGTGCCAGGCACTATTCAAGAGGCTGAAGATCCAAAGACAAAAGTAAGACAGTGTTTGCCTTCCAAGACCTCAGGATGCCATGCTGTTTTGGCCATAAACTTACTCTTTAGGGATAACATGAGCCATTGTATTAAGTTTCATTGCATGTAATAGAAGTTCAATAATCTCTCCCCTCCCAGGAAATTTAGGGGAATCCTGGCTCTGTAGAATCCTGACAATAGAAAGAACTATATCTTACCCTGGCGATCTTGTTACTTCCTTTATCTTGGTCTCAATTTCCTCATCTGTAAAAAGAGAGGAATGGTCTGCATGTCCATTGCAGCTCTAAATGTTTGATCTACTTCTCACTGGAATAGTTCCTGTACTCTGTCCTTATGTGCCACAAAGGTATGTCCCAGCCTTTCTGTTGCTCCCTATCCATAACACACCTTCTCTGTATAGCCTGCCTGGAAGGTTCTCTGTCATCACCTCTGCTTCTCACAACCTTTTCCTTCCTTCAAGTTTCAGCTGAAATAGTCTTCTAAGGAGACGCGTAGGAGAGCAGAAAAAAACTCTGGCTTTGAATGTGCCACTTGCTATCTTTGTAACTTTGGGCAATTCATTTAACCTTTGGGGCCCTCAGTTTCTTTATCTGTACAATGAGAACATTAGACTCCATGAATCTCTGCCTCTAAGTGTTTGGTCCAATGATAAAGAAACTTTCCTCATTCTCTTAATTGTTAGAGTTCACCCTCTACCCCCAAATGATTTTTGTCTTTACTTTGTATATAACTTGTAGTTGCTTTTCTGTCTTGTGTTTCTTTAGTGGAATGAGTCTTTGAAGGCAAGAACTCTCTGCTTTTTATTTTTGTGTTCCCAGTGTCCAGAGTAATGTCTAGTATGTAGAAAGCACTTGAAATTAAATTAAGTTGAAATAGTTACATTTGAGACCATTAACATGACTTCTCATTTTCGTGGGAGTTACCCAGGAGTAGCCCACCTGCTACCACTGAAACATAGGATAAAGCCCTCTTACCTTGTCTAAAAATGTGAGGATATTCTTGGAGTTCAATGGTAGCATGTTCCCAAGAATCGGAAGAGGAGTTGGGCCAGCAGGGAGCTTTGCTTTATATTCTTTGCTCCATATTAACTGGAAAGACAAGGAAAAGACAACAGCCACAAGGGCTTGCAAGAGTGGTGAGGCCAGACAGACCCATGGCTGCTGGAGGGCTTAACGAAATGCCTGGTCACAAACCCCAAAGTATAGATGAGTGGTAGGAAACAAGGAGTGTAACTGATCAGCCAATGGCAAGTCTGGGATCCTAAAAGCAGATAGAATTTGGGTTTTAAGTTACTTTTGATTACATCAAAGATCAAATTAGATATAATTAGATATTATTTCTCCTGTAAATCCCTTTGTTACTACCATGGTTAATCTTTATTGAATGAGAATACTTACCCTCTAAATGGGCCTGTGTCTATTAATTTTTTTTTCTTTTTGGAAGGGTGAAAGCAGGGCAATTTGTGTTAAGTGACTTGCCCAAGGTCACATAGCTAGTAAGTGTTAAGTGTCTGAGACTGGATTTGAACTCAGGTCTTCAACTCCAGGGCCGGTGCTCTATTCACTGTACCACCTACCTTCCCTATTAAATCTTTATTAGTCATATTTGAGTTTCCTTCCCTTATTGAACCTGTAAGTGAATAACTATACTAGTGGCAAGTTCATGGGACACCTTTTATGAGTTTGGGTGTGTGTGTGGTGAGGAGGGGGAGAGATTTGCCTTTTCCCAAGACAAGAGCAGCAAATTAAAGATTTCATTATTCCCTACTTTTGGAGAATGACTATTTCACTATTAAGGACAGTGACAAAGACAGTCCAGTGTAGCCTTTTGCTTTCTGGAATCTGAACTGATGGTTTCTTTACACAATGATACCAGTATAATGTCCAATGGTCATTGAACAACACCTACAGTTGGAGGGCAACTGTTGGGAGGTAAGTTGATTTCTGACAAAAGGAGGGAGGTGAAAATGTCTACCCCTCACCTATGAGAGAAGTGAGGCTGTTGCTCAGAAGAGACTTCTATTAGGATGAATATTTGGTATTCCTTCTACGTACCTCTAAGGGTGGAGGAAGTCCTGGAAAATGGTACAGGGAGATTCTTGGTATCAACCCCAAGCTTGGGACGAAATGTACCCAGGAGGACCATGTTCTCTTAGTTTGCCTTACTAGAGGGCGGGACTAGATGACTAGATGACATCTCAAGATGGAACTGCATGACTTTGTAGGGAAAGTCCTTGCCTGAAATGAAGCCCTGTTTTCTTTTGATGCTCCTAATCATCATCACCACTTTATACTAGAAGACCTAGTATGACCTGCAAAGATTTTGCAACACCCACCAAATGGACCAGATGCTTAAGATCCAAGACTCAGTCCAAAGGGGTAAGAGAAACTTGGGCTTTCTGGTCTTTGTCCTTCCACAACTGGTCACTCCTTCAGGAAATGATTACACTACTTATTGTCCTTTGTGTTGTATTTTTGTTTTTTGGGTTTTTTTTTGCTGTTTCTTTTTCTTTTTCTTTCCTCCCATGCTGCCTATGTCAGGTTTCTTGCATCCCTAAGATCAGGGTCAGTAATAGCTCTGAAGTCATTTAAGTAGTAGAAAGTCCTTTCAAAGATTCTAGGACATCATCCTCAAGGGGTGTGGTGTGGTAAGAGGATAGATATACTCAGTCTCCTTCCCAGGAAGATTAGACTAGATTTTTCCTTAAAAGGTATTGAAACTGTCCTTGGAATTTAATTTGTTTAGGAGTCTATAGAGCAGGTAGGTAGAGCTATGGGCTAGAGTGCTGGACAGTATCTTTGCCACAAAAATCCCAAATAGGGACACGAAGAGTCTGACATGACTGAAAAATAACAGAAACAACAAAGTAAAGGTCAGACTGTTGACAGAGCCTTCTGGACACCTGAGTGTAAACCAGCCAAGACACAAGGGGCCAGAACTCTCTCCTTAAACTTCAGACCACAGACCAGCTGCATGACCATCAAAGTACAGGAAGGTTGCACTCATCCGAATCCATTGTATCTTCGGTGAAAATCCTATCCCTTCTCTGAATATCTTGCCACACTTTGAACTAAGGAAAGCTCATTTTGTTAACAGTTGAATGGACCATAAGTTTCTTATTTCATCTGAATTCTGAACAAAAGGTAACTTTTTAGCCTGGTCAGATCTGACCTGTAACAGCCTGCTCTTGGACCTATTTAGTGGGGCCCAGAACCCGAGAGATGGGATTCCTCAATAGAATGGGTATGTGTTTACTTTTCCATACCTTTGAAAGTATAGTCTTTCTGTAGAGTATATATCAGATCGCACACCATCTTAAGGAGTGGGGCAGGGAAAATTTAAAACTCAAAAGTTTATGGAAGGGAATGTTGTGGGGGTGGCTAGGTGGCACAGTGAATAGAGCACTGGTCTTGGAGTCAGGAGGACCTGAGTTCAAATCTGACCTCAGACACTTAACACAAAAACTAGCCATGTGACCTTGGGCAAGTCACTTAACCCCAACTGCCCTCCAAAAAAAAACAAAAAAAAAGGAAGTGAATGTTGAAAACTAAAAATAAATTTTAAAAAATTTCTTTCAGTAAGTATAGGGGCAGTTAGGTGGAGCAGTGAACAGAGCACCAGCCCTGGAGTCAGAAGGACATGAGTTCAAATGTGGCTCAGGCACTTAACACTTACTAGTTGTGTGACCTTGGGCAAGTCACTTAACCCCAATTGCCCTGCCTTTCCCCCTCAAAAAAAAAAGGCAATAAATAAATAAATAAGTGTAGTCTTCCCTGTTACATCCTTCCTCAGTTCAAAATAAATTTCAGTCCCTTTAAATTGTACCTGGTATGCACCTACTAAACATACTTTAGACCAGATATAGAGATGTGAAGCACAAATCAGAGTTCCAGTGAAGAACTGACAGCTAACTAGATGGCCATCCATTGGGAAGTGGCTAAACAAGTGGTGGTGTTAATCTACTGTTATGGCACTATAAGACCTGATGAACATGAAGAATAGAAAGAAGGGTGAGAAGACTCATATGAACTTATATGCAAAGGGAAACATACAGAAACAATGTAATTATATGTACAATAATTATGATAATTTAAAGAACAAAAATACTGTACTTACCATGTCCAAATTGGCCAACACCTCTAAATGCCTTCCCAGATGTTAGATGATAAATATTCAGAGCCTAAATGAGTAAATTATGAGAGAGGACTACCAATAATCTAAAATTCACCTATTCTTTCATATTTCATACCTTACTCTAGTGTTCTTTCCCAAATGCCCACAGCAAAATCAGAAATAAAACTTTATTGGTTGCACAGGTCTTAAAGTTGTTTGGACAAGATGACCTCTCAGGTCCCTTCTTACTCACTTTATTATCGCATCCATCCCACCATTTTTTTTGCCTTTTTTTTTTGGAGGGCAGTTGAGGTTAAGTGACTTGCCCAAGGTCACATGGCTAGTCATCCCACCATTTTTGAAGGGAGTATGTATGTGCTTATAGTGCTATACCTTGGGAAACAGAATTTTCTCAAGGCAGGACATTTTTTGTTGTGCTATTTGTTGTTTTTCAATCGTGTCTGCCTCCTCATAACCCCATTTGGGGTTTTCTTGGCAGAGGTACTAGAGTTGTTTGCCCTTTCCTCTCCAGTTCATTTTATAGTTGAGGAAACTCAGGCAAACAGGGTTAAGTGACTTGCCCAAGGTCATATAGCTAATAAGTGTCTGAGGCCATATTTGAACTCAGGAAGATGAGTTTTCCTGACTCCAGGCCTGGCACTCTATCCATTGAGCCCCCTAGCATCATCATCCTCATCCTCATCATCATCATAATAGCTATTGTTTATATTGTAATATAAGGTTTACAAAGAATTGCACATATATTTTCTCATTTCATCATCACAACAACTGGGGCAGGTAGATGAGGTTGTTGTCATTTTAAAGAGAAGGAAGCTGAAAAGGACAAGGTTTATCTAACTTGCCTAGGGTCACATAACTAGTAAGGGTCTTAGGCAAGACATGAACTCAGATCTTCCTGGCTCCAAGTCCAGCACTCTTCTTACTCTACTAGAAAACAAATGTGAGGTAGGTAAGACTTTGGATTGGTAAAAGAAGTTGAGATCATTTGTCCAAGTGGAAGAGAGTTATACACAAGAGAGTTATAGGTGAAGATGTTGTTTGGCAGCTCTCTGGATTCAAAGTTTCATCAGAGAAATCCAGACCATCTTCACCAGAGGAAGGGGATATAGAAGTGGGATATTATGTTTGTCCTTCGTTTTCAAAGAAGACCATGACATCAGGGAAACAGTGACATGACTTTCAGTTGACTTTGATTTGAGGGAGGGAGGACTGTGCAAGGTCACCAACCTTACTACCTTGACTGGAAAAGGATCCATACAGATAGCAGGAAGGTGGGTCTACACTAGAACAAGGAAGTGTGCTGAATCACTAACAGATGAGCTGAATTACTTTGCTATTACTGAACTACAGGAGTAGGATGGTGTGTGAAGAGATTAAAAAAAACTAGTTCATTTCTGGTAGTTAATAAACTGACTGCTATCATGGAACCTTGTGATTTCTGAAAGCCCTTCAAGGCCGCATTGTTCAGGATCCACTGGCATCTTCCCTGACAAAAACATGTCTTTGTCTCTCCGCCAGGATGTTGATCTATGGCAGGGCAGTCAGAGGAGCTATGAGCAATGTCTGGGGTTTTCCCTTCTCTTCAGGATCTTGAATATTTTGATCATACTTGGTGCCTGATTTGGTAGAACTCAGTCTCTTGTACAGGCAAATCTGGATGATATGAGCACACTCTTACATAAATTCCTAGGGAATAAAAGCATCAAATTATTTCTTATTTAGCAGTTACTCATATTTAGGAAGTGCCCACCCTAGGTCAAACCAACCTAGGTTAGGAAATTCCTTTAATATCATGTAAGATCCTTTCCAAATCTAATGCTCTATGAGCCTAAGTCTATTATGTAAAAACAAATAGAAAGTGTGGACACCTTCCTATGTCTTGAAGCTTCTCATGTATGCTAACATTTGAAGATACAATATTGAATGGTAAGAACTTGTTCTCCCTAGTCCTTGCCAGTCATCCCCATGACCTTAATAGTTAGACTTTGGAAGACATAATCCTATATTGAGAGCCTGATCCCATTGTCCCTCTGGTGAAAGGAGCCACCGAGATTCAGACTTTGTTCTTGTATAGTCTGAGGAGGAATTGACTGATTTCTCATTTTATTTTTTAGTTCAATCCACTCATTAATTCTTTAATTATATTTATCACTGCCTTTTTTTTGACATTGTCATCAGTTCCAAATGAGGTTCAGAGCACAAATCATAGAAACTATAATTGTGAGAGTAAAAATAAGGAAACAGGATAACAAAATTTCTGGTATTCAGATAAAGCAGTACTCAGAGGAAAATTTATATCTCTGAAAATGTATATGAACAATACTGAAATAAGCAATGTAAAAGCTAAAAATAAGCAAATAAGCAAACCCAAAATAAGTGAAAAAGAGAAAATCTTAGAAATTAGAGGATAAATTTATAAATTGGAAGGTAAAAAAACTACAAAAATGAAAATGGGTTCTTTGAAAATACTAGCAAAATTGATAAACCTTTGACTAAGCTAATCAAAAAGAATAGGGAGGAAATCAAATTGGGGTCGTGGAAGAGAAAGCAATATAAAATCATAAATCAATCAATCAATCAAAAAAATTATCAAATGATTACTATGTGCCAGGCACTGTACCTACAAAGAAAGGCAAAAATACAGTCTTTGTTCTCAAGGAGTGCACCATCTACTGGGGGAGACAATATGTACATAAATGAGTACATATAAGATACATACACAGCCGATAGAGGGAAAGGTATAAGCAGATGGGAACAACAAAAAAGACATCCTATAGGAGGTGGTGTTCAAGCTGATTGTTTTTAGGATCTTAAGGGATTCTACAAAGTTATAAAGAATGTTTCAGACATATATCCCAAGATGTTCATTAGCTCTCTGTGGTACAAAGACCTGAAAACAAAGCAAAAATGCATGAAATGTGAAATGAGGAAGCAAATGAGACGATACATGTAAAGCATTTTGCAAATCTTAAAGTTCTATATAAATGTTAATTATTATTATTATTACTGTTACATCATGACAGCATTGAATATGAAGAACTTGGAAAAGCATGGAAATAACAAAAATAAGGGGTATTATATAGTTATGAGATAACATAAAATATAATATATTTTATATATAATTATATTACATATATTACATATCACATATACATAATTTATATTATGTATATAATGTACATGAAAATGACAAAAAACAAAATGGGGTATTATATAGTTATAACATAACATAATATATCTTATATATAATATAATAGGCATCATAGTATATATATAATATAATTATATTAAATATACATATGTTACATATACATAATTTATATTATGTATATAATGTACATGAAAATAACCAAAAAAACAAATGGGGTATTATATAGTTATGAGATAACATAATATAATATATTTTATATATAATATAATAGGCATCATATTATATATAATTATATTACCCATACATATGTTACATATACATAATTTATATTATGTATATAATGTACATGGAAATGACAAAAAAAAAACAAAATGGGATATTATATAGTTATGAGATAGCATAACATAATATATTTTATATATAATATACATTACATTATATTATTTTCTATTATATATTATATTTATAATATAATGCATAATAGATTATGTTTTTCATTTATATATAATAGAAGTATGCTATATATATATATAATATGCTATATAAAAAGTATACTTCTCTTCCTTTTCAACAGAGGTAAAGAACTATAGGGCAGAATATTGCATATGTTGTCAAACATGGTTGTTTTTCCTGAACTGTTTCTTTATCTTTATTTTTTATTCTTTAGTACAAGACAGCACTCTGGGTAGGGAAGGAGGAGGAAGAAATCTGAATATTGAAAAGGCACAGAAACAAAAGTTATCAATAAAAACAAGATTAAAAATAAAATTAAGGGATCTGAGCAAATAATCTCATCCCATTACCAGAAAAAGAGGGGAGTTGACCATACATAAATTAATACTCACCTACCAACTATGAACGATGAGAAAGAGACCAGGAAAGTGAAGAAGTTATCGAGAGTTCCACAGGGAATGAAGAAAAATAAGTGAGGAATTAGGGTTAATCAGATGGGCCTTGCTGATAATTGCATTTCTATTTGTGGAGCCACTTCTATTGGTCAGACTCAGTAGGAATCATCCAGTTGCCAATTACAGGAAGCTGAGCAGATAGTGTCCTTTCCGAAAGAAAAAAAAAAGGCAGGAAACTGACCACAAGTAAATTAAGCTTCACCCTTCAGAGAACGAGCCATTAGTGTGGCCAGCAGCATGGCAATTTTCAGGGACAGTAAGGAGGAGGGTTAGCTCAAAAAGCTACCAACAAGACAAATGGATACGGATCTCACTTCAACCAGTGTAGACGGTAAGGAAAATTTTGCAGCAACCCATAGAGAGATGACAATTTTTATGTTAATGATATCACAGAGAACAGCAAGTTAATCCAAGGAAAAATGTTTAAAGAGATCAACACTATTCATAGGAGACAATATCCAAGGAGAAATCCACTAATAAAACCCTTGGCATCAGATTTCTGTATTTAAGTGTGACTTACAAATAGGAAGAATTAGTGATCATATTGCAAGAGGAAACTCAATATTAAAATTCATTGGTATAAGTGAGATTTGGTATACTAGCTTTCATGATTCAGCTACAACTATGTAAAGAAACACTATAGAAAAGAGACTGTAGGGTAGCACTATATAAGAAAGCATTCAGTTTAGGAAACTTTTTAACAAAAGTTTTGATCCATATCTCACAACAACTCTGTGAGATAGGTGTTATTATCTCCATTTTACAGATGAGAAAACTGAGGTAGAGATTAAGTGGCTTGCCCAGGGTCACAGAGGTAGTGTTTGAAGATGGATTTGAACTCAGGTCTTCCTGACTCCAGGTCCTACCCAGCCGAAGAGAGTGTCAGTATCAAATCTTTTTTTGCAGAAATAAAGTTACTGACACATAAAAGGGTCTAACTGTGTCTTTTGCCAATTTGACTAATACTTGCCACAACAGCAATCTAGAAACTTCTTTGGTGGGAAAGCATGTCAGAGGGAATTTTTAACATGCCTTGATACATGAATACAAGATAGAAATTCAGGCAGAAGTTAATTTAGAGAGCAAAGTTCCAAGGAACCATATGCAGGCCCTGTGATTAAAAGTTAATGGGATATTATTGGGCAGAAACACAATAACACAGTTCCAGTCCTGAAGAGGGGGATGAATGAAACTCCTATTATTCATTGTTGTTGTTGTTTGTCCTTAGTTCTAGAAGAGGACCACAATGTCAGGGAGGTGATGCCATGACATGCAAGTGAATTGAGGGAGGGAGGGGCTGTGCAAAGTCGCCAGCCTCACTTTCTTCTCTGGAGCCATCTAGGTCCAGGGACGAGATATAGATCAAGACCCAGGATGCAGCGGAGGACCTTGGCCTTTTTAAGCTAAGGTCTTTTAATAGCTCTCAGTTTGACTGAAGCAACACCCATTCAGTGATTAAGGCTTAATAAGAAATGAGGCAAAAAAGGAAAAGGAAAAGAGAGAGAGAGAGAGAGAGAGAGAGAGAGAGAGAGAGAGAGAG
>NW_027187330.1:5019283-5071983 GCF_028583685.1 Petaurus breviceps papuanus
GAAGAAATGAGGCAGAGAACCTACTCCAAAAAAAAAAAAATGATCTTGCAAGGGGAAGAGGAAGACCCTTAGGGTTCCTGGTCAAAACAAAAAAAATTGCTATTTACTTTCATCCTGAGCCAATCAGGAAACTCCTATAAGTGGCTCTTGGCTGTTTTCCAAGGAAATAAGTGAGGATTGGAAGGAAAAAGCACAGTTTGCTGGAACTCACTCAAAGCTATGTTGCCTTTCCCTAATTACGGGAAGCAACACAAGAAGCAGCCGACCCAGAATCCACCTCACTCTTCCTGCAGCAGACTTCCCGTTTTGCATCAGATCCTTCCTTTACCCTGGTCATTCCAGATGAGCAGTTCTTACTCCTTTTTCTGTCCTGCCACCTGAAAAACAAAACACAAAACCAAAATGTTTATCCGACCTGACACTTCACTGGTCTTTTAAATCAGCTCCTGACAGATTTGCTTCTTTCCTTTCCCTTTTTTGTTTGAATCATAACAGCAAAAAAACATGTCAGTCTGCCCCAAGGAATGTGGGCCCTAAGGAGAGAGGGGGTGTCAATAACCCTAGGAAGAAAGGGTAGTTGTAGGTTTTGTTTTGATCATTTGTTTTTTAAATCTTTCTCTGAGAAAATTGCATCAGAAGGTCAGAAGACTCTATAGAATAATTTGCCCCAACCTGGTCTAAGAAACTAGGGACTGGGTCACTATACTCTGGAATCAGGAGAAACAACAGGAAGAAAAATCACCATCATCTGCCCAGCCCCCAATGTCTTCAGGGCAACAGGGAGTGGACCAAGATAGCACTGGTAGGGAAGATTTCTGCCAAAGGAGCCTTTCACATTAGCTTGCTCAGGGCTGGAAATGATTCTGGTGATCCATTCTAGATTTGTCTCTGAGATGAGATGGGATAGTGGGAAAATCACTGGCCTTGGAGTCACAGCAGAGAGCTGGGTTTGAATCTTGGCCTTGATACTTATGAGTTCTGTGACCATAGGCAAGTCACCTCACTGAGGCTCAGTGTACTTCTCTATAAAATGGTACCCACCTGACATGCTGTAAGGATAAAATGGTATAGTGGACAGCCCTACCTCATTGGGGAAAAGAAAGAAAAGAAAAGAGAAAAGCAAATTTCTTGTAAAAGCTATGTGTAGTTAAGTAAAACAAATCCCCTCAATGGCTATATGCAAAAATATGGATGTCTCATTCTGCACCAGAAATTTATCACATTTTTGTAATGGATAGCATATCTTGTTATCAGCCCCCTGGGATGCTCATTGTATTGATCATTGCTTATATCTTTCCAATTTATTTGTTTATATAGTGTTATTATTATATAAATTATTCTCCTGGCTATACACATTTCATTTTTACTTAAGGAAGGGAAGGGAATAAGCATTTATATGTTATACCTACTGATAATCATTAAATATCATATTTTTGACCAGAGTCTGAATTAATCAAACAGACTGCTTAGCCTTGCTTTAAAAAGGCCTTTTTTCTGTGTCAGCAACTCCAGAGACCAGATAAAGTTGAAAGTAGGGTTTCCCAGGGCGGCCAGGTAGCACAGCAAGTAGGAGCACCGGCTCCAGTGTTGAGAAGACCTGGAGATCGAATCCCGGGCTCAGACGCTTAGCACCCACCCAGAAGCACCTGGCCATGTAACCTTGAGCAAGTTACTTAACCACAATTGCTTAGGGGCGGCCAAGTGGCTCAGCGAGTAAGAGCACGGGCTCCAGTGTCGGGATGACCTGGGGATCAAATCCGGGCTCAGATACTCAGCACCACATGCAGAAATAACTGGCCATGTAACCTTGAGCAAGTTACTTAACCCTGATTGCTTTAAAAAAAAAAAAAAAGAAAGTAGGGTTTCCCTTTATACTGGGACATACTACAGAGACATCCTGAGATCATAAATTCCATATGTACCCAGCTTTGTCTTTGCTCTCTGAGTGAGCTCAGAGAATACCTCTTCTTATGGCAACAAAACCAGATGAAGCTGACTTTATGGCCCTTAAGGATGAGACCCTTAACTCAAAGCATTAAATTGAGTAATGGGTCTTTTTCTTATCTTAATATTTTTTGGACATATACTATGGTATGGTAAAGAAAATAGATATCCTAAGTCTATTTCAATCGACACTTTGTCAACTCTCTTATTTTATTGTATTTACCATTTATTCAACTAAGAAAATTCCTTTCTCATACAAGGATTAAACATTTATGGAAATCATAAATTTGTGTGATACAGCCACCCTGAATTGGGATGTTTCTAAAATGTATTTAAGCTTTCTCATTCCTTTGTTCAAGTTAGTTTGAACTTAGCTCTCCTAACTCCTTGTATGAGTTTGCTAGTTTTAAGGGAATAAATGCTGTAACTGTATATCACCTAGAATGTTGTCTCCTTTAACCAAACTTTTAAAAGGTTGACACTACTATGTGCCAGGTACTATACTAAATACTTTTCTTCTTTTTTTATTTTAAGTACTTTTACATATTATTTCACTTGATCCTCACAACAACCCTGGGAGGTAGGTATTATTATCCTCATTTTACAGTTAAGGAAACTGAGACAAATAGAGGTTAAGTGACTTGCCCAGGCTCACACAATCTAGTGTCTGAGGCCAGATTTGAACTTGAGTCTTCTTGATTCCAAGACCAGCAAGTATTCTGTCCGTGGCACCACCAACTGCCTTTACTATCCTACCAACTACCTATTCATTTGTTTATAAAAGTCCTCAAGATCAGTCTCTTTTGTAATATAGTATAAATTGTCCTTCTGATTCTGCTCACTTCACTCTTCATCAGTGCAGCAGCAAGCACCCCAAGCGTCCCCAGGGTGACTGCCAACACAGGTTCTTAGATCTGCTTTGTTAAAGGAAAGCAACTCAAAATGGTTTAATCAGTCAAATATGTATCATTTCTCCAAGTTACGGGGAAAAAGGTCAGCACCCCGAACTTCAGAGTATACAGACAGAATTATCAGGACAGAGAAATAGATCAAGTAGATAGATTTCCAAACTGTCCAACCATTACATCCACATCAAATCAACATCTGGGTTTTTCAAAGCCAGGGGGCTCTCAACAACTGCTTCCCAGAGTCTCATCTGATCAAATCACAGAACACTTCTCAAAGTGAGCCCCAAAACAAAGCCTCAAATCAGGATTATATAGCCTGCTCCTGGCTCAGAGAATGTAACAACCTTCTGGACCCACTGGCCAATCAAAAAGTATCTACTGAAAAACAAGCCTCCCTCCCCAGGCTCCAGGTGCACTTTAGCCTAGGGGCAGGGAAGATCTTAAAAATTTACATTCCCATTACATTCAGTCTATATGCATCTTTACATTTCTTTTTGAAATGATCTATTCCCTCATTTCTTATAACACAATAATATTCCATCACATTCACACACCACAACTTACCCAGTCATTCCTCAGTTGTTGGATATGCTCTTAGTTTTCATACAGAGTTTAGTGAAAATAAAGATATAACCTTTTGTTTCCATCCAAGTTCATGGACTTCCTGAAATCTATCCATGGAACCTGGGTTAAGAACCCCAGCCTCAGAGAGAAAGAACCTTCTGTAAGGTTAGGTGAGTAGGGGACAATTGGAAAGTCACCTGAAAGCCCAACAGATCACCAGTCCTTCACCAACTAGGAATCAGTGGAGACAGGAACCACCACTTGTTGCCCAAGGGCGCCATGGACCACAGCCAGATGTTGTTAGGATAGGTTATCTCTGACTGACTCTTTAGATTACCTGAGGACATCTCAGAGGCCTCAGAAATCCTCTGAAGCATCCTGGAGAATGGTACCAAACTGCTGGCATGCCTGGTGTTGAATATATATGGCATGGGATTAGATGAAGATGGTTTCCTAGGAGGCAGAAAGAATTTCCCTCTTGTTATCTACCCTATACACCACCCTTTTTGGGTATAGTAATCCAATCAGTCAGTTGGTCAATTAGCATTCATTAAACTTCAGTTATTTGTCAGGCATTGTGCCAAGCCTTGAGGACACAAAGAAAGCGGAAAAAACAGTCTCTACTCTCAAGAAACTCATAGTATAATGGGGAAAACAACATGTGAACAACTAAGTACAAAAAAATATATACAGATGTAGGGGAAATATGTGCTGATTTCTGTGTGATCCTTAAAAGTTTCTTAGACTGGACTTAGGGTCTGATTTGTAACACAGTTTTAATTTGCTAGGGACACTTATTAGCTTGTTCGCTGAACCTATCCCTCTATCCACTCATGCCTTTGCCTTCTCTGAATGTGAATCCTGATAAGTGACCATCTCCTACCCTGCTTCTTGGTGTAAGACCATTATCATCAAGATGACCAAGGTGGTCGAAGGTTGAGGGTCTACTCCAAAGGAGACTCCCATCAGCTATTAGGTGAGCCTTTGCTTATACTGTATCTTGGACATACCCTATCCCCACCTGAGATGCCCAAGGTCAGAACATCACAGATTTATGATGCACTATGAGATTATGAGATAGGGCCCCATCACCATGCAAATGGGCACTTTGTTTCTATAAACAAATCTACTAGACTCAACTGTTGTTTCAACATTTTTTTTACCCCTTATTAGTGAGAGGATCATGGATTTGGAACTGGAAGGGACCTTAGAAGTAATCAAGTGTAACTCCCTCATTTTATAGTTGAGGAAATTGAGGCACAGGAAATTTAAGTCACTTGATCAGGATCACACAATTAATACATGTCTGAGGCAGGATCTAAACCCAAATCTTCTTGCTGCCAAGTCCAGCAAGAAATATTACACTACCTTGTTATCAACATAGTCTAATTCATGAGGATGTAGCCCCTCAAGAGTCCTTTGAGTCTACTCTTGGATCTCAATGATTTCATAGGCTCCCCCTAAATCTAAACCACTTTCGGTTCCATGTGACAAAATCTGGTGGCCCCTACCTATTACTATTGCTTTGTGAAGTGATGTCTGTACCAGAAGTATTCCTGCTGTTGTTTTAACTCTGTTTATCACATGTTCTAAGAATGCTTATCAAACCTCCTCTTTTAAACTAGGAAGTATAAATCTTCCTATGGCTGCCTTAAGGTGACAGGTGAACTCTGTGTTTCATTAATATTATATGGTTTCAAAGACTCCAGCTACTGAGGTAAGGACTCACTATTTGACAGAAACTGCTGGAGAAACTGTATAGCAGCCTGGCAGAAATTAGCTTTAGACCAACACTTTACACTGTATATCAAGATAAGCTCCTAATGGACACCTGCCTAGATATAAATGGTCACATCATAAACAAATTAGAGGAACAAAGAAAAAATACTCTTCAGACCTAGGGATGGGGAAGAGCTCATGATTAAATAAAGGATAGAGAGAATCACAGAAGATAAATGGACAGCTTAGATTATATGAAATTTAGAAGTTTTTGCACAAGGACTTTAGGTTGTTCAAATTTTCCCTCTTTGGATTTTAGAAACTTCTCCATTTCAGCTCTAGTTTTATCTAATCTATGCTTAGAGATGAAGTTCTTTTTCTATCACCTAGCACAATGCCTGGCACATAAATGTTTGATTGATTATGTATGTCTTCAATAGACGGTGTGTGTGACTTGGAGCTGAAGGTACCATTGACTAATGATGATAATAATAACAATTACAATCATTATTATAACTAGCACATATATAACACAAGGTTTGCAAAACACCTTACAGATATCATTTCATCTTGTCAATATCAGCTAAATACAAGCTTATGTCAGAGATATGGGTTCAGTTCCAGACCACAGCAAAAAAGCAAATATCACAACAAAGTGAATATCACAACGAAAGGAAAAAAGTGAGTCACATGAATTTTTTGGTTTCCCAGTGCTTATAAAAGTTACATTTACACTATGCTGTAGCCTATTAAGTGTGCAATAGTATGTCTAAAAAGACAATGTATATACTTTAATTAAAAATACTTTATTGGTAAAATATACATCCAGCACCTGAACCTTTATCAAGTTGTAATCTTTTTGCTGGTGGAGGTCTTGCCTCAGTGTTGATAGCTGCTGACTGATCAGGGTGGTGTTTGCTGAAGGCTTGGGTGGCAGTGGCAATTTCCTAAAACAAGACAACAGTGAAGTTTGGAAGAATCGATTGACTCTTCCTTTCACGACATATTTTTCTGTAGCAATGTTGTTTGATAGCATTTTACCTACATTAGAACTTCTTTCAAAATTGGAGTAAATAGGGACCGCTAGGTGGCGCAGTGAATAAGCAGAGCACTGGCCCTGGAGTCAGGAAGACCAGAATTCTGATCTGGCCTCACTTAACACTTACTAGCTGTGAGACCTTGGGCAAGTCACTTAACCCCAATTGCCCTGCCTTCCCACCTCCAAAAAGGGGGGAAAATTGGAGTAAATCCTTGAAAACACTGCTGCTGCTTTATCAGCTAAGTTTAAGTAATATTCTACAATATTGTTGTGTCTCAGGGAATAGGGAGGCCCAAGGAGGAGGAGAGAGACAGGGATCGGCCAGTAGGTGGAGAAGTCAGAACACATATCAATCATTTAAATTCACCGGCTCATAAGGGCGCTGTTCATGATGCTCCAAAGCAATTACAATAGTAGCATCACAGAGCACTGATCACAGATCACCATAACAGATATAATAACAATGAAAAAGTCTGAAATATTGTGAAAATTATCAAAATGTGACAAAGAGACACAAAGTGGGTAAATTGCAATAAAATGGGGTATGCCTGCAATAATGCCTAGCATTTATACCGCACTTCAAGGTATGCAAAACACTTTACAAATATTAACTCATTTGGTCCTCACAAAAACCCTGAGAGGTAAGGGCTATTATCGTCATCATTTAACAAATTAAGAAAGGGGGACAGGTGACTTGCCCAGGATCTCACAGCTGGTAAGTGTCTGAGGCTGAATAAATTCTGATCTTCCTGACTTTAGGTCCAGTATTCTACTGCCTGTACCATTTAGCTACCTGACAGTCCTATGAGGTAGATCTTTTATTATCCCTATTTTACAGATGAGGAAACTGAATCTTAGGGAGGTCAAGTGATTTTCCCAGGGAAACACAGCCAATAAGTGTCTGAGGTAGGATTTAAACCAGGTTTTCCTGACCCCAGGTCATATACCCTATCCACTGCACCTCTTAAAAAGCAATATAAAACCTTTGCTTATAATTGGTAAGATCGATTTCTTACATTGTGTACATACATATATATGCACATATATGTATATATATATACATATAAATGTGTGAATATATATGTGTGTGTGTATATATATATAAAGGTGCATAATAAACAGGTATGGTATTAGTAGCTGTAATCTGCTTCCATGTATGTTGCATTCCTGAGGTATCAAAACAGGAAGAAGGACCATTTGCTCTGTTTTCCTTTGTTCCAAGACATCTTGGATTCTCAAAATGCTTCTGAGGAGGGCCAGCCTACAACTTTCTCTCTCCTACCTCCACCAATATATTTCTTTGACTCTTCAGAGTAGAATTGTCCCACTGATCGGTGGCTGCCCAATCAATAGTATCCTCAGAATCCAATTCACCAGCATTTCAGGGACATTTTTGGAGGTTTTTGCACAGCTTAACTACCTTAAGGGTCTCAGGACACAACAAAATCCCCTTTTGTACATAACGGTGGTGGATGTCCTTCTATTTTATTGTTATGAAGTCTTCCCATTCTCCTCTGAAAATGGTTTGAGTTTGGAGATGTTGTTAACAAACATTTTTTTTAGATTTTCACCTGGGAAGCCCAGTATCAGCCCTGATGCTACAGGTTTCTTTCACTTATCCCTTAAACTTGGGTACACCGCCACCATGTGGCTGATGGGGACCTCTGTCCCATAAATTCCAAGATACGGGCTTTTCCAGAGGTTCAAAAAGTGTCTTTCTAGAGAGACTTACTTTTGCAATTAGATTCTACTTTCCTTTTTAAAGTGAATAATAAACCTTTCCGGTGCTAGTGGCCCAAGCAGAGGAGTAGAAATAGCACCTTTTAAGGGAAAGGAAAAGAAGGAAGAACAGGTCATCAGCCGTGGACCTCAGGTTGCAGAGGGAGAGAATGTGTTTTGTGTCTGCCATTTCTTTCATATTCATTTGCCATATTCCTTCAATGTGATTGATCTCTCTGGCAAAGAAACCATTTGCCGAGTGACTGGTGGAGTGAAGGTCAAGGCCGACAGAGACAGATCTTCTCCCTATGCTGCTATGATGTCGACTTTCAGAATGTTGCCCAGAGATGTAAAGAACTAGGCTTCACTGCCCTTCACACCAAACTTTGAGCCACAGCAGGAAATAGGACTAAGCCCCCTGGCCCACAGTCAGCTCTGAGAGCCCTGACATGTTCTGGAATGAAGATTGGGTGGATGGAGGATGTCATTTCATTCCCTCTAATCCCCAGAAAGGATGGTTGCCGAGGTTGCCATCTGTGAATATCTTTTGCTGGATTATTTTTGTCAATAAAACAGTCACAATAAAAAATTAATAATAAGAGATAAATTTCTTTCCAAAAACTTCTCAACAGAATAAATTTTAAATGCTCATTCTATAAAGATGATACTAGGTAGGATTTTTTTTCCTCTAAAGCTAATTCTAACTCTGACTTTCAGTAAATAACCTGATTGTATTCTTTTATACCTCAAACTGCACAATATTTGGGGGTCAAGAGCCTCCATGGACTCACATTTACTCTCTAGCTCCCAGAGAAAGACAAAAGAGATTTTTTTTCTTTTGCCTTTTGGAGGGCAATTGGGGTTAAGTAACTTGCCCAAGTTTTACACGGCTAGTTTGTGTGTGTGTGTGTGTGTGTGGGTGGGTGTTAAGTGTCTAAGGCCGGAACCGAACTCAGGTCCTCCTGGCTCTGGGGCCAGCACTTTACTCACTGCACCACCTAGCAGCCCCAAAAAGAGATTTTCTTAGTGAGTTATTTCAGGCAAAATTTTATGTTGTTTTCATTGTAGATTTGGGAGATCACAAGGAAGAAGTAGGTGAGTTATTTCAGGTAAAATTTTATGTTATTTTTGCTGTTGATTTGGGAGATCACAAGAAAGAAGGAGATGATGAAGAAAAGACTAGGTAGTGGGAACATTGTGTATTGCAAATTTGACTGACCTAAGAGAAATTTGTTCTTGAGTTCATGAGTTTTGAAATCAACATATGGTTCTGCCTTTCGGTTAACCATCCTAAAAGTGGTTCTTTGTTTTTAATGTTGACCTTTTTAAAACCCAGTACAGATAGTTAGTAGAAGGAAATATTGTACTCTTTTGTTTTAGTGAAAAGTAGTCTGTTCATGTGTTAAGTGTTACAATAAAAATGCATATACAGTTAAGCTAATGCAGAATAACTTATATTTTATGAAATTGGCAACAGACAAAAGTGCTTTGTAGAGATTGGCTCTTCAAGTCACTTAAGATAACTTTTGCACCGTTATGAAAAAAGTGGATGTGTGAAGAAAAGTAACCTTCAAAGAAATGAAATTTTATTAGTTTCTAGTTTCAAAGATTTGTCAACAAATTTTGATTCTATTCAATAAAGAACAAAAAATTACATTGCATTTTTGTTAATTTTATCGGAAACATTCCACATTCTGATCTAAGCCTAGCAGATTTTTCATTTGGAGGGTGAAGCTACTTAGTTGTATTTCATTTCTGGAAATGTCCTTAAGTGTAAAGTTGGCAAATTTAAAAATCAAGTGCAGTTTCTTTTAATGTCATTGCTGTTACTTAGATGTTAGAAAACTATTAAGTAATTGGCTTTAAATTTTGAAATTTTTTTCTAAGTTCCTACTAGATTTTTTTCTTTATTCATGTAATCAGTGTATTTTTCAGGGAAATGTAAAACAAAACAAAAACAAAATCCCATTCTCTTTGACCAGTATTCATTTCTTGAGCTCTTATTGCTTTGTTACTTGAATCCCGTAGCTCTCATACATTTCTGGTATAAGCAAAATTTGATTTTTGAAGTGTGTAGATCATCTCTTCATATTTTTTAAATGTAATTTTACATATCTGCATTTTAAAACAGTTTGGTCATAATCCCAGAAACATGCTTCTATTAATGTACCTGCACTTGTGATCTTTGTGAACAGAAATTTGCATGTATAATCTGTGTTTACTGGTAATCTTCTGATTGTACATGGCTTATATCTGTGGATTCAAGTTACTGAAATGGTTACCAATAAATAAACCTAGGCAACCGTTGTTAACCATCCTAAAAAACAAAACAAAACATAACTGATTAGAATTTTTAAGAGCAAAATAACTTTTAACTTGGGAGTATAAAAGCAGCAAAATGAACAATAGTATATCTATACTTCCCTCCTGTGAAGAAAAACTTTCTGTGACTAATTTGTGAAGGCTACAGGCCCTCTTCTTTCTCTTCTTGCCAACTCTTCATTGGGAGAAGAGGTAGAGAAGAGTGGGAAGAGAAGCCTTTTGCTTATTAAGAACTAAAGGTTTTTTGATTTCAGAAGAGGACAAAGAAGCTTGCCAAGGTCAGGGTTGGGGTAAGGGAAGGTGTAGAACTTTCCTGTGTGAGTCAGAGAGTGATTGCAAGGTTTGCATCACAACAAATGACCCTATTTATGTCACAGCAAATGACCCTGTTTGTGTCACTGTGACTCAGAGTTCTAACTAAGAAATCTGACCTTTGTGGCAATTTCAGTTAGAATGGAAGGGGGTAGGGAAGAATCCATGGCCAAGTAGAAGCCAAGATCTATTGTTCTTTCTGAATTCATGCAATTCAAAGTCACAGTCTACGTAGGTGAAAACTCCCTTTTCCCTGCTAGCCCTCCCCCAGTCCCTTATAGTGATCTACTTCAGTCCTACCCCTTTGGAGGACTTATCTTGCTCTGCCCTCCCCTTCCATTGTATCTTTTTTTTTTTGGCATTCTGTTCTGTATTTTACTTTTTAAAAAGATGTTTGTTGAGTTGTGACCCAATTAGTGGTTTTCTTGGCAGAGATATTGGAATAGCTTGCCATTTCTTTCTCTGGCTCATTTTACAGGTAAGGAAACTGAGGCAGGCAGGTTAAGTGATTTGCCCAAGGTCACACAACTACTGTCTGAGGCTGGATTTGTATCATGAAGAAAGATGAAGTCCTCCTGATTCCAAGGCCAGTGCTCTATCCACTGTGCCACCTAGCTGCCCTTTTCTGTTCTTTAAAAACTTCTCTTGGGGCAGCTAAGTGGCTCAGTGAATAGAGCACTGGCCCTGGAGTCAGGAGGGCCTGAGTTCAAATCTAGACCCAGACATTTAGCACTTACTAGCTGTCTGACCTTGGGCGAGTCACTTAACCCCAATTGCCCTGCCCTCCCCACTCCAAAAAGCAAAAAAAAAAAGATCTGATCCTGACTCTTGTGGTCAGTGAAGCCTGGTTCCTCCTAAAAAATGCTGTACCTCTGGTCCCCTTCTCTAACACCCAGCATGCTCTTCAGTTCACCCCACACCCTATACTCCAACAGTCAGGTTTTGGGTGAGAGGAAGGAGGGATCAGCATACTCCTTGGGCCTCATTTCTACTTGAAGCTCCTTCCCTAATTGGTACTGGGGTGAAGAACCTTCGGCCTCAAGGTCACAAGTGACCCTCTAGGTCTTTAAGTGTGTCCCTCTGACTGAATCCAAACTTCACAGAACAAATCCCCTTAATAAAAGGATTTGTTCTGTAAGACTTGAACTGGGTCAAAAGGCCTCCCCTGAGGACCTAGAGGGCCACCTCAGGTTCCCCAGCCCTGTCCTAGGTCCTTCTGCCTCCCACACCCTGCCTTCCTTCTGAGGGATTTCAATAGATGTGTCAAGATCCCCTCAAGCCCTCTAGCCTGCTGCCTGAGCTGCTCCATCTCTGCTCACTGGCCTCTCTCAAGCCCCACTTTCAGTCTCATCTCCTTCCCCATCCTGGACTTCGGTCAGCCAGAAAGTTCTAAAATACTGGGAGCATTCAAAACTCCACAGAAAGACAAGATTCCTGGGACAGAGAAGGCAGGAGGAGCATCTGGCCCTCTGGCAGAAGCTGAGGGCTGACTGTCTGCCCTCTCCCTCCTTGCCTCACCTGAAGTGCCTCCTCCCCTCTCAGCAGCCCATCCAGGGGTAGAAACCACCTCAGGACAGTGGTCCCCCAACTGCCTGGGAGCTAAACTGCTCCTCCTTTTGGCTGTACTTAGTAAAGACAGAAACAAAAGCAACACACACACACACACACACACATCTCAACTGAATAAATAAAGCCTCTCTACTACCCTGAGCTAGCCCAACCTATATTCCTTGGGGCTCCAAAGATCCAAGAGTCCCCTGTCCTGATTGATCCCCTGACTTCTTCCACCAAGTGCCCTTACTCCCCCAACTTCAAGAACCATTTTCCCTGACAAAACATGGCAGGGGGTGGAGGTGGGGAGAGCACTGAATGACCAAGAATGAGGAAGCACAAGGTAAAGTGATGATAGCCTCTGACCACAAGGGGGAGCAAGCAGCATCCCAATCTCAAACACCTGCCCAAAGCTTGGGCTGCCCATTCTAGGTACAATTCTGTGGTTATCCTGCCAAGTGCCCAGAGGAGCAGGAACCCTGCCCCTGCTCCTATTACTGATTGCCCATCTTTAAAGGCAGTAAAAAAAATTAGCCAACTCCTCTTGGCCAGTGTGAATAGTCTTTAATGGACAACTTGGTACTATCTGCACACATCAGGAATGGGTCACTTTTGTGAAATTAAAATTAGGAAGATCTATTCTCAGCTAGGCAGTTCCCCCAATGAAAGAAAAGTTAATTTTTTCCTAAAAAGGAAAAATACCTAAATTGAATACCTAAAAAGGTATTCAATAAACATTTATTGCATGAGTGAAAATCTTTTTTTCTTTCTTAATTTTATTTATTTATTTTTAGTTTTCAACATTCACTTTCATAAGAATTTGAGTTCTAAACTTTCCCCCCCAGCCCTGAAATTCTGTGTTTCTAAATTAAGAAACCTCAAATCAGAATTATTTAATACTTATTCCCAAAATAACTTATGCAGAACAAAAGCCTTTTCTTTTTTCAAAATTTATTTTTTAGTTTTCAACATTCACTTTCATAAGATTTTGAGTTCCAAATTTCTTTTCCCTCCCTTTTCCCCTCCCCAAGACAGCATGCAATCTGACATAGGCTATACATGTCCAATCATATTAACATAATTCCATATTAGTCATATTGTGAAAGACGAATCAGAACAAAAGGGAAAAACTATGAGAAATGGAAAAAAAGAGAGAAAAAAGTATGTTTCAATCTACATTCAGGCTCCATAGTTCTTTCTCTGGATGTGGCTGGCATTTTCCACCATGAGTCTTTTGGAATTGTCTTAGATCCTTGCATTGCTGAAAAGAACTAAGTCTGTTAAAGTTGGTCATCACACAATGCTGCTGTTACTGTATACAATGTTATCCTGGTTCTGTTCACTTCACTCAGCATCAGCTCATGTAAGTCTTTCCAGATTTTTCTGAAATCTGCCTGCTCATCATGAGGTCATATTTCTTAGTGGATTCTAGGCAGCTAGGTAACACAGTGTATAGAGAACTGGAGTCAGGGAAACCAGACTTCAAATCTGGCCTCAGACACTTACTAGCAGTGTGACCTAGGGCAAGTCACTTAACCTCTGTTTGCCTAAGTTTTCTCATCTGTAACCTAGAGATAATAATAGCACCCACTCTGCAGAGTTGTCATGAGTATCAAATGAGATAATAGTTGTAAAGTGCTTAGCCCAGTGCCTGGTATATATAAAGTTCTACATGTGTTAGCTATTGTTCAGATAACCCTATCAGAAGTTTGATGCTGCCATCACAACATTAGAGATATACCCTGGGGACCAGGTACCAGTTGCCTATATGAACAAATTCCAACAGTCACAAGCTATGGTAATGGCTTGTGCTAGGAAGAAGTAGTGATCATGGTATATTTAGGAAGGGGTTAAATGAAAGCTAAAGTATCCATTAGAGGGACATTTCATTCCTGCAGACGTGGTCAGAGTTATAGATATTACAGTTCAGCTCAGTTGATAGTTGTTTTATGAGATGGAATATCTTGGGCCTATGATTGTGTTTGCTCTATGAATCCAGGTATAACTATTTGAATTACTGTTAAAATGGTAAGTCATCCACCATTTTCAAGGGAAAATACCAAAAACCTCTCAAAAGGGAGTGTTATCTAAAAATACTACAAGGAAGTAGAGATGACTATGAAGGTTGAGAAGGCCTTACAAAGGTAATGGCAGTACCTTTGAGTGCCTCTTGACTCAGTTTCCCTACTATGCTATTTCGTTTCTGAACAAAAATATTTCCCACCTGGTAGATTATGACTATGGCTATAAGACCCTTTAAATAATGTGGATCTCTATTACAATGACTGGTTGTACCAAAACTATTTGTGACTTTTACCTCAAATCAAATAGAGCCAAGGGAGTTTTGTAAAAACATTCCCCCCGCCCCCTGGCAAATTTCTCTGCCCATGACAGGAGAGCCGTAAGTGTTTTATAATGAATCTTACTGTTAAAATCATGTGGAATCACTAAGCCTACTATAATGGAATGAGGGTATAAAAGATATTCCTTTATTTCTACTCTTCCGAATTTGTGGCCATTACCTTTCTCCACCTCTTAACCTAGGGCAAAGAGGACAAGTCTGTTCTTAGATATGCCACCTACTTGCTCATTAGATTAACAATTACATATACATTTATATAAACATAATGCACATATATTTAACAGTTACATATACACAATTCACATATATTATTATGTCCTTAGAGTTTCACATCCTTTCTGGCTAAATCCACCTTCCCATTTCCATGATATGAGGATCAAATATAACCTCAAAGGAGGGAAATATATATTTATAAAAATATAAAAAACTTTCATTGTTAAATGAGTAGTAAATTTTACTTTGAAAAAGGCAACAAAAATTAGGACTCGAATTTATGTGGTTGACTTCCAAATGTTTTCCAGTAGGTAAAAGAATATATATAAAGGACTCAAGATAGCTATAATTACATTAGTAGCCTTAGAACGTCTATTAAATGAAAACAATGACAGAAGGCTAAGTAAAGTTGATGATCCTAAAGTTCAGAAGAGAGGAAGCTTGGGGGAAGCCAAGTTAACAAGCACTTATCTTAAAAACTTTACTAGGTGGGAAGCACTGTGCTAGGCACTGGGGGGAGGGAGGGTAAAGAAAGGCAACAACATTTCCAGCCTCCTCACAGATGTTTTGAACTGGATGTCCTATAGACATCTGAAATTCAACATGTCCAAAACTGAACTCATCTTTCCCCCCAAAACCCTCCGCTTTCCAAACTTCCTTATTACTCTCCTTATTATGCCTTCCTTATTATGCCTTTCATAAGCTGCATCCTGCCCCCAACCTTTCCATTCTTCTCACACCTCATGCCCTTCATGTCTGATCCAGTGACACTGACCTCTTTGCTGTTCCATGAGTAGATCACTCCTTGTGATACCATGCTTTTTCTCTGTCTGTTCCCCATTCCTGGGATGCTCCCCCTCCTCATCTCTGCCTCCTGGCTTCTCTGGCTTCCTTCAAGTCCCAGCTAAAATTTCTCCTTTTGCAGGAAGCTTTTCCTAATCCCTCTTAATTCTAGTGCCTTTCCTCTGTTGATTATTTCCTATTTATTCTGTACATAGCTTCTGTTCGTATTTGTCTATATGATGTCTGCCTCATTAGACCGTGAATTCCTCAAGGGTAGGGACTATCTTTTGCCTTTTTCCCCATTACTTAGGACAATGCCTGGCACACAGCAGCTTAATAAATGCATATTGATTGATGGACTATTTCAGGCATGAGGTGTATCAGTACAAAGGCAGGGAGCCAAAAGAAGGAAGGAATGTGTGAGCAATGGCAAGCAGGCCAGTTTGGATGCACCAGAGTGTGTGTGCTGTGCAGTAATCCTGGGCAGGTAGGTTGGAGCCAGCTTTGAAGGGCTTTGGATGCCAAAAAGAGCTATTCATCTTTGATTCTGGGGAAAATAGGAAGCCACTAATCCTTATTAAGCTTCTGTGGCCAGAACTGTACTTTGGAGATATCCCTCTGGCAGCTAGCTAGATTAGAGAGGGAAGAGCCTGGAACCACGAAGACAAATTAGGAAGCTATAGAAATACTCCAGGTGGGAGCTGATGAGAGTCAGGTTCAGGCTGACTATAAAGAAAGTAACACTCATAACCATTCAGAACTTAAGATTCCACTAAACAAACGTTCTTAAGCACCCTCAGAGCATTGTCCAAAAAGATGAGGTTACAGAGACAAAAATTAAATGGGCATCATCTTCAGGGAATAAACGTTCTGGGAGGTCCAGGGTGGAGAAGATACATGTGCACAAATACAGGCTTTAAAATGTATTCAGTTTTGGCCACGAGGGGGCAGGAGTCACACAATTCTGGTTTCCAGCAGTCCTGGGCCAGCTGTTGTGTACTTGCATTTCTGCTGAGAAAGAACAAAGACAGCAAGCTCAAGGTGGAAATCAGCCTGGGGTGTTCTATGTCAGTGTCTGATCCTGGTGATTTCAGAAAGGAAACGGCACCACACAGAAACATTGCAGAAGAAGAAGAAGAAAGGATGTTTCTAGATTAATTAACATTATGAGAGGAATCCAAAAAGTCAAGGTTGAGACAGAATTTTAAACCTGTAATGGAGGGGGAAAGCATGAAGTCATCATATCAAGCAGCCATTCATATGCAGGAAGGACCTGCCCTGGGTCACAGAATCAGAGAATTTGACAGGAGGAAGAGATCTTAGCAGAGAACAAATTGAGCCTTTTTGTGAAAGAAATCCCCACTTTAATATACCCGGCAAATGGTCAGACTGATTGGGTTGGGAAGTTCCTTACTGTCAGACAAAATGGTGGAGAGCAGAAGAAGCACTGATGGGGATTGGAACTCAGAACTTTCAAGAGCAAATTAATTATCTTCATGTGACCATAGGTCCAGTGCTGGGAGGAATCTTCCAGTAGTTTAGTCCAATTCCCTAATTTTATTTTATTTTATTTTTACTTTTTTGAGGGGGAAAGGCAGGGCAATTGGGGTTAAGTGACTTGCCTAAGGTCACACAGCTAGTAAGTGTTAAGTGTCTGAGGTTGGATTTGAACTCAGGTCCTCCTGACTCCAGGGCTGGTGCTTTATTCACTGCGCCACCTAGCTGTCCCCTCCCCTTAATTTTATAGATGAGGAAACTGAGGTAAAATTAGATAAGTAACTTGCCTTAAGTTACACAAGTATTAAGTATAATGGCTATGCATGGTTGTCTCATGCTATGGTCCCCTTATGCTACTCTCATATACACACTATGTGTACTGCCTCCCTTTGTCTCAGTTTCTTCCCTTGGGAAGCCCAGAACTAGACATTCAAATTTAGAATTGAATGAGTTCTCCTATTAATACCCGTCCTTCCAATCTTCTTCCAGTACCCCCTGCCTGAAGCTCATTCTGTATCTTCTCGGGCTCATTCAATTCTTCTATCTTAACTCACTTCTGTCAGTGAGTTAGGGGGATGTCTACCCCAAGCATGTGAGGGCTTCTCCCAGAGGAGAATTGTCGAACAATTTGTCCCAATGGACATGAAGGCGGCTGAAGCAGGTGCTGTGGAATGCTTAGAGCTTGGTCAGACATCAGAGATGACAAGGCCATCTGCTGCATCCTGGGCCATCTCCAGTCATCCGGACTTTTGTCTTGCCACTTGACTTCAATGACTCTAGAAGAGAGAGTGAGGCTCTGTTCTGTCTCACTTAAATCCAATTCACGGTTGAGTCAGGACATCACCCATCATCCAGTATCTTACCTCAACATCATGATGTCATTGGTCCTCTTCAGAAACGAAGAACAAGCAACATTTGCCATTCACAGCCTCACTGTTCCTTCTCCACACTCACATACAAACTGCTAGGGCCTGACACTCCCTTCTACAGATCAAACTGACTCTCAATTACTCCCATTCTCTCCATCCCTCTCCTTTACATTACTGTTCCCCATGCCAGTCATATACCTGTGTGTTTTTCATATTTAAATCTTAAATATGTTTAACATGATTGTACATATATAACCTATATCAGGTTGCTTGCTGTCTTAGAAGGGTGAGGGAGGGAAGGAGAAAAAAACAGTGAATTAAGCAGGTGGGGCGGGGGTGTCCTGACCTGTGACTTTAATGGCATGGGGAATTCCTAATAAGCAACTCTCCTATAACTTAAAGTCCTGAAAGTTACCCAGATCATAGATAGAAGAAACTTCATTGAGCATCTAGTCCTCCCCTCATTCTACTGATGGGGCAGCTAGAGGTCAGAGGTTAAGTGATTTGCTCAAGATCATGTAGGCAGGAAACAGCAACTCCACAAAGCCTGACTCAAAGTCCTGTGCTCTCTTCTCTGTGCTAGGCTGTCTATGGCATTCAGAGATTGTAACTTGCCTATAATCAAAAAGTTACAGTTAGAAACAGTACTCAAATCTATTTTTTCCTGTCTCTAAGGCTGTCCCTAGGTGGCACAGTGGATAGAGTACTGGACCTGGGGGCAGGAAGACTATCTTCCTGAGTTCAAACCTGGCGTCAGACTCTTAAAAGCCATGTGGCCCTGGGCAAGTCACTTGACTCTGCTTCAGTTTCCTCACCTATAAAATAAGCTAGAGAAGGAAATGGCAAACCACCCCAGAATCTTTGCCAAGAAAACCCCAACTGGGGATATGACCGAACGACAACAATTCTGGTTCTGCGTTCAGAAACTAAAAAGTAATGCTTACTTCACTACTTCAAGAATTTAAGATTTCATAGATGTGGGTGACTCCCTCTACAAGTGTGCATCTCATGCCCTGCCAGACATCACACACCCTTGCCTTCCTAAATAGATCATTTAATGATTTGTTGTTGCCAAAAAAAAAAAAAAATCACCAGAAGAAGAAACCTCTGCTAATAAATCTCTCCAAATTTAGGGATCCCAACCCTGGGATGACAGACAACCTAGCCTGGGGCTCGGTCTCCCAAAAGACCTTTCCAAATGGGTGGGTCCAAACTGGAAATAAGACAATGATTAAACCACTATGAAACACTAGGTGGAGCTGGCATTTAAAAATTTTACCAGGGATGATTCCTTTCTGAGTGAGAAAAGTGGTTTCCTTTCGCTCTTTGTATGAAATAACCCTATGAAGGGATCTCCTGATGGTCTTGTCTTGCCTCTGTTGTACAGAAGGGGGCACTGTAAAGGGACAGGCCCTAACTTTAGTGTAAATAAACCTCCATCAGGAACTTGGGCTACAGGAACGGCTTCTGTTCTTGTTACAAAATCTAGAAATGGAACAAAGGAGACTTTAGCTAGAACGTAGGGGGTTCATTCCTGATGCTTGTGGACTCTGCTCATTAGCTTTTACTTCTGCTGGAGATGAAGCCCAGGTGCATGCTGTTACTAGAAGCATAACCCTGAACAGATCTCACTCCAAACCTGTTTGCTTATCTATAAAATGAGGTGTCTCCGGTAAAATGACCCTGTACATTTCCTTTCATCTTTGATGCTTTATAGTTCAATAAAAGTGATCTCCCTATCCTCAAATTTCACATAGCACTTCGTTTGGACCTCTTCTGTGCATCCTCACATGATGCTTATATCATTCTATATGTACATGGCATTCTCCTATTATAAGCTCAGTAAAGGTAATAAATATGACATTTTTTTGCCTTTGTTTGCCTCTAGTAGCATAGTGCAATTCATAGACTGCTGGACTTGGAGTCACAAAGTTCTCAGTTCACTAAACCCCAAAAGTTGCTTTGGTGTGTAGGATGCCCTTTGGCCCAATGAAACCTGGGAAAGACCTTAACTTAAAAAGGCCAAGGCCTGGAGAGGATTCTGGGAAGGTGGCAGAGTAGGTCAGAAAACTTTCAGCTCTCCAAATTTCCCCCACAGAAAAAGACAGAACATTGCCTCTGAGGGAACATAGGGTAGCTGAAATAAGTAAAAGTTGGGACAAAGCAGTTGTTTTCCTAAAATAACCTAAGAAGATCCCAGGAAAGACCTGACCTCCAGGGGCAGAGGTTTGGCAGAGTGAAGTGCAAACACCTCTGGGCCAACTCTGTAGAACCAACAAGCAACAAACCCTGGGGGCCTCTGGGTTGGGAGGCAACTCAGCCTTAGAAACTTTCATCTCTTGGACCTTGTCAGGGTCTGACAGCTGTGTAGTAGAAGACTGAAGGACCTTCCATGCTCCAAGGGACTCCAAGCACAGCTGTGCTGACCAGACACGTCCCAGGCTGGGCTGCCAATCCAGGGGAGAAAGAGCTAGCACACCTGGGGGGTGCAGTAGTGAGGGGCAGGGACCCTGCTGACTGTGGGCCCTTGCAGGAGAGCAGAGTGCCTAGTTTCTGTTCTGGGGCAGATAGGACAGCTGTAGTTTGCAGCCACCAGAGGGCCCATGGGGAGTAAGATCATTTTCAGGACAGTGTGACTGGGAGCTCTAGTGGTGGCTTAGGAGCAGAGAGCAGAGCCCAAGGTTGGGCCCTGAGATAGACCTCAGAAAATAACAGTAAGAAGGACCTGAGGCTTAGGGCAGTATTCCCCATACTTCAGGACTACAACTTGATCACACTAATAGCTACTAAAAACAAAATAATAAATTAAAAAGAGAAAGCAAAGGAGAAAACACAACCATCAATAGTTTCTACAAGGATAGAAAAGATCTGGGTTCATAGAGGAAGATAATAGAGATAAAAAAAAACAACAACACTTTTTTTTGCCTTTTTTTGGAGGGCAGTTGGAGTTAAGTGACTTGCACAAAGTCACACAGCTAGTTTTTGTGTTAAGTGTTTGAGGTCAAATTTGAACTCAGATCCTCCTGACTTCAGGGCCAGTGCTCTACTCACTGCACCACCTAGCTACCTCTAAAACACTCTTTTTTCAACAAGAAATGTCAAATGATCCCAAGCACAAAGAGTTGTTGGAAGAATTTAAAAAGGACTTTATAGGGGGTGGCTAGGTGGCTCAGTGAATAGAGTACTGGCCCTGGACACAGGAGAACCTAAGTTCAAATCTGGCCTCAGACACTTAACACAAAAACTAGCTGTGTGACTTTGTGCAAGTCACTTAACCCCAACTGCCCTACCTTCCCTCCTCCAAAAAGCAAAAAAAAAGAAAAATCTAAAAAAAGAGAGAGAAAAATTATATCTTGAAAACTAGAACTGGGAAAAGAGAAACTAATGATGTTCTAAGACACCAAGAAATAATAAAACAAAATTTTAAAAATGAAAAAATAGAAGAGAATGTGAAACATTTCATCAGAAAAACAACTGATCTGGAGAACAGATTGAGGAGAAATAATAAAAGAAATAGTTGGACTACCAGAAAATAATAATTAAAAAATAAGAATCTTAATATAGTATTATAAGAATTTATAAAGTAAGATTGCCCTGGAGTTCTAGAACAAGAAGGCAAAGCAGGAATAAAAAAAATCCACTGATCACCACCAGGAGGAAAACATATAGTAATATCATAGCCAAGTTCCAAAGTTTCCAGGTTAAAGAGAAAATATTGAAAGCAACAAGAAATTTTTTTTAATATTGTAGAGCTACAATTACGATTAATAAAGGCCTATCAATTACTGCATTGGAGGTCTTGGAATACTATATTTCATAGAGCAAAAGAGCTGGGGTTTTGACCAAGGTAACTTACCCAGCAAAAAATGGAAATTTAACAAACTTGAAGACTTTCAGGTATTTGTGGCAGTACTTAAGGAAAAAATTGACATATAATATCCAAGAGAAAGATAAGGTAAACATTAAGGACCAATAATAAGGGTCTCAATAAGATCAGACTGTTTACTTTTTATATATGAAAATATTATCAGTTGTATTATGACTATTATTTTTATTTGGGGAGTTTGAAAGAAAGGCTTGGGATAAACTGAGTATGATGGCATGATTCTAAAAAACAAAGTAAAACTGTATAGGGAGAGATAAAAAGAGATTTAAAAAAAGAGCAATTATCTCATACAAATAAGGCATCAAAGGTAAAATTGAGTAAGGGGGAGGACAGTGTTGAAACCTTACTCTTATCAGGAATGACTTAAAGAGGGAACAACATCTATATCTAAAAAGGTATAATAGTCTTCTAAATTCAGAAAGAAATAAGAGAACAGAGAGATAGGGTTGGGGGAGAGGATAAGGGAGGGACTTTTGGAGGGGTGAGCAGGTTAAGGAATAGGAGGGCAAGGTAGCAGGTAGAAGTAAAGCATAAGAGTGAGGAGGGAGAGAAATAGGGTGAGAAGGATAGTGAGGAAAAATAGGAAGGTGGAAAATGTAAACAAATAATTATAGCTTAGAATGTGAATGGGATGAATTTAACCATAAAATGGAAACACCAGACTAAAAATTTGAATTCAACAATATTTTGCTTTCCGGAAATGCTACCAAAAAATGGGAGACATACACAACCATAAAATAAAGGTCAGGAGTAGAATTTTTTATGTAAAAAATATCAGGTAGTAATCATGATCTCAAACAAAGTTAAAGATAAAATAGATCTAATCAAAAGAGAAAAATAGGGAAACTACACTACATGTCAGTCATATTATTCAATATTATTTTAGACCATTTAAAATAACTAGACAGTATAAAATATCTGAGAGTATACCAGCCAAAACACACACAAGACCTATATGAACATAAACATAAAACACTTCTTATGCAAATAAAGTCAGATTTAAATAATTGAAGTAATATTTATCGTTCACAGGTAGGTAAAGTTAATATAATTTTTAAAAAATATTTTTACCTAATTAACTTATTTGTGTGATGCCATCCCAATTAAATTACTAAAAGTTATCTTACTGAGTTAGAAAAAATAATAACAGAGTTCATTTGGAAGAACAAAAGGTCAGAAACTTCAAAGAAACCAGGGGTGAAAATAAGTAAAAGAAGCAGATTCAGTGGTATCAGACCTTAAACTATATTATAAGGTGAGAGCATTATTGAAGTGTAAAATGTATAATTTTTATTATTTTATACTAAAATTTTCTTGTATAAATAAAATCTATGCAACCAAGAATAGAAGGAATGCAGAAAATTGAGAAAAATTTTTCAGAGACAATCTCTCAGAGTACAATTGGGTTGGAATATTGGTAAGTATAGGATACAGGATATAGCTGGTTGATTTAGAATAAGATGGAAAGACTTTAGCTTATGAAGGAAAATGCTATCCATCTTCAGAGAAACAAATGATAGGAAGAAATAAGAATAGTATGGTCTTAAGTATATGTGTATGAGCATAAATGTGTATATGTGTTTATGTTTATAGATATCTATGTATATGTATGTACATATATATTTTTTCCATGTTTAATTATAGCCTTCTTTGGGGAGAGGGAGAGGTAAAAATAAAGTAAAAAATACAAAGCAGAAAACAAAAGAAAACCTATAAGGAAGCAAGAAAAGCTGAACAGTTTGAAAGCAATATGTAGTATTTATTATATAGGTGTTCTTGAAATGGAAATTTTTTTGTTTTATATTGAATCCTCTCATGTTCGGCTATGTATGTGGCAATGTTTTTTTTTTCCTCTTCTTATTTTGTATTAAGTTTAAAATAAATTTTAAAACTTGAAAAAAAAGACCAAGATCTCCCACTGCATCTGCGACCATCTCCAGTTGTCCTGAATTATATCTGGCCGCTGGACCCAGATGCCTCTGGAGGAGAGTGAGGCTGGTGACTGTACAGCCCTGTCTCACTTAAATCCAATACACTTGCAAGTTAAAACAACATCTTTCTGATGTCATTGGTCCTCTTCAAGAATGAATGTCAAACAATAACACTAACCAGGTCTATATTCCAATTAAAAAAAAAGACAAAAAGGACCCATGTGTACAAAAATATTTACAGTAGCTCTTTTTACAGTAGCAAATAATTGGGCTCTAAGGGTGTGCCCATCAATTGAGGAACAGCTGAATCAATTACAGTATATGAATGTAATGAAATATTATTGTGCTATAAAAAATGAAAAAAAAGATGGTTTCGCAGGAACCTGGGGATACCAGTATGAACTGATGCAGAGTGAAAGAAAGGAAGTAAAGGAAGACAATTTATAAAATAACAATATTATAAAAGGAAGAAAACTACCTTTGAAAGACTTGAGAATTCTGATTAATTCCAACCGTGATCCCAAAGCATTGAAAATGAAGAATACTCTTACGCACTTCTTGAAAGAGAGGTGAGGGACTCAGGATATAGAATAAGACATGCATTTTTGAGACCCAGCTGGTATGAGAATTTGTTTTGTTTGACCATGCATATTTGTTACAAGAACTTTGTTTTTCCTTTTTTTTCCTTTTAGTTGAAGAAAGAAAGAAGGAAGGAAAAAGAGAGAGACAACAAAAGAGAGAGAAAGAGAGAAAGAAAGACAGAAGGAAAGAAAGAGAGAAGAAAAAAGAAAGGAAGGAAGGAAGAAGGAGGAAGGAAAGAAAGAAAGAAAGGAAGGAAAATAAAAAAGGAAGAAAGGAAGAAGGAAAGGAAGGAAGGAAGAAAAGGAAAGGAAAAAAGAAAAATAATTTTTTTCTTTCCGAAAAGACCAATTCAAATTCTGTATCTCACACTTATTGATTCTGTGAACACAGGGAAGTCATCTGAGCTCTTTGGACCTCAGTTATCTCATCTTTTTTTTTTTTTTTGCTTTTTTGGAGGGCAATTGGGGTTGTGACTTGCCCAAGATCACACTGCTAGTTTTTGTGTTAAGTATCTGAGTCTGGATTTGAACTCAGGTCCTCCTGACTCCAGGGCCAGTACTCTATTCACTGCGCCACCTAGCTGCCCCAGTTATCCCATCTTTCAAATGAGGGTGACGATAACAATACCTGTAAAATCCTCCTCACAGGGTTGTTATGAGGTTTGCATGATATGGGGCATATGAAGTGCTTTGCCCACCTTAAAGTGTGGCATGGAATGCCAATTCTTATTTTTATTCTAAATTATTATCCTGATCAGACCTAGGCACCATGAGGTAAAGCAGAGATCAGAGGAGCAGGGCTTAGGGCATCCTTCCAACAGTCAACCTAGTTGGCAGATGGGCAGGACTGTGTCATGGTGTGGTATCACTCAGCACACCACCTCTAGTGATGTGGCATCAGGTTACTTCTCTAGAGAAATCAGAGGAGCTGCCCATGGGGTGGAGGAAAAGGAAAACCCAGTATCTAGGGTTTCCATTTCTAGCCTAACCAGTCACTTATGTAAATATCCATCCCTGGGTCAGGAATCATTACCATACCAAGAGACCCATGCTCCCACCTCGATGTGGGGTCACAGACTAGAACTCAGCTGAAACCTACAACTTCTCAGTGACTACCATTGAAATGTGTCTACAGCTGTACCCAACACCAGACTACTTTATGCTCTTATTAGGCTAGAGTTTGATGCTAGGATCTGCCCTCTCAAGGGTCATTAGCCCTAAGTCTCCATATACCCACCACCCTCGGGTGCTTTGTACCTGGCACCCACCTCTCCTTCCCCCTTTACACATAGGTTAGTCTAAGTGACTTTGGGATAGTTTATTTGCAATCTATTAATAATACAGAGAGTACAAGAATTTTGAATGCTAATAAAAAAATACAAAGTTTCAGTTAAAAGAAACTTCAGTGCCCCACACCTGAAGAAGACTACTACACTAGTCACAAGTGGTTCCTCACCTCTGCTTGAAGACCTCCACCGAGAGAAATTTACCCCCTCCCAAGGCAGCTTATTTCTCTTTAGGGCAGCTCTAATTTTTAACATGAACAGAGGAAGAAATGATGGATTTAGAGTAAAAAACCCTGAGTTCAAATCCTGTTCTATTTGTTACCTGTGTGACTCTGGGTAAGTCAGTTAAACTTTACTCATCTGGAGTATGAGGGGATTGACCTAGATAATTTCTAAGATTCCTTCTAGCTCTAAATCTGTGATTCATTGATGTTAAATTTTTCCTTATTTATCAAACCTACATTGGCCAGTTTGCAAATTCCACACCCCATTTTCATTTTTCAACTTCTTTAGCTTTAACTAATTGGCCCATTAACAATCTGCAACACACCCTGGGCCAACTGGGAGTGTCCACCACTGCCACTGCCACCTAGTTGGGCCTTGGCCCTCTACTTCCAGGCCACCCTGTGACTAACCACACAGTTGTCTTCATTATTGCTCCCTTCTTCCCCTAAGGGGCCAGATGCTATAATCAAGGGTACAGTTAGGTCCCCACTCCCTCCAGCGATGAAACCAGAGCAGCTGGTGATTAAAAGCAATTAACAGGGCCTGAGAGAGAGGACCCAGGTGGTCCAAGCTCAGAGCAGATTACATAAACAGAATGCCACCTAGAAATCAAAGCCCAGCAAGAAACAGGAGTTTGTGGAGGTCCAGGCAGCTAGACCTAGATTATTAATTCAGTAATTCAATTTAACAAACATTTATTAAGCAACTACTATGTGTGGGGCATTGTGCTGAGTGCTGGGGATACAGAAACACAAAAATAATAATTCCTGCCCTCAAGAAACTTACATTCTATTGGGAGTGGGAAGGGGGGGCATATACATAGAAAATCAAATGCAAAATATGGTCAGAGTAATTTGGAGGTGGGAACTGGGAAATCAGGCAACTGGGAAAATCAGGACAGGTTCACTAAAAGGGAAGGGAATAAACATTTATATGGCATCTACTCTCTGTCAAGACCTATACTAATTGCTTTTACAAATATTTTCTCATTTGATCCTTAAAACAACCCTGGGAGGTAGGCACTGTTATTATCCCCATTTTACAGTTGAGAAAATTGAGGTAAACTGAGCTTAAGTGACTTGCCCAGGGTCACATAGCTAGTAAGTGTTTGAGGTCAGATTTAAATTCAGGTCTTCCTGATTCCAGACCCAGTGCTCTATCCATTGGTTCACCTAGCTATTAAGAGATGATACTTGAGGGGGCAACTAGGTGGTACAGTGGCCAGCACTGACCCTGGAATCAGGAGGACCTAAGTTCAAATTCGACCTCAGACACTTGATTAGCTGTGTGACCTTGGGCAAGTCACTTAACCCCAATTGCTTTGTCTTCCCCTCTCCAAAAAAAACAAAACAAACAAACAAAAAACCAACAACAATAACAAAAAAGAGATGATACTTGAGCTGGGCTTTGAAGAAAACTAGGGATTATTTTGACACAAAGGTAGACAAAGCAAGGTTTCCAGGCATGGTTAAGAGCTTAGCCAAAGGTGTGGCCCTGGGAGACTCAGAACAATATCGAGAACAATATTTAGGCCAATTTGGGCTGGAGTCACATGCGGTAAGTCTCTAAATGCCTTTAAGGTTTACCTCACAGACCATCTTCTCTAAGGAGTCTCATGATTCACTTAGTATCAGCTTCAAAACCTTTCCTCTAGAGAATGTGGATGCTGCTGCTGTATCTTTAAGAATGACTAGAATCTTGGGGAGAGTTAGAGTGTAAACTATAATAGTATAACTAACTATCATGGCTGGAGAGAAACTGACTAAGGAGAGTTTTGCCCAATCATACCCAGGTCAAATGGTCAGAGGTAACCTGACCAACTCCACGCCACTACCACCTCCTCTTAGGAATATTGGTGGTTAAAAAAATTTTTTTTAAAAGAAAGATTGGTGGTTTTAGGGACAAAAAAAAAGCTTTTCTTAGATTAATAAATTCAGGATGGTATACATACTTCTAACTTTTGTCTTGTTCTTATTGTTGCTTTCCCCAACCCAGAAGTGATCCGGATCTTTACCCATCTAAAGGTAGGCTCCAATTCCAATTCTCTATTCCCTGAAGTGATTAGGCTAAGGGCTACCACATAGGAACTGCCCTCTATTCCACTGAGAAGAGGGCACTGTTACCTTCTTCTCTTCAGTTTAGATCTTAATATAGATCTTTGGGAAATACCCTACTCTTTCCTCAAGGGGAATGGTGCAGTGGGATAGTGACTTGGTTATTCAAACATTCTGAATGTTAACCCAGAAACATAATGTTGATTCCTGTATCAGACGCAACTGAAAATGACTAAACAAGAACAAAAATAAATGCAACCAAATGTCTTAGGGAGAAGGGTCTTGTTGGAGGGCATGAGGTACTATCTCTCTCTCTCTCTCTCTCTCTCTCCTTGGATGTTAGATTAATGATAAATAAAATTATATCTGGCAAAATTGACCCTAAAAACAAAGAATACAATATTAGTATAAATACGTTTTCTCAGTAACCATATGACTTTGAGTAATTTATTACTTCTCTGAGCTTCAGTTTTATAGAGATATGGGATTATAGATGTCAAGCCAGAAGGGAACTTTGTAGTCCAATTCCCATATTTTATAGTTGAGGAAACTGAGGCCCAAAGGCATTAACTGGAATTAACTGGAGTCAATTTCCACATTCCTGCCAAAGTGATTTCCCTAAAACACAGGTCTGACCCAATCACCCCCCTCTTCAACAACTCCACATCACAGAAGTATCACAAAAGGGATTTAAAACCCTATGTTCAAATCCCACAACCAACACTAACTACCTGTGTGACTGTGGTCAAATTATCCAATTTCCCTGGGCCTCAGTTTCCTCATCTGTAAAATGATGAGATTGAACCAGATGGTCTCTGAGGTCCTTTAAAACTTTACATCTACAATCCTAAAATGGTGATACTAATACTTGCATCCCCAGTACTTAGCACAATGACTGGCACATAGTAGGCATTTAATAAATATATGTTGACTTGATTTGCACTGCTTACCTCACATAGCTGTGAGGAAAATATTCTGCAAAAATTCTGTATAGATGTGGGCTGTGTTACTACTCTATCAGTACCTTGAAAGATGTTTGTTAATTCTCACTGACTTAGACTCAAAGGTGAAAGTAATGAGGAAGAAGATTTTGATTTGTTTGGTTTCTGTAGAACCTGTCTGGCCAATCCTGAGATTATAGATGAAACGGAGATTAACTCACATGGTGAGTTAGTCATGAAGAAAATCAACTGATAATTCCTTTTCTTTCTCCTCTCCCTCTGGAATCTAACCCCCTGTATCCACCCCTTCTGCCATCACATATTCAGCCCACATTTCTGTTCACTTAAACCAGTGCTCTCCAAAGGGGGGCCATGGCATGCGATTGAAGGGTATGAGATCAACCAAGAGTCTGGGAAGATGGGAAACAACTCACCCTACCCAAGGTCATCAATTGTGGGGCTTGTCTTGAAAACAATCACATCTACCCTTCACCCATTACAACCCACTGTTATCCAACTCTGCCCCTTCCTGAACTCTGACTCTCCCAACCTCTCCTTTTTTGTACTGGATGTTGGCCTCTCAAGGCAGTTATAAACAGCCAGATGCCATTGGAAAATTCCATGCCCCAGAGTACTAAGCATCTAGCCCCCAGATCACTTTGTGTCTGAAAGGCATCCGTTGGAGCACAGGCTCTGCATTCCAGGACAGTGACCAGGGAGTGAGACTGTGCACTCCATTTCATTTCCATCTGCCATGCAGATCTCATTACGTTATGTTTTCCCAAAAAATCTTAGCCCCCTTCTGAACTCCTCTATTTCTGTTGAAGTTACCACCATCCTTCCAGTCGACTCAGTTCATTCCATTACCTGGAATCATTCTCTATTCCTCACTCTCAAGCTTCATATCCAATCAGTGACCAAGTCTAACAAGACTTGATTCAACCTCCACTTCTCTCAACTTACTCCTCTTCTCTCAGGCTGCCATCACCATCATTCAGGACCTCATCACCTCTCATATGGACCATTCCAATTAGTCTATTTTGTTTCCCTGCCTCAATGACCTCCTTCCTCTAGTTTAATCTCCACACGATGAGTTCAGAGTGTACCCCAAGAATGTTGGGGTTCCACTTGAAATGATGAAGAATAGAAGGATGGGTCCTAATGTCTGAAGCAATTCACTTGGATAGTCTCCAACTTAAAGAAAGTCATTTATTGGGGTGATGTACCCAAGAGGGCCCTGTTTCCATGTGGGAGGGCCAGAGCATAGGCAGCAGTCCCCTAAGGGAGGCAGAGCAATTATTGGGGTTAGGCGCCTGGTCTATATACAGCTTGATGGTCCAGGGGGAAGGGAGGAGCAACAAGCTCAGCTCTGGAATGCCTGGGATATCGGGTAGTCTGGAGGTGCCTTTGTTATACAGATAAGCAAGGAGAACAGGAAAGTCAGAAGAGGGGTGCTGCTCCAGAGTCCAGACAGTTATTATTTCTGGGTGTGGTGCTAAGTATCTGAGCCCAGATTTGATCCCAGGTCTCCCGATTCTGGGGCCTAACTCACTGCACCACCTGGCCACCCCAAGTCTGCTCTGTCTTTTAGAACAAGCACAGGGTTTTTCTGAAATATTGAAACATGGAGGGGCGGAGCCAAGACAGAGGAGTAGAAACAGGACTTCCATGTGGCTCCTGCTTCCACCTCCTCTAATACATGTAAAAAATGACTCTAAACAAACTTAAGAGCTACAGAACCCACAAAGTGACAGAGAGAAACTAACCTCCCACTGAAGAAGGCCTGGCAGGCCAGCAAGAAAAGTCCAGCATAGCACTCTGGAAGCTGAGACCAGCCCTGCGGTGAGTCTAAGGGCGGCCTGACCAGCCTCAGCTAGAGGGACTTCGGGAGAATAGACCGCCAGTAGCTGTGGTGGTTTCCAGAATTATCAACCCATAAATGCCAAAGACAAAGTGAGAGGTCAGTGGACTGTGGAAACAAGGAGTCCGGGAGTGCCGTCCAGCCTCTGCCCCCAGAGGGAGAAGCAGCAGGGTTTGGTGGCCACAGCCACATGGCTGCTTCAGATCTCCTGGCCTGTAGATTGTAGGGGAACCAAACAACCAGTCTGAGGGGTAATTGCTCTTTCTTTAACCTGTTTGGATCTGGATCCCTGGCTGGTGGAGGTCCTGGGGTGCATGACCAATGTGCCAGAGCCAGTGGAGGCTTCTGAGGGGGCACCCAACTAATATCTCCGGCAGCTGAGAAAACCCCAGCGATTTGGGACAAAGTTCTCCTCTCTGAAAGTAGAGTTCTAATGTGGCAAAAGGTTCAAAAGTCAAGTAATTGAGTGGCAACATGAGCAAGTGGGGGAAGTGGGGCAAGCACAGCAGTCTGACTTTGTATTCCTTTTTGGGGGACAAAAAGGATCAATGCATGGAGCAGGAGGAAGACAATGAAGTCAGAACTCCTGCACCAAAAGCTTCCAAGAAAAATATGAACTGGTTACAGGCCATAGAGGAGCTTAAGAAGGATTTTGAAAATCAAATAAGAAAAGTGGAGGAAAAATTGGGAAGAGAAATGAGAACGATGCAAGAAAATCATGAACAGAGAGTCAACAACCTGACTGAAGAAAATAACACCTTAAAAAATAGACTAACTCACATGACAAAAGAGGCTCAAAAAGCCAATGAGGAGAAGAATGCCTTAAAGAGTCAAATTTGCCAGATGGAAAAAGAATCTCAAAAGCTCACTTAATTCCTTCAGAATTAGATTGGAGCAAATGGAAACTAGTGACTTTATGAGAAATCAAGATTCTATTAAACAGATCAGAAAGAATGAAAAAATAGAAGGCAATGTGAAATATCTCATTGGAAAAACCACTGACCTGGAAAATAGATCCAGGAGAGATAATTTAAAAATTATTGGACTACATGAAAGCCATGATCAAAAAAAGAACCTAGAAATCATCCTTCAAGAAATTTTCAAGGAAAACTGCCCTGATATTTTAGAACCAGAGGGCAAAATAGAGGTTGAAAGAATCCACCGAACACCTCCTGAAAAAGATCCGAAAAAGAAAACTCCTAGAAATATTATAGCCAGGTTACGGAGTTCCCAGATCAAGGAGAAAATATTACAAGCAGCCAGGAAGAAACAATTTGAATATTGTGGAAACACAATCAGGATAACCCAGGATCTGGCAGCTTCTACATTGAGGGATCAAAGGGCTTGGAACATGATATTCCAGAGATCAAAGGAGCTGGGGTTAAAACCAAGAATCACCTACCCAGCAAAACCGAGCATCACAGAAAATATGGTCATTCAATGGAATAGAGGACTTTCAAGCATTCATAATGAAAAAAAACAGAATTGAATAGAAAATTTGACATTCAGATATAAGAAGCAAGAGAAGCATGAGAAAGTAAACAGGGAAAAGAAATCATAAGGAACTTATCAAAGTTGAACTATATACATTCCTATATAGAAAAACAATAATTGTAACTTATGAAACTTTTCTCAGTATGAGAGGAATATAATGAGAGGAGATGGGGAGAAACAGAATGGGATAAATTATTCCATATAGAAGAGGCAAGGAAAAACAGTTACAATGGAGGGGAAGAACAGGAAGGCAAAAGGGAATGGGTCAACCTTACTCTCATTGAATTTGGCTTAGGGAGGGAATGATATACACACTAAATAGGGTATTCACCCTACAGGAGAGTAGGGGGGAAGGGGATGAGGGGCGATGATGGAGCGGAAGGCAGGTTGGTGGGGAGGGAAGTTGGAAGCACACACTTTTGAAAAGGGACAGGGTCAAAGTAGAGAATAGAACAAGTTGGGGGCAGGATAGGATGGAGGGAAATACAGTCAGTCTTTCACAATATATCCACTATGGAAAGGTTTCGCATAGCTACAAATGTACAACCTATTTGCTTATCTGCTGAATTGCTTATCTTCCCAGTAAGGGTGGGTGAGAGGGAGGAAGGAAAAGAATCTGGAATTCAAAGTTTTAAAATCAAATGTTTAAGATATATATAGATATAGATATAGATATTTTTTTTCATGCAACTGGGAAATAAGATATATAGGCACTGGGCATAGAGATCCATCTTGTCCTACTGGAAAGTCATAGGGGGTATGGGGGACGATATAGGAGAGAGCAGATTGGGGGAGGGGGTATTCAGTGGGATTGCTGTTTTGGGGTGGTGGGTAGGAGAAAGATGGGGAGAAAATTTGTAACTCAAAATCTTGTTGTGGAAACAAATGATGTAAATTAAAAATAAACGTAAAATTTAATTAAAAAGTAAAATAAAATATTGAAAAATGAAATCTCATTGCTTTCTAGAACAGAAAGGTTTAATGTACTATTATTAAATAAAATAAATTTCTTAAAATATTATTTATTTCATATTTATTTCCTCTTTTAAAAGTAATTTTTTTTGTTTATTATGTACTCTGTTCATGCAATAGTGTATTGTATAATTTACAAATAAACAAATATACCTGTGTTGGAAATTTGTTAAGTTATTTCGGTTGTGTCTGACTCTTCATGACCCCATTTGAGGTTTTCTTGGCCAAGATGCCTGGAGTGGTTTGCCATTTGAGGCAAACAGAGTTAAATAACTTGCCCAGGGCCACACACCTTTTAAGTGACTGAGGCTGATTTTGAATTCCGGAAGATGGGTTTTCCTGACTCCAGGTCCAGTACTCTATCTACTGTGCTCTCTAGCTCCACCATATTGGAAGTACTTGCTAAAAAAAAAAAAAAGTTTACTGATTGGGGGTGTGATCAAGAAAGCTTATTTTTATTTTTTTTTATCAAGAAAGTTTAGAGATCAGTAACCAAGACTATTTTGACAAGGCATCCCAAATAGCTTAAAATTAAACCAGGGCTTTTGAAATGTCCAAAGTGAATATTTCTTTATTAAGGTTTTCCCCCCTTTCCACTTCCTCATCCAGAAACTAGCCAGTGTGGGAAATCTCAGAGGTTTACCCAGTTCAAGATCCCATCAGACAGTAAAAGAAATTCTAAGCTTGGGCTAATAGCTATATTCCTACTCATTGTTTGCTCAGACAGGTCCTGGGAAAATGTTGATTCTCCCTATTATCAAGACAGGTAATATGGAAATTGATATCTCTTTGACAAAGATTTGAGTGACCTAAATCAAGCATCCCAAGATAGCTCATCTCCTATCTGATTCACCAATAAGAGGTAATTAGGCATCCCTCAGGAACACTTCTTTGAAGGGCATATAAACTGTGACCCCACCACCATTAGGGGTCTTTGGTCTAAGAGAGATGGCCAAATGACCATCCTTTTATTAATAACCTGCTGGCCTTATTAATAAGATGATTAAATTACCCAGAAACTCTGTCTCTCGAACTTTTTAATCATCACAGGACACCCTATAGAGTATAGTTGTACTGGCTATTTTAATTGGTCTATTTGGGCCCCGACTACTTATTCCTTTTCCATTTCATTCCAGTTAGTAAACAAGAAGTATTTAATAAGCACAAACCATGTTCAAGTCATGGAGCAAGTTCCTAGGACAAGAAAGACAAAAACAAAATAGATCTTGTCCTCAAGGAGCTTGTGTTCTACTGGGGAGAATAGACCACATGTACGTAAATCCAATGCAATTCAGATATGCTGAAGATACAAAGACAAAAGACAAATCAGTCCTCAAGGAGTTTATTCTCTATGGGGAAGATATAGAATGCACACAAGTAAATAAATATGGAGTATACATAAAATAATGCAAAGTGCTCTCAAAAGGAAATGGAGATGACTAACATGGAAATATGTTTTGCATGACTGCACATGTATAACCTTTACCAAATTGCTTGTCTTCTCAACAAGAGGGGAGGGGAGGAAAGGAGAAAGAGAATTTGGAACTCAAAAAAAAATGTTTAAAGGATGTTTAAACTGGTTTTTCCAGGTAATTGGGGGGAAACGTTAAAAAAATTTTTTTTTGCTTTTATTTTGGAGGGCAATTAGGGCTAAGTGACTCACCCAGGGTTACATGGCTCGTTTTTGTGTTAAGTGTCTGAGGCTGGATTTGAGCTCAAGTCCTCCTGACTCCAAGGCCAGTGCTCTATTCACTGCACCACCTAGCCGCCCCCAATTTTTTTTTAAAGGAAATGGAGAAATAAGGAAAGGCCTTACATAAGAAATAATTAATAATAATAATAATAATATCTATTTAGTCTTTATATAGTACTTTAAAGTTTGTAAAATACTTTACAAATATCTCACTTGATCCTCATAATAACCTTTGGAAGCAGGTATTATTATTATCCCTATTTTACAAATGAGGAAACTGAGGCTGACAGAGATTAAATGACTTACCCAGGGTCACACAGCTAATATGTATCTGAGGCCAGATCTAAACTCAGTTCTTCTTAATCCTCAATCCAATACTTTATAGGCTGTGCCATATAGCTGCACCCAAACTGTGCTTGAAGAAAGCTGGGAATTCTGAGGGGCGGATGAGGAAGCGTGGAGAATCACTTATGCAAAGGGAAGCAGAAGGAATATTTAATGTCATGTGCAGGAGATAGCTAATTGTTCAGTTTAAGTGGAATGGAAAGTGTGTGAAGGAAATGAAATGAAATAACACCGGAAATATAGTTGGGACTCAGATGTTATTAGTTTTAAATGCCAGGCTAAGAAGTTTGTATTTTATTCTAGAGGCAAGACAGTCACAGAAGATTTTTTATTGGGATCTGACATGGTCAGATCTGCATTTTAGGAATATAGCTTTGGCAGACATATAGAGGATGTCTCGAGTTACAGGAGTAGAGAAGGAGGCTTGTAGAGATAGAATTGACAGGATTTGGTCATTGATTGGATATAGAGGGTGAAAATGGATGTGAGAGAAGGAAGAATTAGGGATATCTCCAAGTTGTGATCACAGGTGACTATAGTGGTACCCCTAACTTAAGAAGTTGGGAGGAGGTTTGAGTTTGGGAAGAAATATGAATTCCATTTTTAGATATTGATATACCCATGAGATATTCAGGTAGAGATGGCCAGATAGCAGTCAGGAATCTAAGAATAGAATTAAGAGAAAGATTAAGGGGTGGCTAGGTGGCACACTAAATAGAGCACCAGCCCTGGGGTCAGGAGGACCTGAGTTCAAATTGGCCTCAGACACTTAACACTTACTAGCCGTGTGACCTCGGGCAAGTCATTTAACCCCAATTGCTCTACTTTCCTCCCTCCAAAAAGCAAAAGAGACAGACAGACAGAGACAGAGAAAGATTGAAATCTGGATCTATAGATTTGGGAATCATCTGTGTAGAGACGCTAACTGAACCTATGGGAGCAGATGAGATAACAAAGACAGAGGATGCAGAGAAAGAAAAAGAGAAAGCAGGACAGATGCCCATGCTTCCAAGAAGGGAGGAGAGTGGCCTAGAAAAGAAACTGTGCAGTCACACAGGTAGGAGAAGAGGCAAGAAGTGTGTGTCACTGAAGCCAAGTGAAGAAGAGGTCCCTGGGGGAGAGAAGATGTTTAACAGTGTCAGAAGCTACAGACAGGTCAAGTAGAATGAGAACTGAGAAAAAACCGTCAGATTTAGCCATTAAGGGATGATTTGGGAGCCTGAAAAAATACAATTTTATTGAAGTGGTAGGATCAGTTATTTGTTCTGATATTTATTTTGCCACTTCATTTCCATGCTGAAGTCTTCTTGTTTAATGGAATTTAGACCTTTGATATTATTAAATGCATAAGTTGTTATCTAAGGTTCAACTGTCAATTAGTCAATTTTTTCTTGGTGTCATAGAATCTTTCATATGATAGTCAACCATTAAAACATTGTATTTTGGCAGAAAACAAATCACATTTACCAACTGGTGATTTTTTCTAATTACTGTGTCACTTGATGACAGGCTGTCACTTACTTCCTCACAGCCCATTCATTAAATGCAAATAAAGCATCACTTTCAAGATGAGTTGCACATTGTTTCCAAAGAATTTAAGTCTGTTCTGGAAATAGTAACTGCTTCAGAGCAAACAATGTTTTATTTGCTGAGGAATAGTATGGAAGAAAAGAGGAGGACAGGTGATAAGGTCTTTTCAATCAGGTTTGTTGACCCTGAACCTTGGCAACTGGCTAGCCAATTCCTAGAATTCTTGTTGGAGATGGTAACTACATTAGAGATGTTAAATGACTTTGGCATTTAAAGTTCTTTATAATCTTTTCCCTTCCTCTATTCCAAGTTTCTCTCTCTTTCTCTCTGTATGTATGTGTATATGTATATATACACATTTATATTATATATGATTTTTATTATACATGTTATACATATGATATTTTATGTATTACACATTTATATATTTATATCTACATATTCTACAATTCAATCATATTGGTCTACTTACCTAGTTCATCTGGAGTTTGTGACATTTACACTGAATTTCAACTGAAGACAAAACCAATAGGTAAATAAATACCTTCTATGACTCAGGGAGAAGAGACTTGGTGTTCAGTCTTCTTTAGCTACACCCAGATTTAATTTCTTTAGTTCCTTCTGATGGTTGCTTTAAAAGAATTTGACACCACCTCATGGGATGGGAGGGGTTTCCCTATGTCATACGGAAGCACATAGGTAGTAAAAGTCTGCCCTGTATCTCTTATCCCATTTTAGTCTTTCTTCCTATCAAGCCAAGTCCAAAGGATAATAAACAGAACTAAAAAGAACCTTCTTATTCAGTCTTGTCCAACTCATCATGACCCCATGAACCATACTATCCATGGAATTTTCTTACCCAAGATACTGGAGTGTTTGCCAATTCCTTCTCCTGTAGATTAAGACCAACAGAAGTTGAGTGACTTGCCCATGGTCACACAAAAAGTAAGTTTCTGAGGTCAGATTTGAACTCAAGTCTTCCTGACTCCATGCCCAGTGTTTTAGTCATTGAATCATCGAACCGCCTTTAGGAAAGAAACCTTAGAGGTCATCACATTTGACTCTTCAATTTTACAAAGCAGTAACTTGAGTTTAGTTGTAGGAATCCATGGCAAAATTGCCAGTTACAGTGTTGTAAGTGCCAGGGAATTTTAAATGACTGTTTGAGTAATGAAGGAATTAAGTAACTCCAACTAAATATTAAGCAGAGCCAGAGTAATTCACATTGTAGGAGAGTGAGCTTTGCAAGTTGTTAGAGAAGAAAAATCTTGACCTGAAGATATTTTTTTTTCTGTGTTGACTGGGTGGCATTATGGGCAGATTAACAAAAGAGCTGAAATATTTTAATTTATCCTGAGAGTGGGTAGTCTCCTTTTGAGGACAGAGGTCTCGCAGCTGAAGACATCTTCATCAGAAAGCAACAGCTCAGTTGGGAAAAAAAAACCCAGCAGCATCTCAGCAACAAATATAAAAATAGCTTTGTGGGGAAGTAGCAAATATCAGATTTGGAGGCAAAAAAGAAAAATGGCAGCTGCAGAAGTGGGAGTAGAGCAACAGTGTGACACAACATGGTGAAAGGGATCCCAGCTGGGATCCAACCCTAGTTAGTCAGTTGTCTGGGAGTATACCCTCTAACATTAGTGCTGTAGGAATCTTTGTAAGATTATATTCCTTGATATATATATATATACATATATATATATATTTTTTTTAACAGAATCATAGTATCTCAGAGTTGGAAAGTATCTCAGAGTCCGATGGAATTCAGCCCATGATTACATTAGATTTCCCTTTAAAGTTATTTCCAACAAATGATTAGCCAGCCTTACCCCCCCTGAAACCCTGCAGTGAGGAGAAACCACCACCTCTTGAAGCTACATATCCCACTTTTGGAATGACTCTAATGATCGCATAGTTCTTCCCCATATCAAATGCAAGTCTACTCTCCTTCAATTTCCACCCACTGCTCCTATTCTTCCCTCTGAGGCTAAGCAAAATAAATCCAATCTTTCCTCTACATAGACAGCCTTGTAAACACCTGAAAAAAAATCATAATGTTCACTTAGCCCTCTTTAAAAAAAAAAACAACCAAAACATTTTATGTCAACATACTGCTGGATTAGAAAAAAAGCAAAGTTAGGAAAGACTAAAGATTAAGAAATAACTCTATAATGCATTACTCCACAATATCCATGATTTCAACACTAGATATTTCCTTCACTAATCCAGATTATAATGGCAGCTAGGTGGTACAATGCATAGAGTGCTGTGCATGGAATCAGGAAGATCTGAACTCAAATCTAGCCTCAGATATATACTAGCTGTGTGATCCTGGGCAAGTCACTTGATCCTGTCTGCCTTGATTTCCTCACCTGTAAAATGAGCTGGAGAAGGAAATGGCAAACTACCCCAGTACCTTTGCTGAGAAAACCCTAAATGGGGTCACAAAAAGTTGGATACAATTGAACAACAGCATTAACGATCCAGATTAAAACCTTTTCCTTGTTATTTGCTTTGCAATGCTGACCTAATTAAAAACATTTATATTTGAGATATATTGAATCCAAGTGGATTCAATAGAATAATAAGCATTTATTAAGAATGTGTTAAATGCCAGACACTGTTTTGTTGGTAGAAAATCCTTTGGATTCTCCACCATAGTTGCACAATCTGACTATCTTTGACTCTCTGAAAGAGGCCATTGAACCTGAAGGGGTTGCTCCATCCAGATGAAAAGACTGAGGTCCAGAGAGGTTAAATCATTTGTCCAAACTCACATAGTGACAGAGCTGGAATTTGACTACTAATTCAGAACTTTTTCCATTGCAATATGCTCCATCCCCTGGGGCACACTTGGCTTGGTGCTCTGGCACCAAACTCTAGGCTGGATCACCCAGGAAGGAAAAGGTCTCCAGAGTTCACGGTTCGCCCCAAAATCTCTCCTCCTGGATCTTCCTTCTCCCTTTACCCCACCCCTATCCGCCCTCCCAAGGTTTGGCAAACACACCTGCCATTTAGGGATGTCTTATCTCCATTCTATGATCAATGACTGAGTCAGTGCAAAAACTGAAAAGAGACTCTAAGGCTTGAAAGGACAAGTTCACTGAGAACTAAGGAAAACAAAACAAAGCCAAAAAAAAATCATCACATGACCAAGTCAAATTCAAACAAGGAAAAGTCCCAGAGGAGTGAGCCAGAGTGCTCTTCTAGACCTTGGTCAATTTGGCCAGGTACCTCTCTCTCTAGTCTGGCCATTTCCTCTGGTTCCAAGTCATTGACTATTAACTTTATCTTTTATGCCTTCATTCCTCACCTTGACCTCTCAGTGGTTTTGGTTTTCCTGGGAATTCTACCCTCTAGTGTGACTTATTTCCCCCTGCCTTAAAAAGAGAAGTGTTTAAAGAGAGAAAGTGTTTTAGAGTTGGAAGAAAGAAGAGTCTAGAGTGAGAGATTCTGGGTTCAAATCCTACTCTGAAACTTCTTCCTTATGTGACCTTGGACAAGTCACTTAACCTCCTTGGGCTGACTCAGTTTTCTCATCCATAAAATAGTAGGGTTAGGCTAGAATGACCTATAAGGTCTCTCCCTTCCAGCTCAAAATCTGTAATCAATGAGCCAGAATGTTGTTAACACTGGTTCTACCCTTCAGTAAAGTTCATCTTCAACTATTACCATTACAATTGTTATTCATATAATTATTATATTAATCATTATTATAACAGTGAGACCTCGTTATGATTTACAAAACACTTTCCTCATTACAATGCTGGGAAGCAGCAGAACAAGTATTATCCCTATTTTTTAGATGATGAAACCGAGCCATTAGTCAGCGCCCAAGTCAGTACAAGTTTTGTAGCCAAAATTCAAATTCAGGTTTTCTGATTCCAAGTGAAATCTTTTCACTACACCATGCTGTTTCCCCATTATTCTGGGTTCAGACTTGTTTCCCTAGTGGCTGTGTGGCCTCTAGGGGTAAAGGCAGAGGGCTATCTTAGCCTTAAGCCTGTCTGCATCCTGCCAACTCTTTGTCAGTCGGATCCCCTGTATCCTTCTGTTGCAAATTGTAAATTCCCCTTTGGCTTACTCACCAAGTTCCTGTTTCCTGTCTAAGGAATGATCCCAGCTCTCCTCTCATTTGCAGAGCCAAGAAAACTGATATCCTGAGTACAGCTAATGATCCAACTCAGGTTACTGATTTTACCTATGTCTGCAACTTCTCCTTAGAACCATAAAACCTAGATAAACTCTTAGTTCAATCCCCACCCCCACCCCCTTTGCAGATGACCAAATTAGGACCTTTAGTAATAAAGAGATTTGTCTAAGATCTAGTTAGTCAGGACCCAGATACCTAGACCCAGGTATCCTGATCCCAGTCGGGTGATGCTGTTGCTGCCCATGTGATGCCTCGTTTTCCCGAGAAAAGAGATGGAACTCCTCTCAAAGTCACTTAATTACAATCTTACAGAAAATTGTATTTTAAACATGCATAACAAGGCATACAGAGATCCCTCCTGCTACTTGCAACAAACAGATACAATGCCTTCCAGCATTGAAAAGTCAATGTGTTTCTAATAGGCAATACCCCTTTTACCATTTCCTCAGTTACAGTATCAGACTGAGAAGCTAGCCCAGGGAATAGAGATTACTGGACTCAGGGAGTAGAGATGATTAGACTAAAAGCCTTCTGGCCTAGAAGTTTAGAAAGCAGTAGTTTGAGATGGAATCTTTGCTATTGATTTAATACCTAATTATTTCCCTTACATTCTGCCTTAAAGAAATGGCCTTTACCTAATTTGATGTAAATGTCATGTACTGAGTTTGACCTTGGTCAGGGGTGGTTCAGTGGACGCAGAGACTTTTGAGCTATAAATTTAAGCAAATAACAGACCCCAATTGGTTCCAGAAACCTGAAGGTGATATTGAGGCTGGGAGGGGAGGGCACATAAATACATTACAAATCTGTACAATCCATAAGAATAAAAAGATCTTTTTTGTTCTTTGTATAATGGAATGTTTGTGTTTGTTGATAAGTGCATATATAAAAAAAGAAAAAATGTTAACAAAAATGAAATGAGGGGATTGGACTAGATGGCTAAGAGGTTCCTTCCAGGTCTAGATCAATAATTTTATGATCTGTTCCAACAGAATAGATTGCCTCCCCTGACCCTGCTCCTCTGGGCTGCATCCTTGACTTACCCTCTCTCCCTTTATGATGATTTCATCTATTCCCATCTACAAAGTGGAAACCCAATCAATGAATTCTTCCATTAAGAGCTTTTCTGCACAACCTTTTTCTCTTTCCTGTATTGGGGTGAGGAAATTAAGAGGGGGAGGGAGAGTCATCCCTGCAAAAGTCAATCTGTCTCAGGGTCTGACTCCAGGACTTAGAACAATGGCTCAAATGGCCTTCGGCTGACTGGCTAACCCAGTGCTGTCTCTGGTCACCCAAACTCCCCTATTGTCAAGGGGCTTCATTGTCCTTTATGTGTGACTCTGAGCAAGGTCACTTGAGCAAGTTACCTAAGCCTCAATGTCCTTATCTGTGAAAAGACAGAATTGGACTCAATGACCTCCGTGGTCTCTTCCAGCTCTGTAATCTGTGCTTCTGTGAGACTATTTGTTCAGTCCTTTAGATCAGTACACCGAGTCATTGCCCTGACTCTGTAGAGAGCAGCCATTTCTGGCTTGGATTTATAGGGAGTAAATCAAGTCTAATTGTGAGGAAGGGGAGATTCAGAAAACTTGGATCAAATCCTGATTCCCACATCCTTAGGGCAAGTCCCTTTGCCCTCTCTGAACCTTCCCTTCCTCATCCGGTAAAGAAGACCCTCAACTTCAATTCTTCAGTATTATTCCATGACTTGAAACCACTTATATCATCAGAAAGATATTGTCATGAAAAAAAATGGATTTTTATTTCAGGAAAAAGCTTAAGTTCATTAAAAGAGCTTCTAGGATATTAGCCACTCTGCTCCCATTCATTCCTGAACTCCCCAACTCATCCATTTTCATGTCTATAGAAGGTCATTATATAGCCATAAATATAGGTACAAAAATAATATAAATATGGGCATAGATATGGATAAAGATACAAATAAGGCTAAGGTATAGATATATAATGATGGACAAACTTTATATGTTACCCATTCAACTGTATGCTATAGTCTGGACAATAGAAATTTTTAATCTGCTTGTTTTTTTCAGTGTAGATAGTTAGATGAAACTCTTCAGCATGCTTATGGATATCATTTAAGAGACTCTGAAATACCCTAGGCTTAATGTAATCATCAGAATATTATTTGTAAGTAGAAACCCCAGGAGAATCTCACTATCTATAGTGAATTTCTTTTTTGTTTAGACTCTCCCTGGGATCTTCTCCATGGCAGTGGCAAACATCTATAATATGCATGTGTCTTGATGCTTCAAACTTAATTTAAGATGAATTATCAGAGAGTCATTGAATAAGGTTATCTCTGTTGTGAAATTTCAAGAAAACTTTACATAATTTTGACATATACACTGGGAGACACATTGTTGGAAGAGAAACCATAGGGCACCATTTTGCTCTGTCAAATCAAATCCTTTTTATAGTTACTCAACAAGCATGTATTAAGAACTATACCCCAAAAGGGTATAGTTTGTTGTGCTAGACACTTGGGATATGAAGACAAAAATGAAACAGGCTCTGATCTCAAAAAATTTATATTCTGTTAAGAGAAATAATGTACATATATAAGTAAAAACAGAATATAAAATAAACACAGGAAAATTAGGCAAGGTAACCACTAACAGTTGAGGGGACTAGGAAATGTTTCCTGTAGAACGAGGTACTTGCGTTGCATTTTGAAGGAAGGCAGGAAAAATAAGAAGGAAATAAGGGATTCCATAAGGAGACAATGAAGGAGAAAATTAAAGACATAGGGGAAACCCATGCCAAGGTGTAGAGATAAGGTACAATGCAAGAGAAATGGAAAGCTAGTTTAGTTAGACATTAGAGTGCAGAAAGGGGAATAATGACTGGAAATGTGGGTTAGAGTCAGACTGGGAAGGACTTTAAAAGTCAAACAAAGGAGTTTTTCTTAGAAGCAATACAGGATCACTAGAGTTTGTTCATTGAGGGAGTGAACTGGTAAGATTTGTACCATTGTTTAGTGTAGTGCCTGGGACATAGTAGGCACTTAATAAATGTTTATTGAATGAATGAATTTAATCATTTTGGTGTGAATTTAATCATCAAATGAATTTAAAATCATTTTGGTGGCTATATTGAAAGAGAGGGAGGTTTGAGGCAAGGATACTAATTAGGAGTCCATAGAAAAAGTCCAGGAGAGAGGTGATGAAGCTCTGAACTTAGGTCGTGATTGTGTGAGTGACCAGAAAAAGAGGGAGATGAGAAATGTTGCAGAGGTTGTAATGGCAAGATCTGGTAACTTATTGGATATATGGGATGAGGGAAGACAAAGAGTAGAGTTTAACATTGATGGAACTAAAAGAATTGTGGCATCCCTGACAGAAAGAGGGGAATCTGGAAGAGCGGTAGATTTGTAGTCGAAAGGTAATGATTTTTGTTTTAGACACATTGAGTTTGAGATGTCCAATAGGCAGTTGTTAAAGTAAGACTGTTGTTTGTCCTTCATTCTCAAATAGGAGCTTGACATCAGGAAAGTGATGCCATGACATGCAAGTAAATTGAATTTAAGTGAAGGAGAGTTGTGCAAAGTCACCAGCTTTACTTTCTCCTCCATCTGGGTCCATTTGGGTCCAATGGTAAGATATAGGTCAGAACAACTGGAGATGGCCCAGGATGCAGTGGAAGACCTTAGCCTTAGACAGGTCTCCATTTGACTGAGGCAATGCCCATTCAGTGATTAAGGCTAGGTAAGAAATGAGGCAAAGAATGGCCTCTTTACCTAGACCAAAAGAACCCTCAATCTGGGAGGGGAAGATCCTCAGGGTTTCTGGACAAAACAGAAACAATTGCTAGACTAGAGTTCAAGAGAAAGACTGGAAATAGACATGGAGATCTGGGAGCCATTTGCATAGAGATGATAATTAAGTTCTAGAGTTTAGAAGGAGTAGAAAAGAGAGTCCAAGACTGAGCCTTGGAAGTATACTCATAGTAGAGTCTCATAATTTGGATTATGAGCTAGCAAGGGAACCTGAGAAGAAATGGTCAGTGGAAAGATCATAGTGGGATATTGTCTTCTCTATATCTTCTAGTTAATTGCATGATGTAAAGATATGGTCCACTATAGAATATTGCCAGGAAAAGCCTGCTTCTTCGCTCTTAATATCCTCCTCAAGAATGCCCTCAATGGCAGTATAGATTATTTTCATGAAAACTTTATATGAATGAGAAATCAGGCATATGGATCAGTAGTTAGTGATGTTCTCTTCTCTTGGTTACCAATTCTCTTTTGTTCATAATGAGGTCTGATATTTTTCACTTGAAGGGCAATGGAGAGACCCATGATTGGCATGTACAAGCTGAAACACATTACAAACAAAGAATTAAATAGGAGAAGTATTTTGAAAAATGTCATCTGAGATGTCAGAGAATCAGAATGCTAGGGTGGATAGAATACTAAACTTGGAATCACTTGATCCACATCACTTATAATAAGAGAAATGTAAATTATAACAAGTCAAATTTCACCTCATACCCATCAAATTGGCAAAAGTGATAAAAAGAAAAATGTTGGAGGCATTTAGAAAGATATGCATACTAATACGGCATTGGAGGAGCTGTGAATTTGCCATACCATTCTGGAAAATGATTTGAAATTATGAAAATAAAATCACTAACCTATTCATACTCTTTGACACAGTGATTCAGTATTTGACAGTTACCCAAGGGAGTAAATGACAGCAAGGAAGATCTCATGTATAATAAAATATTAATAGCAACCCTTTTTGAAGGAGGACAAATAACTGGGGACAAAAGCAAGTCCATCAATTGGGGGGATGGTTGAAGGCATCATGGTATATGGATTACAACTGTGCTATCAAATGAGGATTGGAAAGAATTCAGAGAAATATAGAAAGACTTGTATGAACTGAAGCAGAACAAAGAAAACAGAAAGAAGAGAACAATATGCACAATGACCACAATAATGTAAAGGATAATAGCCCTGAAAAAGCTGTCAAACTGGTCAATTTTAATGAACAATCTTAAACCCTGAAGAATTGATAACGACATCTTCATTTTCTCAGCAGGGAGTGGGACAGCTGGTGAATATGGTCTACACTTGTCAGTTGAGGTCATTGTGTCACTTGACTTTACTTCAGTGTTTTCTGTTATTACCTGTGTGACCCTGGGCAAGTCTCTTAACCCTGTTTGCCTCAGTTTCCTCATCTGTAAAATGAGCTGAAGAAGGAAATGACAAACTATCCCAGCATCTTTGCCAAGAAAACCCCAAATGGTGTTACAAAGAGTCAGACACCACTAAAATAACAGAACAATAACAACTACAACTTTCCTTTGCTGAAAGGGAAGGTTCAATGGAGGTGGTAGGGAGAGGTAGGAAGAAATAATTGCAGTGTCAAAACAAAAGCAACAATAAAACTAAAAATGAAAAGAAATTATATGACCAAAAAAAGATCAGATAGACTACTTATGGAAACTAGGTGGCACAATGGATAGGGCAATGGGCCTGGAATCAGGAAAGAGCCAAATTAAAATCTAACTGCAGAATTTACTAGCTATGTGACCCTGGGTAAGTCACTTAACTTCCATTTGCTTCACTTTCATCTTCTGCAAAATGGGAATAATTGTTGTTAAGATCAAATGAGATTATATTTGTCAAAGAACTTTGCAAACTTTAAATTTCGGTGGAAATGCTAGCTACACAGTTATACATTCCACATAGTGGGGGATCTTAGGGGCACAGGGCCCCAAGATCTGGAAAATCCATGTAAAAATTTTGGCCCTCCTTTTGTACCAGTGAAGAAGTCTGTATTTTTTTTTCTTTTCCTTTTACAGGGTATTTACGGTACCTTATTGTAAAATTTGGGTTGATATTATGCAATACTATACATATATTTTATGCATTTCTGATTTTCTAAACTTTTTCTGTGTCATCTTCTGGCATTTGTGTGTCTGTGGCACCTGTAAAATTCCCTCTAAATTCCTGTTTACTTTTTATGTTGACCTGTGATACATTGAAACCATGATGGTGAAAGTCACCATATGGAAGAGATAACTGTAATTAGGAGAAGCAAGAGATGACCAGTAGATAGACTATGAGACTCATGGGTATAATTATGAATTCAAGAGAACATTCAAGGACACAGCAGTTGGGGACACCCTACATGGCAAATGTTTGGAAAGACATGGGCAAGAGTTGCCCAAGTATGAATGAGTCTGTATCATTGGAGGCAATCACAGCTCCATTGGTAAATTGGAGGATATTTCAGCTAAAAACCATTTTTACTCTCTACAGCACTGGGGTAGTTGTGAAGAAATCACTCTGGAAACTGTGAAGTGAGCTATCACAGTCTGCAAAACATTTCCTATTCATTATTTCATGTGATCCTCATGAAAACCCTGGGTGTAAGCGCTATTTACAGATGAGGAAGCCAAGTCTTGGAAATAGTAAATGGTTTGCCCGTGACCACCCCTACACATGCATGCATATACAACCACATGCACACACACCAGCACACAAACACTGATGCCCGTGCACGGACCTCTGCAGAACATAGCTTCCTTCCTCCCCTCCCTCTTCATTCCCCCCCCCCCAATTCCCAATACAGCAATAAACATGCAATCTAACTTGAATCTCCAGCCTGGGAAACAAGCCCACATCAATATTTTCATCTGCTATCCTTGGAGCTTTTGTTCTTCCCTCTGTGATTACTCATATGTTTAAAATGCCCCTCTCTCAGACCAAGATGTTTAAAGGTCATCAATTCCCTGATGCTGCTTCCTGCTGTACCAGGGAAGCAGCCACAGGGCCTTTAACCCATTACTGTGGTCATTTCAGCTCATGGAGGGTAGAGCTGCCAGGGCTCCTGGCTAATCGGGCTGGCATGGGGGCAGAGTTATGAGAGCTGGTTAAGCAGGACTCAAAACCACAGTTAAAACAAATCCTCCCTTTCCACCCCATGCTCTTTGTCCCCTATTGGATCCCTGAATTGTCTTTTTTTTTTTTAGGACTAAGTTCCAGTCAGGTATCCTAAGTACCAAGGGCCAACTTCTACCCAGCAGATTCTAGTCCCCAGATTTGATGCTGCAACTGAAGCATATTCAAGATTCTTTCACGTTATTCTAATTTTTACATGTATTGTTTCTGTTTCCCACGTCAGATGGCTGCCCAGAATACAGAGTTGGTACTTCCTATTCTCTCTTCCCAGTGCTTATTAACTTTCAGTTTTTATGTATTTATTTAGTTAGTTAGTTTTGCTTTTTGGAGGGCAATTGGGGTTAAGTGACTTGCCCAAGGTCCCACAGCTATTTTTTTTGTGTTAAGTATCTGAGGCCGGATCCGAACCCAGGTCCTCCTGACTCCAGGGCCAGTGCTCTATTCACTGTGCCACCTAGCCACCCTAACTTTCAGTTTTTAAATGAGTAAGAAAGAATTGGATTTGGGTGAGAGGATCTGGCCAAATCCCAAAGTAGGTCTGCTACTTCTTGCCTGTGTGACCTTAATCAAGTCCCTTAATTTCTCCTGGCCTCAATTTCCTCATTTGTAAAATGAAGGATTTGTACTGGATAATCTCTGAGGTCCCTTCCAGTGCTAACTCTGTGTTTTTAGGCTTGCCATTTGTGTGATCCACTCAGGTGCTGAGAATAATGTGAGACATTGGGATACAGCCACAGATTGGAAAACTTCCTCTCCATTAACCTTGTGTTCAAAATAATTAAGGGGTCAAAGTCCCAGACCTGGAACACTCTGTTCAAGGACAGCAGATAGGCTGAGCTTCTCTTTCGTGAGCCCCTCTGTCGTGATATCAGGCCAGCCCAGGGACACAGGACTCACTTGAAGATTTTTATGATTTCATTGGATTGTGGAATTTAGAACCAGAAATGAGATTACTGATCATCTAATGCCATGCTTTTTTTTTAAACAGGGGAGGAAATTGAGGATCAGAGAAGTTAAGTGTCTTGCATAAAGTAACACAGCTCTTAAGTTAGCGGAACAGCCTGCCCCAGATGCAGTACAAACCACTGGCTCCCCAAAGCCCCATGTAATTCTCATTTGGTCAGGCACCAGTGTGTTCTGTCCTGACCCCAGGAATTCCATTCATTTTTGCTTGCCAACTCTCCCCTTCATTCCTCTGGGGAGAATCTCAGGTTTTACCATCTATAGCAGGCTATTATCCAAACAACAGATAAAGAGGAGGTAGAAAACTGGGGTGGGTGCTGGGAACGGCAATGAGATAACTGATTGACTTCAGAAAGACTTGGAATAGAATGTCAGACCTGGAAGGGACTTCTGAGAGTGAGTCCAAACTTTCCATTTTACAAATGGGAAAACTGAGGTAAAGAGGGAGAATGACTTATTTAAGGTCATATTACAAATCATTAGCAGAATCTAGTTCTTCTGAGACCTTGTCAAATAATCTGATACCATATTCCCTCCTCCTCATACAGAGAAATAAACCTTGACTCTGACCTCAACTTAGCTTTAACCTTGACCCCTGGTTATACTCCCTTTACCCAAACCTAATTTCATCCCAACCAGTCCTAGATCAGTAGTAGGCCCTGGATCAGCAGGGACGACCACACACACACACACACACACACACACACACACACACACACACCCCTTTTAGGGGCAGGACAACACAGATTAACATTGAAAAGAACTGCCAGTCTGGAAAAATCCCCATAGACAATCCCTTCCTCCAGGGCTGGAGCTGGGAACCTTGGCAAGCTATGCCACCTGCCCCGCCCTCTCTCCACTCCCTGTAGGCGTGGGCTGGTCCTCTGGCTGCATAAGGCTTGACCCGCTGCAGCAGCTGCATTAAGAGAGAGCTGGGAAGCATCTCAACAGGCACGTTCCAAACAAGGATCCAGGCCCTGACCCCACCCGATCTCGCCCGTTGCAGCCCAAACAGCCAAACCTTTCGAGATGGCCAGCAAGAGCTTCCAGGACCTGAAGAAACAGGCAGAGATTGCTGCCCAGGAGGCAGGTGAGAAATGATGTCTAGATTGGGAGCAGCATAGAGGGAAAGAACACATCTCCTGTTTCCTATTCAGGGCCAGGTTTAGGGAGCCTAACTTGATTGATATGTCCAGGTACTGCTTCTAGGGCTAGTGAGAGGCAAAGGCAGCCTGAAAGTTTGGGATCTGGAGAGTTGACTTATTTCTTCTCTGTTCTTCCCAGCCCTGTCCTACATTCTTGGAGAGAGAGCTGGTCCTCCTTGATCTCCTTCCAAGAGAAACTTCTCTCTTAAAGTGACCATGCCAGTGAGACCAGGCTCCTTGTACTGAGCCAAAGAAGACTTGAAAAGAGGAGATACTTTGAGACCATTCTTGCCCTATCCTGAGGCCCAAGGGGGCACTTGGGCAGTGGGTGCCAGGGACCATACCGAGTGATGATTCGGTTCCAATCTCCAGAGATGTCTGTGGGTCTGGAAGCCACTCCTTGAGATGCTAGGAATGTGGGAACCCTTGAGGCTGTCTTTCTTAGTGTTAAGAATTACCTCTGTGGTTTGGTTACAGTCAAAGTTCCCCAAATGAATACGGTTCTGGAGGAAATCTTGGGAAAGGATTCCTAGAGTACTGGGCACCATGATAGGATGGCACTCTCTGGCAGTGCCCTGATGATAGCAGCAAAGCCAAGAACAGAAAGAGTAGAAACAAGCACCAAGAAGGGAATGAGGTGAAAGGAGAAACATGGATGGAAAAGGACAGAAAACTTTGTTGTTAGTCATTTTTCAATTGTATCCAACTCTTTGTGACACCTTTTGGGATTTTCTTGGCAAGGATACCAGAGTGATTTTCTGTTTCCTTCTCCAGCTCATTTTTTACAGATGAGGAAACTGAGGCAAACAGGGTTAAGTGACTTGCCCAGGGTCACACAGCTAACAAACATCTGAGGTCCTCCTGACTCCAGGTCTAGCATTATATCCACTGTGACACCTAGTTACTCCGACTTTCCTAGAAAGGGTTCCAGGGAAGTGAGGGAAGGCACAGCAGAAACCCTTGGTGTGTGTATGGTGGGGAGGAGGGAGGCAGCAGTAGTGCTGGGAGAGATCCTTTGTTACCAGTGAAATGGAAAGAGGGGAGATCCAGAGGTAAGGAAGGCAGCCCTTCACTTTGGCAGCACCTGTAACAGACCCCTCAAATGACAGCAGTCACTGTGTTCAAGACACGTCTAGACTTGGGAGAGCCTACTTTTTAGCTTTTTGAATCACTCAGAATCCCACATTTGCTAAAGTCTCAGCCCCTGCGGGTTAATCTGATTGGAGTTTAGTCGTTCATCCCCGGCCTCGGTCAAGGGTGACATTCCTCCCCTCCATCAACAAATAGCAATGGAGATGCTCGTAGCTTCATGACTTTAAGGTGCTAAATAGATGACAGCTAAATCTAGTAATTATTTCCCCTTTGGGTAGAAATCCGCCAGCCTCGGGAGGTTTCCCCAAACTGATATTCTTGGTGTTTTGTTTTTTATTGGTCCCTTTCCAGAAGCTCCCTAGGACTTTCCCACTCCCAACCCCCCAAGGAGAATGGGAAACTTGGCTCCCCTGAAAAGCAGGGTCTCCTGGGGACAGCCAGCCACTGCTGGCTTAAAGCTTAAATGCCATTCCTCCTCTCCAAGTGCTGTTTGGCACAGGTTCATTTATTTTTAAAAATGAAGTAAACTCATTAATTCCTTAGTAGGAGCTGCCCTCTTGAGCTGACTGTAGGCCACCAGGGATATGGCCAGACTGGAATCCCTGAGGACAGGCAAGGGTTCAGGGAAGGCCTATCATTTAACTCTTTTAGAGAAAGGCATATTTATTAAGCACCTACTATGTGCCAAGCACTATTGGGGATTAGCACTTTTACAAATATTTCCTTATTTGGTAGTCATAAAAACTCTATAAGGTAAGTGCTGTTATCATCAACATTTTAAAGTTAAGAAAACTGTGGCAGAAATTAAGTGACTTACCAGACAGCTAGTCAGTGTTTCTTGTTTTGTTTTGCTTTTTGGAGGGGGGAAGGCAGGGAAATTGGGGTTAAGTGACTTGCCCAAGGTCACACAGCTAGTAAGTGTTAAATGTCTGAGACTGGATTTTAATTCAGTTAATCAATTAATTCTTCCTGACTCCAGGGTTAGCTCTCTATCCACTGTATCACCTAGTTTCTCTTTAGGGATTAGTTTCCCCATTAGTAAAATGGGGTAGAATCCGTCCCTAATATTGCCATCCCACTAGGAAGAGGAAATGGAGCTTGATTGTCCATTTCAATGAACTGATCTGCTTTGGGCCACTAGGTCTAAAGATAAAATCAAATTAATACACATTGACTACGTGTCTTCTCCCTGTGTGCAGATATCTTCTATACTAAGCCTCCTGTTGATTCCTAGATTCAGAGAATATCACATCTTCAAAGACTTTAGAGATTTCCTCGTCCAGCCTTTTCATTTTAGACAAGGAAACAAAGACCCAAAAAAGTCAAGCGAATTGGCCTGGATCACTTAATTAGTGAAAGAGCTAGACCCAGAATCTTGGCCTTCTAACCCCAGTACATTCTTGGCACTTTCTGTTACATTAACCCAAAGAGGGAATTACTGACCGCATCAGGAAGGAAATCCAGAAACTAATTTAGGGAGGCCTCATCATGGGAAGTGTCAGGCTCCTCAGTTTCCAGGGGAGTCATAGCCTTAACCCTGGTTTAAAGGGCAGGACTGTACTTTCCAAGGCAAAGAATTATCGGATCTAAGGCCAACAGGTGGACCAGTCATGGCCCCTCAGGTGCCCATAGATCAGTGTTAGGAGGGTTTCTTTCTGACCTGTCCCATCTTCCAACTCCCACCACACACACTGTTACTTTGCATCTATGTTATATGTGTCTTTGTCTAACAAAGAGTTGGACAGAATTATATGGGCATATATATGATAGAAATATATGATATATATAGATAGAAATATATGATATATATAGATA
>NW_027187330.1:5071993-5074370 GCF_028583685.1 Petaurus breviceps papuanus
AGAAATATATGATATATATAGATAGAAATATATGATATATATAGATATATATGATATATATAGATAGATAGATTTGATAGAAATGTACCAATTTGAATACACCTCGTCTCACCCACTAGACTTAGAATTAAATGCTCCTTGAGGGCAGAAACTATTTTTTTCTTTTATCCTCAGATCTTAGCATAATGCCTGGCAAATAGTAAGCTCTTAATAAATGCTTGTTGATTGATTGATAAATAGATCAAAATGCCAGGAATTTTTTAAAATTTCAATTCCACAAACTAAGTATCCATTACTAGCCAGACTCAATGATGGATATTGATAATACAAAGGCAAAAAAAATTTTTTCTTCCCTTCAGGGAGTTTACATTCCACTAAAGGATAAAACACCTGTACAAGACAGTAAATACAAAGGATACACAATGTAATACAAAGTGATTTTTAGAAAGGGCTAGAGTATTAACAAAGGCCTTCTATAGGAGAGAACTCCCAGATCCCCCCCCACTGAAGAAAAAAACCAAGATTTTCCACATAAAGATAAGATAGTGCTTAAGAAAGCAAAGTTCTTACTCGAATGACTTTTTCCCACCATGACCTCAGTTTGTTCATCTCTAAAATGGGTCTACTCTGCCCTGTCCCATCCTCTGCTTTATTAAGGACAAAGGAGCTCACCCTTGTAGCTCTTTGTAGAGAAAGTGCTTTCTCCAGGGGCAAAGTTTTCTTCTTCGACAGATCACTGGGGTGACCATCTCAGTGTGGCACTTTGGGGTCAGGTTTGTTCTCTAAATAGAGAGAGTCTATGTTGGTAGAGACCTGTAGAGCCCCTAATTCAGGGTAGAGATAATGGAGTGGAGTTTTACAGGGTTGGCTGCAGGCAAACTTGTTTATGTACTGGTCTGAATGGTTTATCTCTAAAGTGGATTCTCTGCCTGGCATAGAAGGCTATCTGCCAAGAGACTCAGTCAAATCCCATCATTTCTGGCCATTGGTCCAGAACAAAAGAGCCTAGCCACAAATCCTGAAATTTTCTCCAGTACCCCCAGCCCTGCCCTCTATGCTTTATCCTTCCTCCTTTCATCCATTGCCCAAGCACCTAGGGCCCTCATGGTACCCCCTTCACCTCTATCAGGGAAGAATTGTCCAGAAAACTTACTCCTACAAAGGTGGTTCAGTGGATAGAGTGTCAGGACTGGAGTTGGGAAGACCTGATTTCAAATCCCATCTCAGACATTTACTAGCTGTGTGATGCTGGCCAAGTCACTTAACCTCTGGTTGCCTTAGTCCATTGTAGAAGGAAATGGCAAACTATTCTAGAATCTTTGCCAAGAAAACCCCATGGACAGTATAGGCATGCTATGGTCCCCTGGGTCACAAAAAATTGGATATGACTAAACAACAACAACTAAGATAAAAAAAAAAAGACTGAATTTATGAACCTTACCAGGAGAACACATTTTTAAAAGGAAAGGGAGAAAGCACTTATTAAATGCCTACTATGTACCAAACACTTTACAAATATTATATCATTTTATCCTCATAATAACCCTGGGAAGTAGGTGCTATTATGATGCCTATTTTACAGTTGAGGAAACTGAGGCAGACAGTTGTTAAGTGACTTTCCCAGAGTCCCATAGCTAGTAACTGTTTGAGGGAGAATTTAAACTTGGGTCTTTCTGATTCCAGTCCCAGAGCTCTCTCCACTCTACCACCTACCAGGCTCAGAGCATGTCACAGGCAATATATAGCCCAAAGGAATGAATGTCCACTAATAGAAATGCAGTGTCAGGAACAGGGCAGGAAGAAGGGACATCCTCCAAATAGAATGAAAAAAATCTTTATTAAGAACTTCCTATATGCCATGTGTGTGTTAAATGCAGGAAATACAAATAGAAAAAACAGACAATCTCTGCTCTCAACAAGCTTACATTCTTATTGGAGGAGACAGCTCATACAGGAGAGATCAGCTTCAAGACAAATGGAAAAGCCCAGCGGGCTTTGGGTGCATTGGCCAGGCGTAGGCAACACCCGAGAGGGACCAGAGGACTCAGTGTGGCAGGGCAGGTGGGAAGAACTCACAGGCCTCTATCTTACTGGAATCTTACCCTATATAGTTGGTGGCTTCCCCTTCATGGAGGTGATATGGGTGACCATGTCAATCCTGCATCATCTCTCTCTATTCCCCTGTCTCTACTGGCAGCTCTTTTCACAAATGATCAACAATATTTGTTCCTGAGTCTTTTAGAGAATAGAATGCATGAAAAAAAAATTAAATTAATCTGTGTCTGCCTGCCTCTCACCCCTTTCCCTCTCCTTCCCTCTCTATGTCTCTCCTCTCTCTCTCTCTCTCTCTCTCTCTCTCTCTCTCTCTCTCTCTCTC
>NW_027187330.1:5074380-5289015 GCF_028583685.1 Petaurus breviceps papuanus
TCTCTCTCTCTCTCTCTCTCTCTCTCTCTCTCTCTCTCTCTCTCTCTTCCCTTCTCCCTTCTCTTCTTTTTCTCTTCTTTCTCCCCATTTATCTATTTCAGCAAATGCAGCAGCAGAAGCTGCCCAGCAGACTGTGGACCAGGCTGCAGAGGCAGGACAGAAAGGTCAGACAATGGAAGGGGATCAAATGGGAGGGGAGGTAATAATAGGGGTGGGGTGGGAAGATAATGATGGGTCAGATAAGGCACTGCTTGTAATTATCAGAGCCCTTCTCTCTCCAGCTAAAATTTAAGGGAACTGGGTATTGATTTTCCTGAAGTTTTCCCCACCAATTGGATTTGACTAAGAACACTTGGCTGGTACTTTATGGATTCAGCTACCCTATATAGTCAGTTTGGCTGTAACAAGCCATATGTGTTCCTAAAAATCATAGTTATGAAGAGTCACCTAATAAAAACCACAAAGCTTATGGGGAAAATGGGATTAGGAGTATAATACTCAAAAACTTCTCAGGGACATACTAGAAAAAAAGAAATTTTATAAAAATAGTAGAAATACATCAATACTACAATAAACAGTGGGTGCTACTCAGCCTGCGACCCAGTTCCTACAGGGGTGGGCGATGGAATGAGCCTAGGTTGACAAAGTTGATGACTGGGGCGGGGGGAACAACAGGGAGGTGGTTAGACCATTGCTAAAGGTGGGGGAGTGTGTGGGTACAGACCAACCCATCTTTGTCCACAGTTCCTACTGCACCAGAAGCTATATAACAAATACAGCACTTTTATTTTTTGAGGGGGGAGGGCAGGACAATTGGGGTTAAGTGACTTACCCAAGGTCACATGGCTAGTAAGTGTTAAGTGTCTGAGGCTGGATTTGAACTCAGGTCCTCCTGACTCCAGCCACCCCCAAATACAGCACTTTGACATTGAAAAAGACCTCAAGTTAGTTTTATGGAAGTGGGTGTGAATTATTATGAAGTGTTCAATCTTCTTCATTCTCCATGTTTCTCATAGATGTGAGCATTAATAAACTCCAAATTCACAGTATTCTCTAATTATTTTCCAATATATCCAATATATGAATCGTAACTAATTTAAGTTTTCAAAACAGGTATTGTAGAAGAACTGACTGTACTATCATGGAGCCCTTGAACCCATTAGAGATCTGCTGTATCTCTGTCTTTGTCCCAGTCCCTTCCCCTTGGAGCAGGTGACTAAGCAGCAATGACAAATGATGAACTTGTTCTGTGTTTTGTGTCTTGGTCACCTCCATCCATAGGGAAGGGTTCTTCTGGAGTGGGGCTGGAGGGGATGGGTGGATTGGAACAGAGAGGCCACCTATTCACCTGCGAGCTCTCTTATCCCCAGCTGCGGAGCACTTGGTCAAGTCAACCCAGGAGGGCATCGACAAGACAACAGGTCAAGCTGCAGAAGCCATTTCAAGCTTTGGGAAGAAATACGGATTCCAAAAGTGATTACCTATGAAAAGGAGTAACCCCTCTCTGTCCTCAATCCCCAATCTCCACCTCCTCATCATGACCTCAATTTGAAAATTCCCCCTGGGGTCTTACCTCTTATTAAAATGAATTCCTTTCATGTGGATGTCTCCTCTTTGGACTCTTGTCTGGCTACTTCCGACCCTGGCAGTTGTGAACAGAAGTTGATCCTTCAGAGTGAGCATAGGTACCACAGAGTCTGTTATTGATTGGAGAAAACATTACAAGAAGCATATACTGTGGGAGTCCTCTAGGACTTGTGTACTCTGGGCATACCCAGGACTGATTGTTTTCTTCTCTGAAGGCTAGTCTGGAGACAGAAAAGGGCAGATCCCTCCTTTGTTGGGGTGGGGAGCAAGGAGGTCTATAAGATAGACTGAGGTTTGTGAATGTACCTCGTGCAGAGCCAAAGCTCCAATAGGAGCCAAGAGGAGATTCTAGTGGAAGGAGCATTAAACTTGGGGTTAGGAGACTTGGGTGGGAATCCTGGCTCTGCCACTTCGTCACTGTGTGACCCTGGGTAGGTCACCTTAACCTTTCTGTAAAGAATTGGGTTAGGTTAGACGCCTCCTAGCTCTGGCATTCTGTGATGCTGTAAGTTGAGTTTCCCAGATTCCCCCCGAGCCAAAAAGACTTGAACTGGCCCAGATGCTCCCCATCACCTCTACACTTGTGCCCTGATTTGGGGGTTCAGACTCTGAGTCCAATGCTCTGTTGGAGAGAGTCTCTTGGTCATTGTTTGGGCTCTGATCGACTCAGAATGAAGGTAAAACCCTGAGGGTCTTCCCCTCACACATTAGTTTTTTAAAGGCCATTCTTTGCCTCATTTCACCAAATGGGTGAACTCACCTCAGCCAAACTGAGCCATGTTAAAGACCTCAGCTTGAAAAGGTCAAAATCTCCTCTGCATCCCGGGCCTTCTCCAGTCGTTCTGATCTAATCTCGCCACTGGACCCAGATGGTTCTAGAGCTGGTGGCTTTGCATGGCCCTGCCTCACTGAAATCCTGTTCACTTGGATGTCACAGCATCACCTCCCTGATGTCACGGTCCTCGAGAACAGAGGACAAACAGGAGGAAACCTGCCTCTTGTGGAAGGTCTTGGTAATACAGCTAGTTATGTAACCAAGGCCCGGAGTCATTGAGTCACAGCTTACCCTCTCCTTCCCCCTCTCCCAGCTCGCATTCTCTCTCTCTCTCTGGTCTCTCTCTCTCTCTCTTGTCTCTCTCTGTCTCTCTGTCTTTCTCTCCCTGTCTCTCTCTCCTCCCTTTCTCCCTCCCTCTTTCCCCCTCCCTCCCTTTCTGCTCCTCCTCTCCCTTTCTCTGTCTCTCCCTCTCCCTCTCTCCCTTTCTGCCCCCTTCTCTGTCTCTCTCCCTCTCTGTCTCTCTCTCATCCTCCTTCCCCCTCTCCCAGCTCTCTCTCTCCCCTTCCTCCTCTCCCAGCTTTCTCTCTGTCTCTCTCTCTCTCCCCCCTTCCTCCCTCTCTCTTTCCCCCTCCCTCCCTTTCTGCTCCTCCTCTCCCTCTCTGTGTTTCTCCCTCTCCCTCTCTCCCTTTCTCTCCCCCTTTGCCACTTTACTCTCCTCTGCACTCTTATTTTGGCTCTTCTGGAATCTTTTCCCCCCCCTAGATATACTTTACATTTTTTCTTTTCATTTTTATTGATAGCTTTTGTTTTTTACATCATTTGCATTTCTGGACATTTTCTTCTCCCTTAACCCTTCTCCCCCTCCACAACAATCTATCACTTATAACAGAATTTTAAAAAATGAAAAGAAAAGCCGTTTGATGAAACTAACCAAAACATCAATGGAGACTGACAGTATATGTAACTTTTTTCTGGAATCCTCTTTGGAATCACCACTTGCTCCTCCTACCTTCCAGTCAGACCAGACTCAGTTTCCTGGGGCTGGTGGTGTGGACCCAGAGAACCAAACAAGGATAGTAGAAAAATGGTTCAAACCCAGACTAATCCCTTCCTTCCCTAACACAGCCATTACCACTGAGGTCCAACTTCAAGACCACTGGCTAGAGGGATCGTAAATCAAGCCTATGGCTAGGGGCAGAGGATAGAATGGGGTCAAAAAGGGGTTAGAGGCAAAGGATTGAGACACAAAGGTGGAACCATAGGAAGAGAGGGGACTGGAGGGGACTCGGGGATGCCAGGGATCAAGGGAGGGCAGACCTAAAGAGCAAGGATTCTTAAAGTTACAAGTTAGTATTTTCTGATCTCTCCAAATCTAGCCAAGTTTCCCCTATATTCCCCCTTTCTCAACACCCTCCTCCAACTCACATGGACAGAATTGCCCCACTTCTCTTTGTCCCCATTCCAGGCCAGCAAATCTGCCTTCTTTGTAGGCTGATTGTCAAGGCAACCTGGGGTGGGGCAGCCACAGGGGATGACTAAGTCGGCTGGCACGGAAGGGTGGGGCAGGACGTGGATAGGCCTTTTGAAGACCAGATGAGAACTGAAACGGGGGCCAGGTTTAGGATGTTGTGCAGTCCTCTGCATCCTAGTAAACTCTGGCAGGAGAAACCAGGCCTGGCCTGAAGGTTGAACTTCTGAGACTATTCCAAATTCCTCACCCCCTCCCTGACCCCAGAACGCTACATCCCATCCTTTTGAATTTCCTGGAAGACTTTATTCTCTTCGCATTGTCTTGACCTACCTTTCTTGGAGTGAGGGTGACTGTATCCATTTTACAAATTAAACAGGCAGATCCAGAGAGGGGCAGCCCCTTACTGAAGACTACAGAGAATTAGAACCAAGGATAGAGCCCCATATATCCTGCTTCCCTTGTCGGTGATTTTGGCCACTAGCCATACACCGCCACTCCCTGGTATGAGCTTTTAATAAATAAATCAAAATCATTGGCGCACTGGAATTTCTCCTTCATACCTTCATCCCTCCCCTGACATTCCTAACTTCAGTCCCCCCTGGCCCCCACCTGTTATTCTGAAGACTCTCCTTTGGCCAACAACTCAGTGGGCTGGTGACTAGACTATGCCCTGGAGCGCAGGCTCAATCTGGACCGAATCAGAGATTCTGAAGAGGCCATAGAGGCTTAGGCAGGTCTCACTCATCAAGGAAGCATCCTGTCTTTAAAACATTTCTGAGGGTTTCTGGTAAAAGAAGAGTAGTTTCAATTCGGGGTGGGGAGGGGAGTCGGGGGGAGTGTCTCCCTTTACCTGTAGTACACTCATTCAGCCACTGGGTGGAGACAGTTTCCTTTCCTTTTGAGCCTGGGGATTTTGACATGTACAATTTTCATCTTTGGGGCAAAAGCTTACACTTTGGCTAACAAGAATCTCAGAGTTCAGGTTCACTTAGAACAAAAAGGATGGGCTCCTTTTACTTAAGCACACGTTGTCATCTACCCGTAGCATCTCCAGCAACAATGGGACAAATGTTCTATTTGTTGGAGACTGTGGTACTCTAGGTGTGAATGTGTGTATGTGTAAATACAGGTACAATGTGTCACTGGACTCTAGACTAAATGCAGGGCTTACAAAATAGGAGTGTCTCTTACATCCTAGTAAGCTGACTTTCTAACTAGTCGAGTTCCTCTAAACTCCAAGTCTGAAGATAGGTTACCAGCAAAAGTCAAATGTAGTGTGATCCCTTCACCTTCACCGATTCTCAGTCCCACAGTCAGTCAATAAAGATTTATTAACTGTCCAATATGGACCAGACACTGTGCTGAGGCCTGGGGATATGAATAAAGGCAAAAGACAGTCCCTGCTCTCAAGAGAGACAAATTATAATGCTGTACAAAGAAGTGATACAGGATGAACTGGCCATAACCAACAGAGGGAAGGTGCTAGCATTAAGGGGGATCTTAAAGGCTTCTTCTGGAAGGTGGGATTTTAGCTGGGACTTGAAGGAAGCCAGGGCAACCAGGAGGCAGAGACAAGGAGGAAAGGGATGCACAGAGTTGGAAAATGGAGTGTCATTGGAGGGGCAGTAAGGAGGTGCAGAAAGGTCAGGGTGGGGGACAAGTTATGAAGGGATGTAAAAGCTAAACAGAGACTCTTACATCTTACATATGATCCTGGAAGATATAAAGAGCCAATGGAGCTCATTAAGTGGGGGGGGGTTGGGAGGAAGGAAGGGCAGTGACATGGACAGACCTGCACTTTAGGAAAATCACTTTGGCAGTTGAGTAGACGATGGCATGGTAAGGGGAGAGATTTGTGGCAGGAAACAGCTAGCGGACCATGACAGCAGTCCAGGTGTGAGGAGATAAGAATCTGCACAGGGTGGTGGCAATGTCAGAGGAGAGAAGGAAATTTATGGGAGAGCTTTTATGAAGGCAAAATCAACAGGCTTTGTCAACAGATTGGATATGGGGTGGGGCTGAGAGAGAGTGAGGAGTCAAGGAAAACACTTGGGTTGTGATCTTGCATGCCTGGCAAAATGGTGATGCCCTAGATAGTACTAGCACATGGTAGTAGTAATAAAGTTAGGAAAAGGGGAGGACCTAGGGGAAAGATAATAAGTTCAGGTTTGGACATGTTGGCTTAGGATATCTACAGGACATATGAGGCAGCTAAGGTGGCGAAATAGATAGAGAGCTGGTCCTGGAGTCAGGAAGACTCACCTTCCTGAGTTCAAATCTGGCCTCAGACACTTAGTAGCTGTGTAACCCTGGGCAAGTCACTTAAGCCTGTTTGCCTCAGTTTCCTCATCTGTCAAATGAGCTGGAGAAGGAAATGGCAAACCACTCTAGAATCTGCCAAGAAAACCCCAAATGGGATCACAAAGAGTCAGACATGATTGAAACAACTCAAAAACAACAGCAACAGGACATTTGTTTAATATGTCCAACAGGCAGTTGGAGGTGGGAGTCTAGAGATTAGGAGGTTAGGGCTGGATAAGTAGATCTGAGAAGCAACAAAATGAAAACCCTCAACATTCAAGGGGCTTCAAAATATTAGATATCTAACTTTATTCAGCTCTACAAACAAAACAATTTTTAAAAACACCCATGAAACTAATAGTAAGTAAGTTAGGAAAATAGAAGGGGTTTGGACAGAAAGATAATGACTTCAGTTTTGGACGTACAAATGAGACATCCATTTTTGAGATGTGCAATAGGCATTAGAAGATTCGAAACTGGAGGTCAGCAGAGAGGTTGGGACAAGGTACATAGATCAGAGAATCATCTACATAGAGATGGTTCTGAAATCCATGGGAGTAGATGGAATCACCAAGCAAATAGCAGAGGGAGAAGAGGACCAAGGATAGAACCCTAGGGAACAACCATGGTTAATGGGAATGACCTAGTTGAAGATCCAGTAAAGAAGATTGAGAACAAGTAGTGAGATGGAAAAAGAACCAGGACAGAGGAGTGTCACAAAAACCTAGACAGAAGGAGAAGGACAATTTCAAAGGCAACAGAGAGGTCAAGAAGGATGAGGACTGAGAAAAGGCCATTGTATTCGGCAGTTAAGAGATCACTGGTAACTTTGGAGAGAGGGGTTTCAGTTGAATGATGGTCAGAAGCCAGACTGTAGAGACTTAAGAAGACAGTGAGAGGAAGGGTAGTAGAGGCATCCATCATAGATGGTCTTCCCAAGAAGTTTAGCCATAAAAGAGATGAGATATGGATTAACAGCTAGCAAGCATGGGTGGATCAGTAAGAGTTTTTTGAGGATGAAAGAGATATGGGAATGTTTTTAGGCAATAGAGAAGCAGCCAGTAGGCTTGGAGAGAATGAAGGTAAGTGATAGAGTAGGGATGATAGAGGGGTAGGTAATCTACTGAAAAAGACAGAATGGAATGGTCTCACTTGGGCATCACTTGGGGTTTGCCTTGGTAAGAAAAGCCAAGTAAAGGAAGATAGTAACAGAAGGCATCTGGGTAATACGAATTGAGGAGGAATGGAGAAGAGGGAGCTTTTGGCAAATGACCTCAATTTTTCCAGTGAAATATGAGGCATCTATCAGGTGAGAGGGAGGGGAAGCTATGGGAAATTTGGAGAATGAAAAGGTTTGAAAACCACTCTGGTGAATGGGCTAGTGAGTCTGTCAGGGGCGTGTGAAAGGACCTGCTGCAGTGATGGCCAGTTGAGATTATGTAATAGAAATTTGCAGCGGATCCAGTTAGCACAAATTTGTGACTTCTGCCAGATTCATTTGGTACTGCTTGAGTAGGAGTGAAGGTAACAGAAGATGGGAATAATTTGGGCTGAGGCTTGACCAGAGCAAGATTATCAATAGGAAAGGGGAACAAGGGACTTGGGAGAAGAAGATAATGTAGAGTTGAAATGCTTCACTAAGGGGTCAAGAAGGGGAAAGGAGGAGAATGTGGCCAGTGCCTGGGAAAGAACTAAGGGGCTGAGGGATTGAAAGTCACTTTTTGGAAGTCAGGTTTGGGGTTTCAAGGGAGGAGAAGTGAGAAGACAACAGATTATGATTCAGATAAGAAGAGATGGCTCCTTTTCTCCTTGCCCATGCTCCCAAACAATCTCAGTCCTTCCCTTCTCTCTACCCCTACATCCTGCTTTGTGGACAAAAACCATCTTTTCCCGCGTCATTCCTGGTCATTAGCTGTTCTGTCTAAGGAATGGCAACTTGTTCCCATCTTTGGCTTCCAGAGATGGCGAATGCTTGAATTGCTTACACCTGCCTTGGCCCCTCTCAGCTGTCAACTGGTGCAGCTTTGGAGCCCCAAGGTCAGGGCTTGAAAACATTCTTGGCTCAGGTTCTCTTGCCACTTGTTATCCTGAGATTTTAATTCCAGACACATGTACAAGGACATGCCTATCAGGGCAGGCTAATTCCCTAAATTACCAAGGTATTTACTGCCATCAACTGGGTGGACAGTGATGAACTAATTAGTTTCACAGAGCCTTTCTCCTCTAAATTATGAGGGATCAACTTGGATTTCACAAGTGTTGTCTGATTCTTCCTTTGGAGGCTTTAAAATTCAGACAGGGTCATAGTGAAGCAGGGAGAGGTAGGGCAGGAGATGACCAAATGTCTACTTCAAGTATGATAGAGTTAGAGTCATGGGACCTGAGTTCTAATCCTGATTCTGCAGACCAATCCCCTACTTTTCCAATTGTGGCAACACCCAGCTGAATTCTAGTTTCCAGCTCATGATGCCCATTGGATTTTAAGTGACCTCTTTCTTTCTACCCCCCCACCCCCACCTTCAAGGACAGGGTCCCATACACTCAATTATTATTGACTAATGGGCCAGGAGGCTGACAAACATTCAGTATGTTCAGAGGTGACACAGGGTCCTTTCTCCAAAACTTCAACTAATCAAACCTGGTTTGCCTACAAACCCAGTCACAAGACAGATTCTCCCTCATGGAGGGGGCAGAATCTGAGGCCCAAACTCCTGAAGTCTGGATCCCAGATGCTGCTTGCTATTGCTTCCCTGAGTATGATCTCATCTCAGTGCCTTCTTCTATAAAGTAGGTGGCTAAATCTGACAGAGCACTGGGCTTGGAGTCAGGAAGACCTGAGTTCAAATCCAACCTCAGACACTTACTATCCCCACTACCAGGGATCCGTCATAAGTCACTTAATTTCTGTCTCAGTTTCCTCAACTGTAAAATGGAGTAACAATAGCACCTGCCTCTCAGGGTTGTTGTGAGGGTTAAATGAGGTATTTTTAAAGTACTTAACACAATCCTTGACTCATAGTAAGCACTTAATAAATGCTTGTTTCCTTCCTTATTTATCTGGTCATAGGGTAAATCTTCCTCCGGCTAGGTCTCCAATTCCCTCTTCCTCAGGAATCGTACCTTCTGAAATACCTAACAAAGAATTTAAGAGTGGGAGAGGACCTTAGAGATCATTTAGTACAACAGATCCCTTTATAAAATTTCACTGCTTCAGCCTCTGGCATCACGATTCACCCTGTCTCCCATGTTCTTAGCTTCTGTAGTATCTCTGACTGCTTCTTCTCCCTCACTTTTTATACCCAATCAATGACCAAGTCTTGTCCACTTTAGCCCTCTGTCTCTTCTATCCATTCTCTCCTCTCCATCTCCACTGCTATTAGTACAAGCCCCCACAACCACCTTCCCAGATAATTGCAATAGACTCCAGTATCTTCCCACATCTTCTCTTTCTCCACCCAATTCTTCCTTCATACCCTAACCAGACTAGTAGTCTTTATGTATGCATTGAGATGTATCTCCTTGATTCAATTAACTTCAGTGACTACTGCCCACAAAGTTCCAAACTCCATTCCTTGGCTTGGAAGGCCCTTTGGAATCTGGCTCCACCTCACCTTTCTGGCCTTCACTTCACCTCTATGACTACCCTGTACCTAGCAGCCAAACTGGACCACTCCACACCAATGCGGGAATTTGTTTTGCTTGACTATGCATATTTGTTACAAGGTGTTTCTTCTTTTTCAAGTTGAGGAGAAGGTAGCTAGGGCGAGGTATGGGCATCAAGGGATATAGGAAGAAAGAAAAGAAAGAAAGGGAAGAAAGAAAAGAAAGAAAGGGAAGAAAGGAAAGAAAGAAAGAAAGAAAGAAAGAAAGAAAGAAAGAAAGAAAGAAAGAAAGAAAGAAAGAAAGAAAGAAAGAAAGAAAGAAAGAAAGAAAGAAAGAAAGAAAGAAAGAAAGAAAGGAAGGAAGGAAGGAAGGAAGGAAGGAAGGAAGGAAGGAAGGAAGGAAGGAAGGAAGGAGGAAAGAAGGAAAGAAAGAAGAGAAAAGGTAGGGAAGAAAGTCGAATAATTTTTTAGTGAACAGAAGAGAACAGAAAGATAGAAAGCACAGAGAAACGTAACAACTTTGAAAGCTATGCTATCAGATATATTTTAAAAGAATATGTATCTGTATTACAGAATTAGATGGGGGAGAGTAGGACAAGTGGTCACCTTTGAACTGCAGTGCATTCGTGTGTTTGGAACCCTCGGAGAACTCTGCATTCAAGGGTTCTTGAGGTAGACTTACAAATTGACTAAATTTTTAAAGTAACTTTTTTTCCATTGTAAACATTTCTGTAAATACTATCAATTGGAAATTAGAACAGTAGAGTACTTTTTTGAATCCAATCCTATTTGTATTTTATACAGTATTTCTCAGCTGTGATCTTTGGAGCAAAAGCCAATGGCAAGAAAAAAATAGTTTGTACCTGTTTCATGAAGTATACCTTTGGGTTTTTGTCAATAATTTTAATTCAAATAAAACTGCTACTTTCAATTTAAAAAAAGGATATATATCTATTGAAAAATAAAAGTAAGCTGTACATAATAGATATTTGCAATTTCAAATACAATCCTCTTTTTCTGTTCTATTATGTACATGGAAATGTTCACTTTATTGTTATTAGTTAAGTTCAGAATTTTAAAAAATATGATAAAAAAAAATAACCCAAGTTACATTACTACTTGATTCCTAAGTGTCCCTGTAGCCTACTGCCCACTTGCCTTTCTTTACCATTTCCTATGCCTAGAATGTCCACCTTTATTCTTCACTCCTACTAAATTTCAGCTGGCATCAAGTCACAGTGGAAAAAAACACTGATGTTGGAGACAGAGGACTTAGTTTCAAATCCTGCCTCTGATGTTCATTATTTTTGTTACTAGGGACAAGTCATTTAACCTGTATTTTCCTCATCTACAGACTGAAGCAGTTGGAGTAGATGCCTCTGAGATCCTGTTGTTTGGGATCTATGATCCTATGAGTCATCCTTTAAGACCCAACTCAAATGACACCTCCCAAATAGTCTTCTCTGAAAGAAAGTGGAAGAGATGCAAAAAAAAAAAAAAATGAAGGAGAGGAGATTAGAGGAAAAAGAAGAAAAGAAAAAAGGGGGGAGGTAAGGGAGGAGGAGTTGAGACAAAGGAGAAACAGAAGAGAGAAAAGAGGAATGGGAGATTTATGGGACAGTGTGTGTGTGGGGGGGAGGGACATGCACACTTTTCCTGGGCATAGGGTTCCAGGATTGTGGAAACATGGGCTATCACAGGTCCCTAGGGATTCATGCAATAGCTGGATCCTTTGACTACCCCATTCCCAAAAGTCAGTATCACTCGAGGGATAGATAATGTGAGGTCTGAAAGGCTCACATAGAGGAAGATTGCCTCTTGAGGAGATGTTCCTGGTCACAGTGGGTAACTTGGAGAAGATTTCACCTGAGCCACTGTATGAGATCAGGCCACCATCCTCAGGTTCCCAGGAATGCTTGAGCAGATGCTGGAGCCCAGGAATAGAGATTAGAGGCAATTTGGCTGTGTATAAATGAATCAAAATGTGTGTGTGTGTGTGTGTGTGTGTGTGTGTGTGTACTTACATGTTGAAGCAGGGCATGGTTGGGAAGGATTTTGTTAACTCTGTGTCAGAATGTCCATGGAAATGAAAAACACTTCCCCAGAATTCACCAACACTTCCATTATGGAACTGGAGGATCATGAGACACCATGAAGTAGAGAACAAGGAAGTAGAATTTTATTTCTTCCAGCATCCTCCATCTTGACTCTATAACGGGCACAAAGGTTGTGGCTTCTCAGTTCTTCCCTTGAGGAAGACTATAATCAGCTGCTGAGTTAGAGCTGCTGAGGTCCATGAAGATGTTTGCTGTACCAGTAAGGGCAATCAGTGATGAATGAGATAACCTAAGAGCCCCTCAGGGACATTTTCTCTTCTCTCCTGCCTCCTGGTTGGGAAAAGACACTACCCTTCTAGCTGAATAATCCTTCCAAGTTTATCTCCCTAAATAGAAAAACCATTTTCAGCTCTTACAGTCAGAAATACCTGATGCTGGTCACTGTATAGCCAACGAACTGTACCCCCAACCACCCTGGAACTCTCTCCCCTTCAACAACATTGTCTTCTCCCCTGAGTATAAAAGAAATTAGTAACCACTAATGCTTGTTGTGCTATCAATCCTAACATCATGGATAGAGGTGGAGGAAACTTGTTGGTCTGGGAAATGGAGATATATATATATCCGGCCCCTAGTGAAAAGCATGGGAAAAGAAAGCAAAATTCCCGGGATGGGGGGATTTTTTTGGGTCACTCTGTCACTGTTGATTAACCAACTGGAAGTCGATTTACAGGAGGGACTATAAAAAAACAGAGGGATTAATAACCTGAAACAAATAAAAAATCACTTAGACTAAACAAGCTAAGCCCTTTGGGGTAGATTGGAGCCAACAGGGGACAAAAGAGGAAGAAAGGACTGCTTTTCAGTGCATTCCCTTTTGGATTTCTTTGTTGGGTCCCTGCGTTGTTCCCCTATGCCCTTTCCCACTTTCATCAGGTTAGTGGTGAGAATATTTGCAGAGTAAGGGCCTCCCCCAGTCCTCTTCATTCATCGCTGTCCTGCTTACACTGCTACAATGGTATCTGCTTATATGTGTCCCCCATGTTGCATATAAAGACTACCTCCTAAGGGGCTTTATTATTCTCTCAAGTGAACGGAAACCTTATTTTATTTAAATTGGAGGAGGGGGAAGCAACTGGAGGGTGATCTTAAACATATATATACTAAGACCTTGCCTCTGACATGACTAGAGCTCTGAATTCAGTATAACCCAGATCTGTTTCAGCATCTATCCCAAGGAGTTTAGTAGCCACTAATGAAAGAACCTCATTGTAATTTGGCCACAACAGTGATGTGTGGAATAAAATGAACCTTCCCCTACTCAGTGAAAATTGTCTGTTGTTTTTAGAAGTACTGTGATACTATGAAATTAACAGTGATATATATATATAAATATATATACATATGTAATAGTAATGTTAAAATGACCCTTCCCCTACTCAGTGAAAATTGTCTGTTGTTTTCAGAAGTACTGGAATACTAAATACTATGATACTATGAAATTAACATTGACATATATATAAAATATGTGTGTATATATATACATATGCACATATATACACACACACATATGTAATAATAATAAAACGACCCCCTACTTGATGAAGATTTTCGCTGCTGTTTCTAGAGGTACTGTGATACTATGACATTTATAAAATAGGGCTTTGCAGGGGCACTTCGTGGGCCACTGAATTGCTTGCCAACTTGCAAGCATAAAAAAGCAGTTAGAGCCAATACCCAGGAACAGGGAAGGGTATGAAATGTTCATTAGCCTCAGGGTGCTTTTCTTATTTCAGCTCTGTTCATGAGATGGAAGCCTGGAGATTTCTTGGAAACAGTAACTTGGTGTAAGATGCAACATCCTGGGTTCAGCATCATCAGCTTTGAAACTGGAAGAGAATACCAATTGGTTTCTGGGCACTGGATGCAAAGATCAGGGACTTTTATATGGTGCTGTTGTTTAGAATGATGTGGACTGGTCCTAGAAGAGAGATTATTTAGAGGCTAAATTGTGGAATTTCACCTCAGTGAAATCCCAGTCTCATGTTCATCTTCCCAAAACATAAGTCTGACTATGTCACTCTCCTACTCTACAATCTTGCATAGCTGCCTGTTGCCATTAGGAAATAACACAAATTCCACAGCCTGGCATGGAAAGCCCTTCCCAGTCCTGCTCCAGGTTATCTATCCAGTCTCATTTAACACTGCTTTTCTTCACCTTCTAGGTTGTAGCTGAATTGGCATGCTTGCTGCTCCTCAAACATGGCATGCCGCCTCACACCCATGCCTTCCCACAGGCCGGCTCTGGTGCCTGAGACACATTTCCTCGGAATCCTTCACTTCCTTCAGAGGTCACCTCAGGAGCTGCCTCCTCCCTCTTCCCCTTATGAGGTGGAAATGGTGTTTCCAATTAGTGGGACTCAAGGAGGGGCTGTTTTTGTTTTCATCTTTGTAGCCCAAACTTCTAGCTCTGTGCATTACACACAACAGGCACTAAAGAAATGCTTGGAATGTAGGAAATATTGGGTCAGAACCATAGAGGAGAACATTCCCTCCAGGGACAGGCAAGGGTTCAGTGCCTTTGGTAAACCCAATCTTAACAGTCTCTACATTATTTTTTTTTGCTTCACAGGGGTGGTCCCACACACAGATCTTGAGGTGAACTGCCATGTTGTTCAAATAAAAACTGCTTAAGGTCATTCAAAAACCATCAGAGCAACTGGCAGATTTAGAAATAAGGTTAGATCCTAGAGTTGGAAAGAATTTCAAACATAATCCAGTCCAATCCCCACCAAAAAAGGAATTTCCTCTATTACCACCACAGAAAGGGCTCATCCAGGCTTTACTTGGTGACTCCCAGTGTCTGGTTGTCTCTGAGCAGAATAGACAAAATAATGGATTTTGTAGAAAGTGCTTGGGAGATATTCCCATTTAGAGCACATGCCAATGATAATGTTGAAATCTAGAGGGTGGGGGCGGCTAGGTGGCACAGTGAATAGAACACTGGCCCTGGAGTCAGGAGGACCTGAGTTCAAATTTGACCTCAGACACTTAACACAAAAACTAGCCATGTGACCTTGGGCAAGTCGCTTAACCCCAAAAAGAAATCTAGAGGGTGGTAGTAGTACCCTGGGCATCTAACGATTAATTCTTTCTAGAAATACATGGGCTTCTGCAGAGTGGTCTTTTCATATGTCTAAAAATAGAAATTAATATCTAACATTCCTCTAATGGACTTAATTAATCCATTAATCAATATATGTCTATGGAATCAAATTCTTCTAAGTGTTCAACTCTGTGCTAAGTACTGGGGGGAGAAAGGGCCACAATTATGGGTATAATTTTTTTATCTTTAATCTTAAGGAATTTATAATTTATTTAGGGAAATAGTATAAAAATACAGAAAAAGCTAAACAATAAAAAGATCTAGTGACTAGTGTGATATTAATTTTTCAGATGAAGTGCTATAAGCATTCAAGAGAGGGAAGGCATTATTGCCTGGAGAGGGTAGTTGCTTAGACAGAAGAACTAAGCTTGGTGTTAAGGTATAAAGGAAGGTGGGGCGGCTAGTGGCTCAGTGAATAGAGCACTGACCCTGGAGTCAGGAGGACCTGAGTTCAAATCTGGCCTCAGATGCTTGACACTTACTAGCCATGTGACTTTGGGCAAGTCCCTTAACCCCAATTGCCCTCCAAAAAGGAAAAAAAAGGTATAAGAGAAGGATTTGGGTGGAGATTTCTTAGCTTGTCACAAGGTGGCATTCCAGAATTGGGTTTCCAGTGACTGGAAGAAAATAAGTTGAAGAAATAATAATGATAATGATAGCTAACATCTATATGGTGCTTACTTTATGTCAGGTGTTTTATAATCATTATCTCATTTGTTCCTTACAACAATCCTGAGAAGTAGGCACTATTATTATCCCCATTTTACAGATGAGGAAACTGAGGCAAAGAGGGGTTAAGTGATCTGCCCAGGGTCACACAGCTAGTAAGCATCTGAAATTGTATTTGACTTTAGGTCTTCCTGACTCCAGGCCTGGCACTCCATTCACTCTGGGTCACCTAGCTGTCCCTGAAAGAAAGCAGGAAACTAGAGATTTGACTGCAGGAGGAAGAGAGTACAAGGCAGAAATGAGAGGGGCATGCTGGGCGGGGTGGAGGGCAGTGACAGTGAGGAGGGGGGCTCACTAGTCTGGCTGGAGTGAGGGTGAACATGGAGGAATAGTGGTCAAAAGGGGAGGTCCTGAGGAACCAGAGTTTAGCCTGCCTGGCTGAAGAGTTTGGAGTTTTTAGCTAAAATACTCTGCTCCCTCAAAAAAAAAACCCCAGAAAACCCCAAACAAATTCCAGCATTCATGGGTTTGACTCACCAACGCTCTAAGTTTCATTTTGTATCTTTGGTGGTTTACATCGCCATTTGACTGATTCTAGCAAAGGGGAGGATGCTATGTCATAGTTCTATTTGCACAAAATATTGACTGTCTCCTTAAACTGTATGTATCACAGGAAAATGGGCTTTACCTGCTGGACCGCTCAGTCAGTGGTTTCTGAAACATGTGGTTTCAAGGCATGCATCAGCGTCCCTTCCCAACCCAGCTGGTTGGTGCCTCCTAAGGACAATTCCCCAGAATTTTACAGCTGGCTCAACAGAATGTTTTTAAACATTCCAGTCCCCCAAACAAAAATTCACTCTTTCAGTGTGGCTACTATCAAATATTCCCCCAGCCCTCTCTATTAGCTCCCTAGGATATAAGCTTTTCCTGCACTAGGCCAGGGTGCATCTGACACCTCCTGGGGTGTGGTTCCCCTGGGGTGACCTCCCCACATGCTACCTCTATCATTCTTGCCATTTTTAAACCCTCTCTGTGCTCAAACCCCAACTCTTTGGCCTGTAAACACATGGGGATTTTTTTTCTTCATAGCACTGGCATTAATGATACAATACACCTTAATAGCACCTTTCTTCCTTGTCTTCCAAGTCTAATATAAATACTAATTACCCTGTTCCACACCCTGCTGAGGCAGGATGGCATCATGGGGAATGGGTCACATGCCGGAGGCTGCCCCATTTTAGTGGCAGAGTCAGCATGGGACTTGGTTGTGTCTCTCAGCTACCATCCCATAGTTTTATCAGATGATGGTTGTAAGAGTGAAAAGGGGCTAACTGGGTGAGGGAACAGTTCCCTTCCCTGCCTCCCCCAACTCTCCGTTCCCAACCCTCACCATATATACACATATACTAACTCAGGGCCCTAAGCAGATGCTCCATTGGAGAGGGGTTGGGCAAATGGGAGGAGAATTTTATCCTTCTTCCCTAAGCTGGAAAGAACCTAATTAAAATTTATTCTTTTCCAACTTGGTGATTAGAAGCCCCAAACATTATGATGCTGGCTGTCAGGGGCCATCACCAGTCATCTCTCTCATGTTTTCATCTCACCAGCCATCCCTCTCATGTTTTCTCTTGTCCAAACCCAGAAACCTCAAAATGATAGCAGCTTGACTTTCAGAACCACAATTTTCTAAAATAGTGTGTCTCATCCCATGGTTTAGCCATGGGACATATTCTTCTAGAGACTAAGGTGCTGTGTTGCTTATATTTTTTGAGCCATACTTGGCTCTACATCCTTGTTTCAGTTTTTCTGGTCCCAGATAATCCTCCTTTAATGGCGGAATACCTTTTGCCTTAGGCAGAAGTTGCTCTTTGGCGAAGAATTCAATGCCTTTTGGGATACCTCACTGTCCAGAAGCCCCATGAATCCCCAGCAGCAGCCTCCTATCATAAAGTATGTGATCTGTGCCCCACCTCTGATCTAGCCTTGCTACTTACATGGTGGCCTTCTAAGTCACTGTGCAGGGTTACTGGGGGAAGAGGATGCCTGGGAAATGTCTCCAACCACTGAGACTGACATCAAGACAACCAAGGTGTCTTATTTTAGTGGTGCCAAATATCCAGTGGCAAAATCCCTAAGTGAAGACAGAACCAGATTAAAACATAATCGGAAAATATTTAACAAAATACATAAAAATACAATAGGACATAGAAAATGGTAATATGTGTTTTTCTAAGTAACATATAGCCAGCTGTCATCCTGATGTAGAGTTTAGTGACTTTCATTTCTGTTTGAGTTTGATGCTACTGTCTTATATCATATTCCTTGGTGGCCCCATCAGGATCGAGGCTTAGTAAATGGAGAGGCAGTCTTTTGTAGGAAGAAGAATACTATACTTGAAATCAGGAAGACCCAGATTAGAACCCTGCCTCAGACACTGACTAGCTGGGCAAGTATACCTCTCTGGGCTTCACTTCCCTCGGCTATAAAGCAAGGAGTTGGTCTCAGTGACCTCTAAGGCCCCTTCAAGTTGTAAATCTATGACCCCATGGATAAGGAGGGTGGTTTCTGTGTTCTTATGTTGTTATAGTGAAAGGAACCCTGCACATGGCATCCCAACTCTGATGCGTACCAGCCGTATGATCGTATGTTGTGCCGTCTAGACTGTAGACAAGTGCAATAATCTCTCTGAAACTCAGTTTCCTCAATGCAAAAAAGAAGCAACAATTCCTACTACCTACCTCAAAGGTGTACAGTGAACAAAACCCTTTGGAAACTATAAAATGCTCTATAAATGTGAACTATTTTTCTTTTTTTCTTTGTGTGTATTGAGATATCTAAGCTGCTTTGCCCCCTTGGAGGCAGAGCAGTTTAGTGAAAAGAGAACTGGATTTGTAGTGAGGGGACCTGGGTATAGTTCCTGGCAATGCTGTTTACTCTGAGACTGTGGGCAAGTGAGCTCACCTCTCTGGGACTCCTCTGTTACTTCATCTGTAAATGAAAGGGTTGGATTAGATGGTTTCTGCCATCCTGTCTAGCTCTAAGCCTATGATCTATCATGAGCTTGATGAGGATGTCCTGGTTAGAGGATACCATGATCTCTGGCTTTAAACCAGGGATGATTAAGAGACTGGCTTATCATATGCTCCTATCCACCCAATATTGGAATCACGAGCACCCACACACCCACACACCCACACACACATACTCAATCAGGAGACCTGGGATCTGGTGCTGACTCTGCCACATTTTATCTGAGTGACCCTGGGCAAGTCACTAGACCTCTCAGTGTTTTAAGTAGCACTTAGTTGTAGAAAAGGTGCTCCTCTACATTAATAGAGGAAATTTCCTCATCCAGGAGTCCCCTATCACAATGAAACCACAGGTTCAGGCCTTCTCCCTGTCCCTACATGTATCAGTGTTTCAAAGTCTAAAAAACACTTTACAAACTTCATTTCATTTGCCCATCACAACTCCTCTGTGAGTTTGGTGCTCTTACCCCCATTTTTTAGTCAAGAAGACAAGGGTTCAGCAAGGTTAAGTGATTAGACCAGAATCATGTAGCTGGTAAGTGTCTGATATGGGGTTTGAATGCAGGTCTTCCAGACTTTAGATCTGGAGGTCTTTTTTTTAATTTATGTTTTGGAGGGTAATTAGGGTTAAGTGACTTGCCCAAGGTCACATGGCTATTTTTTGTGTTAAGTGTCTGAGGTCGGATTTGAACTCAGGTCCTCCTGATGGTGCTCTATTCACTGTGCCACCTAGCCGCCCCCTAGATCTGGAGTTCTTTACCCAAAAGCTGGGTAAGAAAGACGATTCTTGTTCAGTTACTGGGTCTCTGGAGTCCCTTCCTACTCAGAGATTTTAGGTAACCTCTTTGGGTTGATTTACTTATTGGTAAAATGAGGATCTTGGTATATACAACATGGCATGATGGAGAAAAAAACAGATTTGGAGTCCCAGGAACCGAGTGATCCTATGATTTTGGCTTTGCTCATTATTCCCTGCGTGACCTTGTGAAAGTGACCATATCTCTAGATCTCAGCTTCTTCATGTTGGAAATAAAGGAATTTGAGCAGATAATTACTAAGGACTTAGTAAGGAGATATCAATAATATTTCATTTGGACCAAAAGCTTCCCTTTCTTGAGGCCTTTGGTATACATGTGCTTTGGTAGCTCTGGTGAGTTTCCAGAGGATGACAGAGCAATCATGATTGGAGAGGGAAGCTCACCAGACAAGGAGAGTAGAGATTCCCATCAGCTAAGGAGTCTAGGGGTGGGGAGGTAGCTAGCAAGGGTAATGGTCAGGAGAGAGGCAGCCAGCAGTCTCTTCAGAGGTCCCAGGCAGGTAAATCTGGGGTCCTTAGAGCTCTAACTTTCTATGACTTGGAAAAGACCTGTAGAAGTCCTTGTACGTGGCAACAGAGTCAATATGCCACCAATTCTGAAAAAAGAGGACAAAGGGAGAGACCAGTAAATTATACATCAGTTGGCTTCACCCCAGTACCTCCAGATTATCAATAGGTAATGAGTTATACCAAGATAAGCTTTGCATGTAGGCAGAGAGTAAATTAAGTAGAAGTATCTCAAGGGCACAAAGTCTCTGTCTCCAAAACTCTTCCTTTATTCACTTTCCTTTTGCTGGTAAATTCCTGAAACATCTTTAGGGTAGTGATTTCCAACATTTTTCATATGAAAAAATTCACACATTATCCACATGATAGCAATTACACTGTCAGTACCTGTTGTTTGAGAAAATACATGATGAAATAAATGATTAGCATATAGCTTTGATATATACGTATATATGCATTTAGGTACCATTTGCAACAACCCAGAGGTTAAGAAATTCAACAGTAAGTAGTTACTGAACACTTAATATGCTTCAGGCACCATGTTGGATTCTAGGGATAAAAAGGTAAAAAATAAACAGTTCCTGCCCTTGAGTGATTTATATTCAACAGAGATAAAAAAAAAAGGTACAAAATTAATACAAAGCAATACATACAGTGGTGGTGGTGGTGGTGTGATTGGGGGGAGTCAGAAAGGCCTCCCTCATAGAAGATGGCACTTTGACTGAGGGAGCACAGGCTTCCAAGGTAAGGAAGAACATTCCAGGCACAGGAGACAGCCTGAGCAAAGGGGAGAGACAGAATGTTGTGTATGGAGGAATACATGACCTGTAGGTCAAGTTTTTTTGGGGGGGTAAGAGTAAAGGGGAGTAATGTACTCTAGCTAGGCTGGAGTTAGAATGAAAGGCTTCAAATGCCAACATCCATATTTTTGTCTGTGACATGGCAGTATCAATATTGGATCAATGGAGTGGCTAGGTGGTGCAGTCATTAAGCACCAGCCCTGGAGTCAGGAGGACCTGAGTTCAAATCCAGCCTCAGACACATAACACTTATTAGCTGTGTGACCTTGGGCAAGTCACTTAACCCCAATTTCCTGCCTTCCCCCTCCAAAAAGCAAATATATATATATATTGGATCAATATGGATCAGAGATAAGAGAAGGGAGAAGCTGAATTCGTTTTTTGTTGTTGCTGTTTGGATTCTTTTTTAAGGCAATCAGGGGTTAAATGACTTGCCCAGGGTCACACAGCTAGTAAGTGTCTGAAGTCAGATTTGAACCCCAATCCTCCTAACTCCAGGGCTAGCCCTCTATCTACTGCCCCTGGATTCAGTTCTGAAATCTGCTCCCATAGAAGTGTTTAGAGGACATAATCATGCCTGTGCTGAATGTGAAGGTCCTGGTACAGTGCCTAGCACATAATAGGCTCTTTTGGATTGTGAATATACACTTACCATGAGTAGAAGGGCTTTGCTCAAGACCCTGAGGAATCAACCTCCATGTTTTCCTCCACCCCCTTTGATGCTTCAAGGATTAATCACCACCTAATCCTCCTGACTCCTTTAAGGTGACACCCATTGCCCCATGGACATTTGGAGGAGCCCACATCTGCCTATAAAAAGCCAGGGCTAAGAGGAAGGTGTACAGTATTCATCTCACTCCTCAGGAATACAACAGGTAGAACCATGTTTGGAGGCTTAGGGAAGCTTGCCGCCGAGGGTCTGGCCCACCGGGCTGAGAATGCTACTGAAGAAGTAGGTAAGTAACATTACCCCCCAAAGTATTCTCCATCTGAAAGGGGCAGGGACAGTAGAGGTAAGTGGATGGGTTAGGGAGTCTAAGAGGCTCTGGGATTGTTTCCAGAGAGGCAAAGGTGTTTTCATCTCACTTCAGTTTAGAAGAGGCCACAAACAGTTCTGACTGTCTGGGATGAAGGTTTTATTGGTTTGGATTCAACACCTTGTTATTTTTCCTTTATTCCATGGTTTTGGAAGAAAATGAACTAGCAAACAAATTCATCACTACATCTTTTGCTTCACTCAGTTATGATAAGAGAACAAAAAAAAATCATAGACCATTCTCTGGTCTGCTTTCCATAGTAGGGCTATGTGGGGAAGGGGAGGGGGAGAGTTAAGTCAGGTAGGGTTAGAAGTGCCCTGCTGATTACTCTTCAGAGAACCTTCTCTCCTTGGGGAGATGATAGTTGGTTTTAGGAAAGACTAGACCAATGATGCTGGCTGGCCTCAACCCCAGGCATCCCCCAACCAATTCTCTCCATTCCTCCACCTCTCCTTCCTTCTGGTAAATGTTGAGAGATTGAAAATAATCATTGAAAGACTCCAAAAGGAGGAGGCTTTTGTGAGAGTAATTGTAGAATCTGCTCAGACTGGCCTCCATTCACCACACAAACCTGTTCAACAGCAATGCCTGCTGGGGATGCCCTGGCTAATTGGGGACTTGGGGCCTGGTTGAAGAAGGAACCACGCTGCTCCACCTGAGTATGACTGGTTTAGAGAGTGCGCTGACGCTGCCCTCAAGGTGGCTAGCAATGGGCCAGGGAGAGACCAAGAGCACCTCTGTCTTCTCTGTGCCTTTGGTTCATGGAGCCATGGTCCATGGGAAGGAGCCTTGGGAGCCTTTAAAGCAATCTAGTTGCATGATCTTGGGCAAATCACTGAGCCTGTTTCTTCAGCTGTAAAATCAAGGGGTTGGTGGAGATGATTGCTAGCAACCTGTGAATAGCCAAGAATCTGTGAGATAACTTTACCAGTAGCTTACATTTTATGTACCCTGTTTCTAAAGTGCTTTCTTTGTATTCATCTTCAGGGAAGCTGACACTTAGATCCTTTAATGACTTGAAAAGATGACAGTCAATTTGAAACATGAGCTTCCCCCAAAAACTTTGATAGACATTTTGTTCAAAAGCAATCTTTTCTGATAATTTTGTAAACAAATATCCAAAGGAATTTTATTTTTACCTTGGAGGATGTTTTAAGGATTTGTACTTGAAGAAATGACTGATATTCTCCCCCTCCCTTCACTTGGCCTCTGTAACTAATTAACTATGGATATTTGAACAAATTAAAAAGTGGATTGACAAGGTAAGTAAAAAGCCACCCTGTGTAGTAGAGCTGGAAAAGGCTGTAGGGTAAAGGAAGTAACTTATGATGAAACAGAAAGCCTATTACAGACAGATGGTCTTTGAATTTAAATAGTGTCTTTAATCTAAAAAGCTCCAGGGATACTTTCTATTATTCTTTTTTTTTTCAGCCAAAGAAAAACAAAGTTTATTAAAGATCTGCCATATTGGGTAGACTTTTAAGGAATCCTCACATTTGTAATGCTAATGTAAGCAGGTCAGATTGAATCTGAGCTCCTTAATGGAGGCCAAGATGAATCTTACATATAAAAACTGTGGGAAGGATCTAGGGTTGGCCAAAGGATGGGACCTAAATTCTTTTGGGGTAAGGCAAAGGTCTCAGCTTCTGAAACTGGCAAGGGGTGTAGAGCTGTCCCTGCCTCTCTGGATCTTGTTAAGGGGCTCAGACTTCAGAACCTGGCCGATGCCAGGTCCAGTCGGCTAGAGACCTTGGATTCCCTCAGAAGCTGGTACATAGCCTGAGCGGTCATCTGAAAGTTGATGGCTTGGACCCTGGAGGAGACAAACCTGGAAAGGATGTTGAGTAAGCAAGGACCAAACAGGCACAAAAGGAGTATAGAGAAAAGACAATTTCCCTGAAGGGAATTAAAGATCACCATGAAAAGGGCATGTTTGATAGGAGAGGTTTTTGTGGTCAGATATCCTTTTCTTTCTGAATTGCTCCATGGGCATGTAGAACATGGAAAGCATATTTTGAATCAGTAAAAACTTTTACTCTTTTATTTTCCTATAGCTCTAGGGCTCAGGTGGGTGCTAATAATTCTGCCTTCGGGGGAGAGGTCCCAGGGGGCAGGGATTTGGCCTCTATGGTTTGGTGGAGGCTGACCACTTTGTACCTGGCTCTCTTAACCCCTTGTTCTGTGTACCACACTGTTTTGGGGTTCGGGAGTGTGTGGCACACCCAAGGAATTAGGTCAGGGATAATACTATACTTTAAATAAATGGGCTTCAGATGGAAGAGCTTTGAAATGAGCAGACAACCATATTCCTTTTCAATCATTTTTTTCATTGCTTTTTATAATGGTGTGGGGAGCAGGGGTAATCTGGGATTCGGCTTTCAAAGATATAGATTTCCTTCTCCTAATAGTCAGGCAGTCAATAAGGCTATTATGTGCCAAGCACTGTGCTAAGAACTAAAGACACAAAGAAAGAGGATGGAAGCCAGTTCCTATCCTCAAGTTGTTCAGAGTCTAATGGGAGAGATAACATGTAGAGAACATACAAACAAATACAAACAGACAAGAGATACACAGGATAAAAGAGAGATGATCAGCCGAGGGAAGGCACCAGCATTAAACTGAGGTGGTGAGTAATAGGGGAAGGCTTCTTGAGAAGGCAGGATTTAACTGGGCCTTAGAGGAAACCAGGGGTGCCAGGAGTCAGAGATGAGGAGAGAATCACAGGCCAGTGAAAACACCTCGAGTCACAAGATGGAAACTCTTGTCCCATCCATTCTTTCAAGAGTCTCAGTAATGTCGAGAGATGTGGATGGGAAATGGAGCAGAGCCATTTTCTGAAGATTCTTCCCGGCCCTGTTGGTATGACAGAGATTCAGATACTCATCTTTGTGGAACTTCTTATCACAGTTTCTTTGAATTGGAAGAAACCTCTGATACCATCTAGTTCAGGCCATACGTGAACCACAACCTTCTATCACCCCTAATAAGTGCTTATTCAGCCTTCTCTTGGAGACCTCCAGAGAAGAGAAGTCACTAGTTCCCAAGGCCACCCAGCATGCTTTTGGATAGCTCCTATAGTTAGAAAGGTTTTTCCTTAGGAGGAGCCTAAATTTGCCTCTGGGCAACTTCTTCTTACTCCTTCTTCTATGGGGGGATGGGGTGGGGGTACAGCAAGCAGAATAAGTCTCTACTTAAGTATAATCCTTGAGTTGAGGATGGACTAGTCCAATGATTTGGGTTTTTTTAAACCAACTTTATTCTCAATTCTGGGATACTGCCTCACAATAAATGAAGAAATACAGGCGTCTGGGAACTTCATAAAAAGAAGCAATTTGAAAGACTTGAGAATTCTGAATAACACAATGACTAACCGTGATTCTATAGGACCTCTTGACAGAGAGGTAATAGACATCAGTCAGGCAGTCAACTTGAATTTATTAAGTGGCAGTGACTGTGTGTCAGGCACTGTGCTAAGTGATAGAGTTACAAAGAAAGGCAAAAACCAGTCCGTGTTCTCAAGGAGCTCACAGTCTAATGGGGAAGACAGCATGCAAACAATTATGTGCAAACAATTACGTACAAACAAAATGTAGACAGGATAAACTGGGGGCAGTTTCAGAAGGAAGGCTCTAAGATTAAGGAAGACTAAGAAAGTCTTTTTATAGATGGTGGAACTCTAGTTGAGATTTGAGACACACATTTTTGATCATAACCAATATAAGAATTTACTTTGCTTGACAATACTTAGTTGTTATAAGTGTTTAAAAAAAAGTGCATCTGTGGCAGTGAACTATTTTCATAGTTATTGGGCCATACTAAAACAAAGTAGTCAAAAGAAATGTAAACTCTATAACTTAAGTATATTTGAGATTGATAGTCTGATCAGTTCAACAAGGAGCCTGAAAGGGATTTTTTACCAAACAACCAACCTGTGGATAGAGATGCCTTACTTGTTACTAGGAGGGAGGATAAAGTTCTGAATATTGCCAAGGATCCAGAGGAAATGTCCTAAGACAAAGGTAAACTGAGATGAGAATCAACTTACTAAAATTTAAACTTAAAAAAGTTTGTAGGGAGCCGCTATTTTAAATCATAGGTTGTTTTGTTAAAATTGTTCTGTTCATAGAGTTAGAGAGATCTTTAATATTTTGAAACCCCTTTGACATTAGAGTTTTTAATTTATTGTTTTCTTAGATCTGTTTATCTGTCTCTAACCTATAATCTCCTATTCTCCAGACTTCTATCTCCAATTGCCCATTAGACATGTTGAAACAGATATCCCATACACATCTTAAATTCAACATGTCCAAAACGGAATTCCTTGTCTTTCTTCTGCCCTCCCCTCTTCTGCCTTCACTGTTACTAGTATGTACTAGTGATGTCCTGCTTCTATGCCACCATCTTGGCTCTGCCCCTGGACTAGTAATGTCAAGGGCAACCATCTTCGCAGTCACCCAGCCTTACTTCATGCCTCACTTTCTCTCACCCACCTATCCAGCATGTTGCCAAAGCCTCCATAATATCTTTCCTCGAATACCCCTTCTTTCTTTCACTACCACTACCCTGTGCAGACCCTCATCTCCCACACCTGGACTATTGCAATGGATCACCGTATGTCCTCCTTGCCACGTCTCCCCTCTGTAGTCCATCTCCTATTCATCTGCCAAAGGGATCTTCCTAAAGTGCAGATCTGACCATGTTACTGCCCCACTCCCCAACCCCAATTCAATAAACTCCCGTGGCTCCCTATTACCTCCAGGATCAAAGATAAAATCTTCATAACTTCACCCCTCCTACCTTTCCAGTTTTCTTTTACATGATTCCCCTTTCAAACCACACCCCCTCTGCAATACAGTGACGCTGGCCTCCTTGCTTTGTCTCCTGACTTTGGTAGCATTTTCACTGTCTGTCCCCATGCCTGGAATTTTCCCCTCCTCATCTCTATAGCCTAGTCTTCCTGGCTTCCTTCAAGTCTCAGCTAAAATCCTGCCTTCTACAAGAAGCTTTTTTAAAAATCCTCCTCAATACTCAAGCCTTCCTTCCATTGATTACCTTCAATTTATCCTGTTTATGAAATATCCTGTGTAAATGTGTATACGAATATCAGCATATATGTATATGCATGCATATTTGTGTATGCATACACACATTATTAATAATTATATAGATACATACCTTATTTGCATATAGCTATTTGTAAGTCATCTCCCCCATTAGATTAAGAACTCCTTGAGAGTAGGTACTATCTTTTGCCTTTTTTTTAAATCTCCATAACCTGGAATAGTGCCTGGCACTCAATAGGTATTTAATAAGGGCTTGTTGACTTGCTTATTTTTGCAATAAACGGACTCATTTGTGAATTAATCATATTGAATTAGTCTGTAAAGAGAGATGGAAACAAAAGGTCAACAAAAATCTTTTTCCCTGGGAGGTTATTTCTATCATATTATATATTTAACATTGTAATCTGTTAGTTTAGGGTTATACAAAGTTGTAGGAATTTAGGACCACTTATTTCAGTTTTGTTTTCTCTTTTCTTTCTAGTCCACAAGGCTGAAGAAGTAGTCAAGGAAGTGGTCAAGGAAGTAGTAGAACACGCCAAGGAAGCTGGTGAGAAAGGTATGAGAAATTCTAAACTAAAGAATTTAAGGATAAGCAAAGCCAAATATAAGGTGGTATGGCTGAAGTGGGCTCAGAAAGTTAAATTCTCTATTCTCCTGAATGTCACCAGCCTTTATTTTGGCATAATTTTTCTTGTTACTCATATCCATGAGATTGTCTTAAGGTTTTTTTATGTCCATAGAATATGTTATTTTAAAAAATCAATCAGGAAAAAAAATGCATTGGAGAGATAGGCAAGCTTTACAAACTTAATTACTTATAGGATACTTAAAACTAAGTAGAAGGACTTTGATAGGATGAGGAAACAGTATTGGCTTCTCATTGCTGATCCTTGGGTTCAATTTGGTAAAGAAAAAAATCATTAACAGGATAATTTCAGAGTAACAGACAATTTGTATGGTATAATTAATTCATAGGGACCTGCTAGGTCTTATGCCATACTACAAATAAGAGAGGCTGAACAATATTTCTTTACTCATGCCTTCTTCCTCTCTTTATCCTCAAAAGCCATTGGAAATGTTGTCAAAGCTGCAAAGGAAACTGAAGAAAAAGCTATGAAGGAGGTGACCAACAGAGTGACCAACACAATAATGCATGCCACCGAGGGTCTGAACAACTTGGGACAATGATCAGCACTGCCATCACAGCCTAAGCACAATTAAAAAAGCCATGTGACCTTCTATTTTGTGTACTGGTTTCATTGCTTACCATTGGCAAAGAAATTAAGAGAAAGTCTTTACCTCCATCTAATGATTCAAATCCCTCAAATTACCAAGTAACAACTCATGGTACAGTGGGAAGGGCACTGGATTTGTGTCCAAATGACCTGGTTCAAATACTTATGCTGCCACTAAATTTGTGACCTTGGGAGGGTTGGGTGGGATGGCTCCTAAGGTTACTTTTAGCTATAAATCTGTGATCCTATGAGTTCCTGTGCATTTGACATTCTATGTATTGGAAGAGGGGCAACAGTTTGACTGTACAAACAAGTAATTATGTTTCTTTCCTAGACAGGTTTTTCCAATACAACTCCTTTAGGATTTCTAGCATAGATGTTCAACATTTCTTAACAAATTTTCAACTCCAACTTACAAACTAGGCAAGTAGCCACCAACACCCCAATATTTGAAGGTGAACCTCAGCTATTGCTTATATTTTGGTTCTTATTGTCCAAGGTGTTCTTTAAAAATCCTGTTGGGAGATTCTGGCATTATTTCAATATAATCTGCTAGGTGGTGCTAGATTATAACCTAAGCCTAACTCCAAGGTGGTATAACAGAGTTGGACTTGGAGTCAGGAATTCTGTAACCTCAGACATTTAACAGATGTGACACCAAGCAAGTCACTTAACCTTTCTCAGTTTTCCCATCTGTAAAATGGGAATAATAATAATAATAATATAATAATAGATTCCACTTCCCAGGGTTGTTGTGAGGATCAAACGCGATCATATTTGTAAAGGGCTTTGCAAACCTTAAAGTGCTATGTAAATGCTAGATTATTATTACAGAATCTGAATTTTGCTATTACCCATTAATTACACAAGAAGAATTGGAAGATAAGTAATATGGAGTATTTTCCTACCCTCTTACACTTTTAGAGGGAACCGGTAGCTTGTAAACACTTTTTTAGTTGATGACTTTTATTAGCAGCTTTTCATTGCTAAGGAGTATGAAGCCTAAGGGAAGCTAGGGGGTGCCATAGCGCATAGCATGGCTGCCCTAGAGAAGATTCATCTTCCTGGATTCAAATCTTGCCTCAGACTCTTACTAGCTGTGTGACCCTGGACAAGTCACTGAATCCTATTTGCCTCAGTTTCTTCACCTGCAAATGAGCTGGAGAAGGAAATGGCAAACCACTCCAGTATCTTTGCCAAGAAAACCCCAAATGCGGTCATGAAAAGTTGGACACGACTCAACAACAATGCAGCCCAAGCTATTTGCAGGTGTGGAAAAATTAAGATGCTACCAAGGAAATGGATTAGGGCATCGGTGGGAAGGCAATGTGGATAGGAAGAACATTGGATTTGTAATCAGCCAAACTAGGTTTGAGCCCTGGCATTCCTGTTTAGTAGCTACGTGACCCTGGCCAGGTTTATGTAACTGCCCAGCCATCTGGGGTATTTGTATTTCCCACCTTGAAGGATAGTTGTGAAAGACAAAGGACAAAGTATAAGCAAATATTTCAAGGCTCTCCCATCTCTTCATTGTGTGTACTCCTCTATAACTTAATTTTTATGTAAACCTCCCTAAATGACAAAGTCCTAAACAATCTCTCAGTTCCTTGACTTGCCAACCCTTCAGGACTCTGCAAGTTTTAAATTAGCCAGAAAAGGCATAACTGTTTTTCTTTCCCTTTTGAGATGCTGTGCAGGTTAATGACCATCTCTGTTAAAAGCCTTAGGAAAAACAGGATTAGTGAGTAAAGACTATTCACCTTACAAAGAATAGTATAACCAGCCTTTTCTATCAGTAGCTACTTGCTTAAGGGCTCAACAAAAAGAACTTTGGAGCATTTTAAGGCATATGTAACAGTTTTTGCCTTGGTCCTGTCTAAATTCCTATGTTTACAGACTTCTATAAAATCCTTTATCTGATTAGTTAGCTTCTGTTCAAAGTACAAGGTAGACTGATAAAATGCAATTTATTTGCTATACAAATGAGTATTGTCTTCCAAAATAGATATCTCAGGATATGTGCATACTAATGTATAGACTGAGTGTTTTTTAAGGAGCCTAGGAACTGGAGTTCTCCTCCCCCATTCGCACCAAAAAAGCAAACAAAAACCCATTAGCACCCAGTTTGATCGCCCACCTCCTGTCTTATATGTGACTTTGGGTAGATTCCAAAAACCAAATCCCTTCTCATTCCTCTGAAAACAAGAAGATATTTCCAGCAGTGGCATGGCTGGAGTAAGTGGGTATCCTTCTAGAAGTCACTTTGAAAGAGGATTTACTTTAGCTTCACCTGGGATAAAGGTGAGGAAATTAATTGCAGCCCAATGAGGTTTCATGATTTGAGGAAAGTCACAAGAACTGGCCTAGAAGAGCTGAAATTTGAGGTCCCATGACTCCAAAGCCACTGTCACATCATGCTGTCTCTCCGCTTACCCTCTGTATTCTCATAGGTGATTCTCTAGCTGGGTGGTGCAATGCATAGCCATGAAGATCTGAGTTGAAATTCTGCTTCAGACACTCCCTATCCATGTAACTTTGGGTAAGGCATGTAAGGTACCCCATGCCTCAGTTTCCTCATCTGTTAAATGGGGAATCCTAGCACCTACCTCCTAGGGTTGTTGTGAGGATTAAATAACATATTTAAAGTGCTTTGCAAACCTTAAAGCACTATATAAATGCTATTATTATTTTTACTCTTTTGCTCATGTGGTCTTTTTTTGTTGTTATATTAAGCAGCCTCTCTGCTTACCTCCTGGCTAATTAGCTGTAGCCCTTTCTTGCTTTGATATAGTTTAGGATCAGGTCCTAATTGACCCCATACCCTGAGGCAGTATGCAGCCAAACAAACATTTCTAACCTTGAACTTTCTCATTAGAACTCTTTTGGAACTGAATGTAGCCCCAACGTGCTCCCCTAGGGGACTTTTTCTTAGGCATCTTTCGAAACACAAAGCCATGGAATCCTTTCAAATGTTTTGGTGGTCAATCCTGTGATCTGGTGAGTGCTGTTTGTAGTCTGGTTTATTGGCTAAAGGTACTCTGCTGATCAATTTAAATGTTTATTCCCTAACCTACTCCTATTTCTGGATCTAAGAACTTTGGATAGCTCAGATCCTTTTAAAAATTGTCTGCAGTTTCTAAGGGTAAAGGTTAAGATTGTTAAACTCTGCTCAGGTTGGCTTAAAGCCAATGTAAATAGTAAAGACTGTAGTCGAGTTACCTGTATTCTACTTTTTTTTTTTGATGAAAAAGATCAGTTTAACAAATAACTATCTGTTAGATTTTCTTTTGAAACTTGAACCTAAATACTACAAAATCAACTTAATGTTACAACTTTTTTTGCAAACTAGATAGTGTATTTATTGTGAATCAGACATATAAATATACCTAGACAATTAATTCAAAGCTATATCCAAGCCAATGATAAAAAAAAATCAACAGTTCATATCACAGAAACTCAAGAGACTTCAGAGTCAATCTAGTCCATTTCCTACTTAAAAGCATGAATTTCTTGACAGTTATTTAACCTCTTCTTTAAAAAATCTTCTAGAGATAGAGAACTGACCACCATCTTCAAACTGATCCATTCCATTTTCAGGTAGCTTTCATTATTATATTTAGCCTTAGCTCTTTAGGGAAAGGGGAAAGGAGGGGTCAAGTCAAACCGGTCTAAGATAACATCCATATAATTTTTTTGGAAAAATCTTGTTTTTTCCCAATTGCATGTACACATAATTCTTTTTTTGTGTGTGCTTTTTGGAGGGCAATTGGGGTTAAGTAACTTGCCCAAAGTCACATGGCTAGTAATTGTGTCAAGTGTCTGGGGCTGGATTTGAACTCAGGTCCTCCTGACTCCAGGGCCAGTGCTCTATTAATTCCTAAAACCACTGAAACAAATAGTTATACCTCTCCCCTATGTCTTCTAAACAGAATTATTCTAGGGCGGTTTCAAGTCCTCTTACTATCCTGGTCACTTTCCTTAGTATATACTAATCTTTTCAACATTCCTCCTAAGAGGTGGAATTCAGAACTAAGCTAGATATGATCAAAGAAAAAAATTTATAATGAGACTATCACCTTGCTAAAATATGCACACATATCCAAACCCACACCCATATGCTTGGAGATGTGACAATGTGTTATATCAAAATTGTGATATGTCGAAGATGAAGTGAGCCAGGATTTCTGAATGCATGCTCTATCACTGGAACCCCATGCTCCCACTGGTACTCACTGCCTTTCATCTAATTGCTAGGACCTACCCAATTCTTCTATTCCCCCACCTCGTCCCCCATTTCCTATCCCATGCCATTTATTCCCCTAACTACCAGTAATTTGTTTCATCCAACATGAAAGCTTTCTCTCCACTTGTGTCATTGGTATGCATCATAAACACACACTACTGTACAGTATATACCATTGCCTCAAAAGCCATTGTGGTACTTCAGAGCCTCAAACATTTTAAGAGAAGCTAATGCAGTTTTTAAAGTGTTTGTAAGGTTGTGATTATATTTGCTCTTTTGTGGTTGCCTTATGATATGGTCAAGGGATAAAGACTCCAATTCTATTTGGAAAAGTGACCAAAACTCCATGACATTATCTTTCTCCAAAAAGAGACATTAGTGCTGGATAATAAAATTAAATGGGACAGCACCGAGATACTTGACAAAAAGAAAAGGGAGACAGATTATAATAGGACCAAGAACTTCTGACAATACTTTAAATGGGGTAACCCTTTCAGTAAATAAAGAACACAGCATGGGCAGCTAGTTGGAGCAGTGAATAGAGCACCAGCCCTAGAGTCAGGAGGACCAGAGTTCGGATCTGGCCTCAGACACTTAACACTTACTAGCTGTGTGACCTTGGGCAAGTCACTTAACTCCAATTGCCCTCCAAAAAGAAAAAAAAAGATCACAGCAGAGTGAAGCAATTCATATGGAGGCTAAATAAGGTTCCTAGGCCTAACTACAAATCAAGTAGCATTTATTAAGGGCTGGGGACATAAAGAAAGGAAGAAATAGTCCCTATCCTCAGAGAGTTTACAATCTAACAGGAGAGAAAACAGGTGAACAACTATGTACAAGGAAGAGGCTAAATTAGAGGTGATCTCAAGAAGTCTTTAGCTTAAGGGAGATCAGACTTTCTTATAGAATGTGGAATTCAATGTGGGGTCTAAAGGAAACCAGGATGAAGAGACAAGGGTGGAGAAAGTTCCAGTAATGAAGGAAAATAAAAATGCCCAATCAGGAGATGCAGCATCTTATGCAAGAACAAGAAGGAATTACATATGCATTATAGAGTGGTGGGAGAGGTGGCATAGAAGACTGGAAAATAGAAGGGGGCCAGGCCATTAAGGGCTTCGAATGCCAGAGGACTTTATCTTTGATCCTGGAAGTGATGGGAACCGCTGGAATTTACTGAATGTGGGAGAGTGGGGGTGGGACATGGTCAGACCTGTGCTTTAGGGGGATCACTTTGGTTGATGAGTTTGAGGACAGACTGGAATGGGGAGAGACTTGAGGTAGAAAGTTATTGCAGTAGTCCAGGCCTGAGGTGATGGGGGCTGGTCGGGAAGAGAGTTTGTAGGGAAGATGTGGATGAGAACAATGTGTTCCAATGGCTGTGAAAGCAGTGGAAGCAGGTGCTTAGAGCTTGGTCAGACATCAAAGAGGCCAAGGTCATTCAATGCATTCTGGGCCATCACTAGTTGTTTTAACTTTTGTCCTGCTACTGGACTTCTGTGACTCTGGAAGACAGTGAGACTGACAATTTTGTGCAACTCTGCTTCACTTAAATCCAATTCACATGCAAGTCAAGACACCACATCATGGGGTGGTATCTTTGGTCCTCTTTGAAAACAAAGGAAAAACAACAATGAAAGCAAAATCTACAAGCTTTGGCAATCACTTGGATGTAGGGCATGAGAATATGGAGTCAAGGAAGACATCTAGGCTGTGAGCCTGGGTGACTGGAAGGAGGGGGGTGGTATATCACACCACAATAATATAGATGGTAGAAAGAAAGGTGGATTTGAAGAAAAGATGAGCTTCTTTGGACATGTTGAGTTTAAGATGTCGACGGGACATCCTCTTACAAATGTCAGATGCTAGACTGTAGATCAGGGCAGAAGTTAGGGCTGGACAAATAGGTATGAGAATCATCTGGATAGAAATGATAGTTGAATCTACAGGAGCTGATGAGATCACCACGCAAAATAGTCTAGAGGAAGGAGGGCCCAGGACAGAGCCTTGGGGAACACATCCTTTTAATGAGCGTGACTTGGATGACTATCCAGCAGCTGAGAAGGAGTAAGTCAGACAGGTAGGAGAACCAGGAAAGACCAATGCTCTGAAAATCTGCAAAGATTAGAGAATAAAGGAGGTGATTAACAGTGTCAAAGGCTACAGAGAAATAAAAAAGGATAAGAATTTAGAAAAGGCAATTATATTTAGCATTTAGATCTTAACTTTGAAGGGAGGAATTTGGGCTGAATGAGTTGATGTGATCCAAAGCTAGACTGCGGAGTTGTGAGGTTGAGAGAGAGACAGACAGAGGCAAAGAGAGACAGAGAGAGGCCGGGGGGAGGGAGAGAGAGAACTTCAGGGACATAATTGTTGGAGTCTTCTCAAGGACTTTAGCCTGAAAGAAAGCATGTGGGATGAGAGCAAGCAGGGATGGTCGGATCAAATGATGGGGGAAGACATGGGCAGTTGTCGGTAGCAGGAAAGGAGCCTGGGAGCCTCCATCAGGGAGAAATGGAAGATTGGTGTGGAAGGGGATGACAGAAGGAGTAATCTGAGAAGATGGGATGGAATGGGATCATTTGTGTAGAGGCGTTTGCCTCACCAAGGAGAAGGGCCACCTTTGAAGGCATCAGAGAAATGGGATATGAGGATGGTTGGAAAGTATGGAGGCAGGGGAGCCAAGGGTTGCTTTGCTGCAGTGAGAGCCTGGTTGGAATTATGTTAATATAAATTTTCTGTACACTCAGTCATGGTTTTGTGATTTTCTCCCGCTTTCTTCTCAAGTATATGTGTAACATATGGTGGGAGTAACCTGAGGTTGGAGTTTGCCAGGGCAAGATCTTTGATAGGAAAAGGAGGCAGGTGCCTTGAAAGAAAACAATAGGACAGTGTAGAATTCAACTGCTTCACCAATGGGTCAAGATGGGGAAGGGACAAGAATATAGCCAGCCTAGGAGGTGATGGCTGAGGGGTTGAGGGACCGGAGGTCACAATGGGGACAAAAAACAGAAGGAAAGATGGAATGAAGGGTTATTTTATCTGTAATTTCAGTTTATGAATATGAAAGTAGAGCATTTGAGTGATAGCAAGATCTAAGGTGGAACTAAGTATGTAGCTGAGGTGGGGTGGAGGAACAGGTCATGGGAAATGAGAAAAGTCAAGGAACTGCGAAGTTAGGGTATTTGAGGGAATATCAACATTGTCAAAGTCTCCTGTTACGAGGGCAGGAGATAATGATTATGAGCCAGGCACTGACAAAGTTAAGAGTGTCAGTAGGTAAGATACCAGAATCTTGATTGGGGAATACGTATGGGTTGAATGAATCTAAAAGGCGGAAAGGTAGCAGAGGGAATACTAGAGGTAGCAAAAGCTAGGTAATGAGTAGGATGCCTTCACCACTCTCAGTGACTGGAAGTGCATGGGGGAAAAGTGTAAACGATGCTGGCCAAGGATGCCGTGCCATCACTGGGGAGTCCAGGCTCATAGAGTACATGTCAAATACACAAGCATATACCTCTTGCTGTGTGTGCCAGGCCCAGCAAAAAGGAAGACTGAAGTGAGCCAAAATACCTGATCCAGGAATCAGGCTGATCCTAGATTAAGTTAGCTCTGGGTTTTCCAGTGGACAGTCCATACTGTCCAGTCCTGGTTTTCTCTGTGATGCAGCTCTAAATCAGAGCCTGCCTGATATCCTGAGATCCAGAGCTCTGCCCAATTCTGGGATTTTAGCCAGAAGGTGTTAGCTCACCCATATATTTTAGATACTATTCATATGGCTTGGAAATCATCAAGGACATTGATAACCATCAAGGCCTACTTGACATCACTGTCTGGCATCTTGAAACTGAACAAAGCAGTATTAGAAAACTTTGTGACCATCTTTCCAGATTGTTTAAAGCAAAAAAAAAAGATCTTTCCAGACTGTTTAGGGGTGGCCAGGTGGCGCAGTGAGTAAAAGCGCCGGCCCCGGAGTCAGGAGACCTAGGATCAGTTCCAGCCTCAGATACTTGGCACCCACACAAAATAACTAGCTGTGTAACCTTGAGCAAGTTACTTAACCCCAATTGCTTTAAAAAAAAAAAATAAGAAAAAAAGAAAACTTAGTGACCTATAATTACCTTGTTTCATTACTCTATAAAAACCTTGCTTATGTTATTAATAAAGGAATTGATTGCATTGATTAATCTCGCCTGGACCACGATTATTTTTGCACTTCCACAGTCTAGTAGTCATTTGAGAGCTGGCATAAAAGACCACTTAGAGTGAGCTCTACAATTGGCGCCTGGAACAGAGATCTGAAAGAAGGTTTGAGGGAAGTGGCTTTCTTGGGACTCTGGAGTGAAGAAATCCTCACAGAAGATGCACCTTAGTGGCCCCAGCGTCATGGTAAGAGGTTAAGGAAGTGATATAGCAGTTTTAGGGCTAAATAAGAACTGGGCCCCCTAGAGAAAGCTTGTAGCAGTTTTAGGGCTAAAAGAGTCACCAGGCTTAGTGTTAGATGAGGGACTATGAGGGACATTAAGATAAGGACCTGGTCTCAGTACCATCAGGAGAAAATGGGACAGGTACAAAGTGAAAGTAGAGACCAAGAAAACTATCTAAGACTGTTAAAAAGAACAGTAAAAGAGAATTGGGAGCCAGTCAGGAGACAGAGGAGAGATTTATGGAGGAAGGACTCCAGCATTTCCCTATTTCTGCCTTTTTTTTATGGAATATTTTACTGATATGTTTAACATCAGAAAGGAAAGTGCCAAAGGTAGCTCAAACTATTCAGTGTGATGCAGCTGTCTCTATTAGAAACAGAGAAGAAGAAAAGTATCAAGTAAGTCTTTCCTGGCCTCCGTTACCATTCTGGAGTGCCAAACAACTTTTAATTTTTTCAGATCTCCTACAATTCTCTGAGCTTTTGGATCCATTCTGTTATTTTCTGTAACTATTCTGCTTTGGTTTTGTGTCGTTGTGTGAAAGTGTGTGAGAGTATTTTGTCATTCTACAAGATTTAAAATGCAGCTGGACTGCTGGACTTTCCTTGGAATGTTATTATCTTTTTCACTCCCCCTCCCTTCTTGCCCACCAGAACACAAGTGGCAGGCTGGAGGGGAAGGAGTAAAAAGGAGAAAAAGTATTTTATTATATGATGGTTATGGCAAAAGTATAGGAAAACTGTCAGGTTAGAATTAGAAAGAAACAAAGTATGTGTGGTTTTAAAGGGGCCTTAATCAAAGTCTAGCAGAAAAGATGACAGTAGGAAAGGCAAGAATTGTGTGAATTAGTGTCACTCCTAACTTGATGCTAAAGATAAGTCAGAATTTATTATACTATTTGGCACTACGGCAAACTGGAATATTGCTAAGATCTAATAAAGAAACATTTAAAAGGTGAAAGCTTCAAACTCCCCAATTTTGGGGAAGTAGAGACAAGGTGCACCTCTGGGATTTCCAGAGTCCCACTCCCCCTAAATGGCAAGTTAAAATCTTTCCACTCTAAGAAATTTTTAGGAATAAAAAGCACTAAAGTTTACTGATATACAAGTTAAAATTAGCTGAAAACATTTTACAAAAATTTATTCAAGCCTCTCATCCTAGATCAGATTATATAGTGCTGTAGAATAAAAGGGAATTTGATTTCCCTTCCCCTATCTGGCAAAAAGAAGGAGGCATACTAAATTTATCAAGGACCCCACTAGTAACAGCCACACATTTCTAAATAAGCAAGATGAACCTCTCCATCCTAACCCTCTAAATATACAGACTCTGCAGCTATGAGAAGAGAAAAACCTCTGTACTTAATAAGCCCAATTTACTATCAATAATTTTTGCAAATGATTTAAATATACAATTAATATTATAATGTTATTGTGTTATTATTGGTCTTCCTAAATTGTAGTAAAATTCAATTATATAGTGAAAATTGAGGGATTATTTGTTAAGTCAGACATAGTGTTAGATAAAGTTGAAACTATTAAAGAATTTCTGCAAAAACAGTTATGTCATTTACGTCTTATGTTTGTATCTGCCATGTAGAAAACCTGGTATTTACACCTTTACCTGTAGTTTAAGAGGAAGTTACAGCTAAAACAATTTGGCTACAAGATATGAAAATTATTACCTAAGTTACTTCACTGTTTTTATGCTAAAACCTAAAGTTGTTCATTGATTATGGTGTGTAGAAAGGAGACTGGTAAAAATCTTATTCTGCTCGTTCAGAACATTCCTTCTTCATGTATGCTAAGCAGGGGCATCACTATTAATCCTTCCCCCAGTCTCTCCTGCTTAGAATCCATATCAATTTTCCTTATGTTGTAAAACTGCAAAAGCTTCTAATCGGCAAGGTCATTCAGCCTGGGAATTTGTTTTAGTTATGTAGTTTTTAAATGAACCTAACTTGCTAAGAAGTTGCAAAAGATTAAAAAGGATTTCAAACAATTGGCTTTTATACCAGGACAAGTTTAAATTTGAGAAAGAAAAATGTTAATGCTATCCCTTAAGTATGAGGGACCTAGTATAAATCTTTTATTATTACAGCTTCATGAGAATAAATTTAACTGTAATTTGGCTATGAGCTATGATTGGTGAAAATTGTTGTTTAAGATAAAAAAGCACTTAAGACTATATTTTTTCTATGATCAAAGCAAGAAGTCAGTAAAACATATGAACTCTTTTGTGTTAACTTTATGGGAAATTTAATATTACTTTCCCTCAAGAATTAGAACATGTATAGAAATTTTTACAAATTACTTAAGGCTCACCTTAAGAAGATTCTAATTTTAATAGCTTTTAAGGTACTGCGATCAGATTCAATTACTATACCTTTCCTGGCTAAAACACTTTTTAATATCTAAAGAATTCTGCAATCAACTAAGAAAATTAGTTTGTTAATAATCCTTTGGGGATTTATGTTACTTAAAGACATTTTACACCAACTTAATTTAAAAAAATTTTTTTAGAGCTTTTGCTCTAAAATATACACAGAGCTAAAGTGTTATAAGTTTTTTTTAACTATTTTCTTTTACAAAAGTTTGATGATCATTTAGAAATCTTTTTTTTTTTTTTTTTCTTTCTGGAGGGCAATTGGGGTTAAGTGACTTGCCCAAAGTCACATGTCTAGTAATTGTGTCAAGTGTCTGAAGCTGGATTTGAACTCAGGTCCTCCTGACTCCAGGGCCAGTGCTCTATTCACTTTGCTACCTAGTTGCCCCGATCATTTATAAATCTTAAAACTAGAAATATAACCTACTACATTGATTCTAATAAGTATAAAGTTATTATTATTTACTTTGCTTCTGCTTAGAATACAAAGCTTTTAGCTATATTACTGTTAAATGATTTTTTTCTTCCCCCTTTAATATTGTGTCAGATAGCAAATATTCAGTGTACAACATATCAATACTGCTAAGCTTAAACACACACAGAATACAGATCTTTTTAACTTTTCAGAACTCACTAACTCTCATAAGACAGGGGTCACAACCTATTTAGCCTATATTACAGCTCATTCTTTACTTCTTGGACCTCTTTCTCAAAATAATGTGACCTTGATCAAATAGTTCTAGTTTTTTTACAACTCTTTTTTCCCCAAATATTCATAGAGCTTTGTTATCTCACTCTTATTTTCATCAAAACGCATATAACCTAAGTAAACTATTCCCTGTTACTAGGGAACAAGCTAGACAGATCACTAAAAACTGCCCTTAAGTACTCCTCCAGTTTCCCTTTAGACCTGGGAAGCCGTAAAAATGTAATTAACCATATGTTACAGTCTTTTGTTTCTATGGATATTCCCAAACTATTGAAATCTGATAATGCTCTCACCTACACTAGCAAATCATTTCAATCTTTCTGTGATCATTTTCAAATAAAATTAATTACAGGCATAACCCTTACAAGTCCACAGGTCAAGATATTAAAAGCTGTTTATATTATAAAGGGGGGATTTAGACCAATACACCATAGAGGCAATTAGCTAATGCTTATACACCCTAAATTTTTTATGCATCACTAAAATTGAGTATACACTGGCAGTAAAACAATGTGAAAAGGTGCATACTCCCCCAAAATAAAGGTAATGTGGGGCTCTATTACTGTGGGGGCAAGGCTGTGCTTATATATTTCACAGAAGCTATAGAACGACCAGTGAGTGTCCCAGAACAGAAATGTCAGGATGTGTACTCCAAATCATCCTAAAAGATGAAAGAGCTCCAGCAGTAGAATCAATCACAGAGACAGAACATGGGAATAAAGAGGAGGTCTCTTAATGCAGCCACTACACAAAAAAGCTGTGGCCACATGGGGGCAGATGGTACATTTATTGTATCAAGCCAAAGAACTGAAACCCGTTACCCTAGGATTTCTGTTTCTTGCTGTGATCACTCTGATTTCAATACAATCTGAACTGGTTATATCCTGATTTCAGTCCTGAGACACATATCTATGTATGACTCCTATGTATGGATTACTTACATTAATTGTGATCTTACTCAATGTATATTTCATTTGCTTTTTCCAACTAATTTTGACTCATGCTTGGTATTTAACGTCAGGGGGATAGGCATTACAGAAAATTTCTAATCTCTTAAAAAGGGGGAAAATATTTTGTCATTGTCAGATTTCTTGTTATTAGACTGCCCTAATATTATTGATAATTTCAACCACTGTGTCTGCATTTCTCTACAAAGAAATCCAAACTGCACAATGCTAGCCAATTTTCATAAAATGTTTCTGTAGCCTTTAAGACACAACAGAATATAGATAAGGATCTTTTGTATAAGATCAATGTATTAGAATCATTAGTATTCTATTTAGGTGATGAGTTAAAAGCATTAAAAACTCAAATGTTACTTAGATGTGATTAGGTATATACATATATTTGTGTAACTCTTTTACCATATATTAGCTCTGATTCTAATGTTTTTGGGCAAAATACATGCCAAACTTCTTGGTGCTTGGCATGATTCAAATATTACAAATTATATCAGAAAACATCCAGAATAGTCATTTTTGGAACTGATCTGGGAACATTGTCAACACAATATATTCTACATTGTTAAAGTTATCTCCTTTTAATTTGATGTCTATGATTTTACGTATTTTACCTGTATTTATTACTGTATTATTCCTTTCTATGTTTAAAACCATTCTTAACTCAGATGTATGAACACAACTTTTAAGGGTCAGGATTTATATTAGAATGTTACTTGTATAAATTGTAATCTCACAATGTATTATTAGAGGTTTTTTCCCACTAATTCATCTCATACCAATCTACAGAAGAGCATATCTTAGTTTGATCAGGGAAGCTTTAAAACATAAAAGGTATTTTATTCATAGGGCTACTATTAGGAATCATATCTTTAGTTACTTTAGTTTCAACTGATACACTTTTGGTTGTGTCTTTACAGTCCACAATTCACACTACCCGGTATGCTTAAGAACTAGCAAAAACAGACAATTCCTCTCTCAATGAATTTACACTCTAAAGAGAGAAGACACCATGTACAAGGGAGCTGATAAGGAAGGGAAACAGGGTTTTGTGAGGGTGAAGGTACTAAAACCAAGGCGTGGTGGCCAAATCTGGAGAATGAAGGCTGGCTGGTCTAGGCCCTTCTTCAACGTGGAGGTTCCAGGAAGAAATCAATAGAATAAAGACACAAGGGTGGAAGAAGGCAGCAGCTGAAACACAGTAGCAAGATGAGAATTCCAGAGGGTACAATAGAAGGGCTAGTTAGATCACAAAATGGGATGTTGGGGGGATCAGGGAAAGTCTTTGTAAAATGATAGCCAGGGTTTCAGAATTGCTGGGATGGGGGGGTATGATGGAGTGAATTATACTAATCATTGAGGAATGACATCAGGGAGATAACTTGGGAAGGTGGGGGGTGTGGAAAGATGGGAAAGGAAGCAGGGAAGCCCAGGAGAATGAATCAGTATTGAAGAGGGAACAGTGAGGCTGGGCCTTCTCACAATTACAGGGTTCCAGGTAGGGCCTCACCAAACACTGAGGTGGCCTTAGGTGAATATATTGAAATATACAATTAGATATGAAATTTTTAAAAAACATGGAAAAGAAACAGTAGGTTTGAAAAAAGATGAACTTTTAATAACCGCTTTTTATCAACCTGTTAAGTCATACAGTTACAAAGTAGTTAGAAAAAAAAACCATGAAATTTCAGTGATTTTTTTTTTCCCATTAAAAAAAACAGGGGAGACGGAAAATTCCTTCACTATATAAATAATATCTGGCACTTCATTGGGACTCTTAGACAAAAGGCCTTCCCCAAATAACCCCAAAGAAGTGAACTTGTCCAAAGCCAAACAAAACCACCAGATCTGACCCAATTTTGTGTCAAGGGCCACTTTGTTAGGCTTGATTATATTCAGAATGTGAGGTCTCTAAATAAAGAGAAAATACAAAGACTTCCAGAGACCAAGTCATTGGCCATTATTTATTGCCTCCACCTAAGGCCCAAATGACAAGGCCAAAATTGTTTCTGGTTAGACTTCATATTTTGATTCATTTTTCAACGAGGCACCATAATACCTAGCAATTTGAGATCTGATCAGATCTCAAAGCAAAACAAACCAAAAAACCCCACCTAATTTTTATTATGATTAAGATTACTAAATTCACAGGAGTATGTCAGGATTATATTTAGCAAAGTTCAGAATATTTTTAAATGTTAAAGGAAAAACAAGCCCCATTCATTGGTCAAGAAATAAAGAGGAGGACTTGACTATTATGAACCGGATGTTAGTTTTTGCTAGATAACTGTACACAGTTGATAAACTATAAACGATACTGTTCTTTTCAGGTTATAAAAATACTAGCTTCTTTCATCCACATTTATAGGCATCTCACTGCTTGAGTCAAGGTTAGGTTTGATAAATGATTAAAGGCAATTCTATTACAGCAGCATGGTTTTTTCTTAAAAGGGGAGGAAAACATTGACTAAAGAGAAAACAGTCTATAATTCCACAAGTCAAATGGAGGTATTCTGCTGATGTAAAGTAACAATCTAACTCCCTGCAGGATGGCCATTCTAACTTCTGACAGTGACGTAACACTAGTCATAATAAGGCCCTCTGGAAAGTCTCAAGCAAGTTAGAGCATTCACCAAAATTGCAATGAGCGGGTAGTTAGTGAGGTGACCGCTCCCCTGCTGTGGCAGAGAGGCCTCCTGCGGTGGGGAGGCAGCCTCAAGAGCCAGCGGTATGCCCATATGAAGAAGGCATTTTACTGAGCAGCAAAATACACCAAATGGCCCTCAACTGAGCAAACTAGTTATCGTTAGACCCATGAGTCTGAGTTTAAAGAAAAAAAAGTTTAATTTTGACTGAAACTGGTTGGGAAGTGTCCACTACAGTAAATCATGAGGGAAAAGGTATTTCTGTGGTTACATGTAAACTTGTGATAGGCTGGAAGAGGAGGAAGAACAGGAGGTGAAGAGAATGCCAGGGTGGCCAGCACTGCTGACCCGCCTAGGTGATGGTCAAACCAGCTTCGTTATACACTTTGAAGATTTTCTCGATTGCATTAACATAAGCAGCAGTTCTCAAGTCCAGCCCCAGGTTATACTTCATGGCAGTGCGCATAATTTGCTGAAATGCAAAGTAGACAATGTGTCAAAATAAGCAACCTGGCCATTTGCCTTAAAAAGTTCACACAATTAACAAATAAGATATACACCAGCCTATTGTTGTTCACCCTTAATTAGTTTAATGACACAACAGCTTCACAGAATGACAGTCTATAGTTACTGAAGTAAAGAAACTTTATCAATCTATGGATGTTGTTCAGTTTCATGGCCCCACTTGGGGTTTTCTTGGCAAAGATACTGGAGTAGTTTGCCATTTCCTACTACAGCTCATGTTAGAGATGAGGAAACTGAGGCAGACACGATGAAGTGACTTGCCCAGGGTCACACAGCTAGTCTGAGGCCAGATTTTAACTCTAGAGAGATGTCTTCCTGTCTCCAGGCCCAGCACTCTGGCCCCTGGTGCCACTGAACTGCCTCATAATGCAAATAACTAAATTCTATGCAAACTAGGCTTTGAGATATTCCTGTACACATTTTTACCGTGCTTGAGAGCCCACGGGAGGCATTATGGACATTCTCATTTAGGCCAAAAAAGAAGTATAAAAACAAAAAAGCCCCATAAACAAAAGCCTATGACTCAAGGTAGACAAATGTTCCCATGTAACTCTCCACACTCCAGAACTAATGTGACATTCAAACATCAGGATTTGAAACAGGACTGGGAATCTAGAATCTTCACTGTCTGGAGGTTACAACCAGTTTCTTCTGTATCTGGTACATGTACCCTGGTTCTAGAACAAAATCACTTCAATGCCCAAGATAATTTTTTTTCCTAATGAATGGCATTGACATTTCAGGGCTAAGTCAATATAGGATCTAAAGGAACAATTTAAAGCAAGACTGTGTCTGTGAGACACTTTTGAGCTACGTTTGATATGACTGGTGGAAAACAAAACAGTATTGCTTTCTGCATACATACCCGGGCAGAACGCTCCATCGTATATGCTAACCCGGAGTGTACGATGTCCTTCTCAGATGCTCCCTACAAAGACAGAAAATGAATTTTATAAAATTACTCTTTTGTTGCCCTTTTGTTTCCCTGCTGCCGGCGAAAACAATTGGCGTTCGCCTGTAAGTACACTAGGACAGTTGTATGGCTCAATACTTGGTTATGAAAATACATAACTAAAAAACTGCCATAAAAGTATGTTTTTAATCAAATCAATATGTTTATTGGCGGGGGGAAGTCTTGACTGCAATTTGGTCATTCACCAGTATTTCTGCAAAAGTCAGGGGGATTTTTGTAATGTGGTTTTGGGAAGAAGGCTCCTCAAGCTTGAAGGCCATCTCCATAACTCTCCAAACTACCAACAGAAGAAGCTGTGACACATACGTTCTGTCCTATCTGAAGACAAATGTCCCTTTAAATAGGGCCACCATTCAAGAGAAGCACATGTAGAGCGAATGCATGTCTCACTACCTGACGTGGAAATTCTGTGACAACACACATAGTGCTGCTTTACCAAGTAGGAGGCAGTGACCAGGGCACCAGCTTTGGGAGTGATCCTGACGCTGGCCCTGGTGCTCTCAGTCTCAGGCCTGTCTACCAAGGGACAGAAAGAGGAGAGGAAGGAGCTCCCCCAGCTATAACTCTTATTGGTTCACAAGGTATTTTCACCTGTGTCCGCAGATCTGCAGTGACCCTATAACTACAGGTAACAATTAGCCTCAATGCATAGGTCAGAGAACCAAGGTTCAGAAGCAGACATTCTGGATACGTGGTCTGGGCCAAGTGGGAGAAGGAGAACTTGTCCCAAGGCCTCGTGACAGGTTCAGTGACTCAGCTCTGCCACCCGGCTTCTCTGACTACAGGAGAGGCTGTTGTTAGGCTCAAGGTCCATTTTATACCATCTTAAAGTCAAACAGTCCAATGACTTTAGGCGACTGAAATACTTAGGCTTGGGGAGGGAGAGGGGAGGAAGGTAAAGTGATTTGCTATGATCATATAAATAATTAATGATAATATTCTTTCAAAATAGTTTCCAGTGCAAGAATTTTCTCAATTTCTTTTTAAATTGGAGAACAACTGAAGTTAATGGATCTCAATCTACAATGGTTAAATTTTGGTCACCAGTTTATACAGAAAAAAACAGTCTTTGAGAGTTTAATCATACTATATGGAAGATAAAAACTCCTTTTTCTTTTTTTTTAATTTTGGAGGGGGGTAAGGCAGGGCAATTGGGGTTAAGTGACTTGGCCAAGGTCACATGGCTAGTAAGTGTTAAGTATCTGTTAAGTATCTAAAGCCACATTTGAACTCAGATCCTTCTGACTCCAGGGCTGGTGCTCTATTCACTGTGCCACCTAGCCTCCCCAAAACATCACCTTTTTCATCTGAGAAAAAAAGCAGACCACTACTATTTGCACCTTTAATTCCTCAGTTTTAATAGTACACACCAGTGCTATTTGCTATAGAGACTTTCAACTAGACTGAAGTGATAAAATGCAAATGTCTTTTTTATTTCAGTAATTAACATGTGCCACAGGAGGCAATGTTGAAAAGTCAATGGAGCTGGCCTCAGAAACCAGAAACACCTGGCTGGAAGAGCAGTGGCTGTGTGACCCTAGGCAAGTCACTTAACATCACAGTTCTAGGCAACTCTCATCATAGAAGGGGCCAGCCTGTACAGGTAGAGGGAGTTCCTTCACCCAAGAGTTTGCTAGACCAATGATATCACAAGTCCAGTCCCTAATCAATGTACAAATACTACAAGTATTGGGGCAGTTAGGTGGCACAGTGAATAGAAGTACTGGCCCTGGAGTCAGGAGGACCTGAATTCAAATCTGGCCTCAGACACTTAACACAAAAACTAGCCATGTGACCTTGGGCAAGTCACTTAACCCCAACTTCCCTCCAAAAAGCAAAAAACAAAACCAAAAAAAAAAAAAAATACTAGAAGTATTGAGCTAACAGAAAAAAAGTTTTCATTTTGGAAAGTTAAAAATAGAATCTATTTTGTTTGTACAAAGATCATTCATAATTCCATTAAGATCAGCCATTAGAAATATGGGACTAGAGGGCTCACTCCATTTAAAACACTCAGGTAGCAGGTATAAAATATCTGAGCATATCAAAACTATTGTCATCTGAATTAATCTAGAACATAATTCTAGTTCACTAGGCCTAAGTACCAAGAATAATCAATGCAAAAAGGATGATCCTGCTGCAGTTACTCACTGATATCCTGTCCTGGAATTCCGCTGTGGGTACAACTGGAATAGCACCACCATGCTTGCCAAACTTTCTTTCTAAACTTTCTTGAACAGACACTGGAGAAAAAAAGGAAGTCAAGAATAAATAGAATAGAGAAGTGGGAGAAAACTGAACAATGAATGACATAACTAAAACCCAACATGGAAATTCAAAAGTCCTTACACATATGATATTATGTTAGAAAGGAGACTTTTTTAACATTTAACAAGTTTCTATTCAAATATGAACTTAGATTATTGTTTTGTTTCCATAATACCCATGACACCAAGAGTATCTTAGAGCAAGTGTAGTTTGTTAAAAGGCAAATGCCAAGTGGGAAGAGTCAATGGAAACAAGTGAAAATAAACATTTTGATCCAAACTTCAGATGTGACAAAGTAACAGCAAATCCTTATTCTTAGAACCACCTTCAGGGCCAGTGTTATTCTTCATTGAAGATGTACTCAGAAGTTCAAATGCAGATATATAGCCTTGCTTCAGCCTAATGAGAAATCTCCACAAGTAACTCTAAAAGTTAGTCTTTCAGAGAACTTCAAAGGCCCTTGGCAGAAGGTGATGGCTAAAAATGAGGAAAGGCCCAAGTCAGAGGCCCAGTTCTCTTCCAAGAAGATGGTGCCATTTTATTCTCAAACTCCTTGGGTCATAACCTCTAAACATAGCTGGGTACCAGCTATCCCTTAGGCAGGACTCTTCCATAGCCTAAAAGATTATGTATTTAATAGCATTTGATATTTAAAAGATCATAATTTAATAACAGTCTTCCTCAAAGGTCCAGGTCAGAGTAAACAAAATTTTTCCAGCTTCATGAAGATTAAGTATGAAAAGCCTAATGATGCTCTCAACTGGTGTTCTAACAACTCTCTTAACTGGCCCCTAAGACTTCTCAGAACTTACTTAGCAGGTGGTAGTTAGAATCCCTTTCATATTTGAATGTCAAACGGCCATAGCTGACATGGTTGAGATTTTTGAGCCATTCAAAGTAAGACACTGTCACACCTCCAGCATTCAAGAAGAGATCCTAGGCACAAAAATATATCACAAATGAAACACTAGCAATTCATCTGTGCATGTAGAGTGCAGTCATAATAAAGATGGATAGATGGCACAAGAATTCCAGTGCTGAAAGGGACAGATCCCTCACCCTTTGTAAACAGGCTTTAAATTTTTGTTAGCAGAATTTCTCTAAAAGCATCAATATTGCACCTCATATCCATAGAATCTTCACAGTGAAGACTCTGCCAAGCCTTTCTGCTCTAGTCAGCAGGTGCAGATGTTTTCTAGTCTTATGATAGGGCCTCTTCTTATCATGGGTCCACTGAAACATTGGTACAGAATACAGCTTCTGTCCCCATCACCAGAGAACCACATTAAAGGGCCTTTTCAGGTCCTGGCTCTATGCATGGAAGCAATGGGATAATACCAGATGGCACCAGGCCTCAGAGGCCATCTAGTCAGCACCTTCATTTCAGCTGAAGAAACTTAGGGAAAATGTAACCTAACCTGACAATCCATGGCAATTTCTGTTAATCTTAAACTAGATCTTTAAAAGGTAAAAGAAAAGTTTGTGTTAGTCATATTCCTACCAACTTCTAGTACAAATCCTCCTCCTGCTCTTTGTAGACATGACAATCCCCACTACTTGTAAAAGTGCTAGAATCTATTAAAAACAATGACAACAACTTACAGGTACAACCAAAATATTCCTCTCCAGGAAAATCTTGTCAGCCTCTGGGGTTGTGGGTCCATTGGCACCTTCAGCAATGATCTAAAAAGGAGAGTCAGGGGGCAACTGTCATACAGTCTACCAAAGAGGGAACTTTATTCAACTCCTACTATTCTTTTAAATGATTAACAGTACTCTTTCAAGGTTGCCTCTTACAAAACAAGACCCCTTTCAATGTTCTTATGTTTCAAAGAAGAGGCCCTTAAAAATAAAGTGTTGGGATGACCACTCATACAATGCTTTATTGAGAAAATCCAAATGTAATCTTTTCATGAAGCCATTAATTTTAGTCCATGTTGATAATATCTAATCAAAGATTTCTTTCCTTTTTTTGGGGGGAAGGAAAGAGGGAAGAAGGGAAGTAGCAAACTAATATGGGATTTTCTTTCCTTTAAAAAATTTAGTTCATAGGGTGGCCAGGTAGCACAGCAAGTAAGAGTACTGCCTCCAGTGTCCGGATGACCTGGGGATCGAATCCGGGCTGAGACACATAGCACCCACCCAGAAACACCTGGCCATGTAACCTTGAGCAAGTTACTTAACCCTGATTGCTTAGAGGTGGCCAGGTGGCTCAGCGAGTAAGAGCACCGGTTCCAGTGTTGGAATGACCTGGGGATCAAATCCAGGCCCAGATACTTAGCACCACTGCCAGAAATAACTGGCCGTGTAACCTTAAGCAAGTTACTTAACCCCGATTGCTTAAAAAGAAAAAATTTAGTTCATATCTTTTGTTTTTAATATCATCAACTTACAAATATACCCTTTCCTATGCTAATCCAGAGTGATCCTTTATAGCAGAGAATAAAAGAGGAGGGGGGAAAAAGCAGCTTAACTAAATGAATCGGACATTAAGTGACCCTGACAGTAGAATGTGATATTCCACCAATAATTCACTATTGCTGAAAAATGGGGGGGGGGGGGGAGAGAAAGGAAGAGGGTGGCATACAACTGAACCTTTCCATGGACAGCCTCACCTTTGCTTTGACTCTGGGTGCGTTGGACTTCGTCAACTGTTTCTCACTGGCAGCAGGGATAAGTATGTCACATTCTGCTTCCAAAATGCTTCCCTCATAGGCTTTTGCCTTGGGGAAGCCAATAATTGTTCCATGTTGCTGTTGTTGAAAAACAGAGTAAACAGCTGCATTAGAACTTTACCATGCTGTGATTAGCATGTGAAGAGCACCACTCACTCCCAAAACATAAGAATGATTCTATATGCAATGATAAATGTCTGAGCCTTTTTTTCTAAGTAGGAAGCACCTGCAAAGGACATTATGGAGACAGAAAACTCTTTCAGAGATTTTACAGATCATTCCCAAGGGTGACATACCAATTTATAATCCTCTAGCTCCTTGGGGTCGATGCCATCTGGATTCCATATGCCGCCCTCATATTCAGAAACACCAACACATTTAGCACCAAAACGATGTAAGTATCTCATCGAATGAAGGCCTACATTGCCAAACCCCTGTGAAGAAAGGACAGCTCATGACACACATATGTACATGCAGAGACATTTATGCAGCATTTGCCCCCTGCCCAGCTAAGAGTCCATTTGCATCACTCACTGCACCATCACACGGTTTACCCGACACCATACTGCAAACTCACTTCGAGTTGGAGGGCTTATTTTGCCAAGATATACCTTCATTTGGAAGCAGTCTCAATGCCACCACCATTAACTATGACAACACAGAATTTGCCTCTTGCCTAAAGGTATAAAGCTTGACCATTTGGGGTCTTCGGAATACAAGGGAAGATTTAGGCACGCCCTTTGGGCCTGCAATGAAACTGTGCCATTTGAGAACATAGTCTCACCCCCTCATTATTCAGGAGAATACAGGACTGGCTTAAGGTCATATACAAAGTGCATGTCAGAGCCAGAATTTCAGGCCAGGTCTTCTCACTTCAAATCCAGTGCTCTTCCCCCCAAATAACAAGGATTTTAGCTCATTTGATCTCACAGCCACCTCACAACTATCACAGATAGCATCTGCATTGTCAAGATAAAGAAATAGAAGCAAGGGCGGCTAGGTGGCGCAGTGAATAGAGCACCAGCCCTGGAGTCAGGAGGACCTGAGTTCAAATGTGGCCTCAGACACTTAATACTTACTAGCCATGTGACCTTGGGCAAGTCACTTACCCCTAATTGCCCTGACTTCCCCCCTCCAAAAAAGAAATAGAAGCAGACACGTTGAACAGTTACATTGAACATCACACAGCTAGTAGGTGTCACATCTAGTTGACTAAATTGTAAAAAAAAAAAAAAAAAAGGGATGAGTCTTCCTTATGACTTGTACAAAGTAAGCTGTAACCTAAAATCAAGTAAAACCTACACACACACATATACCCATGGAGGGGGGAGAGAAGGGTAAAAAAAGTGATTAAAATGCACTATTTTATGGAATGTATGGCCCCTGCTAGGCTGAGCACTTCTGAGAAGAGACCAGAAACACCTCTGAGGGTGAGGTCTAAAGTGAGACTACTGGGGCTCCAGAGCAGGCCCTGCTAGAGCTCACTTCACCATAATGACCCCATGTATTCATTCCAGATCATCAAGTTAAGAACGTGCTTCCTCTAACTGAGAATGGGATGTGGTACCTGGTTTTCTACTTATCACATAACCAAGAGAACAACATGCAATTCTCAGGCTGCATTATCCTCATTCTCCCAGATATAACAATTATTCCCTGGTGAATAAAGGGGTAACAGTTATGATTATGCCCCTGACGCTCCAATAAGCTATTAGAGATTTATCACTATTTTATAACGAATTATTTCTCATTTGCTCAATCTCCTTATTTAGTAAACTTTTTAGACTCTTGCTTAAAAAGGTGCTGGTTATTTCTGGATACAAAGTTTGGGGTGAATTATAGGGAAGAGAAGATTGGGAACATTCTATGAATAACAAAGACATCTAAACCAGTCCTTACCATTGAAGAAAACTAGGTTCCTCAGTTCATATTGAAAAAGTATACACCTAGCATTAGAATCACTGACTTTATAAAAACTATTATAGTATATCAAAAATCTTCTCTTTAATCCCTATTAAGGCAAAATTTTAAAACACTACCTACTTTGGATGAAAAGTAATATTTCTGAAAACATTTTAACTAACTATAAGAGAAAGAAAAATAATTACCTGAACAACAAATGTTTTATCTCCAAACCCTGGAGTCATTCCCAAAAGGCCCATGTAAGAAGCCTCATTGATGAAGTTTTCAATTCCATGGAAGACACCACGACCAGTGGCAGAGATGCGTCCATGGATACCACCTTGGCTGATGGGCTTACCAGTGACACAGGCATGTGCATTAATATCCTATAAGAAAATTAAGGCTTAATTGAACACATATCAAGCAACAAGCATTTATTAATATACCAAGTCCTGGGGATACAAAGACAAATAAAACAGTTCCTACCTTCAAGGGAATTTATATTCTATAGATATCTGAGTCAACTGCCTAGAAATAAGTGAACCCATGGAAATTATGAGGTCAGTGAAAGAGAAATAAAAGAAAGGCCCCAGGACAGAGCTTTGGGGCACATCCATAATTAAAGAGTGATATGAGATGATGATTCAGGGGAGTGTTCAGACAAGTAGAAGAGAGTATCCAAAGGAGAGAGTGATCAAGAATGTCAAATGTCACAGAAAAGTGAAGAATGAGTTTTAAGAAAAGGTCATATTGGATACAGCAACAAAGAGATGATTGGTAATGATGGAAAAATCATTTTCAGTTCAGCAGAAGATGTTGGAAACCAGAAAGAAGAGCTGGGAAGTGAGCAAGGAGAGGAAATGAAGGTAATGACTGGAGATAGGATTATTGTTATGGGCTTTTTTTTGAAGGAGTAGTACTGAGAAAAAAGAACTATGAAGATGGCTTGAGGGGATGTTAAGATCAAGTCAAAGTTTTTTCAAGGAAAGCATGTTTGAAGGCAACAATAGGGGGAAATCTTCTGTAGGAGATGGCATCAAGGGTATAAGTAAGTAGAAGAGTCGGCCTTGGTAAAGAACAGAGTTGGCTGGAGGAAGACTGGAGAAAGAAGAAAAAAAAAGAAGGAATGGGAGACCAAATCAAGGGGTTAAACCCTTGAAGAGAAGAACAGGCAAGAAGTGGAACCCATAGTAAATAGCCTCAATTTTCTCAGTAAGGTGGAAATCAACATCTTTTGCCAAGAGGGCAGAAGGGTGATGGGAGAGGCTTCAAGAGAAAAGAGGACAATCACTGTGGGCAGTGCAGCAGAAAGAACTAGGAAACATTTGTTATAGTGAGTATGTATAGTGGAGATTAAGTAACAGATTTGTATTTGATACTCAGTAAGGTTTGGTGACTTTGATGACTTCCTCTAGTTCTGTTCAGTTGCCTGTGAGCAGAGGTGGAAGAAGCAGATGGTGGGAACAATCCAGGGTTGAGGTTGGGATTGGGGAGAATGAGGAACTGGAAAGTCAAGAGTATCTGAGAAAACATCAACATCTCTAGTCTAAGGGCAGAGACCAATGAGCTGAGTAGACACATCCTTGAGAAAGGAGGGATAGTGAGTCAGGCGTTACTGTATCATAAACAGTATATTAGAATTGAAGCTTTCTCAGGCATGCATAAGGTACCCAAATGGACCAGTTCTACTTATGGTAGATCTAAAACTTGTATTCTAACTAAAGAAAATCCTAACATTTAATATTTTGTTAATTCAGAATGGTTTTTTCTTGGGATCATTTCCACAGCTATTGGGAGGTACATAGGATAGGAAGGAACAAGTTGTTCAAGGAAATCTCAGCTTTCAGAGTCATTCCTTCAACTCTGGAGTTAAGTTCATCTTCTTTTCATTTAAAGTGACAAGGAGAGAGCTGAGCAGTTCAGTGCATGGTATGCTAAGCACACAATTAACCTGCTGTTCCCCTGCAATGTCATGGGGCCTAGATACTCTGATAGCCTTTGGAAAATGTCACATTAACGGGTCCTTTAGAATACACTTTTTAGAAGCTACTTTAAAACAGAGCCTAGAATCGATAACACGGACATATGAAAACCTAGAGCTATGGAGAGAGAGACAAAAAGCAGAGAACTGAGTCAGGCTCTCTGGGTGCTCCTGAAGGAGCACAGATGGTCCACTGACCAGACTCAGCTTCTAAAACAAACCAGAGGAAGAGGCCACACTATGTAAAGACAAAGCTAAATAATTATCCAGGGTGACAAGTTAATTTCTTTAGCTCACCTCATCACAGTTCTGGCTGCTTTTGTTCTTTAAAAGAAGCCCAGGGATACCTGATGTGGAGGTAACAACTCTTTCAAACAAAAATCCAAAAATAGTTACTGTTTGGCTCATCTACTGTGGACTTGGCACCTTCCAATAGTGCATTCAGTAAGGATTCACTAACCTGCCACCTCATTAAGCTGGGGAAGATGCCCAAAGCACAAAAACCCATCTTCACGGTGCTTCCATTTAATAGGCATTATTAATTCCACTGCCCCCAAACCTAGACATTCCCTGCTTAACCCTTTCCCATTCTGATCTTACTTTTATTTTTCATTCCCTTAACGCTCTGTATAGTCACAGTATATGCTTCTTATTCTACACATGGAACCATGATAAACACAGACTTGCACAAAAATTGTCTTATCTAGGTAAGTGCTTCAAGGACAGGTCCTGGTGGTACTGTTTTTTAGAATCCCTATCAGGAAAGTGCTCAGATTGCAGCAGCTCAATAAATGCTCTAAAATTGTTATGTATCTGAAATAGCTGATTTAACATCGGATTAAGGCTACTAACATTTCACACTAAAGTCAGATAAAGGAAAAAACCTTTATTTTCCTGTAACAGATCAATCAAGCTTGAGATCCTTAGCACTGCTAATCTCCATGGCTTGTTACTAAACTTGGCAGCCATCCACAGCCAATCTGAAAAGGAAAGCTTGATTTCCTTTCCCTCCACATAAGGACATGACTTTTTCCTCCACAGCAATTGGTAGACTGCTTTACTGTTTGCTGAGGGTTGCAAGATCTCACCCCAAGATTTCCAGAAATGAAACTGGGGGGAATTTTTTAAAGATAAGCTTTTCCATTACAGCAAGCTGTAACAAATCAAAGTGATGTGCACTTGTATGGCCCTTCTGAGTTTTCAGAGTGCTTTCACATATGCCTTTAGCACGAAGGAGATACTTGCATGATACTTGGCAGAATTTGAGGATTCATGGGGAGGGGAAAGGGTCATGTGAGAGGAAGGGCATGAAGAATACATGAGATGCGACGGCTAGGTGGCGCAGTGAGTAAAGCGCCAGCCCTGGAGTCAGGAGGACTGGAGTTCGGATCTGGCCTCAGACACTGAACACACACACACACACACACACACACACACACACACACACACACAAACTAGCTGTAGTTTTTGTAACCTTGGGCAAGTTACTTAACCCCAATTGCCCTCCAAAAGGCAAAAAAAAAAAAAAAAAGAATACATGAGATAATGCAAAACATTAAATGTTCTTGAAAAACTTGAAATCACTAACTGTTCAATGACTTCTGAAACTCCTTGAATAAAAAGGGGAAATGACTTTCATTTCATAATGAGAAAATGAAAAAACAAAAAACAAGAAGAAAGCCATAAAGTAGAGAAAGGGGAGGAATATATGATAGTGCTGAAAAAGTAGATTGAGGCCCAAGTTATAGAGGGCCCTTATGTCAAATAGAAAAGTCTATATTTGATTCTAGAGCCAGTGGAGCCCCACCAAGCAGAGAAGGGACCTGGTCAGACTTATACTTTGGTAACTGAAGATGGAGGGCTGAAGGGGAAAAGGGATGAACAAAGTGGTAGCTGAATGAGGAGAAAGAAAGGGACATGTGATGGAGAGGGACGGGTTGAGGATGACCCGGACGGAGGCTGCCAGTCTCTGATCCTGAAGAATGGTGATAGTCTCCATAGAAATAAGGGGGTTACAACAGAGCCAGGTTTTGGAGGAAAGATCACTTGTTCTGGTATTGGCATACTGAGATGCCTGCAGAACAGCCCTGAGGGAAGCCTGCTGCCTGTCTCCATGTTCTGCCTGATGTAAGAACAATAAGCAGAAGTGGGAGAGGCTGATTTCGGCTCTATGTAGGGGAAAAAAGCATTAAAGGGTAGTCTCAAAGCAGAAGAGGATACCTTAGGAGGGACTGAGTCTCCCTTTACTGGAGATCTCTAAGTACTGAGAGGTGCCACGGGGGGGATTCCCAAGAGATTCTAGGTTATAGAATTAGTGGTAAGACTAGAAATGACATGTCTTAGTTCCTAGACACAGGTCTGACAGTTCCATTTCTCATTTTACTCAAGGATCACAGATCAATAGTCACCACAAACACTCAAAATCTGACATCAAAAGGTGGGTAAGGGAAGTGTTCAAGGAGACATGTATAAGAAATTAAACTTTCTATCCAGTGAGAAGGAGCTAAGTTGTCTTTTTGTTTCTTTGAAAATCCTTTAGGCCAGAGGAATGCAGTACCTTTCTATAACTCAATAGTATGCTTTCATTCACTAACGGCAAAGTTCCAAATGCAATGTGGGTGGTAAAGCACAGGAAGTGATTTAGAAAGCCATTTCTAAAACAAATCCAAGCAGGCAAATGACTGTATAAAAGCAGAGATTTATGGAATTAGTTTTCCCACAGCTTTCTTTCATGAATAATTAAAGCCTCTCTTAAGAGTACTGAGAGCAGCACACCACTTGTGATGCCAACCTGCAAATGCAGTAGCTGAGGGCAGGAGCCAAGCTAGTTCGGACACTAGCATCACCAACCACCACCAGACTCAAGTACGCCATGACGACCTGTTACCCACAATCTGCCTCAATGCTGTGTTGCAAGAGCACCTGCTAGGTTTAGCTTCATGAGTTGCAATTAGTAATTACAATAATAGCATTCTTGCCTAAGGCCCTAATTTCTTTTTCATGTTATTTCAACAAAAGAACCTCAGTTTACAAGTACCAAAATGTTTGGCTGACTGCACCAAAGCTCTCCTTTGTTGTCAGTATGTGCTAAGCATACCAACATCTTGTCTAAGTTGGCAGCAGCAAACTCTATGAAGGCTATTTGAGAAGAGGGAGCATGAGAACACTTGTTAGACCAACTGGGAAAGAGAGGCGACTTTACTAAGGACAGGGGAAGCAAGCTTTCTGGGAGTGGAGGACAGAAGTTGCAGCTGTTTTCATATGTTTTCTGTATCCACCCCTCCTGCTGCCACCGCTAGTCCAGGCCCTATCAATTACTGTCTGGGTTACTACAACAGGCTTCTAAATGGTATCTCTGACTTCAAACCCTCCCCTGTCAAATGCATAAGATGTGAATACCATAGCCTGGCATTGGAGGGTTTCCAGTGTCTCAAACCTGCTCCCTCTGGCCTTACTTGTACTATTTCTAATATGAAAACGCCTTGTGTGCTCTAGGAAAGCTGTGCCTTTCACTTTTCCCTATTTATGTCCCGGGCTTTGCTGCCTCCATTGCAGTGTATTCTCAAGTCCATAATAAAGTGCAGGTAGGTATTATTGTGGGAGAGGAAGGGGGAAAGGAAAAAAATTTGGAAAATTGATCCAGCATAAAGAAATGAGACTAAAAGCTTGCAAACCACTTAGAAGACTCAAACCTGACCAACACGAACACTTTCTTAAAGAATCATTAAGGACTTGGCAAGGAAACAACACCAAGAAATGATATTTACTATTACGTCAGGAAATGACAAGTTAATGATATGGGAGTCGTTTCAGGATGCATGCAATCAAAATCAACAATGATTAGAAAGATAAACATGAGAAGATGATACCGCAGAATTATAACAGTTCCAACTTGACTTATTTAAAAAAAAAAACTACTGATGTTCAAAAATGTTAAGTAAATAAGGATAAAGACATTGATTTTGATTATCACCATTTCTTAAAGCAGTCACTACTATAAGGCAGACAAAAGCACCCAGAAATTCCCATGAACACCTTCCTTGCTAAACAGGAAGACATGTTAGGCAAAACAAAAACGATTAAGATCTGTAGAAACATCATGGAAGACAATGGCTCTGCCAAATCAGTCTGCACTGAGTTTGCTGTGAAACCCAACTGAGCCAGATCCAAGCACATCTATACCTGAAACTGGAAGGTCATCCAAGAGATACAAAATGGAACAGATGTGGCAGCATTTCAAGAGTGACCTATTATCAACAATGGTGGGACTGTCACATTTAGACTAAGACATTAGTGCCAGGTAGAATTGACAAGTCAGAAAGAATGGCTTGAAGCAGACAAAGAGGTGTTGGGGACAGTAATTCTGAAGGCACCAAGGGTCCAATGTCCAAGACTGCAAAGAAGAAAAGTTACTAATGCAAAAAAAAAAAAAAAAAGCATAATATTTTTTAAAAGAAGTGATGAGAACCAGCAGTAATTATTGATTATCCTTACTTTCTCATTTCTTTAACATCTTGGAAGTGAGTGGAATACATGAAAAATATAGAATGCAACTGAATTTATTTCTCCCACCCCCTCCTTTCCCAAAAATTTTACTTAGTAAAACAAAGCTTTGCCTTAATATCCTGCCTTTTTCCATTTATATATTAAATACACAAAGGATATGCTGATAGAAGCAACAAGAGAAAACTGTTCAAAATTCAATTCTGATTGTCAGTATTGAAAGGTGTAAGACAAAATTTGCCTAGAGGTATTTGATAGTCATGGAAAAGTCCAGCTGAAGAGGGATTTCCTCAGATAAAGTATCTTATCATCCTGCAGTAAAGTAGGTAGGTGGGTACCAAGCATTTATTAAGCTCTTATTATATACTAGGCACAGTGCCCAGTAAGCCCTAGAATTGTTTTAGGGTTTCCTCAAAGATAATCATGGAACCCAATAGATCAGTGTCAGTATCTACAAAGGAAAACCAAATGGATTAAAAGAGTTGTCCAGATGTGATAGTAATGGAATATAAAGATCCCCCTGTATTGGCTTGGTTTTCAAATTGATTGTGTTAAAACCCAGAGCTTGTTAATCCCACCTGTGGGATGGACTTGTTGATGTGAAAAGAGAGTCCTGAACTGGGAGGAGCTGGTGACGGTAATTTTGGAGAGACGGTAGATTTGGAGAGACACAGGAGAGAGGCAGAAGAACTTTTTGGAAGCAGCACCCTCCTGGAGGCAGAGAGAGACTGAGAGGATTGCAGAGGGCCACTTTGAATAGCCCTGGACTTTTGAGACCTGCCCCCGGAGCTGCCAAGGACTGAGGAGACATGGCTGTTTTGCTGGTACTTTGTCTGTTTTGATGTTGTTTTGCCAGATTTGTCCACTGGCGAAAGACAGTCCTGTTGAAGAAGTCCTGGAACCTGGCTGTTGGCTAAGAGCTCCTGAGACTGTCCTGCAGACAGAGAGTGAATGCTGTCCAATGGTGAAGGACAGTGCTGTTGTTGCAGGGGTCTGGGAACCTTTCTGTTGGTTCAGAGCTACTGAGACTGTCCTGCAGACAGAGAGTGAATGCTGTCCACTGGTGAAGGACAGTGCTGTTGTTGCAGGGGTCTGGGAACCTTTCTGTTGGTTCAGAAGCCCTGAAGAAGGATTTTCTTGTTGTGTGTTTACAGAAATCCTGGGAGAGGGTTTTGCTAATGTGTTCAGGGGTTCTAGGATTGTTTTGCAGACAGAGGATGAATTGATGAAGAGACTGGCAATGTGTCTTGTGGCCTTGCTAAGCCTTGTCTCCCCAGGAACTAAGATTGCTGAGAACTTGCCTCCTGTCAAGATGAAGAAAAGACCTCCATTTGGGTATTAAGTGCTGTGCTTAAACTTGATATAACTCTGGGGTAGATTCAATTGTGATCCAGGGGTGGGGAACTTTTGACCTTTTTGTGTTCTGTGATTGAACAAATGAAGGTATTTTACTTATGTTTGGAAACTAATCTCCATTTGAGAACAGGGGCTTTGTGGTGGACTAAATGAAGGTACAGCCTTGGGGTGGAGTAGTATTTAGAACGGGGACTTTGTAATTGATTGAATGAATGGAAAGTCCTGGGGTGGGGTAGTACTTGGAGATTATTTAAATAGTAAATGTAGTATTTTGAATGATGTCATATTTTGATCTTCTCTGTTCTTACTTTGTCACTGAATAAAATGGAGAGCACCTATGCTGGTATTCTGAACCTTGGGAAGTCGCTTTTGCTTGGCATTACATTACACCAGACTATAACACTGAGTTGGATAGACAGTCCAGTGAATTAGCCTATCAGAATGTGTAACTGGGACAGGGAGTGAGGATGAATAACTAGAACTAGACAGGACAAAGACAGCATGCTGGACTGCACTAGGGACAGCAGACAATATTTCCAACTATCTCTAGCTACTTCCTGACACAAACCCCTGTATTCCTGACAGAGGCAGGAAAGGCATACAGGGTATGAAGAATTAGGCTCGATCTGGGGTCAAGCCCTGCAACTTCTCAGTGCCCTACTTGACTCTTAAGACCAGAAGGTGCCAATCAGCAGTCAGAAAGGAAATTTCTTCAGCAGAACCTCCCTTAAGCCAAAGAAATCACAGATCATCATTTAAATCAGAGAACATTACACACTTTGAAAAACTGAGATTGTGGATGACCCAGAGAGCAAGAGATGCAAAACAGACATCAGTAGTCTGCGTGTGCAACCTATCACCAATAATGATTTCAGCCTCATGAAGCAGAAAAGGGATTTTTTGAAGACCACTATCAGCAAAGGAAAGGCAGCTGTGTACTGGCACCTAGGGAAAGGCCTGACACTATAGGAGTTCCTCTGGAGGAGAGGTACAGTAATTCTATAGATGAGAAAGCATGCTTACACTGTAATCGTGACAAGTACCAAGAAAATATCTTTTCCCCTACATTGAGAGTATTTAAAACTAATTCACACTATGTGTTCAGAGACCATATTACTCTTAAAAAGAAAAAATTGCAGAACAGGAAGAAGGGAATATTTCCTGATTTATGCATATCTAGAAAAACAGAATATACTGCTTTCTCAGAGACAATTTGATGTCCAGTAAAATGAAACCATTTTAAACTGATCCTTTCTTTGGTACTTACATAATGTCCTATGGTACTGGCATAGGTGTCTGCAATCCAAGACATCTCTCTTTCACCTGTGCTCATGTCAGGAGCAGGAACATCAACACCAGGTCCTGTTTGCAGAAGACAGAGGCCAATGCAATCAATTTTTAACCTAAATCAATATAAGCTAGTGACAGGAAGACCAAGAACCCTTTAAAACAAAAGTCAATCTAGCCTAAAATTTGTTTGAACAGTCCACATAATGACTTAACTTACTGTTTTCACTATAAACAGAAAGCAAAATCTTTTAAAAAGCATTAAGCAATGCATTTTGATTTCTTTTGGAAAAATATGTTGTGTGATCAATTGATTAGGTAAACAAACAAACCCGTGACTTATTTTTAAAGTAGATATAGTGGAAAGAACATGGGACAAGTCAAGGTGTTCTTGCCCCAGCCCTCACTAGAAAACTATACAAACATAAGCAATGCACTTAACTCTCTGGTACCACGGTAGCCCCCTCCCTCCATCTGTATATCTGCATATATACTCACCCACACTACCTCACAAGATTGCTGTCAGAATAAAAATGAGGCTGTGTTAAGTAGTTCTTAGCTATTTAAATAAACCCTCACCACAGGGATAAAAAAATATCTGTAAGGTAAGAATAAATATAAAGAAAACCTAATTTCCTTCAATTTCACATTGTGAAAATTATATTGCATATCTGGACTATTGTGTAGACCAGCTGAAAACTTTAATCTGAGTGCGAAAAGACAATAAACTTTTCGAAAAACGGCTGTAAGCTGCCAGCTGACCCACAACTCAGACCTGTCTTGATTTCCTACTTGTATCACTAGTGCTTAGCACATAATAGGGGTTTAATAAGTGCTTTTTTCATTCATTCTTAAGATTGTACATCAGGAAAGCTAAGCTGGAGAAGGGCCAGAAAAGATGTGAAATGACCTGTGGATGGGAAGAATTCTACATAAGGAGAGACCAACAAATTAAAAGAAAAAAGGATGAATTAAAAGTGTATGGTATCTTCAAAGTATTAGTTTTGAGGCAAATAATAAAGAGAAAAAAAAAAGGTTAAAAAACCCCAAAGAAAATCCCATTTTTTCCTTTTTTTGTCAACTCTCATGATTTATTTCCTTCTTATAAACATATAATCAATTATAACATATTAAATGATAATCATGGGAGTGACTCCAAAGTACTGCATGAAAAATACACAATGTTTAAGAGTTTTAGACACATTTTCATTGTGCTCTTAACTCTTTGAAAACTGGTAATCTATGGATGGTTTATCCACTATTTTCAAAATTCTGTATTCTGTGACCAAGATAGATATAGCTATTATCACCTTCTGTAGCCAATTTTAAGAATATAGGGGTCATTATTTACCATGTGGTACAGTCTGAAAGTATAAGCATGTCTAAGAACCTAGAAAAATTAATTTATGAGGCTTATTAAGAGATAGTGATATGATATCTATCTACTTTCATCTGGTGTACTTTATCCTTTGAAGCTTGTTGTCAAAGAAGACAATTATATACTCCCACAAAATGTTCCCCAGTATCACTGTCACAAAGGGATCCACCATTGGTCTAATACAATAGGGCAGTTGTCTTCTTTTCACTGTGGACACCACTAAAAAGTTTAGCTAACACACCCTCAGATCTATTAGAGGAAGATTGATAACAAGACCTTATGTAATCCACTTCCTTATTTCTCCCATAAATAAGGCATGTTTCCAAATTTAAACTATTTCACATTCATTAGTATTTTTTTTATTATTGTAACTTTAAAGGGAGAAAAGGTGAGATTATATTTACAGTCTTAAAATTTAACACCTGATGTGAAAAATGAATTTTTTTTCTTTATTCTTAAAAGAACATCTGTGTTTTTAAAGGATAAAAGTCTGTGTTTTTATTACCTGTGTAGATAAGGCAAAAATGTTTTAGTTCAGTTCAACTCAGGTTAGGTGCCTATTACCCACAATACAACAGGTACAAAGAAGAAAAACAGACCCTGGACCTTAAAGGGCTTACAGTCTATAATGGGTCTATGGCACATAAATACAACTAAGTATTATACAAGGCAGAATTATGTGAAAAGGACAAAGGAGAAACATGAAGTGCTCTATAAAAATTCTATGAGGAAAATATCATTTTTAGCTGGGGGTGGAAGTCATGGAAGTTTCATAGAAAATATGGTACCTGATAGAGGTCTTGAAGAAAGAAGGGATTTTGACAGGTAGAGACACTTCAAAGAAGTACATTCTAGACATGGCCCAGAGTCTAGGATAATACTCAGGGGAAGAATACAGGACGTCTGTCATCAGGGACCAGCTTGTAGTGGTTTGGCTCCAATTCGGTATATGGAAAAGCAGTCTAGAAGGAAATAAGGCTGAAAAGGTGAGTTTCAGCCAGACTGCAGAAGCCCTTCAATTCAGGTTAGGAAGTTTCTATTTTATTCCTCAGCAATCACAAGCCAGGGAGTTCTGAGGCCACCAAGTGACGTGGTCTGATCAGTGGGTCAAGAACATCACTTTGGAAACTAAGTGAAAATTGGACTGAAAGGAGGAAAAACCACAGGCAGCATGATTAGTAGGAAGCTACTAGACCAGATGAGAACTGACTGGGGGAGAGTGGGAAGAGGGGCACTTTTAAGTGAGAAGGGGACAAATGCTAGAGATATGGTAGAAACAGACCAAACAAGCAACTCTATTCCCTCAAACTACAGATCTAATCAAAGATGAGATTTCAGCAAAAAATAAATAAGTAAATAAAAAATAAAAGAGGGTGGCTAGGTGGCACAGTGAATAGAGCACTGGCCCTGGAGTCAGGAGGACCTGAGTTCAAATCCAGCCTCAGACACTTAACACTTACTAGCTGTGTGACCTTGGGCAAGTCACTTAACCCCATTTGTCCTGCCTTTCCCCCTCCAAAAAGAAAAAATTAAAAAGGAGACGTCAAATTTGGGAGATTAGAAGGACGAAACTATCCGTAATAGAAATAGGGAATTTTAGTGTTGGGGAGAGAAAATTCTATCTTGAAGTACTTCATGGTTTCATCACTACGGATACTTCCATCACTAATGCAGATTAAATTCACTCCATGATTTATTAACAATATCCACAATTTAATATGGGGTTTTAAAATTTGCAAAGTGCTTTATATAAATAAATTGCTGTGGCCAAAAAAATGTAATTGGTCACCATTTAAGCCTTTAGTGATAGATAAGGTTCTCTCTCTTTATGACTCAGCAAGGCCGATCCTCGGATGCCAGATAATGTCTATTCCTCAGCCCATACTCAGAGCCCCCCCACATAGTCTTGAAGGATCCAGTCACCTCTACATAATGAGTAAGAAATGAAATGAAGACCTTTAGAGGAGGTAGACTCCAGAGAGGTGCTCTATATAAAGTACTATACCATTAAGGTAAAATCTACCTAAGATTAACAAGCTAATAGGACCAAGAATTAACTGGGGAGAGAAGCAGATAACCCTTAGGTCTGTCTCAGTCAACAAATGCTGGGACAATGCCCAGAGAGTCTACCAGCAGGGGGATCACCAGTAACTCCTAGTCGGCCCCATGCCCACCTCCCATCCTCTTTTCAACTCAACCTATGACTTGATTGGTATGGTAAGCTCCCAGTGAAGAAACTCCCTCTGTCAATGCAGGCAGGCATCCAGGTTACAGAATAACAATCTGCAAGACTTTGGGCACTGAGGTTAAGTGACGTCCCAGCCAGGGCCTGAAGCCCCACCAGCTACGACGTCCGACTTTTCAATCAGTCTGGGTCTGTCAACGAAGGCTGAAGGGCTAGTTTCAAGTAATTATATTAAGGCATCAGGTTTTCTTCCCCTTTGCTTCTAGAAACAGTAAGGTTATAATTTTTTAAAAAATTTAAAAATCATAATTAGGGATCATTTCTAAAAGGAATGAGACTACTTTATAAATGACTTAAAGAAGGTAGTCACAGCTCCTTTTGACATTGTGTATAATCAGCTGATAATTCACCACCATCTTCTTTTCTCTCTATACCCATCTCCTCTCTTGATGACCTCACCAGCTCCCAAGAGTTCAATTATCATCTTTATGAAGAAGATTCTCAGTTCTGGGTGACTAGTCCTAGCCTCTCCCCTGAGCTCCATGCCTCTCACATTGCCATTGGTGGCCCATGCACAGTTTGAACGGGACATCCTAGAGGCAACTCCAAGTCAACATGTCCAAAACAGAGTACAGTAGCTTCAGGGTGACTCAATCTCCCCTCCCCAACAGCTCTCTGTGACTTCAGGATTTCTCAAGTAGTCTTCTACGTTCCTCTCCTCCAGGTACTCTGGGATGAAGTCATTCCATGCTTTCACACTGGCTGTCCCATGCCTGGGGGCCCCTCCTCACCCCTGCCTCTGAGAATCCCTGAAATTCTCAAAACCTTAGCTAAGTGCTACCTTTCCTGACCCACCCTGGGTCCCTTCTCACAAAAAGGCTCTGCTTTAATTTGTACATAAGGATATCTGCACATGCTCTCTTGCTCATTAGAACATAAGGATCTAGAGTTCAGAATAAATGCTTTTTAATTGAATACTAATTGTTTTTATGTCTTCATGGAAGAAACAATTGGGCTTCATTTCTCTAAAGACCGAATGGGAGCAGAATGGGAGCAAACTAGAACTACTTTGTTTAATGGATGTTATGGAAAGTAGCACCACTTGGAATTAAGTATATGCATCATATTTATTTAAAAAAAAAAGCGCAACTCTTCAGTGTCAATTTAGATGAATACCAGACTAAATGCTTACATTATTACAGCTTACAGCAGCAAAAATGAACACCTAGAAAATTAAGTCTGCTTTAGAAAGAAATGAAATAGTGCAGCACAGTATCACTCAAAGAGACCTGGCCTGGGAGGAACAAATGGGGACTCAGCAGACCTGGAAAAAGCCTTGGCATAACTGGGTTAGACCACACACATCAAGGTCCCTAACCTCTCCCCTTCACCTGTTTCCTCTTCTGTAAAATGGGAATAATGATATCTATCCTATCCACCTCAAAGGACTGCTGTGAGGAATAAAGCCTAGGCTACTATGTGAAAAAAGGAAATAATTTATAATACATACCAATAAAGCCCTTTTTTGCTAGTTCCATAGTAAACCTTCTTGTGATCTTTTCCAACTCATTATCCTATAAAGAAACAGATATATTTTTGGCCCAGTTATATATTTAATGCTTTAAAGTGGTAGGATCTTCACATATGCAAAGTCAACTGAAAGCAGCCAGACCCGCAAGAGGGCCCTGTCTCACAGCTTTGTGGGCCTTTTTTTACTGGGTAGCCATTTTGCAATTGCTAGGCAGCTTATCAGAGGATAACTGAGAGACCTCTTCATAATGGGGTAACATTCAGGACTGTTTGAGTTATGTCTATTTATCATTATATTTTAAATATCTAACATGTTGGTTTGGGGCTAGCTTAGAATTCATAAGGAGGTTGCCTCAGAACTGAAAGACTGTCAATTTTTTAAAATGATAGAATCTAACAATACAAAAAGACTTAAAAGCTATTTATTATAGCACCTGAGATAGGAAAAAAAATAATTTTTTTTGTCTTCCCCCCTCCAAAAACAAACAAATTCAATGCAAGCAGCAATTATTTAAGAGTGGTTTCCAGTGTACAGGGATCTGCCTTTTTACAGTGAGGAAAAGGTCAACAGCTCCATCAAATAGGTGACCTTTTATATGGCAATTTACCAAATAAGTAACTTATTTACTTGTTTTTCCATCTGTCTTTTAAGCAATAAGGTTCATTACTCTCACCTCTGGGGAAAGGGGAAATCAGCTGGAAAAACAGCAACACAGAAGGGCAGAGGGAACATTATTCTAATCCTCACATACATATAAAGGTAGAACTTACTGAGTACTGCTTGGGATTGATTTTAACACCAGCTTTGGCTCCTCCGAATGGCACATCTGAAGCAAAACAGGGAAGAAAAAGGACAAAGTGAATACTTAGAGTAAAAGTGTTTTCAAATTTTGAATGCAGAATTCAATCTTTCTCCTAAATCTCAATAATTAACAATTATGTCCTGTCAAAGGTATACTTAAATCACTTTCTAATACAATAAGGCCTGTAAGAATTTTTTGTGGCTTATTTAATCAGAATTTCTCACATTCAAATGTGTTAATAGTTAATTCAGTCCTACTAAAAGGGAATGCATTCTTTCAACAACTTTTTATTTTATGTAAAGATAGTTTGTACATGAAAATAAAAATTACAAGAGCAAATGAAATTCTACTCATGTAAAAAAACCTTTTCTTGGAAATATTAATAGAAGGAGCCAAATATGCCTCAAAAGCCAGTTAAAAATTGCAAAAATTAATAATGCTTCTCGTGGCAATTTATTTTCAATTCTTTACTACAGTATCTTAAAAATAACAACATTCCAGACATCACTTTTCTCTCTAAGAGCTTAGAGCACTTTTAGAACATCCTACCACAAACAAGAAAGCTCTCTTACCAACCACAGCACATTTATATGTCATCAGAGATGCCAAGGCTTTTACTTCATCCACACTAACATCTGTACTGTAACGGATACCTGTAAGAATGGAAAGGATAAAAACAGGTTTTAAAGAAGCATTATTTAAGACAGACCTACAGGCAAATTAAAAAAACAAACCACATTTATTCCAACTAATAAACACTTATATTCTCTCCCTTCACCATCCCCCCTCCAATAGCAAATACAAAGTCACAAAAACAAATTCTCACATTGGCCACAGCCAAAAATGTGTCTCACTGTGCATTTTATGGTTGTCACTTATCTGGAAGAAGGTGGGCAGTATGCATCATCGCAGATTTCCTGGCATTGCAGGTGGTTACTGCATTAATCAGAGTTCTTAAAGTCTTCTAAAGTTGTTTGGTCTTTACAACATTGTTATTACTATATAAACCATTCTCCTAGTTCTGTCTACTTCACTCTGATTCAATTAATACAGGCCTTCTCAGCTTTCTCTGAAATTAACCCCTGCATCATTTCTTATGACACATTAGAATTCCATGATGCTGACACTGCATCTCCCCCTTCACCTCTAACATCCAATAGAAAATCCTGTCATTCTGATAGGCTAATTCTCTGGCCCTTCATAACTGGGCCCTCTTCTTCCTTTCCTGAAGTCTTCCACCTTTCTCCCCTCCATTGTGCTCTGTGACCCAGTGACACCAGCTTCCTTACTGTTCTTTCCACAAGACACTCAATTTCCAGACTCTGGCTCACTCTCCCCTCCTCATCTCTGCCTCTTGACTTCCCTGACTTCTTTTAAGTCCCAGCTAAAATCCTGTCTTGCTCAAGAAGCCTTTCCTGATTCCCTCTTCATGCTTGTGTCTTCCCTCTATCCAATATATCCAATTTATCCTATATCTTTTGTCTGTGATTCTTGACAGAAGACTCTTTTGGCTTTCTTTGTATACCTAGCACTTAACATACAGTGAACACTCAAATGCTTCCAGACTAATGCCAGCCTCTTTTTTAACATTTAAAAAAATGTTTTCACTAGTGATTATTGTATTTAACCAACACATTGCAAACACAATGTCTTTCATGGTAATGAGACCAACAGAAATATCCTAGTTGTATTCTCAGCATATAATTCTGTCTTAAATGTCTGTACCTATGTAATGAAGTTTAAATTACATTGCAGATTTAAATCATCTTCAATGGTGCTGGCAATTCTACTATTTCACTACTGCCAATTCTCTGCTTCCTGCCTTAGTTCTAGGTATTGGTGAGAACAGCTCAACACCCTTCTTCAGCTGTGAGTAAAAGTGTTTGCTCAGGGGCAGATGGAGCACTGGCCTGTAATCAGGAGGACACACTGACTTCTCTCCCCCTCACACAGCCCTGTACCTCCATGCTTCTCCAGTGACCATCCTCATCTCTACCTCATGCAAAGTTCAAATACCACCTTCTAAGCCTTAAACAGCCCCTCCCCCCCAATCCTAGCAACTTTGTCCGGCAAACTAGAAACTGTATGAGGCAGCCCTCAAGCCTAACCTCAAGGGCAATACTCAATCACACTTGCATGCAGGTCAACACAGCTAATTTTGCATCTCATTAGAGAGACACGTAGCACCTCTGGAAGAACACTGTCATTGAAAAGGACAGTTTTCTACACCAGGAATCAACTTCACTTTGTTGATGTGACTTCCAAACCCACTCGCTCTTTCTCACAGGCCTAGCCCATCAGTGTAACAGGACATGCGCTTCCCACCCAACTTAATAAAGTGGAATAATAATAAATAAATAAGTGGAATAATAAAGTAGAATAGGGGCTCTGCATCCATTTGACTTGTCCTGCACGGCTCTATGCAATTCACATATTATTCAAAATGAGGAACACCAGGAGGCCCACTCTATTTGGATTCTATGTAAGACATTATTTAATGACACTTTCATGACTAATCACTAAGTCAGCTCTGCTTATAGGTTGAAAAAATTTCATGTCTTTAATATATGTACAGGAGAGAACTGTATATCAGGCACTTAATAAATGTTTATTTAATTTACATTAAAAAATTCTTCACCTAGGCTTTTGATAAAACTTTTAAGAATCTAAAAATAGCATTATGAATTCAAGCTGTCAGATAAGGTCTAAACTATGCTTATTTGTTATTTTTGCCAAACTCTATAAAATCATTCAAATCCCCAGAAGCATCTTGCCTGAAAACATGTGACAAAAATGCAAGGGCTCATTTTTTCCCCCAATAAGATCCTAAATTGAGTTTAGGTTTGGAAGTCTTAAAAGGTTCTAAAAGAATTACTTTACTAGGTAGAAGAGTCTTGTCTTTAAAAAAATAAAAATCCAGTAACATTCCTTTTGTTCTACTCACTAGCTGCATGTAAAATTATGCAGATGTATTTTTTAAAGATGAATGCTAGACTTTAGCTACTAGGTAGTCAAGATGATCTAATTACTACTGAGACACTGACTATGCCTGGCAGATAAGGTTTCGTTTTTATGAAGAAGAATGCATACAAATTCATCTTGCAAAGTCACTTTTCCCCCTGAAACAAAACAGATGAGATCTGTACAGAGATAAGATTTTGTATAAAATGAAATGGGGTAAAATAGAGGATATTATCTTCTACTAGATGTATAAATGATAGCCTAGGAGAGCCAAGGACATAAATTTATAACCTACTGAGGGTATTTCTGTGATTAACCAATATATTATGATTATTTCTGACCTCACAAGTCTAGAGATTTTGTCAGGTGATAGGTCAGTTCACAAATCCCAATCTCCAACAAGCAGCTATATAGTGCAGATGATCTGCTGGGCTTTATTTAAATCAGGATGTGAGAGGTACAAAGGTGGCCTCAATCCTAAAAAGTTTAACTTTTTAACTCATCTAGACAAAAATCAATGCACTTCGGAACATTCACAAGCTGAGTAGCCTATAGGTAAGGGCCAATGTTTCTAAGAAGACTTTTGGATTATCTTATGTAAACTCTAGTTCTCCCAGCTCTGCACAGTAAATAGTATACAGAGTGGGACTTCAAATATTTACTGACTTAGTAATGTTCATAATCAAGTTACCAAAAGCAGTTATTTCAAATGATGATATGGGTATTCTCCACATAAATGAAAAGACATAAAGGTTCAAAACAAGGAAAACAAAATGCCTATTAAAAAGGCCTGCAAATCATAACATGAGTCAGAAACCAGCTATGACTGTTCTATGGATTACCACAGAAAGCACTCAAGTTTCCACTGGATGAGACCCAGGAATGTTCTTATTTACAAAGTAAAAAAAAAAAAATTACCAACCACACCCAGTCAGAACTCAACTGCAAAGCAACAGAGCAGGAGAGACAAGGCTACAAACAGAGCAGGAGAGACAAGGCTACAAACAGAGCAGGAGAGACAAGGCTACAAACAGAGCAGGAGAGACAAGGCTACAAAATGAACTGCTTCAAAAAGCATTCCTCCGCCCCCCCAAATGTTTTTAAATGTCTTTTGTCTTCACAACAGTCATTCCAGTGGGATAGGGAGGTTCTAAAAGGGGGAACGTTTTAAAATGCTTTTAGTCTATTCTTGAAACATTTATTAATCACCTACTATATGCCTGGCACTGAGGTACTATGCTAAGTGCCTGAGATCCAATATAATCAACCGTAAAGGGAGAACTTTAGGACATCACTACAAAAGAGTTTGGGGAGTTTGTGATTACTCTTTGTAACTAACTAAAAACTGAATTTATTCATTTCTGCTCAGAATTAAACCAATGTACTTTTTTTTTAAACTGAGGAAAATCATGATACTGTTAAGTAAATAAAATAAAAAACTGTTTAAGGGAAATATTTAGTTTATTAATAATTCTTTATTTCAAGATAAGGCTAAACACAGAATCTTAACTTTTGGGAAAAGTAAGCTGTTTGTACATTGTCTGTGCTTATGTCCCTCATACTTTCATTTTCATCACTAGGTTAGCAAAACAAAATGATTTGTATATCCTAGCTAATTTATAGGAAAAAGAGTAACATTCAATGTTCACCTATATAATAGTATAGGGGAAGACCTCCATCTACTAGTCTAGGACCCATGATGGACCTCCCATGGAATGTCTGTGCTTGGCCCTTTCCATCATCATTAGCTCATCAGCAGCTGGGAAGGACTGGTGCTTTGGGATGATGGGTACCATCCCAACAAGCAGAAACAGTGTAGGTCCATGTTCAGGCCCACTGCTAAAGGATCTATGTGACCAGAGGTTCCTGGTTGGATTCTTGGTCCTGGGGGTGGGGTAGAGAAGGCAGAGCCAAAGAAGCCACTAAGAGTTGCTTACTCAGGTACCCTTAAAAGAAGAGATCTAAGCCTTTTACTCCCACTTCCCACTGTGTGGTTGGATACTGACAGCTCTCCCTTGGACTTTGGGGGTGGGAGAGGATTTGTTTCTGCTCATTTCTCCCCCCACCATTTTCTTCCATGTAGGCTTGTAGGTGAGACTAAGACAGCTCAAGCCTTTGGCTGCATCTTTTCTTATGAATAGGGAGCCAAAGAGCAAACCTTAGCACTGACCATAATGGTGGTCATCCTAAGAGTTTGAGAGGTTAGTTTTCAAATTCTGACTGGAGGTGAAAGCTGCTTTCTACAATTATAACCTAATCAAAAGAGATGACCACCGCCAGGGGATGACTCATTAATGCTTCACTGGCCAGGAGAGAACAGCTCTTGAATTCCTACTCAAGACACCACAGATCTGAGGTAAACATAAAATATCTATTCAGCAGGGAGTCTTTCCTACCTCCCAGGAAAATGTACTAAAAGAGATGGGTTACTGGGCCATGTTTTTAAGTGTCTGTCAATATGTAATTAGGAGTCTTTTAAATACTTTTTGTGGTAAAAGAAAATAACAATCCTTTATTGTTTACTGAGATTTTTTTTTCCTCCCTGGGATCTTTAGGGTGAGGCATAATGAGCCAGAGAGGATGGTGGGGAAGAGAACTACAAAATCCTCTCTCTAGGCATCATTCTCCCTCCACAGGGCCAGATCCAGACCACTGGCGCCCATATCCAGGATCTACTGTCAAAAAATGTCTACTCTCCAACCCTGGAAACACAGGTAATAGGACATTAAGTGACAACAGAATTTTAAAACAAAGGGTTAAACACCCCCTCCTCCCACAAACCCCTAGTGTCTTAGGGAGTTATAATTAAAACCTGCAGGTTTAAAAACTACTCCCAAGTAAGTTTATATTAAAAGGCAATGTATAAGAAATATTAATAGGCCTGTAACTCAGAGGGCTTGGGGTGAGAGTTTGAAGTCACTAGCTATGTTCTCCCTTTGTCCCTTTGCAAAAGACATTCAACTTCTACAATTTACTCTGTGGTTTCAGTTTCCCAAAATATAAAAATACTTGTAATAACATTTAGCATTCAAAGGAAGTCAAAGTCAATATACAGTATTATGCAAAACCACCTTAGAAACAGTAATCACTTCCAATATTTTAGATTTTAAAATAGTGAAATTTGGAACAAAATTACTAACTACATTTTGTGATCACCTAAAATTAAAAACACACAAACCTCTGGTGACATAACTGACAAAATGATACTTCCAAATGACAACAATAATGACAGTATATACAGCTTTCAAGGAAAATTAAAGTCAGTTTGTTACTATGGTGACATGACTCATTGCCCATTAAAAAAACAAAACAAAACAAAGTGACTAAAAAACCATAGCCAGTTTGAATTTTTCTTGTTTTCACTGGTTATGAGTCAAAACCCCCCCAAAATAAACCGTTATTTGTTTTTATGATGAATCATATAGTAACTGGGTGAATGCAATAAACAAAGGCATAGGTTTGGTTTTCATTACCACAAGCTAGATCTCCCCTTGTACTCCAAACCTTAAAGTAACTTTATATAAAAGCAGAGGGGAAAAGCAATTCAGCAAAACCAACCAGTACATTAAGGCTAACAGTCTATGTAAGGCTTCGCACACCAGTCTCCCAATCTGAAAGAGAGTAAGACAATGCAGTCTTATTCCTCTTCTTCAGGACCAAACTTGGTCACTGTGATTTCACAACATTTAGTTTAGTGCTGTGCTGTCCTTTTCAGTCACACTGCTCATTTTTCTTTGCATCAGTTCACACAGGTTTCCCATGCTTTTTGAAATTCTTCATATACATTATTTCTTATAGCACAGCAATACTGAATCATATTAATGTACCACAATTTGTTTAGCCCTAGACTAATCCATGGGAATCTGCATCTATTTTGTTTTCTGTTCTTTTCTACTACAAAAATAGATTGCTCAAAATACGGGGTGGTGTGTGTGTGTGAGATCTTTCTTTTTATCCTTGGCCTCTTTGTGGCTCGAATAAGGATGTTTTCAAGTCGTTATGTGCTGGGGGTCCTGAGATGTGAAGACAGACAATGATTATGTTCTAGCGGTAGAGCTTTACCTAGAATTTTAACAAGTGTGTTGATCTAGATTCCTGTGGCCAGGGCAAATGAGAAAGGGTTGGAAGAAACAGCTATAGAAAGGCACCATAGCAGTCAGGAAAAAAGAAGACTAGAAAACGTACGCAGGAGTTTAACATTAATAGCAGAGTCGCATTGTTTCTTTGCTCCTGGGCCAAAGACCCTCTGCTTCTTGTGCAGTCTTAGGTAAGTCCAGGAAACTCTGGGTCTCACTTTCCTCATCTATGAAATGCAGGGATTGGACTGATCTCAGGATCCCTTTATATACTTGAAAATTGAGGATATCCCCTCAACTACCTTTTGTATATGTGGCATTACATCCACTGATGTTTACCACATCAGAAATTAAGATGTCTTATTATGAAAACAGTGTTGACCCGAAAGACCCCCTGAAAGGGTCTCACTGGATCAGATGATCTAAGGCTCCTTCCAAACATGTCTGATGACCTTATCACAGAGGTGTATGGCAGTCAGGTCCTGGATTTAGGGTGCTCAGGTAAGAATGTAGTGAAAGGGATGAGGATTTAATAGAAACCTCACCAGGAAAGACATGGTAAAGGTAGATACATTAAAACAGAATCTGGACAAACTTTACATATTCCCTTCTCTGAATGGTCACATCATCAAATGGCAGTTTGGATTTGTTTTCCCACATTAAAAAACAAAGATGCTGGGGTGGCTAGGTGGCACAGTAAATAGAGCACCTGCCCTGGAGTCAGGAGGACCTGAGCTCAAATCAGGTCTCAAGACACTAGCTTGTCTCAAACTAGCTGTGTGACCTTGGGCAAGTCATTTAACCCCAATTGCCCTGCTCTCCCCCCTCCAAAAAAAAAAGCAAAAAAACAAAAGTAAAAAACCAAAGATGTTCTCTGAAGTCCCTTCTAGCTCTAAGAGTCCAAGAATCTTATTCTTCTCAAGACCCCTCCCAGGGCTTAAAGATCTTGAACAGAAAAATAGGTACCAGCACAATGCTGAATGGTTTTCTTTATATCAAGTTTGAGAGATGGACTTTTTTTTCTTCTCTAATTGTGTGACAGTGTTCATATAGAGTACTAGAATTATATCAAAGAAAAAAGGATATGACCCCATAAAAAACTCTAACTGAACCTATTTTGATAAATGGAACCATGTATATTACTAAGCTAGAAAATAAACAAGTCATCAGGTCTCATATTTATTTTGCTTTTGTACTGAAGTTAAAAATATTTAGACTTGGTTAAGATAGGGGAAAAGAAGTTACTGATAATCTATCACATAATACTATCTTTTGACCCATCATTCCTTCTGACTTTTTTCTTTTGACCCTCAAAATGCCAATCCTCTTATAAGTTTTGGTAAGCTAATCCATTCTTACAGTTTCAAGAACTACTTTTATATGAATGATTTCCAAATCTACCCTCTAGCCAAGGATGCTCAACCTACATACAAAGCCTTTATTTCCAATGATCACTTGGGATATGCTCAAAGTTCTTCCCTTTCATCCAGATGAGCTCTTCTTCCCAGGATCCTTTCTTGTCTCTAGGTACCACCTTGTCTTCTGGTATCTCACACTATCAATTTCTACCCTTGGACCTTTTCAAATCGTGCTTTTGATTAATCCTTCCCTGTCATTCTCACCCTCATCCAGGACTTCAGGGCTCAGCCCTACAGAGGGAAGACATTTGTATGCTATGCTAGGTCCTATCCACTCCACTATCTCAGCTGTCTTGAAGAATTTAGCTCTAGGACTCAGTTTCCTCATATGTAAAATGAGGAATTCCAGTATGACTTTTAAAAATTCCTTGTTTCTAAAAATTTATTATGACCAGAGCTAGTTTCCCTGACTCCACAATCTTAGAGAACCTGGATACTGTTAGAAGAATCTTTCTAAAAACATTATTTTCAAAACCCAGGCACCAGAAAACTAGGAACAGTGGAAGCTGCAGAAAGGCAGATTTTTTTTCCTAAAGAAAAACGTCCTCACAATGAGAGATTGTCCAAAAGGACTACACAGGGAGGTGCTATGTTCTCCCGTGCCTGGAGTTCTCCAGGCATCAGCTTGGATCACCTAGAAGATTGTTCAGGTACAGGTAGGACCAGATGGCCTCTCAAGTCCCTTCTATCTACCTCAGATTCTGCAATTCTTCTCTACTTGTCAAGGAGCTAGAAAAAATTCCCCTTGCCTATTTTATTAAGTACAAACCCCTCTGCCCAGCGTTCCAGGACATTTCTAATGTGGTGCTGCTCTGCTCATCCATCTGCAGCCCCAATTCAATAAGCATTTTCCAGTGTGTATTTGCCTTCACCGAAGTTCTGGTCTAATGCCTCATTATGGCACGACTGTGTGCCAACCAGTAAGGACATGGATTTACATCAGGCCCAGCCTGGCTGTGTTTGGTGTATCAATCAAGTGAAGGTGATGAATTGGAGGCCACAACAATCCTCAAAGAACATCTAAAATTTAAAGATGTTGCCATTTGTTCCTGTAGAATGCATACTTACAGTCAATTAAGTTATAGATCCTTGGAGTATGGTAAAGTAATTATTAACTCATAAAATTTTTAAATGTTCCTTTATTACCTATACGAATTTAGAAATCAAACTATAGCAAATGCCTTCACCTGGAATGAACCCTTAAGGAGACTCTACAATTCCTTTTGCTTAATAAGGCAAATTATTAATTTGTTAATTATTTGTAAGGCAAAATATTATTTATTACAGTCACATACAACTCTCCATTTGATTCTGCTCCTTCATTAAAACTTGGCCAGGACTCAAAAATACAATACATTTTAAGCTGGATTCCTCTCTACTTTTTGCTCATGAAACAGAAAAAAAAAGGCTGTGCTCCTAATGAACTTGGACAGGCATTACTAAATCGTTATTTGGGTCACATCTACTCAACTTCTAGCAAAGGAAGTAATTCTCAAAAATTGGAAACTCTTAAAGACTTTCATAAAGAATAGTGTGATTCTCAGGGAAAGAACAAAAAGTTCACAGCTAACTAAAACACATTCCTTTGCTTTTTAAGGTGGGTGAGGGTAGACAGGGAGAAAGGAAGCTATTTAAAAATTACTCCTTTGAAAAAAACACCTAACATAATGCCTTGCTCCTAGCAGGTACTTAATAAATGTTTACCGAAATAAGTTATGTCTTAGATTTCAGTCTTACTCTTTAGAAATTAAAAACTTGTTTTAGTTCTTTTCATGCATCTCCAAAAATGTACTGTATGTTGTTACAGAATTTTTTTTTGTCCTGAACCTGTGCTTTCACAGGGACAAAGAAGGTGTTCTGAATCCAAGGCCTATGAGAGCTTAATTTTAAAAATGTATTTTGATAACTATATTTCAACAAAATTGGCTTCCTTTGGAATCCTATAAGTTTTTATTTTTTGCCGTTAAAAATATAATTCCGAAATGTCCATGGGTTTCACCAGATTGCCAAAGGGGCAAATGGCACGATGCACTTTTTTTCTTATTAGAAAATTTGCTGCATGAATACAATTACTAATTTGTTTTCTTGATAATTGCTTTAACAAAAGACATGGCAGCTAGGAAGGCTTAGCAATAAAACAATTACATTTGTTTTCAACAGTGTCCTCTGACTTAGCTCTTATAACACTTGTCATTTCAGCTTTAGTATTAAGTTTTTAGAAATATTACTTATGACAACCATTCCTGTTCTTTTTCAAAAGAAACCACCATTCCTCCAGTGACAAAGATACCAAAGTAAACCATTAAAGCTACATTTCATTTCCTCAATACTAGGGACAAAGTGACCTTGGCAGCTTTAGCTCTTTTTCTGGGTAATAGGGTCTCTGAGACTTCTTTGTTCACTTCTGGATGTGGGGTGGGAGAATGTTGAGAACTGGCTCAAAGATTTTGATAATCACTGAATGACAAAAATTTCATTTAAGGAAACCATATATTCCATATATTATTCCTAGGAAATGTGGTAGAGAATCTCAATTAAAGGCTGCATCGATTTAGGATAGTTTTCATTCAGACAATCCATATTAGAAATTGATCACGGGGCAGGTAGGTAGTGCAGTGCGTAGAACGGCTGGCCCCGGAGTCAAGAGGACCCGAGTTCGGTTCCAGCCTCAGACACTTAACACCCACACAAAAAAACTAGCCGTGTAACCTTCGTCAAGTTACTTAACCCCAATTGCCCTCCAAAAGGCAAAAAAACAACAACAACAAAAAAAAGAAACTGATCAGATATTGTTCAAAAACCATATACAAACAGTTCTTCGCTGAAGTTCATCATTTTCTCTAAAACAAAAGAATGGTATTATGAATGAGCTCAACCATTCTGGAAAACAATTTGGAATCATACTCCCAAAGTCAATAAACTGTGTAGACTGCTCTAACCCAGAGATAATTATATTAAGTAAGTATTTACTGCCAAAGGAAGTTAAGAACAGAGGAAAGGACTTATATAACACAAGAATCTTTATAATAGCATCCTTAGCTATAGCAAAGAATTGGAAATAAGATAGGTGTCCATCAATTGAGATAGCTAAATAAAGTATGGCATATCAATAGAATGCAATGTTGTTCTGCTGCATAAAACTGATAATTACTGATTCATAGAAATATAGAACTTTATGAACTAATACAGAATGAAATGGGCCGAACCAGGAAAACAATTTACCATAATAACATGAAGGAAAATTAAAACAATGGAAAGAATAGTGGCTTAACTTAACTCAGAAGTCCTGAGTTCAAATGCCACTTCTGTGACGATCTAGGTAATCCAGCCACTTAAATATCCTTTTCTCATCTTTAAAATAAAGGCTGCGCTGATGTTTATCCTTTGTTCTCAAAGAACTATGACATCAAGAAGGTGACTTTCAAGTGAACTGGATTTAAGTGAGGAAGGGCTGTGCAGTCACCAGCCTCAATTTCTTCTCCAGAGCCATCTGGGTCCAGGGGGAAGATATAGATCAGGTCTGGAGATGGCCCAGATGCAGTGGGATACCTTAAGGTATCTTTTTAAGTTAAGGGCTTTTCCAGATTTCAGTTTGATTGAGGCAATGCCCATTCAGTGAGTAAGACTAGATAATAAGAAATGAAGCAAAGAATGGCTTCTTTTACCTAGTTAAAACACACACACACACACACACACACACACATATGGACATTATATATACATATACATGCACATACACCCCTATACATCAGTAGGGGAAGACCCAAGGAATATAAATTTCAATCACTGAAACCTTGACAGATATCTTGGCTAGATTACCAGCTAATTACCAGCTAGATTTCTTTCTTAAGGACTGTTCCTTAAATCCAAATCATTGGCTCTCACTGATATGCCAACAATAACCCAAGCCTCACTTGGTCATGGTTTGGGCCCTGATACATACATATATATATATGTATATATATATATATATATTCACAATCACAGGTATGCATGCACATACATACCTGCACGACACACACTCACACCACTTCTTAAACAATATAACATGAATCCAAAGTTTCCTATAGAATTTTTTCTTTTTTTAAACAAAAATGATCTTTTCTTAAAAATTGCCATAGCACTGAAGTTTAAAGGACAATGCTCCTCGCTTCGCTATTAACAATGCCCAGGTATTTGTTAGGATGACTTTACACAAATAAGCATTAAATGTTTGTCTTTCTGAAAAGGGGACATCACTGCCCCTTATTTTTTTTAAATTACAAGTTACTAGAAAACTAAGTGATACAAAATGATCCATGGATCATATCATAGCATCCATAGGTCATATCATCCCCTCTGAAATCTTAAGAAAAAGGTGTTGACTTTCATTTTGTATAAAAGCAACAAGGCCACATTATTTTTAAAACATCATCAAAAGTCACAGGAGAAACTGGGTTTTTTGTTTGTTTCCATTTTTTTCACAAGGACAACGACCTATAATCTAGTTTGGCATATGTTGTAGAGGATTCTTATAAGATGTTTTCTGGGGGTATCAGTTTGATGAATCTTCTTTCAGCCATCAGAGAACCTAGTCAAATATAATCTTTAGCAAGGGTAAGCTAGACTCACTAGGAAAATGAATCTCTCATTCTTTCCAATATAAGTTTTCCAAGTTATATGCTAACATCCTGAGTTGAATAATTTGTAAAAATTTATAACAAAAAGGGAGAAACAATGAGCAGAGAATAAAATTTTCCAACTCCTATGTCGATCACAGAGCCCTCCCTTTTGTAAAGTTATTAATATACTTTCTTCAAGTCTTTGAAAAGATGCCACTTTAGCTTGTTTGCTTGCCATATTGCTTTCTTTTTTTCTCGAATTCTGGCTATAAGTGTTACTTAGTGAGAACAAAGAAATGAGGTACATTCATGTCTATCTTGAGACTTGTAGTCAATTGAAATGCATATTAAGAAAAGATCTCTGAAAGAATGATAACTATTAGGATTTCTTTGGTAAAAAAAAGGCAAATGAAATGAAGTTGTTATGATGACTTTTAAACATAACTAAGAGTATTAAGAATTTTACTAAGGATAATAGCATGATGTAGTAGAAAAGGTATCAAGTTTGGGAGTCAGCACCTTGGTTCAAATTCCCACCTCTAATATTGTGCGACCTCGGGAAAAGTCACAATCCCACTGCAGAATAGAGTTGAGACTAGAGTTGTGAAATGGATGCAAGCCACAATGCTCCAGGGGCCGGAGCCAGATTAAAATGTAGTTCCTATCCGATTTTATTGTGTTGGCATAAGTTGTTAAAAAAAAAAAAAAGAAACATATGAAAGTGGTTTTCCAAGTCAATATGTGGCCCATAAGGAACCTCACGTCTAGTTTCGTTTGATACCACTAGACTAGATGATTTTGGCGATCTTTTCTGGCTCTAAATCTAGGATCCTAATGATTAGTTAGAAACACTAAAATTATTAATAACAGAATAAAAACAATATGTATCTACAAAGTATTTATCAGAGGTATTATAAAGAATCTGTACTGTTTCCTGAAAATATCTCAAATTAGATCTTAGCAAATATCTAATAGTGTCTTTGTTATGTCTTAGTACATAAATTAGTTCTATTAAAAAGGCTGATTTATTTCCATAAAAGTCATTAGGGTGTCAATATTTAATAACTACATTAACCCCAAACTCTAAAGATTAAACATTTAGATAGTATACATTTAAACATTTAAGAAAACTTAACACATTATGCGTAACATCCCCCAGCCTAAATTCTGAGCAGAATCAAGATGGGACAAGAAATTTTCAAGTTAAAATATGCCCAGTATGAATATCTATGTGTATGTGTACCTAGTGCAAATACATTCTAGAAATAATCTTCCATAGAATTAAATGTAAATGATAAAAACGACCAGTCTTTTAAAATAAACTCAACAAACAAAACATGGGTAGGAAATTTGTTCTGTAGGCAAAATTGTCAACTTAAAGATATATATTGTAACATAATAAAGCAAAAAGTCATACTTTAATTGACTCTAAGCAAATATTCCAAAGTTGATACATACAAATGAGTTCTATCCCTGTCAAAGTAGTCACCCTGGGAAGAAATGTTTAAGGCTCAAAATATTACTCTGCAGCATATTCTTCTAAATCAGGCCTGCACAATCTACAGGCTGTCAAAAGATTTCAGGCAGCCCACAAAAAATGTAGGATATTTTCCTCTATGTTTTTCATGGGCTGCTTGAAATCCTTTGGTGAGTGGCAGGTTGTGAAAATCTGCTCTAAATACTTCCAGTAGACAGTGTGATGTTGTGGACAGAGCATGGAACTTGGGAATCAGGAGACTTGGGTTTAAATTCTGGACCTAATACTTTCTAGTGGTCACTGGCAAATCATTTGACATCTTTGTGAGAAAAGGACTTTGCAAAGTTGATACATAAACGTGAGTTATTGCTTTCTTCCTTTCAATATGAACTTGATGTGTGTAAACAGCCAAGCTATTTGGAAAAGCATATTCCATAAAGTAGTAAAAGTTTTATATTCTAAATTTGTATCATGGGGTATCTCTATTAGTTCTAAAAGAATTCTAAGAGGGACAATTAGGTGGCACAGTGAATAGAACACTGGACCTGGAGGGAGGAGGACCTGAGGTTCAAATCAGACCTCAGACACTTAGCTGTGTGACCTTGGGCAAGTCACTTAACCCCAACTGCCTTGCCTTTCCCCCTTAAAAAAAAAAGAATTCTAAAAGGAAGTCCAAAAATTGGTTGTTTTTCAAAATGACACCATTACTGGAGTGTGTGTGTGTGTGTGTGTGTGTAGCCTCGGGAGAACCATTTGCACAAATTAAGAACTCATCTGAAAAATCTAGTTTCTTTTTTCTTAGGGGGAAGAGTGGTGGAGGTTCACATAATACATGGAAGAGATTACTCCTCAAATCTTAATGGTTTAAACGTAAAATATTTAATTCAGAGTGTGGAGACTGATCTTTCTCAGAACTGTTTCAAGCTTTTTAAGTGTTTGGTGACTTCAGATACTCTTAAGTTTCCTAAAGTATTTGTACTATAAAAAGTCATCCATTTTTTGCTGCTAAATTCAATATTTCGGTGTTAAAGGATTTTGCTGCAGCAACAGGAGGAAGATATGACTTTGCACTAAGCTCCAATTGTTTCATATTCTACATGGTTCAACCATTGTACATGGTTCCCCTTTATTTAAAAAGATGGTCAGAAAGAAATTCGACCTTTCAGAGGTTTTGAAATTAAAACTAGCAATGGAGTAAAAAGACCACTATCATGTTCGAGATCCCCAATGCCTACACTTCTAGCTCATTGCTTGTAGATGTCTTAAATATCCCTCTGTTCAAGTTAAGTCACTGATTTAAAAAAAATTAAAAACTAAGGCCTAAAGACCCATGCTCAGGACATGGCACTTGAGTCCTCAAAAGGGTACTGGCTCTGAAGTCAGAGAACTTGGGTTCATATCCTGCCTCTGACACTACCTGTGTGACCTTGGAAAAATGATAACTTCTCTGGGCTTCAGTTTTACATCTGTAAAATGAGGGGGTTGTATGAGGAGCTTCTGATGTCTCTTATTTCTAGCAGTCTGATCCAAATGGCCTTTCTACTTCACAAAATCAGGAAACTATGACCCACGGGGGCAGTTACTCACCAAGGTCACATATATGGGTGGTGTCAATACAGATTTATAAAGTAAAATTCTGTAAATCATTAAGCTGGTGATCATTCATTTAAAATGCAGTTCCAAGCAACTGCTATTCCTGAGCTGGGACCACTAGAAATTGCCCAAATTTTCTTTGTAGTAGAAAGATCTTTTTCTCAAGTCTCTGTGAACCACATTTTAAACTTGGCTGGCCGAAGAGAATGGCCCATAAATAAGCCCAGTGTGGCATAAATAACACCGGGTCCTGACACTCCTCCCCGCTTACTGGCACATAAACTTCCCTTTAGGCCTCACAGGGAACAGGTAGGAGGCTCTTAAAGCCTCTTCCACCTCTAGATTTACTGCCCTGATCACAAAACTAACCTAAGTAACGATCTTTCCAAGACCAACTTGGTTTCCTATTTAATAGGAAGCCTCTCTCTGCTCAGGATTCTTTGCACAAAGGGATGAACGCACAGGAAAAGTAAAGGACTTAAGCAAGGTGGGAAATGAAGACGAGCTCCAAGACACACACTCGTGCATCAGGGTAACGGGGTTTCACGCCGCCTGGGAGCCCTGGCGGGACGCCCTTCTCAGAGCCCCTAATCAGCAGCTGGCCACGCCCTTACCACACCCCCTGGAGCTCTTTCATTCTACTGGCTGGCAGGCCGGCCAGAAGGCGCCTCTAGCCTGGCAGTCCAAGCACTTGTTTATTGGAGGACCAGTCAAACGCTTTGGGGCATCTTGGGGGTGCCCAGGGCTCCCCAAATTAAAACCAACCGCACAAACCGGCAGGAAGAGCCCTCAGGGAACAGAGGGCACACCCGAAGGTCCGAGCGCTCTGACCCCAGTGCCTGCGATCGAGGGGCACTGATTTTAAGGGAGAGCGGGCGGGCGACCCGGTAAAAAAACAACCAATACCTCCTGAGCAACTGAGCCCAGAGCGGAATGGAGAGCGACCCGGGAAACCTTCAAGTGCGTCTGCAATGACACTCGCTGGCTAGCCCTCCTTCAGTAAAAGGGTGGGAGTTACGGTGACTTTTTAAAGGGGACACCAGGCACCCTCTGCACAGACAGGGTAAGGAGGGGTCGTAGCCCTGTCAGGAATAGGAGGGGGCTGTCTTGTGTCCTCTTCCACACATCCCAACCTACACTTTATTTTAATTGGAAACATTTAGCACCAACAGCCCCAAATGGTGCATCCTAGAGAGAAAACTTCCCAGGGGTGCCTCGGTCCGCCCACTACCCCACCTAGGTACATTGGCTAGGGTCGGGAGGAGCAGGCGGGCGCCCCCAGCCCCACTGGGGCATTGGCTGGGGATGGAGGAGCAGGGTGGGCGTCCCCCCCCCCCCCCGGCACATTCGCTGGATTTGGAGGGGCTGGGTGGGCGCCTCCGCCCCACTGGGCACATTCGCTGGGGCTGCAGCAGGGGTAGGGTGGACGCTCCCAGCCCCACTGAGGCATTTGCTGGGGTTGGAGGGGCTGAGTGGGTGTCCTCCCCCGGGCACATTCGCTGGGGTTGGAGGAGCAGGGTTGGCGCCCCTCGCCCCCCTGGGGCACGGGTTGCGGCTGGGGTCCCATCACTCACCTCCCTTGCAGGGGGTGCGGTGCTGGCTGTGCTGCGCCCGGTAGCCCTCAATCACCTCCCAGGAGCCGTCGTCCCTCTTGATGGGGAAGGTGACGCTCAGCACATGGTTGCAGGGCTTGATGATGCGCAGGATGCCGCGCACCCGGTTGCGCTTCTGCTCCTCGCTCTCCCGCGTCTTCAGGTCCTCCACCAGCTTGTCCTCCACGATGCTGGAGCCGCGGTCGAAGAAGCCCTCCACCATCTTGAAGAAGTTGGGATCGTCGTCCCCGGCCCCGGCCCCGGCCGCCTCGCTGTAGTGGCGTCGAGGAGCCGGCGGTGCGGCGGCGGCGGGCTGGCCCCGGGCCCGCAGGAGCAGGGCGGCGGCGGCGGGCTCCGTAGCGGCGGCGGCCGAGGCCCCGGCCCGGGACAGCTGCAGCGCTTCCCCGAGGTACCGGAACATGACGGCGGCGGCGGTTCCGAGAGGGTGGCGGCTCGAAGACGGGGACTGCGGGGCCGGTGGGAGGGAGCGGCCGATCGAGCCGAGGCTGCCTTCCTGGCCGCTGCTTTCTCCTCCCCTCTCGGTGCTGGCAACCTAACGGGGAGCAAAGGAAGCGCTTTCCGGGACTGCAGCCAGAGCTACGCCTTTTAATGGCTGGAGCGCAGGGGGCGCGGGGGCGGGGACGTGGAGGAAGAGCGGGGGCGCGTGCGCGCCCAGCGCCACTGCCTGCCGGGGGTAGGGGGGGGGGGAACCCCGGCCCCCAACGCCACCGCGGCCGCCGCCGCCTCTATGACGACCGAAGCGCGGGCCCCTCCCGACCACACCCCCGTTCGTGCCCGCGCGCGAGGGAGGTGGGGGAAGGAGGGGGCGTGTCTTCAGTCGGCGCGCGGCCTAGGCCGCGCCCGGGGTACGGTGACGGGGACAGCGTCGCTCCTCCCGTCCCGGAGCGTGGCCCCTCCCCCCGGCACTGCCGGGTCCGGGGCGGGCTCCGCCTCCTCCTTCCGGCTCTCCCCTCTTCTCCGGACTGCGCCCTCCCCGCACCTTCCCAGTCCCCGTGGCCTGGGGGTTCCTGAGGTCAGTGGGCCGGCCCGGGTCGGCCGGAGACGCCCAGGCACGGCCGAATTCGGCCTCTGGGGCTGGGGGAGGCTTGAATCGGAGGCCTAGAGTGCAGACCCCGCCCCCTGCCCCTGGAAGGAGGGCCGCGGCCTATGGAGAGGCCTCGTTCTGTTGCGGCTTTGGCTTTGGACACCGGAAGACCGGGGTTCCAGAGCAACCGCATTGTGTGACCCTGGGCGAGTCACCTAACCCACTACACCAGGCGGACTGGTTTTTGCTCCCTTTTGCATCCCCATTGCTGGGCCCAGGGCCAGACACAGTAGGCGCTTAGTCTCTACGGTTCCATGTTTGGAAAATAACGGCCCTTCCTGCCCCCAGCCCGTGGTCCCCTGGGTCGGACCCTTGTGACCACCTACCTGCCCCGAAAGAAAAGCACTGATTAGACATTTACTGTGTGACAAGCGCGAAGAGTGAGGCGGCCTGCGCTCTGAGAGCTCCCGCTTAATGAGGGCCAGAGCCACAGCCGAGCTTCCAGTGACCAATCGTTTGGAAACGCCGGTGGGCTTTGGGGTCAGATGCCTTTTTGCAAAGCAAATCGTCGTTTTGTTTTCGCTTTTCATTTTAAGTAATCAGTTTTATGCCATAAACTTGGGCAGAATGCCTTCGTGTTGTTTTTTCAAGGCAGATGTTAACGCCTCTTTAATGTCATTTCCTCGTATACAATGATATCGGTTCCTGGTGTTGAATCATTTGGCCAGACTTTGGGGACGAGCACTTTCTTTTCTGGGTCCTCAGGAGCCGTAACCGACCTCCTGTAGGGGCAGCTTCCCAGGATGATGACTGAGGGCGCAAGACCCACTGGGGTCTGAAGGGAGGTGGTGGTCCTCAGCCGGATCTCCACTGGCTAACCTCGAGTGAGGATTCTCCAACCAGATTCTTGTTCCTGACGCCTAGTTTAAAAGAAAAAAAAATTAAGTGACTCTTGAAAGGCTTTCCCTGTAGACTTTGTTTGCTCTCTTCCCATAGTTATGCTTGGGGACTCCAAGGTGGGCAGCCTGGTGGCCTCATGTTGAGGGGGGTTCACAGACTGTCCAGTATCCACAATAATACAGGAAGACTGAGTTTGGATAAGCCCAAAGTCTCAGTTAAGTGGCAGGCTGCTAGTTGGGTCAGTGTGGAATGCTAAACATGGAGTCAGGTAGACCTGAGTGCATTCAATACCTGGAATAGTAAAGTAGTGGTCATTTCTGGGCCTTTAATGAGGTTACGCTCCTAGGAAATTGATAGGAGTTAGTAGGTAAAGGTTTAGAATCCTTATTAGAGGGGAGCACTCCAGGAGATTGGCAAAGTAGTTGATGAGAGATAGGGTTCAGACATAAGAATGTAAGTTCCTTCTTTGACCCTTCTTTGACCTTACAGTCTAGTTAGGGAATGCGGTTAAGTTGTTTGTAATCAAAGCACAATACTCTTGATTTAAAATATGTTTAGGCTTCAGAAAGGGTGGAATGATAAGTCATTCACTGTGATGGAAACATGGAGGAGATAAATTTTGTGCAATTAAATATTAGTGTTGGAGAAATTTGATTGTAGGAAAATTTCAGGTGCCATTGATTGCCAGAATGAGGAATATGATACCACCAGAAGACTAAGGGGAGCAACTGAGGTTATTTTGTGAGGTAGATAACATATTTCATTGAGATTAATCTGATGTTTAAGATGATACAACAAGGGGGACCAACCTTAAAATAGGAAGATGCTTTGGTAGACTATTCTTTTGTTTTTCCACTCAAGTTTTTCATTAATGTCAATGAATTAGCTACAGGAAATTCACAGTTAACAAAATTAATTTTCAGCAATCCTTTCTATACCATAAAATATATACTCAAAAATAGGAAATTACTTTGTCACCTTGATATTTCAGTTTCTTCATACTATGAAAAAGTAGGGGTTTATACTAGATGACCTCTGAGATCCTTTCCGGCTATTATTTAATAATTCTAAATACAATTCCATTAAATTCTTATTTAGGAGTATTGTGTTGGTTAAATGATAATTTGTGAAGTTTCATCTGTATGATTAGCAACATATTTGACTAAAAAAAATCAAGTGATTCTCGAAAGGCTTTCCTTTCAGGTTTGTTTGCTGTCTTCTCATATTTACAAGTATTATGCAACCTGTATAATACCTCAACATAGCATTAACTTTATATTTTTGCTTCTCATGAGGAAGGCTTTTATATAGAGCTATATAGTAAATTCTTCGTAGTTCTAAATTAGGCACTTAAAAGTACAATGATTCATGTCATTGTTAATCTAACATTAAATCATCAACTTGTGCATTATAACAGTGTTTAATGGCATAAATTTAGGTGACTTAGAAATTACTACAAATTCTAAGATATTTAATTTACCCTATGTACTAGAAATTCTTTAATTTTCACAGTCTTTTCAAATGTTTCAAAATAGTATTTCACCTAATTGATCCAGGTCAGCCAGTGATCACAAAATCAACAACTCTTGCCTTCTAAGCACTGTGCTGGACTCTGGGGACAATCCATACCCTCAGGAGTCTTACATTCTAAAGGAAACAAAGCCATACAGAAATATATACAGAATAAATATAAGGAGAATAGATAAAAGAAAGTTAAATGGAAAGTGGTTGAAGAGGAAGGACAGGCACTAGAAGTTGGGAAGGCTTTATTTAGAAATGTACTACTGTTACTGACAACTTCCTCTTTTATAAGCGCAATTATATATTGGTTAAGTTACCATCATTTGTTAAAGAAATACTTTAATTAAAAGAAATATATCTTCATTTTTAGTGAAATGTATGCTAAGTGTCAACTGGTGCATCTTAGGTGGATCTCCTAGCTGCTTATGGTCAGAAAGTAAGGTAAGGATTTCCTTTACTTAATTATATTATGTATATTTGTGAATATTTGACTTACAGCTTATATTTTTGAAGTTTATTTCAGAAGGTGTAGTACAAATGACTGATATAAATTAAAAGTTAGAAATTTGTAATAGCTTTTCACTTAAAATTTAATGTTTTGCTATAGGACAATCACATTTTGGAAGAAAGTTCATTAAAAGCTGAGTTTTATCGGTTCAAGTTAATATTTTTTGATAGGTGTAGCCTACGCAAAAGAAATGGTTAATTCACTGTAACTGTTTCAAAACACATATTAATCCAAATTGAAGAAATATTCTGAAGATTTGTTTTATTGAATCTCATTCAACTATTATTTATTAAATTCATCAAACTGTTAACTATATCTAGGGATAAAACAACATAAAAAAACAAAAGTCTCAGTCTTCAAGGGTAGCCATTTATGTCAGATTGAAGAAAACTATCTTTTTTATCAGTCCAAGCATTTGTTAAGCTCCTAATAAGGCCTTATTAGCTGAGATAAAGACAAGTGGGTGAGTTCTTAGGAACTATTCAGTCTTTTTTTGTAACAGTAAAGTCATTGAGGAAAGGGATGTGCTGAAGGAGACATTCCGTACATTTATATAGTAATAGCAAATATTGCACAAAATGGAGTCAGTTATAGTCCCTCTTCCCGCCCCCCCAATCCACTTTCCACAAGGATAAATTGGGAAGGCACTCAGAGGGAAGGCACTAAAATTAAGGAAGACTAGGAAAGGCTTCTTATAAAAGATGACATTTTAGTTAGAACTTGAAGAAAGCCAGAGAGACAGGGAGGCATAAACAAGGAAGTAGTGAGATCCAGTTATGGAGGACAGTCAGTAAAATTTCCTGGAGTGTGGAGTGTTGTGTGTGAGGAAGCAGGGCCATGTGGGCAAAGAGGAAGTGAGGTGTTAAAAGAATGGAAAGGTAGGAAAGCCCAGTTACGAAGGGCTTTAACTACCAAGTAGAGGATTTTATATTGATCCTGCAGGAGACAGGAAGCCACTATAGTATATATTGAATTGGGGGGCAGGAAGGTGACCTGATTAGACCTGCACTTTCAGAAGATCAGTTTGACAACTGAGTAAGGAGGATAGGCTGGAGGTGGGGAGAGAGTAGAGGCAAGGAGAGCAACCATCACTGTTGAAATAGTCCAGGTATGAGGAAGTGAGGGTCTGTACCAGAGTAGTATCATTCTGAGGGAAAAGAAGAAGGCATATAGAAGAGATGTTATAAAAGTAGAATCAATAGAACGTAGTAGATATGGTAGCTGAGAGAGTGTGAGGAGTCAAAGATAGCAGGGAAGATGGTGGTACCCAAGACAGTAATGGGGAAATTAGGAGGGGAGGGAAGAAAGCTAATAAGTTCAGTTTTACATATATTGAGCTTAGAAATCTACAGGACATCTAAGTTTGAGATGTTCAGTAGGCAACTGGAAATATAAGACCAGAGATCAGGAAGAGAGGCTAGAGCTGAATAAATATATCTGAGAATCATCTGTGTAGAGATTATTGTAAAACTTAAGGGAATCGATGAGATTACCAAACAAAATACTTAGAGAAGAGGGCCTAGAACAAAGCCTCAGAGGTATTATTTGTGGGTATGACCTGGATAAAAATTCAGCAGAGAAAACTGAGAAGGGGAGACTGAATTAAGATGGTAGAGTGAGAAGAAGCAATTGAGTTTAGCTTAACATTACCCCTTCTCCAAAACAATCTAGAAAATTCACCAATACAAATTGTGATTGGGAAAGCACATAAATGGTATACACAAGAAAGAGTTCATATAGTGGAGAAGACAGTAGGGGGAAGAGTAGGTGACATTTGAACCTTACTTTTATATGAACTGACTAAAAGAGGGAAATATATACATGCATACATAGAAATATATCCCATCTAACGAGGAAATAGGAGGGAAAGGAGCTATGGAAAAGATGTGGGGAGAGAATAAGGGGGAGAATAGATTAAGGGAGGCAGTAGTCAGAAGCATTACAGACTCTTAAAGAGGGGTCAAGGAAAAAAGAGAAGAAAAAGTGTAAGAGAAGAGGATGGAGGGAAATAGATAGCAGTCATAACTGTGAAAGTGAATGGAATGAACTTACACATAAAATAGAATAGGAGAGCAGAATTTATTAGAAACCAGACTCCAGCAATGTGTTGTTTATATGAAACATGTTTGAAACAGAATGACACACACAGAGTTAAAATAAGGGACTAGAGCAGAATCTGATATGCTTCAGCTGAAATAAAAAAGGCAAGAGTAGCAATCATAATCCCAGACAAAAGGAAAAACAAAAATAGATGTAATTAAAAGAGATAAACAGGAAGAACTACATTTTGCTAAAAGGTACCATAGGCAATGAATTTAATATCAGTATAAAACATATATGTACCAAATGGCATAGCATCTAAATTCATTTTTTTCTGCTTTTTTTTTTTTTGGAGGGGGGAAGGTAAGGCAACTGGGGTTAAGTGACTTGCCCAAGGTCACATGGCTAGTAAGTGTTAAGTGTCTGAGACCGGATTTGAACACAAATCCTTCTGTCTCCAGGGCTGGTGCTCTATTTACTGAGCCACCTAGCCTCCTCCATCTAACTTCTTAAAGAAAAAATTAAGTGAGTTACAGGAGAAAATAGACTATAAAACTAAGTAGTAGGGGACTTCAGCTTACCCTCTCAGACCTAGATAAATATAACCAGAAAAATTAAAAAAAAAAGTTGAAGGGATGAATAGAATTTTAGAAAAGTTAGATATGATAGAACTTTGGACACTATTAAATGAGAATAGATAATAATGAGCTATTCTTAACTATCTATGGTATTTGCACAAAAATTTACCATCTAATAGGGCATTAAAAACCTCACAAAGGTGGAAAAGCAGAAATATTAAGTATGTCTTTTAGTGACTGTGATGCCATAAAATTACATTGAGTAAAGGGTCTCTGAAGCAAAGACTAAAAATTAATTGGAAACTATATACCTTAATCCTAAAGAATAATTGAGTCAAGGGGTAGCTAGGTGGCACAGTGAACAGAGCACGGTCCTGGAGTTAGGAGGACCTGGGTTTGGATCTGGCCTCAGACACTTATCACAAAAAATAGCCATGTGACCTTGGGCAAGTCACTTAACCCCAATTGCCCTCCAAAAAGCAAAAAAAAAAAGAATAATTGAGTCAAAGAACAAATCAAAAAGTCAATAGTTTAACTGAAGAAAATAGAAGTAGCCCCAAGTAGGTGAACCAGGAGATAACATCATCAGGAAAACTAGAAAGAAGAAGATAATCAAGAAAAAGAAAGTGATCAACAGAGTCAGAGCCTGCAGAGAAATCAAGAAAAATGAAGATTGTGAAAGAAGCCATTAGATTAGTCAGTTAAGAAATGATTGGTAACTTTGGAGAGAGCATTTCAGTTGAATAATGGAATTGAAAACCAACTTTATTTTCAACTGCAGAGAGTTAAGAAAAGAGTGAGAAAGATCAAGTATAGATACCAAAAATCAGCCACAAAAATGAGGAGACATGGAATGGATCTAGTTAAGACTTTTTGAGGATAGGAGACACTTTTTGTTATTTGTGTTTTTGATATTTGTAGTCACTAAGGAAGCAGACAGTAGACAGGGAGAGGTTGAAGGTTAAAGAGTGGGAATGATATAATCTTCTGGACAAGATAGCATGGAAATGGGATCCCTTATGTATGTAGAGAGGTTTGCCTTAGCAAACAGGAGGACCACCTCTTCATGTGAGATGAGTGAAGAAGGTGATGACGCCAGAAGGCATATAGGTGACTGAAGTCGAAGAAGAGTGGAGAAGAGGGAGCTCTCAGCAGAATGGCCTTGATTTTTTCAGTAAAATATGAATCAGGGTTCTCAGCTGAGGCTGTACGGATTGAGGAGCCATGGGAGATTTGAGGAGAAATGAAAAAGTTTGGAAGAGCTGCTGTAGTGAGTGGGATAGTGAGTCAATTAAGGAGTTATAAAAGGATTGACTTGTCTTAATGAGTTAACATAAATTTGTAATGGACCCAGTCAGCACAGTTTTGTGATTTTCTCTAGCTTCGTTCAGCACTCATGATTTAGGAGTGAAGGCAGCAGATGGTGGGAATGATTTGAGGCAGGGGCTTGACAGAGCAAGATCTTCAGTAGGATAAGGGGGCAGGTGACAGGTGTCTCAAGAAGAGGACAGAATAGAGTTGAACTGGTTCAAGGTAGGGAACTGGTCAAGGTAGGGAAGGGAGGTGAGTCTAGTGATGGCTAGTGAGGCTAGTGATGACCTGACAGAAATGAGGGGTGGAGGAGATTATGGTTGGGATGGGGAATAGGATTTGGGTTTGCAAGGTGGAGGGAGAGAGATAATAACAAAAATAAGAGAATTTCAGAGTTCATCAACATAGAAGTAGAACACTTCTGGGTGATGCCAGAGTTAAGGGTATGACCATCTCTGTGTGGCACTAAGTGGAGGTGGAAGAGTAGTTTATGGAAAGCCAGTAAATTGAGGAATTTGGAGGTTAGGGTGTTTGAAGGAGTGTCAGTATGAAGTTGGAGTTCTCTAGTATGAGGACAAGAGTTGGAGAGAGGACAAAGTCAGAGCCAGGCACTAAACTTGTTGAGGAAGGAAAAAGAGTGTGCTGGAGGTCAGTAGACAATAGCTACCCCAGTCTTGATTGGATGATGGAGATCCAGTGAACTTCAGAGGAGAAATTTCTGAGTGGTAGTGATAGAGGGAGAATCTGGAAGTGGCACTTCCATCTGGAAGCAAGAAGTATTTTCACCCTCATCTGTCAGTGGGGAAGGAGGGGGGTGGGGCGGGGTGAGTGGATATATGAGTGAAAGTACATCTGGGCTGGAAAGAGGGCTCAAGGAAGAGGGATCCAGGTCTCATTTAGTGCAAGAAGATAGAAGGAGCGAGAAAGGTAACTAAGGTGGAAGCTTGTTTGTTCACTGTGGAGCAAGCATTAAAGAGAAAACAGTGAAAGGGGTAAACAGGGTTGGGTTGAGGGGATGGCATTAAAGGAGTGGTCAGTGGGGGCAGTCTTGGCTTGAAAATCTTTTCAGTAAGGAGAGAATGAGGATTGGGAATAAAATAATCTGAAGAATGAGTTCAGATAGTTTTATGATAGGAGGTCAGTGTCCAGTGCTGTGGGGACATGGGTGTCCTAGAGTATGATGGAATGGGTAAACCCAGCAATTGTCGACTGGGACCAGCTTGTGAGGGGCTTTAGATGCCAACCAGAGGCTTTGTACTAGAAGAAGCTCCTGGAGCTTCTTGAACAGAGGAGTGACAAGAGTCAGCCCTGGGATATAGGAATAGCAGTCTGGCCATTGTGCTCAGGATAGAGAGATTAGAAACTCAGAGAACCACCATCTCCAGGCTTTGTTGCTGCCCAGTAGTGGCTCCTCCCTCCTCCATGCTCCCCCATCTCTCTCCCTCACATTCAGACACTATGATATAAGAAATGATACTGTTCAATTGATCAGCATTTTCTGAGCTTTGAATAATAAAACATTACTTTTAAAGCTTGCAAAGTGCTTTATATCACTTATTTCCCTTGATCCTCACCACAATCCTGCAACAGAAGTACTCTAGGTATAATGTCATTATTTTATTACAGATAAGGAAACTGAGTTTGAGGTATAACTGGTTGTCCTTTGTTCTCCAAGAGGACCAAAATGACCGTGCTAGAGTCAAGTTTCATTGTGTCAGCTGTGGCTCATCAGAGCACTACAAGCTCAGAATGTGAACATTTGGGGGAGATTCTCTAAATTTGCATATCTCCCATTTCTTTTGAGCTGTTTCAATTCTGCTTTACTCATAGAGCAAATGATGTGGGCACACCATGCTGAGCAGTCCTGTGCCAGTGTCTCCCATGTCACAATCAATTTCAAAGTTCTTAAGAGAGACCTTGCAAGTGTCTTTGTATTGCTTCTTCTGACCACCGTGTGACCACTTGCCCTGTGTGAGTTCTCTACAAAAGTCTTTTTTGGCAAGCATAGGTTTTGCATTCGAACAATGTTGCCAGCCCATTGGAGTTGTGCTCTCTGAAGCAGAGTTTGAATGATGCTTGCAGAGTTCTCTTGCAACATGAGCTGTTCATCTTTCAGGTCTATCGGATTTTGTGTTGTCTATAAGTGTGTGCACATTCCATGTGTCAGTGGTGAGTGAAATCAACTTTTCAGACATTTTTCTACATTTTTTTGTGTTTCAGTCACTGAATGGGATTCCCCATCTGCCCACAATAATCAGGTCAGGGTTGGATGAGCAGACAATTTTTAGGGTACCTCTCCTAGCCCCTTTCTCACACCAGGAAGTAAGCAGTGCGATCCTTAAAAGGCTACTCAGACGCCCAGGGGGCTGCTGGATTCCACTGCTGCTTCCAGTGAGAAGAGGACCCTATGTCCTGGGCTGCCTCTGTGCAGCATGTGACTACAGCTCCCAGTGTATCAACCTGCTGCTTTGTCATTTGGGACTTTGAGATAAGTAAAATGGTAGGATTTTATGGGTGTGATGTCTTTTGATTTGTGTGTAAATTGGAATTAAGTGAGGCAGAGTCTGAGGTATAGCTAATGAAACCTCTGAGAGACAGTTTCCAAGTAATTAATAATCAATTTATTAGTTAGGCTAGTTAATAATCAGTAAATTGATGGTTTCTCTCAATAACCAATGATGCCAAGTTGAGACTCTGAAATGCCATAAATCAAAGGTGTACCTTCTGACAGGGAATTCCCCTGATGAGTGAAATGGTGGACCTTATTAAATATCTAAAGGAATAAAAGTCTTCAGCTTTTCCTGCTGAAAGTTCGAGGAACTGTGGCTTGATCTTGAGACTCAGCACTTCCCAGCAATCAGGGCAAGGGAAGCCAATTCCATCTGGACCTCTCTAGCTAGTTTTATCCTTCATGAGCTAGGTCGCCCTAAACTCTCATAGAGGGGATCAAGGACAGGGGTTCTTTACTCAGGGTAAAGGGTCTCCCAGACTGACTTGTATTTATATTCTAAACAGAAATGAGGTTTCCTGGTTGGGTGAGATCCTGCCCAACCTAGTTAATGTAGCCCTGGGGGCTAGGAGTGATCTTATCACTCAGTCAAGCCCTTCAGAGACTGACCTTGTCAGGAGTTGGGTCTTAAAAGAAATAGGAAAAGGATGGATCACTAATTAATAATTAGTTTTTAATATAATCTTACAATATTAATTTCCCCCAGAGAGAAGTTCTGACGAATGATTTGAACCCAAATCCTGTGTTCTGTCTTCTCTGCTCTACTTCTTTTAAAGTGTATTTGGTTTAATTTGTCTCATGCCTTGGGAGACCCACCTTGGGTTTTAATCCCCCTCTGAAGGCTTACTTTTTCAGGGCCTCACTGAAATGAACTTCCTGAGATTTCTTATAAAGTTAATGTCACTAATAGTACATGGGTCAAAAAACCCCACAGTTTTTTGCGTGGCCTTTTCTAAGATCAAATTATAAAACCTTTCATTCCTTTCCTAGAATGGGGGATGGAGAGCTAACCTCAAAGTCAAGGAGACCTGCATTTAAAGCTTGTCCTGGCCCATTGTTCCCAGGCAAATCCCTGAACCTCCCTGTGTCCCAGGACCTTTATAGGGCTCTGTATTGCAGAGCACTAGCAAGATCTGCCCTGGTGGAGTGCATTTTTCTTATTTGTCAGGAAGTTCCCTGCCAGTTCATCAGCAGACATTTTTTCAGAGTCCAAAGCAACTGCATTGGACACTAGAAGAAAAGAAACAGTCCCTACCCTCAAGGAGCTTATGATCTAGTGAGGGAATAAAAGTGAAAATATAGAGGTAAGTACCAGGTGACTTTTTGGAGCTGTAGGCAGCAGTAGCTAGGAGACAGGTGGGGAGACCAGGAAAAACTTCACTTAGAAGGTGACAGTTTTGGGGAGGAAATATTTTGTTTTTCTCCCTTCTCTCCCAACAATTGAGAATGAGAGAAAAACAAAACCCTTATCATGAACTAGTATAGTTGATGAGGTACAGGCTGTGAGAGCCCTTGAGCTCTCCTTGAATCTTCCCACAAAAGGCATTTGCCTGAGGCCATAAGCCTTTCATTATAGCTTGGCCCAGATCTCAGTTACTAGCCTAGCCCTCCTTTGTCCAGCTACTTCCCACCCTTGGGCCTCCCAAAATATCTATGCCCTTAAACCAGCCTAGTCCTCCATTGTCGGTCATCTCCAGGTACCCTTCATCTACTTCCCACCCTTCATCTCTCCTTACTGGAGTCTGACCTCATTTGACTCCTCCTGAAGACCCTCCCCAAACTCCTCCTCTAGACCACCCCTAAATCCTCCCACAACCTTTCTGTGTATCAGCTCCATTTTGCCTTCCTGAGAGCCAGAGAAGTATCTAGGGCAGACTCACTCTGTGTCAGATGGTTCTGGTCCCCTTGTCCAATGCAAGCATCATAGATACCAAGGCTTCTTAAGAGTCTACCCATTATGGCAAATCTTTAATAAACTTTGCTTTTCTTTAGCTGAGAGAAGACTTGAGTGGAATTCATTCGCAGGCATGTTGATATTTTGGGGTCTCGCACACCCCTAAACTTTATACCTCAACATAATTAAGCAAAACAAATTTCTGCACCAAGCATGCCTAAAATTTTTGTGTCTCATTCTGCTCTCAGTCTTTTGCCTCTCTTGGAAAATGAGTGGCATGCTTCATCATCAGTCCAGTGGAATCCTAGTTAGTAATCATGCTAATCAAGGTCTCTAATTCTTCCAAAGTTTGTCTTTACTATATTGTTGTCCTCATAATTTGTTTTCTTGGTTCTATTCACTTTGCAACAGTTCATATCAGTCTAACTAGGTTATGAAGAGTTAGCCTAAAAAAAATGGACCTTTTCAAGTTTAGTCTTGAAAGGGAGAAGAGATAGATGGACTAATCAAGGGAGAGATTTTTGAGGTTGGGGGATGTTTGGGTAGCAGCCAAGCAGCCAGGAGACAAGGAAAAATTAAAGATTAGTGAATAGGGATGATAGAAAGGCTGGAGAAGATGGGGTGGTTTAGGTCTGGTGAGGAGGTTAAAAAAGGATTGCTTTGCTACAGTGGAGGCCCAGTTTAGATTACTTAACATGAATTTATAGTGGACCCAGAAAAACAGGATTATTTATAAATTCCAATTATAAAACTTTAAAGTGTTAAGAGTGTCTCCGCAGAAAACTCACAGTTTAATCCAAGATCAACCAGCACTGTCAATAAGTTGTTACTGAAATAAGAAAAAAAAAGGAAATTTTAAAGTACTTTATCCTTCATTCTACCAACACTGTGTTGGTGTTATAGATATTTTTTACTCCTCCTTTACAAACAAGGAAATTAAGGCTCAGACATTTTAACAATCTTGCCCATAGTCACACATTAAGTTAATTTGCAATAAAGATCATTATTTTTCACTATTTTCCATGTAATGTTAATGTTTTACCCTAAAAGTACACACATGTGAACTGTTTGTTAAATAAAATCATTACTAATTTATCCTATAATTCAGTCATTATTTTTTTATTTTTCATATAGTTATTCTTGTTTAGTGTTAATTACTTTAAACAGTGCCTGGAGCACAACATTTTAAATTAAACCTAACATTCAAATATTCTGATAGAATAAAGTAATTCCATTTTAATTTAAACATAAGATTTATTAATATTTACTAAATATTAGTCTCAGTTAACTATTTTACCCAGACACCGGTGAATTTCCAGTCTCTACCTCTGACAATCAGCTTATCAGAAGTTAATAACATTTGCTTCCTCAAGCATATAGTTAATATTATTTTACTTTTAAAATCTTTATTGATATCTCTTATTTTTATATCAATTATATTTCCCAGTATATTCACTTGTCTACCTTGAGAGCCATCCCTTATTACAAAATGTAAGAAAGAAGGGGAAAACCCCATTTCAGCAAAACTAAACCACGTTTCTGTTTGATATTATATACTGAGTTCCATTGACCCTCTAACTTGACAGCTTTCAGTGTTGTCCTTTGATTTGTGGGTGCTGTTCTTTCCATTTACATTGTTCTAGGCACTGAATCTGTTGTTTTCCTGGTTTTGCTTACTTCATTTTTGCATCATTTATATGTCTTCCTGAGCTTCTTTATATTTGGTATATTCATCATTTTTTAAAAATACCTTTTATTGATATCTTCAGGGTTGTTTTTTTAATATCACCAAACTTTCCCTCAGTAATCTTTCCCCTCCCCCTCCCAGACAGCCATCCCATGTAACAGGTAAAATTTTTGAAGGGAAAGAAGAAAAGAAGGAAAACTGATAAAACATCAAAAAAAGGTCTGAAAATGTATGATGTGCCACACCTGTGCATCTTCTCCAGCAAAACTGCAAACAAGGGTGGGGATTTTTTCTCATATCTCTTCTTTGGAGCCAGGCTACATTGTTGGCATCTTGCTATATTCACTTTTGATTGCCTTTTGGTTAATCTTCCCACTTATATCGTTGTTGTCTTTGTTTGTCGTTATCTTGACTGATTACTATATCAGTTAATTTAAATCTATGTTTCTCTGTATTATTCATTTCTTATGGCACAGTAATCTTCCATTATGTTCATGCACCACATTTTAAGTCGTTTCCCCAATTGATGGACATCCACTTTGTTTTCAATTCTTTACCACTGTAAAAAATAGCACTCTTATTGTTTGTATACTTCATTTTTGAAGAGAATCAATGATATTACAGGGTGATATCTTGACTCTGCCTCACTTAAATCAAATTCACATGCAAAAAGTAATACTACAAGTATTTTAGTGTATAAGGCCACTTCTTATTGATGGCCTCCTTGAGGTATTAGTCTTGTAAAGGAATCTCTGGGTCAGAGGGTACAGACATTTTAGTCACTATTTCTTCAATTGCAGATTGCTTTCTAGTATGGTTGTACTTATTCATAGCACCACCAACTGTACGTTAGTGTGCCCATCTTCCCACAACCCTGCTGATGAGGGATAGCTCCCAATAGGTTCAGCAGGAACTGATCATATCTAAGACCAGAAAACCTGCAATAGCATCTGGAAAGAATTCAAGGTCTCAGGCTTAGTTGGAGTGAGAGTTGTCGAGGTTTATTTTTATGCTTCTACAGCGGGCAAGAGTCCTTAGGGGACCTGCAAGTGAGAGGGGTACAGGCTTTTACTTTTAAAGGGTAGGGCTGCCATTGTCAGGGCTCACCAGATGGATATAAGGGACTTCAGTGCATAGATAAAGGTTAGGGCTGACTGAGAGGAACTTGTGACTTCAGTGCATAGATAGTTTAGATGAGATTTGGGCCAGACAGGAGGAGACATGAAGAGATTAAGTAAGAACAAAGGAGTCACAAGTTGTTGCCTAGGCAGAGTGCTGATAGGGGGAAGGGACAGAGTTTGAGGCTGGGAAAGGGATTTTACAGATTACAGTTTTACAATACAAATTGCAGTTACAATTGTACAAACTGGTTTTACAAATTGATTTAGACCCCAGGTACCCCATCATTCCCCCCTTAAACAGATGGGGCCCAAATTCATTTGGGACAGGGGCGACGGTCTCATCTTCTTGAACTGCTTCCAGCTGGGAAGGGATGTAGAGCTGTCTCTGCCTCTCAGGGTCCCATCATTCAAGGGGTGGGGTTGGTGGCCAATGTCCGGAATTTGGCCAATGCCAGATCCAAGAGGTGAGGGGTAGCGACTTCAGGTAACGGTTTATATCCAGCCTGTGCAATCAACTGCAAATGGAAAGCACTGAGCCTAGAAGTGACAAACTTAGCAAGGAGGTTAAGCAGACAAGGGCTATGATTAGGAGTGGGACCAAGAAAGGGGCCAGTATAGGTAAAAGCCATAACCACCATAAGGAAGAGGAGGAACCTGGTGCACTAAGGGCTTCATGAATTTCTTCCATCCAATTGGCCTTTTCCAGTATATTTGTGCAGAATTCTGTTGAGAATTATTGATATATATGCAGCAGTAGGTGTTAGCTAGGGCACAAACACCCCCATTAGAGGCCAGCAGATAATCTAAGGCTATGCGATTGTCCAGGACCACACTGGCCAGGGAATCCAGAGATTGCTGGATTTCCCAAAGGCTAAATGCAGTCACGGTTGCCAAGGCATGAGATATTTTGATCCCTTTTAAAGATACCAAAGAACATTGTCCCCAAAATCCCGTTTAACTTGTTTTAAAGGAGAAGTGCCGGGCTTAGTGATGTTGTAAATAGTCAGAGGGGGTGCGAGAAATCCCAGGGAGCACATCCCATAGTTCTTGTAAGGGGTCAGACACCTAGTAGCCAAGACAGCAGGTCTTGGGTCCTGCCAGGTGGTGGCATTACACTTTACCTCTTCCTCAGAATTCTCACCCTCTGACCCACCCATCCCACAAAGAAAGGAATATCCTGTGGGGAGCACAAATGGGGCCTGTTTGTAGTAGGCCTTGAACATGGAGGCTCCATGGGTCAGTTAGATTGCATGACAGTGTTCCCGGCAGAGAAGTCACCTGCAAGTGAAGGGTGCTGAGCCTAAAAGACACAAATCTAGCAAAAGGATTAAACAAACAAGGGCCAAAAAGGAGTAAGAGAAAATTGACCTGAAGTGGGGTGAGTATGGGCTAGTATAATCCATTACTCAGACTATTTCATTTTCCTTTATATTTTCCCATAGACAAGATACTTCATAAGTGTTTATTCTTTTACTGACATAATTGTACTGCCTTTAACAAAAGAGGTTCCTGACTTGAACCTCACAGCTAGATAGTAGACATATATCCTTGTTTATTATATTCACTCTAGAAGAAAGAGATACTTCAGAAATTGAATCTTTTACCTGTACTTTCAGTTACAAATATTAACTTTTGCTTGGATAATGGAACAACTACAAATTCAGATCAAAACAGCAAGATCTCTTCTGCTTTACAACTTATTACATTAATTTAGCAATAAATTTATCTTGCAAATGAAAGTTTTAGTAGGCCTTTTTAAAATCACACTAGAGATTTAAAATTTCTTCTAAAAGTATTTTCCCTTCTTTTAAAACAGTTCAAGATTCATAAATCATCACTAAACTTTTATGAGAGAAGTTGAAAACTTTTATGAAGAAAGTTGAAAACTTCTAAAATGATCTTAAGCAGTTTGCATAACTTTCTGCACGTATTCTAATCCTAGATGAAAATAACATTAGACTTTCCAGTAAGCTAATATGAAAGAGCTCACATCTTTTACTGACTCTTTGCTCAGATCATAGAAACCTGCTATAGAAGGAAAAAACAGGGACCTGTGACATTCAAATATGACAGGATAAAACATCATTGATTCTGTTTAAATTCAGGTTAGTTACAGATATCCAACCAGGCAGTATCCATTCCACCTCAAGGCTAGACTCAGGAATAGGTGGGGAACATTCCTTTTCAAAGGAACCCCATGGGTAAACTGAGCCAGGAGGGATCCCATCCCAGACAGAGGCTAAGATTGTCCCTCCGGCCTTTACCAAATGCAGACTTCCACCTGTCCACAGTACAGGATCACATTTCCTCTGAGTAGGTGTGGCATTTTCTCTCAGATACTGATTTAATGCAGATAACTATACCCAAATTCAAACTCAAAATAAAATTTCGTTGTGGTCCCAGATGCCTTTTACCTTAAACAACAAGCTTTACCAATCACAGCTTAGAGCCAGTTATAATTATTTCTATTCTCTTGTAGCTGCAATAAGCAATAAAGATTTGTCAGGTCCCATAACTGTAAGGAATTCCATTTACCATCTTTCCTTCTGAAATCTGAAAGCCAATTGATAAAAATCCTTTTTAAGCCTTGCAACTTTTTAGCAAGTTAGGTTCATTTAAAAGCTCCATGACTAAAACTCTTCCTTTCCCAATGACGTTGCTTAACAGATAGTTTCCAGGGGATTTGGCAGTTTTAATGGGGGAAGGGCTAATAATGATGCACCTGTTTAGCCAATTCTCATACAAGCAGGAGGATTGTTCTGAATGGGCAGAACTAGTCAGAATAAAGTTGTCACAGTTGTAGGTTTTAGCATTAAAACAGTAGCCAAATAACTTAGTTAACAGTCTTACAATTTTAAACAATCTTAACTTCCTTTTTAACAAAGACAGACTTGGAAGCTTATGATTTCCCAAATTACAATACTCCAAAACTCTAAGAGAAACTGTTTCTCATACAGCATAGATAGTATAGCTGTTTACCAGTGACAATATCATAAACAATTATCATGTTCTTAAATTTGAACTTTGAAATAAAAACAAAAGAATTACCAATCTGATGACCTTATAATTTCACATGAAGTTACACAGAACTAAAATCTTTTTTTTTTTGATGCCATACAACCAATGCACCCCATCACCTCCATCATTAACTATTTGCATCTTTTATCAATTCTGCCAAGGCATGAGATAAAATCTCAAGGTTGTTTGGATTTGTGCTTCTCTTATTCTTAGTGGTTTGGAGCATTCTTTCATATGGTTGTTAATAGTTAGCTATTCTTTTAGTAACTGTTTGTTCATATTATTTGACAACGACATTCAAACAGGGCAATTGTAATTCATCTTCCACTTGACAGACTTGATTTACTCCTATATTTATTGGGAAAGCTTCTACTGTATTCTCATTGTATATGCTGCTTGCTTTTGACTTTATGTAAATGCTTTTTATAATATTAAAAAAGGTGTCACTATACCTGCATACTGTGGAACATTTAGCATAAAAGAATGTTATACTTGTCAAAGGCTCTTTCTGCATCTGTTGAGATAATCATATGGTTTTTGATATTTTTTGCTTTTAATATGATTAATTATGTTGATTATTTTCCTAATGTTGAACCATCCTTGCATCCTCAGTTTAAATCAAGCTTGTTCACAATGAATGATTTATGGCAGGGAGACTGTTTGGCAGGATTTTATTGAAATTTTTTTAATCAATATTCATTAATGATGTTAGTCCATAGTTGTTTATCCTTTCCTGGTTTAGGTATTAGGACTGTGTTTGTCTCATAAAGAGTTTAGTAGGGTACTTTCTCAATTTTTGAGAATAATTTGTATGGTATTGGTATTTGTTCTTTAAAAGTATGATAGAATTCTCCCGTGAATCCAAGAGGCATGGGAGTTTTTTCCTTTGAAGATAATTCTTTTTCTCTTTCTAAGATTCAATGATTTAAAAATCTCTCTTTGGTCTTTTGTTAGTTTGGATATTTCATAGTTTTGCAATCATTCCTATGCTTCTTTAGCTTTCTCAGTTTCACTAGCACTTGGTAGGTTCTGATAGTTCTTTTAATTTCTTCTGGCAGCGTGAATTTACTTTGTTCATTTGATGTTTTGTTCTATTATCCCTCTTGACAAAAGGTTTATCAATTTTTTCATTTCTATGGGGTTTTTTGTTTCCTGCTTTAAAATTTCTACTCTAATTTTTAATATCTCCTCTTTTGTGGTCCTTAATGGTCCTCTTATTCTATCGAGGCAGCTAAGATGGCAACTTGGTAGTTTAAGTGCTGGACTCAGAGTCAGGAAGACCAGAGTTCAAACCCAGACTCAGACTCTTACTAGCTGTGTGATCCTAGGCAAGTCACTTAAACTGATCTATTTCAGTTTCCTCATCTGTAAAATGGAGATAATATTATTTACCTCCTAGTTTTATTGTGTGGATCAAATAAAATAATATTTGTAATGTACTGTACTTTGCACACCATGCTATGGTACAAAACACGCTTGTCATTGTCATTATTTTAGATTGATTTGTTGGCTTTCTAATTTCTTAAAATGCATATTTAGTTAATTGATCCTCTTCTATTTTGTTAATGCATGTTTTGGGGAAGAAAAACAATAGAAATTAATGTGATAACTTTATTACATATTCAAAAGGAGTAACAAGTTGTACATAATAGATTTGTAGTTTTGTTGCAACCCCTGCCCCAAACCAAAACAAAACCCAAACCATTCCTACTGGAGATGGAGGATAGAAGTATTGTAGGAATTTTCACCTGTCCCCACTAGAGAAATTAATTACTACCCTTTGCCCTCTCCTTGATCATTTTCCCCTATTTTTCACGAATTCTCCTCTAGGGGCCCAAGCCTTTCCGCCCCAGAGATCTGATTCCTCTTTTCCTGAGGCAATATGTTGTCCTTGGAGTCAAGGCACTCTCTGAGGGAGTGGTCTTTTTAACACCATCTCCCTGTAGACTATACCCACTGTCAGATCCCCATCTCCCATTATATAGTATCTCTTTCCCCAATGGAAGAGATTTGGACATCCCTTCCTCCACTGAATTGTGATTTTCCCCTTTCTTTCTAGCCATTTAAATTCCTCCATTTGCCACTTCACCAATTCTCCCATTGGCCTTTTTTCTAAGAGAAGTTACTTTTCTTTCATTGCTACCTATTGCTTGATTCACCTATTCCCCTACAGCTCCTTCCTCCTCCACCTCTCCACCCCACCCCACTCCTTTTTTATTTTTGGTGCCTTCCTTTTCTGCAGTTTAGTCTCATGCTGATTTCCCTATAGGCAGGAATTTGTGAGATTTTGTCCTTGCTGTATCTGGCCTTTTCTTTCTCAATCACTTCTATTTGATTTTTGTTTTCACTCTTCTTTGTGTGTGTGTGTTTTGTTTCTTAATGGTCCTTAAATGGTCCTATTGTTGTGGTTTACCTCTTTGTCTTTCCAGCTGCTGGGTCGCCTGTCCCCTTTCCCCCTAGCATAATTTACTTTGCCTTCTTTGTAAGCTGCATTTGTTTTCCTGGTGGCTTTTTTCTAAGGAAATAATTTGCTCAGGTATGGTTTTCTTTGTTGCAGTGCTGGGAATAATAAAGCAAATGCAAATGAAAGCTACTTTCTCTGTAGAGTGAGAACCTAATTCTTAGTCTTTCTAAAGGTTATCCATTTTTTCCTCCTTGACCCTTGGAATATGAAAATAGTAGGTACACTTTTCAAAATCAAGAAGTAAAAAAGTAAAAGCAAGCATGGGAAAATATAGTTATGATGGGCAAAGTTTATTCGTTAGAACATTTTTGAGGAAGAGAGTTGACTAAAAGGTTTGTTTTAGGAAAATTATTCTGGTACATAAGGAGAAATAGAGGAGTTTGACGAAGTTTTTAGTTAACTACATTAGCTACAAGAAATACACAATGATTAAATATCTGCTCTCTTCAGTATAGTGACCCATCATCTTGTTACCATTTTTTCTGAAATGTTATACTCAGATAATCAAATGAATTTGTGATCTTCATTTTTGTATTCTGTCCAGTGATTCAGAGCCTGACCCATCCATGCCTATGCATTCTGTGTCATTCTTGTTTATATATATAAATTTATGATAGGAAGTCTATCCATCATTCTAGGGCTTTCCTATATCGTGACTTTTTGAGTACAGAAGTGGCACACATAGACTATCCACTGACTTTCTCCCCTATTTTTCATGTTACCAGCCCATTTTCTTTTTCACTCATACATTTTTTTGATGTTATATTTTATTCTGATTCTTTGTACTTTCTAATTTGCATTGTGATAAGCCTGATTTTGCTTATCATGCGTCTCTCCATTGCACTTTAGATAGTTTTAAATTTTATGGAGATTGTAGTCTTCTGTGATTTTAGGATTTTTAAAATACCACTATTGGTAGAGTATTGGTATTTTTTAAATGTTTTATTAAAATAATTTTGCGGTTTCCCAAAGGCAGTTTAGCTCACTTTCCTTCTATTTAGCTTCACTTTCCTTCAATTCATTGTCTATTTGCCCTATCAGTTCAAGTTGTTATACACTGGTGGAAAGGTTCTGTAGTTTGTACATTCATTTCCTATCTCTCTCTATTTTCCTCTTGGGTAAAATATCAACTCCTCTGGCTTTTTAAGCTCTTCACAATCTGAATTTGGCTTTCCAGGCTTATTGCAAAATATTATCACACACTTTTTGTTTTAGCCAAGTTGGTGTACTTTCTATTTCCTTTATGTGATCTTCTATTTTCTACCTCCCTCATTCTTGGGATGTACTTCCTCCTCATTTCTGCCTATAGAATCTCTGCCTTCCTTCAGTATTCATATCCAGTAGAAAGTCTTAGTTTCCCTATTTGCTCACGCCACTTCTCCCTATATATTTCTGTGTGTACTTTTTATGTTGTATACTGAATTTGCTGTATTCCTGTGGGTATTTCCTACCCAACAGTATGAGCTCCTTGAGGGCAGGGACTGTTTTGTTTTTTTGCCTTTGTATCCCTAGCATTGTGGTAGTGTTGTAGCTGACACATAGTAGATGCTTAATAATAAAAAAAAAATGAAGTGTCATCCATAGGCAGGAGCAATAGAGGACTCATCTCTGTGGGACATCTCTGACTTCAGCTTTACCCCACATGTCTTCGATGACAGTAGCAAACACCTGTCAAAAGCATATGTCTCCTTGTTTTATGTCTTGCTTGATAATAGTAATCAGAGAGTCATTGAGCGAGATCAGCATGTGTATCCATGTAATGAGGTACAGGCTCCGGGAGTCCCCTGGAGCTCTCCTTGAATCTTCCCATTTGAGGAGGCACTTGCCTGAGACCTTAAGCCTAGCCCTCCTTTGTCCAGCTACTTCCCATCCTTGAGTCTCCCAAAATATTTATGCCCAAATCTGTTACCCTTAAACTAGCCTAGCCCTCCATTGTCTATCATCTCCAGGTAGCCTCTAGCTACTTCCCACCTCTCTTTACTGGAGTCTAACCTCATTTGACTCTTCCTGAAGACCCTCCCCAAATGCCTCCTCCAGACCACCCCTAAATTTTCCCGCAACCTTTTTGTATGTAAGACCCATCTTGCCTCCACAAAAGGCCAAGAATTATCTAGTACAGACTCACTCTGTGTCAGATTATTCTGGCCTGCTTGTCCAATACAAGCATCACAGATACCGAGACTCCTTAAGAGTCTACCTATTGTGGCAAACCTTTATGGGAAGATTCAAGTATATCTCAAGGGGGTTCTCAGAACCTGTATTCATCACATGGTTCTCTCTTTTTGAAAGATACTCTTGGGGACAGCTAGGTGGCACAGTAAATACAGCATGAGCCCTGGAGTCAGGAGGACTTGAGTTCAAATGTGGCCTCAAACACTTGACACTAGCTTTGTGACATTGGGCAAGTCACTTAACCCTGATTGCCTCATGTCCTCTCTCCAAAAAAAAAAAAAAAAGATGTTCTAATTGGGGCATCTAGGTGGTGCAGAAAATAGAGCATGGATCCTGGAGTCAAGAGGACCTGAGTTCAAATCCGGCCTCAGATACTTGACACACTTACTAGCTGTGTGACCTTGGACAAGTCACTTAACCCCAACACTCTTTAAGAATCACTTTCCTCTATGGAATCAAATGGTGTAGTGTTTTTTTTTTAATAGTCAACAAGCAAGCATAGTAGGATCTTGTATTCTTTCCATCTTTCTGTCGTATATTAGGAAATATGTGACTTATTGTAAAATATATGTTACACAAATCTTCATTTGTTCCCTTCTAATAATTTTATCAAGGATACCCTGTTGTATGTGTAATTATTCTCATAACAATTGTATGTAGATAGGAAAGTAGGTAGTTGGTGAGAATTAGTGTTTTTCCTCTCATTCCTTTTTTTTTTTTTGGTAATGATAAGATCTGAGTTCCCCTACTCCCACCCCCATGCTGTCTTTTCTATCTTCTCCAAACACCTTAAAAATTTCTCTTAAAATGCCCTCAAAATTAGCCACTCCAGCATAGACTTCCTCTTCATACATACCTTTGGTCTAATCTATCTGCTTTTCCCCTTTGTCTTCTTCAGTACCATTCATACCCCCTCTATAAGTACATATGGGACCATGATGGTAGAGGCCAAATGTGGTAGTTTATTGGTTGCGAGAAGAGTTTGTTATTGTAATCGCAATGAAATTTGAAGATCCCTTTGTATTGGCAAGCTAACAGGTACTTAGCACTTAGTATCAAATTAATTATATCAAGCATCTGTTAAGAAACAGAAAGTATGAACCCCTGTTTCTAATGTAACAGGAAGGGGCTGAACAGGGAGGAGCTAATACCATATATAAGGAAAAGTCCCTGCTGGGAGAGTTAGAACTTCTTGGGGCAAGTATCATGGAGGCAGAGTGGCTACTGCCTTGGGGGGGGAGGGGGGAGAGGAGGGGGAGAGAGAGACAGAGAAAGAAAGAGAATTTCTCTCAGCCAGCATCTGGAGGCTGGGCTGCTGCTACTGGACTGAAGACTGAACTGAGAATTGAGAAGAACTGAGAAGAGAAATGAGAATTGAGAACTGAGACAGAATTTCTTGGAGCAGGCCACATGGAGGCTGGAGAAAGTGATTTTGATTTTGAGAACAGAGCAGGAAAAAGTGATTTTGATCTTAAGAACAGAACTTGTGGTAGTGGAGCTTATTCTGAGAGCCAGCCAAACTCCTGCTGAGAGTTTCTGAGAACCAGCTGGAGCTGCTGAAGACTTCCAAGGGCCAGCCAAACTGCTGAGGACTGCTGAGAACTGCCAAGGGCCAGCCAGAGCTACCAGAGGAAGCATGACTGTGGTGCTGATACTTTGTCTGTTTTGGGTCTATGTTGATTTCATAGACAGAAAGTGAATTGAGATGGTAGTGCCTACCATGTGTGTGAATATTGTTGTAATTCTGCTAGGTTTGATGTGTGTAGATATTGTTGTGGCTCTGTTAAGTTTTCTCTTCTCAGGAACAGAAACTGTGAAGGAGTTGGGGTAGACTAGACACTGTGAGCTTCAATATGGAACAGGAACTGTACAGAGATCTGGACAAGGAACTGGGAGCTGTCTGCCTTTGAACTCAGGTGGTAGTTGGTTAGATTCAGGTTGGAGCTGGGACTATGGAAGAGGAACCATAGAAGCTGCCTCAAGTCAAGATGAAAAGGTACTATGGGTACTGAGTAGTGACTAATGAAATTGTAACTTACTTGTGACCTTGGGGTGGATGGCCTTTGTACCTTCTACTACCCCTTAAGAGGGTACTGAGTAGTGACTTATGTAATTATAACTTACTTGTGACCTAGGGGTAGATTGCCTTTGTACTTTCTACTACCCCATAAGAGAGTACTGAGTAGTGACTGATGATATTGTAACTTAATTGCACTCCATGGGTGGAAGACTTTGACTTTTGTACTTTGTGATTGAATTAAGGACTTTGTGATTGACTAAATGAAAGTACTTTGTTTAAAACTATGTGACCACTTTGGTGAAAACTATGTGGCCATTTTAGTGATAAGTTGTGAAGTTATAACATTCTGAATTCTGTACCTTGATTTTCTGTGAATGTTTTGCTCTGATTTGTTACTGAATAAATAGAGAGTTCGTTATACTATGTAATCAGAATCTTAAAAGCTGTTCACAGCAGTAGTCCTCTGAAAAGCTTGTGTGTAGCTTTATAGTTGTACAGATAATTGCAGGGATTTCCATCTTTGAGCTATTGCCCTCCTAGTTTTATCCTAAGTTTTAAAATTCAGTTAGGTTTCTCTCTTCTCAACATTTCTTCTGGTTTTGTTTTGTTTTGTTTACCTTTTGTTTCTTGCTGTCTTCTGAAGACACATTGCTCATAATCCTATGTAATATTTAACAAACAAGTGTATGTTCTAAAGCTGAGTTGTCATTGGCTGTTGTAACTATCTTTGTCAAGTAAGTCAAGTGTTTGTTGACCAAAGCAATTTTTAGACCATTTTAGTGTCTTCTTTATGACAATTGATTTATATTGATTACACTTTTGTATGAACTTATAATTAGTGTTGATGTCTTTCATCCATTTCCCATTTTTATGTATCAATAATTTACTTAAATAAATCAGTTTGGAATTTTTATTGCGTTCTATATCTTTTTCTCTTTTATTTTTCTAGCTTTGTAAGAATTTTGATTTTTGATCTGACGTATTGGTGTTCTTAATTAACAGACAACCAATTCAGGAGCGATTGCTACATCAGTTGCAATCTGTTTCATATCTATTAAAATATAATCAATTTCATTTTTTTTGTTATATCATTTGATGCTTGCCATATCAAATACCTTCTTATTCTTCTAGTTAACACAATTCTGTCCCATGGAAATTTCTTGGTGTTTTAGATTTACTTTTTGATGCTGAATTTTAAAATGGAGATGGAAATTTCTGTATTACCATTATTAAGCAATGTGAGTTTGGGTTTAAATTGTGTAATATCAGGCTATGTCAAGTATTGTTTAGGGGCAAGAAGGTGGGACAAGTAGGAAGAAGTCACTGGCTGACTCTTTCTTGCATGTTGGATGAAATTCTAGCTGATGTGCTTTGGTACTTGAGTACATATGTTCATTCAATATGAAACTCTGAATATGTAATATAGACTGTTCTGTCAGTTGTATATTGGGCATCATTTGGTTAGTATTATTACTGTTCCTAATTCTCTTTTCTCAATTTTGACTTAGTAGATTTTGGTATGTTGGTATGTTTGGTATGTTATTCCCAATATACTCCTATTAATTATCTTGGATGCAAAAAGATCACATATCTCAAAAATGAAACTTACTCAGCTAGTTAAGTAGCATATTATATTTTGGTTGTAAAATAGATGATCAGGATAAGGGTTGGGACCCTCACCTGTACTGAGTCACTTGTGTTAGACTGCTAAGTGACTGATGTGTGGATTTTGCCATATGCCATTTATGATTCATGTGATTTGGACAAACCAGGGGATATTGAGTAGCTATTTTTGTTTAAATATGTCAGGGATTACTTGCAAGTCTAAACATACCATACACCATCCAAATCTACCATCAAAAATAAGACATACCAGTTTTATATATACTATACTAAAATATGCTATGCTATGCTGTGCTGTGCTATACTATACTAAAACCTCCAGAAACTTGGAATTTTGATGAAGACGAACTTGATGGTTCACGACATCATAAAGAGGCTCAGATGTCAAAGTAGGGGCCCTGTAGATGACTCCCGTTTGAAGGGACCTTTTCATCCTCAGAACCTTATTTAACTCAAATGGATCTAAATGATTTTGTTTGAGTTAACTTGTCCAGAATTCAGGCTGAACTTTTGGATTAAAATGTTCTGCAAGAGGGCACTAAAATATATTCAAAATATGAAATGTTTCTTGAGAAGTATTCAGCATGAAAAGAATTCTTTGTGATGCTCTGTCTTTTAGGTTGACTTAGGCAAGTATAATTTTATTTAGTAAAAATATAGTATGGTGGTTTATGTTAAAAGTATTGGGAGATAGACAAAATCTGAAATCAGTTTTGTCCCCTTTCCCTCAATAATATGAGATTCATCTATTTTTATAGTTGTGGCATTTTAAAAAAAGGCTTTTTTGGGGTGGATCCAATTTTTTTCACCTAAGGAAAGTAATCTTGATGTATTATTATCATAAAACTTTTGTCTAGTTAACAGATCTTTGGCAACTCTTATTTTCCAACTTTTTTGAACTTTTCAACTTTTTTTGAACTTTATTTTTCAACTTTTTTGCCATCCTTTTTTAGGCATTGAGAACCCAAGATCACCTCCATGTCACTATAAGGCATCAAATGGAGGACTTTGTTAAAGAATATATCTTTTAGGTTGTCTAAATAGGGAGTGCGATATGTGGCCTTGGGTAAGTCACTGAATTCAGTGAATTAGAAAGCATTTATTAAGCACCTGATCTGTGCCAGGTACTGTGCTAAGTACTATGCTAAGTACTTATACCAAAGTGAAAAATGAAATAGACCCATAAATTCAGTGCATTTATGTTCAGTTGGAGGAATGTGTGTGTATTTGTGTAGTAAATATATACAGACTCAATAGAAGGTATTGGCAAGAAGAAGGCACTAATAGTTGGACAAACTTCATGAAAAGGTGACACTTGAGCTGAGTCTTAAGTCAGAGATTTTAAAAATCAAGGAATTGAAGAAGGAGTTTGTTCATTTCAGACATGGGAGCTAGCTGGTACAAAGCAGTAGAATGATAGGATATCATGTATGAAGAACAGCTAGAAAGCTGGACCTTGGAGTGGGTGAAGTAATAATGTAATATTATCATGATGTAATATGTTTAGAAAGGTAGGTTAGGGCCAGGTTAAACGTATATATTTGTAATTTTTAATCCTAGAAATAACAGGGAGCCAAAACACGGAATTTTATTGTGTAAGGATCAGACCTGGGCTTTAGGATTCTCTTTAGCGACTGTGTGAAGAAGGGTGGATTGAAGAGTGGGGAGGCTTGAGGCAAGGAGACCAACCAGAGGGATACTGGAATAGTGCGGGCAAGAGGTGAGTAGGGGTCTCTTAATTAGTTTTCCTGCCTCAAACCTTTTCTGTCTTCAATCCTCCTCCAGATAGCTGCCAAAGCAATTGGAGGTGATGTGGTTGGCCATCCATTGAGAGAGTATAGAGAGGGAATTGAGCCAAAGATAGAACATTGGAAGACAACAAAGAAGAGGTTTTGGAAGATGATGAATTAGCAAGAGACAGAGGGAGAAGATAGAAAAGTAGGAAGAAAACCAAGAGAGCCGAGTATCACTAGACCCAGAGAAGAGAGAATATCAAGGAATAAAAAGTGATCTAGATTGTCTTAGGCTACCAAGATGTCAATAAAGATAAGAACTGAGAAAAGATAATGCAATTTGATAGCTGAAATCCTTGATAATTTTGGGAGGAGCTCTTGTAGTTGAGAAATAAGGTCAGAAGTCTGCTTACTGAGGGTTTTAGGAGTGATAAGAAGTGGAGGATAAGACTCCAGTGATATCTGGAAGTCCTTGACCTACATCATACAAAAGAAAATGAAGAAAGCCTCAAGGGCACAAATTACTTACAAGTGATATGACCCTTAAAAAAACTACTTGTTGAGATTGAGACATTACATTGAATACCATTTTAAGTATAAAGCATAAACTTGGATGAATTAAGATATTAAGATAGCATAATTAAGATAATTAAAATATTAAGATATTTTTCCTACATTATTAATTTGAACAGTCTAGACTTTAAATTGTTTTTCTGCAATGTTTTCAATTTTTTTAATTTTTAAAAATTCTTTTTAATTAAAGGGTCTGAATTTTGATGTCAACTTCACCCCTACATTGTTATTAAAAATTACTTTGCTAACATGGAATTACCTGAATAATCTTATACATTCATCCAACAAATATTAAGTTTCTGTCATGTGCAGTTCACCGTTTGGTGAGTGGAAGGGGGAGTAAATGCAAAGATAAATCAGAGACAATTGCACCCTCAAGGAATTTACACACTAATAATCTATATATCAGACACTTAGTACCAAGTACTGAAATAAGATTATAAGGCCCACAAGAATAATTATTCTAACCATTTACCAATGAATGCATTATCATGAGCTAAAAACATAAATATAATGCAAAATAAATCATCTTAACATCTGTTTATAATAGTTCATGATTGAAAAAGCAACCTTTTCAGTTTGTAGCCTGGGGCCCCACAACCCAGAAAGTCCTCAACTACCTTATATTCAAAATAGCCTAAGTTTTGGAACATCACTGAGATTGAGAGGGTAGGAGGGGATATGAGTTTATTAATCTTTGAGGAATTAGTTTAGATAGGGGATTTGGCTTCAGGTAGAGGTAATCCTAGAGAATCATCTCAGAACACAGCTGGGAAGCTGGAAGAGGGTGGCATGTGTGGAAAGATACTTGGAGATGTGGGTGGGAACTTTAGTGAGGTGACTGGAAGAGGGAAGCAGTAGAATGGCCTTTCCCATCTTCACATGTGGGCTTCGTCAACAGCCCTTACAATAATTATCATTTTCATTTTTTGCCATATTTGCCAATATGATAGGTCTGAGGTAGAATCTCAGAGTTGTTTTAATTTAGTTTTCTGTAATTATTAATGATTTGGAGCATTCTTTTCTTTAGATTATTTCATTTTTGACATGTAATTTTGAAAATTTTGAGTTCCAGTTTCTTTACTACCTCTTGCCCCTCCTCCCCACCTTGAAAAAGTGTATCAGTTATACATGTAAAATCATACAAAACATTTTCATATTAACCACCTTGCAAAAAATAATTACAAAAAACAGGAAACAAAGTGAAAAAAGTATGCTTCAATCTATACTCAGAGTTCATCAGTTCACTCTCTGGAGGTGGAAAGCATTTTTTCATGAGTTCTTTGGAATTATCTTATATCATTATATTGATCAGAGTAGCTAAGAGTTTCACAGTTGATCATTGTTGCAATATTGCTATTACTTTGTTCTTTTCTGGTTCTACTCATTGGACTTTGCATCAGCTCATATTAGTCTTGCTAGGTTTTTCTGAAACCACCACTGTGATAGTAATGGAATGTGGAGATTCCCCTGTATTGGGCTTGGTTTTCAAATTGATTGTATTAAAACCCAGAGCTTGTTAATCCCACCTGTGGGATGGACTTTTTGATGTGAAAAGAAAGTCCTGACTGGGAGCAGCTGGTGACGCAGATTTGGAGAGACAAGAGAGAGGCGGAAGTTCTTTTTGGAAGCTGCACCTCGTGGAGAGAGACTAAGAGATTGCTGGTGGCCGCTTTGAATTGCCCTGGACTTTTGAGACCTGCCCCCTGAGCTGCCAAGGACTGAGGAGACATGGCTGTTTTGCTGGTACTTTGTCTGTCTGTTTTGATGTTATTTTGCCAGATTTGTCCACTGGTGAAAGACTGTCCTGTTGAAGAAGTCCTGGAACCTGGCATTTGGTTAAGAAGGCCTGAGACTGTCCTGCAGACAGAGAGTGAATACTGTCCACTGGTGAGGGACAGTGCTGTTGTTGCAGGGGTCTGGAGACTGTCCGGCAGACAGAATGAATACTGTCCACTGGTGAAGGACAGTGCTGTTGTTGCAGGGGTCTGGGAGCCTTTCTGTTGGTTCAGAAGCCCTGAAGAAGGATTTTCTTGTTGTATGTTTACAGAAATCCTGGGAGAGGGCTTTGCTAATGTGTTCAGGGGTTCTAGGACTGTTCTACAGACAGAGGATAAATTCATGAAGGGACTGGCAATGTATCTTATGGCCTTGCTAAGCCTTGTCTCTCCAGGAACTAAGATTGCTGAGAACTTGCCTCGTGTCAAGATGAAGAAAAGACCTCCATTTGGGTATTAAGTGCTGTGTTTAAACTTGATGTAACTCTGGGGTAGATTCAATCGTGATCCAGGGGTGGGGAACTTTTGGCCTTTTTGTGTTCTATGGTTGAGCAAATGAATGTATTTTACTTATGTTTGGAAACTAATCTCCATTTGAGAAGAGGGGCTTTGTGGTGGACTTAATTAAGGTATAGCCTAGGGGTGGAGAAGTATTTGGAACAGGGAGTTTGTAATTGATTGAATGATTGGAAAGTCCTGGGGTGGGGTAGTCCTTGGAGATTATTTAATCACACTTAGTAAATGCTGTATTTTGAATGATATCATGTTTTGATCTCTGTTCTTGGTTTGTCACTAAATAAAATAGAGAGCACCTATGCTGGTATTTTGAACCTGGGAAGTTGCCTTTCTTTTGGCATTATATTACAACCACCGTTATCATTTCTTGTAGCACATTACTACTCCATCACAATCATATATTACAAGTTGTTGTGCCATTTCCCTATTGATGGGTGTAATATAATGCCAAGGAAAGGCAACTTCCCAAGGTTCAAAATACCAGCATAGGTGCTCTCCATTTTACTCAGTGACAAACCAAGAACAGAGAAGGTCAAAACATGACATCATTCAAAATACAGCATTTACTAAGGGTGATTAAATAATCTCCAAGTACTACCCCACCCCAGGACCTTCCATTCATTCAATCAATTACAAAATCCCTGTTCTAAATACTAGTCCACCCCTAGGCTGTACCTTCATTTAGTCCACCACAAAGCCCCTGTTCTCAAATGGAGATTAGTTTCCAAACATAAGTAAAATACCTTCATTTGTTCAATCACAGAGCACAAAAAGGTCAAAAGTTCCCCACCCCTGGATCACAATTGAATCTACCCCAGAGTTATATCAAGTTTAAGCACAGCACTTAATACCCAAATGGAGGTCTTTTCTTCATCTTGACACGAGGCAAGTTCTCAGCAATCTTAGTTCCTGGGGAGACAAGGCTTAGCAAGGCCACAAGATACATTGCCAGTCCCTTCATTAATTCATCCTCTGTCTGTAGAACAGTCCTAGAACTCCTGAAAACATTAGCAAAACCCCCTCCCAGGATTTCTGTAAACATACAACAAGAAAATCCTTCTTCAGGGCTTCTGAACCAACAGAAAGGTTCCCAGACCCCTGCAACAACAGCACTGTCCTTCACCAGTGGACAGTATTCATTCTGTCTGCAGGACAGTCTCAGGGCTTCTTAACCAAAAGCCAGGTTCCAGGACTTCTTCAACAACAGGACTGTCTTTCACCAGTGGACAAATCTGGCAAAACAACATCAAAACAGACAGACAAAGTACCAGCAAAACAGCCATGTCTCAGTCCTTGGCAGCTCCAGGGGCAGTCTCAAAAGTCCAGGGCGATTCAAAGTGGCCCCCAGCAATTCTATCAGTCTCTCTCTCTGCCTCCACGAGGTGCTGTTTCCAAAAAGTTCTTCTGCCTCTCTCTTGTCTCTCCAAATCTACATCACCTGCTCCTCTCAAGTTCAGGACTCTCTTTTCACATCAACAAGTCCATCCCACAGGTGGGATTAACAAGCTCTTGGTTTTAACACAATCAGTTTGAAAACCAAGCCAATACAGGGGAATCTTTAATTGCCATTACTATCACAATGGGCATCCCCTCAATTTACAATTCTTTGCCACCACAAAAAGAGCTGCTATAAACATTTTTGTTCAAATAGGTCCTTTTCCTTTTTCTTTTATCTCTTTGGAGTACAGACCTAGTAATGATATTGCTGGGTCAAAAAGTATGCAAAGTGTGGGCCCTTTGGGCACAGTTCCAAATTGTTCTGCAGAATGGGTGAACCAATTCATAACTCCATCAACAATGCATTAGTCTGCATTTTTCCACATCTTGTCTAGCATTTGCCGGTTTCCTTTCTGTAATGTTAGCCAATCTGATAGGTATGGGGTGTTAGCTCTGAGTTGTTTTAATATGCATTTCTCTAATAGTGATTTAGAGCATTTTTTTCATGTGACTTGATAGCTTTAATTTCTTCGGAAAACTGCCGTTTCATATCCTTTGAATATTTGTCAATTGGGGAATGGCTTGGAGTATTTTTTTCTTATGACTATATATAGTCTGGATTTCTTCCCTCAACAACTCCCAGTTTATATCAGTAGATCATTTATGTTTTGAGGAATTTATTCTTTTTTTTTTTGTTACTTGATGCATTAGCAAAGAAAGGCACGTGCCTGGATGGGACAACACCTGTTAGCAAGTCTAAAGCAGCCCACCATTGCAGGCAAACTCTGGGTCTGGCTGGCTTTCTTTTTTTCTCTCTCTCTTTTTTATTTTTTAGTTTACATCATTGATTTCCACAAGACTTTGAGTTACACATTTTCTCCCCATTTTTCCCCTACCCATCACCCCAAAACAGCGATCCCACTGAATACTCCCTCCCCCAATCTGCCAATTTTCCAGTAGGGCACGGTGGATCTCTATGCCCCAGTGCCTGTATATCTTATTATATATATATATAATATCTATATTTTTAAATGTTTGATTTTAAGACTTTGAATTTTGAGGAATTTATTCTTATAAATTTAAATTAGTTTCTATATATTTAGATATGAGACCTGTATCAAAGAAACAAAATTAATGGTTTGCTTTTCATTTTAGCTATAATTAATTTTATTTAAAAAACTTTTTATTTTTATAGAATCAGACTTGTTATAATTTTATCTTCAATGTGATCTCTATTTTCTTGTTTTATCATGAGCTCTTTCCCTAGCCAAATTGTGAATTATTTTCTTCATTGCTTTTATATTTTATTTATGATGTAACCTTTTATAGCTAAGTCCTGTATCCATTCGGAGCTTGTCTTTGGATACAGTGTGAAACATTGTTCTGGATGTAAATTCTGTAGCCTTCTTTTCAGGTTTCCCAGTAATTTTTGTCAAATAGACCAGGGCTATTAAGTGGCACAGTGGATAGAGTGCCAAGTCTGGAGTTAGGAAGACCTGAGTTCAAATTTGGCCTCAGATAATTAGTAGCTGTGTGACCCTGGGCAAGTCACTTAAACCTGTTTGCCTCAGTTTCCTCATCTGTAAAATGACCCAGGGTGGACATGACTAAAAAACAACAAAATGACAAGTTCTTGCCACAGGAGTTGAGATCTTTTCAGATTTATCAAACAGTATATGTGTATCTAGTCTCTTTCACTAATTGACCTCTCTCTTTTTTTAACTAGTACCAAAAAGTTATTTTTAATCATTACTAATTCAGTATAGTTTGAGGTATGGTACTGTTAGGCCCCCTTTCTTCCCACTTCTTTTCCCATTATGCCCCTTGAGATTCTTGACCTTTTTGTTCCTCTAGGTGAATCTTTTCTGAAAAAGAGTTCATAGACTTCACTAGACTGGCTCTCTAACCTTATCTCTCTGTTGATCTTTTAACTTTTTTTTAAACCTCATAGATTTAAAGTTGGAAAGGATTGTAGTCCTCATCTGGTCTAACTCCTTCATTTTACAGATGAGATACTCTTTTTGCTAGCTCTAAAAAGCACTCTGTTGGCTGGTATGGCACTAAATAAGTAAGTTGATTTGGGCAATATTATCATTTTTGACAGAATTTCATTGGGTTGAAATGGATGATGAGAGAAATTCCAGATGGAGTTAACAATTTAAACAAAATTATGAAAGCAACAAAGTACAGTAGCTTAAAATTTGGGTAATTGCCGTAATGGCACTAATAATGTAGACTGACTGGTGTCTCTAAGAAAAGTGGGATCAGGACTTCTGATGGTGGCTCTTGAATGCTAGGTGTGAGAGAGTTTTGAGGAGGGAAGTGACATTTATCAGAACTGTTTTAGGAAATTAGCCTGATGATAGTGTGTCAGAGTGCTCGAGGCAGCTGTTACATTTTCACTATCAGCATTTACACCTCTGATTGGCAAATGCTACAAACCAGAGCTTGACTTACTGTTTTATTGACTGACTAGACATAAGAAAGTGATGGAGAACGCGTTACTAGTGTAGATTAAACTTAAAAGTGGGTCATGGGTCCATTTCTCCCCCCAAAGAGCCAGTTGTTAAACATTTACCAGAACAGTCCTGTGTCCTAGTATGAGGACAGAAACCCAGAGAAAGGAATTCGGTTAAGAAACTATCATGGTTACCTAGGGAGAGGCAATTTGACCTTGAATTCATGGGGGGCTGCCTCAAAGGCCTAAGGCTAAACGTGCCTTTGCAGAATCAGGCCTTCTAGTCTTTAATTGGGCCCTTGGGCAGGGAGGAACTGAGCTTCAGTCACTGGATCACTGACATTTATGCAGCTCTGTCTGTGTGTCTAATGGCATGGCCTTGCATTGCATCCCACTTCAGGAGGAGAACAGGGAGGACACCAATACCCCCCTGAGTGCATGGGCATCTTCCTTGTTCCCCAGGGCATCTAGGACTTCTTCTCTCCCCCTAGAAGAAGCAGAGTGTCACTTTGGGTAGAAAAGATGTCACAGACCCTCAGGGCTTTCTGTAGCTCTAGACCAGACACTTCAGGTTAAAAAGATAGCACTGCTTTGTGCTGGTTCGGGGAATCTCTGTATTTGATGATTACATGTGAACACATTGGAAATTTTTTCCTAAATTATCCAGAATAAACAAAGCAAGGTCAGTTGCCTTTTTCATCCATTTTGCAATATCAAGATTGTAAATATGTTTTCTGCACTGTACTTATTGGTTCACACCCAGTGTCCTTTTACCCCGGACTCTTTGATTGTTTATAGAATTTGACACTCTGTCTCTTTTACTTTTTCCATATTATGTTTTTCTCAAATTAAGGAAGATCTTTCCACAAAAGCATATGAAAGGTACTGACTTCAGAGTTACTGTCATTTAAGTCAGGGGTTCATACTCCCAAGGGTATTGTGGATTGATTTCAGAGAGAGCATGAACTTGAAGGGGGAAAAACAACCTCTTTATTTTCACTAACCTCTTACTGAAATTTAGCATTTCTTTTAATTATTTTCTTTTATTTATTTTTGCTTTTTTTTTTGAGGGGGGAAGGCAGGGCAATTGGGGTTAAGTGACTTGCCCAAGATCACATGGCTAGTAAGTGTTAATTGTCTGAGGCTGGATTTGAACTTGGATCCTCCTGACTCCAGGGCAGGTACTCTATTCACTTCACCACCTAGCTGCCACCCTTTAATTATTTTAAAATATTTTTTCTGAAAAAGAGTTCATAGGTTTCACTAGACTGGCTCTCTAACCTTATCTCTCTGTTGATCTTTTAACTTTTTTTTTAAACCATCATAGATTTAAAGTTGGAAAGGATTGTAGTCCTCATCTGGTCTAACTCCTTCATTTTACAGATGAGATACTGTTAACTTGTTACCTCTATTTTTATTTTAACCAAATCCAGCAGTAACTTTTTTTCTGCAGGCACAACTGAGTTTGTTGATTGATTAAAATACCATTTAAATGAAATACAAATACAAATTTCAACAAAAAGAGTACTAGTGGACAGCTCCCTGGCCTGGTGGCTAGAGCACTGGGCCTGCAGTCAGGAAGACCTGCGTTCAAATATGACTTCCAGTACCTTACTACCTCTGAGACCCTAGGCAAGTCACTTAACCTTTCTTAGCCTCAGTTTCCTCATCTGTAAAATGGGGACAATAATAGCACCTACCTCACAGGTGTTTAGGTCAGCCTTTCAGTTGGTGGGCACTATATAAATGTTAGTGAGCTGTTAGAATTATTATTATTAGTGTACTGTAATAAAATCCTTAGAATCTCAGGTTTAAAAGGACCACAAAGGTCATCCAGTTCAGCCTGTAAATGAACAGAAATCTCTTTTTTTCTGCAACCCTGGTAAGCGGTCATCTAACCTGTTCTTAAAGGCCTCTGGTGATGGGAGTGCTCACTACTTTTCCAAGACTCCCCATTCTAATTTTGGACACTTCTGATTATTAAGAAGTTTTTCTTTGCAGTGAGCTAAAATCTCTCTTCAGCTATGCCCATTTTTTTTTTTTTTGCTACTTCTGGCCCCTGGGGCTAAGCAGAACAAGTCTAACCCCTCTGCCACATGACAGCCTTTCAAATGGTGAGGACAATTACAATATCCCCTGCTAAGTCTTTTATCTCTAAATTAAGCTTCTCTAGTTTCTTAAGCAGATACATTTATGTTGTGGTTTTCACTCTTCTCGCACTGGTGGCCCCCTTCAGGGATGTGCATCAGCTTGTCAGTGGCCTTCCTAAAATTAGGTGACCTACAGTGAACCCAGTGTTCCATATGTGACCCAACCATTCTATAGGATAATCAACACTCTTGTTCCGGACCCTATGCTTCTAAGATCCCAGTAATTTTTCTGGCTTCCTAGTGTCCTGTTGATTAACTAAACTTGTTTGTGTTTTGTTTCTCCACAAGAATTGCCATCTAGCTACACTCCCCCTTTCAAGTACTTTGAATTTTAAACCCAGTTATAGCTCTTGACTGTCTTAATTTTTTTTCTTAGATTTTCGCAACTCATTTTTCTGTACCTTGGGTTCTGTTATCTTAATATATTAGCCATCAGTTTTATGTGGCATCTGAACATTTGAGAAATATGTTGTTTATGCTTTCATTCATTCATTATAAGAAATCTTGAATAGTCAAGATTGTGTTCTTGTTTTTGTTTTTCTTAGCATTTCATGGCCCAGGATGGATTATTATAATAAAAGTCAGTTACCTTTTAGTGTTATTTTGTATACATTATTATAATTGTATATATTTTCCTAGCTCTGCTTAATTTTTCTGCATCAATTCATGTCTTTCTGTGTTTCTCTGATGTATAATTTCTCATGCCACAATAATATGCTAAATTTATACACCACAATTATTTCAATCATATCCCAAGTAATTGGTGCCTACCATGTTTCCTTTCTTTCTGTTTTTGAGATCTCCTTGATAACATATGCCCTATCATGAGATTCTTGAGTTGTCTTATATACCTTTAAAAGGACAAGCAATATGTTTTAGAAAGATTACTCTTTTTATTATTTCCATACCAAATGACAAAATTCATTCAGTAAATATTATTGAGTACCTGATACAGGCAAACTCCTGTTTTACATACTTTGAGGATTCCAGGTAGTTGAGATGTGACACTGCTTAATATATCTTGACCCCCAAATCAAGAACCATTAACTAATCTATGGATTTCATTCATGCCATTCAGATAAATGGAAGATTTATTTCATCTGCATGCTTTAACCTTGCTTACTACTAAGTCTTCAAGGTTCCTATTTATTGCATAAACTTTCTAGAAAGGAGCAAAGTTCTGATCATCCATGGTGAAAAGAGAAATTTCAGTTATGTGAAAGTTGTTTACTTGATCCATATCACAATAGAGGACTGATTTTGCTGGAGGACTCACAGCACTTGCTTCATTCTAAACTTTCTCAGTTGCTGTAATCATTCACTTCAACCAAGTATAAGGTTAGCAGTTACAAATGTAAACTTTGTACCAACCATACAGTAGCTTAGTAATGCAGTAGTAAGCATTTTTGCATTTTATAACTTATTTGAAACTCTAAAGAGTGTTATAAATGACTCGATGCCTATCCAGTTGATAAAAAGCAAAACAAAACTGTTTAGTACACATAATATGTCATTGTTTCAGAAATCTCTCCTCAGGTATCTATAACGTAGTATAAATTCCTCCTTGACTAAGAAGACTTGTATGAGCCGACACAAAATCAAGAGTGCAGAACGAGAACAGTTTATACAGTAACAACACTATAAAGTCAAGTAACTTTGAAATAGTCCGAATTCTGTTAAATGCAGTGATACCAGAGGACTGATGATGAAGCATACTACATACCTTCTGAGAGCCAGTCAATAAGCATTTATTAAGCTCCTACTATTTACCAGGTATTGTGCTAAAGCACCAAGGATACAAAAAGAGACTGAAGGCAGTTCCTGCCCTCAAAGAGCTCACAGTCTAATGGAGGAGACAGCAAATGGATATATTCAAAGCAAGATAGGTAGATAGATGTGCATATCTATCTATGTGATAAATTGGAAATAATTAACAGTAGAATTAAGATGGGTTTGGAAAGTATTCCTGTTGAAAGTGGTATTTTATTTAGGACTGGAAGGGCGGAGAGGTGATAGACTCAAAGTGCAGAACAGGACATACATTGTTTGGACTAGGCCAATGCAGGAATTGGTTTTGCTTGACTATGCATATTTGTTAAAAGGATTTTTTTTTCTTTTACAAGAGGGAATGGGCTGAAGAGACACAGCAGTGTATATAAGTAATTACTATGTTAGGCACTGTGCTGAACACTGGAGTTAAAAATACAAGCAAAAAGAAAGACTCTTCTTGCCTTCAGGTAGCTTACATTCTAGTAGAGAAAGAACACACAAAAGGAAACTGAAAAGTAGGAGGAGAGAAGAAGGTACCCTTGTAGATACATGATTTTGAAGTCTCAGAAATTAGAAACAAAAACGAGGAGAATGAAGAGGTCCCCCACTTACATCAGAGTACCCCAACTCGTCTGTGGCGGAGGGATATACCAAGGTAAGAAGGCTGTGGGAGAGGATGGAATCAGCTCCTTGAAAGAAAAAGCAGGATTTTTTTCATTGACATTTAGCATCATAGGATTTTAGAGCAAATAGTACATAGGAAGAAACCAAAAGGCAGCAATGTTTAGTGTAATCCCACTTTAGAAGCTTGTTAGTTGTATATTTATTTATATGACATCTCAGAGCTTAAATTTCCTCATCTATAAAACAGGAATAATAATCTTTTTACTACCTATTTGACAGGGTCACAGGGCTAAAAGCACTTGGCAGTACTTCCTGCTAGGAAAGGCAGTATAGGGGAGTGGATAGAGAGTTTACTTTGAAGTCAAGAAGGCCAGGGTTTGTGTGGGGGTGACTAGGTGGTGTAGTGAATAGAGCACCAGCCCTGGAGTCAGAAGGACCTGAGTTCAAATTTGGCCTCAGACACTTAACACAAAAACTAGCTGTGTGACCTTGGACAAGTCACTTAACCCCAGTTGCCCTCCAAAAAGCAAAAAAAAAAAAAGGCCTGGTTTCAAGTCCTGTCTCAGACACATACTGGCTATGTGCCAAGTTGTTTAACCTCTCAGGGTCCCAGGCAACTTCAAGATTATTAGATTGTAGGGAAATTACTGATCTGCATCATTGGAAGAGAGAATTGCTTTTCATGGTAACTCCAAGCAACAGTTAAATCACAGATCCAGACATTCCCTGACCAGGAAAAGATCAGTGCAGGTTGTTATTATTATATGACTAGTCAGGGACATGGCTGGGACTTGAACCCAGGTATACTAGATTTGGTTCAATGATCTGTTTTATCATGCTGCTTCATTATATTGATAGAATTACTCTTAGTTTTATATTCTGTGTTAAACAGTGTGAACTCTGAACACTTTCTCATGGTTCAATGCAAAGGACTTCTCCCTGGTGTGAACTCTGATTGAGGGGAGTGGGAGGGGGAGGATAATAGAAATGCTCTCAAAGTTTAGTTCACAGAATTTCTTTTTAGAATGAATTCTCTAATGTTCATTAATAATAAATAATAATAATAATTTATCAATGAAGATTTCCCACATTCATTATATTTGTAAGGTCTCTCTCTACTTCTGAACTCTCTAAAATAGAAGCATCTGAGCTCCTACTGAAGGCTTTCCCACATTGATTGCACTCAAGGTTTCTTTACAATGTCAATTCTCTTGTGCTGAACAAAAATCAGATCACACTCTGAAGGTTTTGCTACCCATTAGAATAATGAACCTTCTCTCCAATACCCAATATCTCTTTTATTCCTCTTTGTATCCCCCATAACACTTGACACAGACACATAATAATTGTTCAACATTTGCTTAATAAATGACTGAATACTATTATTGTTATTTCAGCTGTACCTAGCCTCCTCAAGAAACCTTATTTTTATAGACAAGTGTAAAGCGAAGCACAAGCAGCTCTCCTGAGGACTGTGAAATCAACACAAACCAACAGACAGGGCCTCTGTTTGAGAAACCAAACACAAATCATCAGTAAAGTCCCAGAAGCTCTGAAAACAGAAGTAAAGCATTCCTTCAAGACTTCTGTAAGCAGACAGCAGTAAAATCCTCTTTCAGGGTTTCTGAACCAGCAATAAGGTCCCAGGGCTTCTGTAACAGCAACAACATCCTCTGTCAGCAGACAGGTCTGAAAAGTAACATCACCATAGAGTGCTGACACCACAGGCATCTTTCCTCCCAGTTCTGCTCAGTTCCAGTTTGGCTTGAGCTTTTATTTACTCTTCTCCTTCCTGTTCCACCCTTCCTCTTATGTCCTTCCTTTTCTGGTCTTTGGCATATTCCTCCCACTGTGGGCTTCACAGGTTCTGTTTCTAACAAAGACTTGATAAAATCACAGGTGATGCTCAAAGACACTTAAAAAGATGAAACAAGGAGCTAAGTACTTGAATAACTGAAACAAGGACCAAAGTACTCCTTTGCTTGACATTACAGCAAGTAGATTCAGATGACTATATTGAAGTACCAACTAAAGTTAGAGATTCTGTGAGCTTCTGTTTCTAAAGAACTTAGTTACTCCTGGTCACCAGTAGTTTAGTATCATAATGGTTGAGTAAGAGAAAATCCTCTTTGTATTGATCATTTTGAAGTGCAGAACTAAAAGTATTGGCTCCAGATACATATTTCCCAGTATAATTATATGTATCAGTCATATCTAAATCAACAGAAATAGTTCCTACCTACGCAATAACTAAAACTGCTTATATGATGATATATTTTCCCTACTTAATTTTCATTCACTATGAATGAAATGGAGGTGCTCCTTTAAAAAAAAACTCAAGTGTATTGTGGCATCTACAATAAAAGAAAGTCACCAGATGAATAAGTATATTTATAGTCTATGTGTTACTGCAGTTAGTCTCTAAATTTGTATGGCACAAATGTAATGCAAAATATCTCAGTGAAAGTACTTGTTATTAAGCAAAAATATAAAGCTCAGATGTAACTTATTAGATATTGTTCCCAAAGAGAAAAATGTGAGTTGACTCAAAACCATGGTTAAGGTCAAATCAATAATAATCCTTAAATCAATATTTTTCTAACTGTTCTGTTGCCTCCCACAATTCTGAAAATCAGCTCTATAATCTCACTTTTGTATTTGAATCTACAGCACCTAGAACAGAGTGGGAATTTACTAAAGACTGGTTGATTAATTATTGAAAAGAGGGCTGTGGCAACTACTTTTGAGTGATATATGCACTATGACAGTCATCCATGTTTAATGCTATTTTTAAAAAAATATAACAACATATGTTCTTGTGATTCGTTTTATTATTTGTATGGTCAGTGATGTTTATAGTTTATTGAGCCAACTTTGCATTCCTGTTAAAATCCAAACTAATTGTTGTGTATAATTTTTAAAAATATATTGTTGCCTGGAGTCAGGAAGACCTGAGTTCAAATGCAGCTTTCAAATACTGTTATGTGATCCTAGGCTAGTTGTTTAACTGTAGCTGTCTGCCACAGTTTTGTCATCGTCTGTGTGAATAGTAGTAGCACCTACTCTCCAGGGTTGTTATTGAGGATAAAATGACTTATGTGTAAAGTACTTTCCAAACTTTAAAGCACTATATAAATGCAGCCTATTATTATTATTGGGGGGAAGGGCAGTTCTTACTTTCAATTTTTAAAATCCCCTTGATTTTCAGAATTTCTCTTGGCAGATTTTTTATTTGTTACTTTTCTAGGGTTCTTTTTATTAGGTAAATTCTGATTCATTGATCTTTCTTTCTTTTATTGATTATTATAATTAGAGATATAAAATTTCCTGTAATGACTGCTTTAACTCTACCCCCTAAACATTGGTGTACTGTGCCATTGTTGTAATTTTCTTTTGTGAAACTTTCTTTTGTTTATGTGATTTGTTCTTTGACTCAATAATTCTTTAGGATTAAATGACTTAGTCTCCAGTTAATTTTTAAAATTAAATTTTATTTTCAGGACCATAATCCCACCCTTCCTTTCCCTTCCCCTCCTTACATTAAAAAAGAAAGAAAAACAAAACTCATTACAAATATGAATAGTCAAGCAAAACAATATCCGCATCAGCCATGTCCAAAAAAATTCCAATTAATTTTAAATTATTTTCTCAAAAAAACTTTATTAAATATTTTTGTCTAGTATTAGAATTAGTAAATTGTGTTCAATATTTCTCCTTTTCTGCATTTGTGAATGTTTTCTTCCTCTATTGCATGGCTGTTTTTTGTCAAGTGGCTATGCCTAGCTGAGAAGTATTCTCATTTTCTGCTCTCATTTAGTAATCATCAGAGATCTAGCATATCCATTTTCCCTAAAGTTCTTTTCAAGCCCTTAACTTCTTTCTTGTTTTTCTTCTCCCACAACTCCCCTCCTCCCCCCCTCCCCATTTGTCTAGGCCTGAAAGGATTACATTGAGGTCCACTGTTTTGATAAAAACAGCTCACATTTATATAACCCTTTAAGGTTTGCAAAGCACTTATGTTCAATGCTTTGAGACTAATAACAAACCTGAGATGAAAGTGCTGTTATTACTCTTATTTTATAGACAAGGAAGCTAAGGCAGAGAAGTTAAATGACTTGCCCAGGTTTGCAAAGCTAGTAAGTTTTGTAGTTTTAATATTTCTTCATGAAATTCTATTCTTTTCCTTTAGGTATTTAGATGTTGTGCTATTTGGTGCAAGCATAGAAAGTATTTGTATTGGTTCATTATCTGTGCTGCTTTTAAGAATAATGTAATCTCCCTACTTATTTATTCTTATTATGTGTATTTTTACTGTCTTATGTCTAAAATCATGGCTGCTCTTCCTGTATGTTTTGAGTTCACCAGAAGCATGATTGATTTTGTTCCAGTTCCTTACTTTAGCTCTTTGTGAATCTCTGTGTTTTAGGTCTTGTTGGATTGTCCTTTTTCTAGTCTAGGATGCCCTCCTCCTCCTCTTTTCTGGATGAGTTCATTCCATTCATGTTTTTTGTTAGGACTGTTACTTGGATATTCTCTCCATCCTATTCTCTTATTTTTCTTCTCTTTCTCTCCTCCCTCTCACATTACAAAGAAGGAAGTGGTAGAAGGACAAGCTTGCTTAAAAATGCTGAGCTGTGATTGATCTGTTTCCACTACATTGCCTCTGTACTTGTCCCCTTGCCTGGACCTTGAACACAAGTTTTCACTTTTTCCTTCCTTCCTTTTCATCCCCTTCATGCTCCACCGTCTAGTGCTGAAATTTCTTATTCTTGTGATAACTCCTTCACCTTTTTTACCTTTCCTCTTAAATACCCATCTCTCCTTTTTCTATCCCTGCCTGTTTGCTGAATTTAATGTATTTTCATAACATACTGTGTGTGTGCATGCGTATGCTCCTTCCTTTGTCTCATTCAAATGATAGACTTTCATGAGATGCACATTCTCCTCACTCCTTTCTCCATGTCTGTATACTCTTCACCCCTGTTATATAAAAAAGTAAATTCCTTCTCCTTCCTCTTCTTTTCCTCCCTAGTAAATCCCCCCTTTCATTGCATTTCAGTCTAAGAACATTGAACTATAACAACATCATGCTTTCCACCCTCTTGGGCTCTCTGCCTTTCTCTATGACCTCTATAGACATTAGGTTTCTGAGAAGACACTTGTTTCTTCTCCTAGTTAGAATACAAACCATTCATCATCCATTGGTTCCTTCCAATTGATAAAAATATTTACCTTTTTGTCTTTCTCTTGATTCCTGCCTTTGCATTAAAAAAAAATCTGTACTCAGGAATGCTTGGTAGCCTTCTATTTCATTTAAGTTCTACTTTTTTCTTTTTAGAATTATGCTTAGTTTTGCCAAGTTTGGTTTCTTGAATATATTCTAAAATCTTCTGTCCTTTGTAGTGGTAGCTACCAATTATTGTGTGACCCTGATTGTGTCTCCTTAGTACTTGAATGGGCGTTTGGGGGTGGGCAGGGAGGGTACTTAAAATACCTTTTCTTTTCTTTTTTTTTTTTTGCCTTTTGGAGGGCAATTGGGGTTAAGAGGTTACACGGCTAGTTTTGTGTGTGTGTGTGTGTGTGTGTGTATATGTGTGGGTGTTAAGTGTCAGAGGCTGGAACCGAATTTGGGTCCTCTTGACTCTGGGCTGGTGCTTTATTCACTGCGCCACCTAGCTGCCCCTAAAATACCTTTTCTTGACCTGGAAGTTCTGGGTTTTGGCTCTGAGGTTCCTAGGGGTTTTCATTTTGAGGTTTCTTTTAGGAGGTAACTAATGTGTTCTTTCTGTTTTTACTTGACCCTCTGGTTCTTATGGATCTGGGATGTTTTTGTCTAATTTTGTTAAATATGGTATCCAGACATTTTTGGTTATGATTTTCAGGTGTTCTTATGATTCTTAGATTATCCTTTCTTGACTTGTTTTCCAGGTTAGTTGTATGAAAGTTACAAGTCAAGTTAACCAACAAGCATTTATTTCTTAGATTCCCCCTCCATGTCAGGCACCTCTTTTTTTAATCATTGATTTTGTTTTTATGATTCTTGTTGTCTTATGGAGGCCTTGCTTTCTGTTTGACCAATTCTCATTTTGAGGGAGGTCACAAACCATTTTTGGGGGGGTAAGTTTTACTATAATTTGTCCTAAAGTTGTTCGTTGTCTTTGCCATTGTTTTTTCCCTTGACCATCGTTTCCTTTAACATCACATTTTGTATTTCTGTTGTGTTTCTTATACTCCTTGAGGCTAGGATGTTTTCAAGACCTTTTAGAATTGTGGAGTTACTCTGTTCTTTTTGGTTTGATCTCTTGACTTTGTTCCCTGTCTCTAGTATTTCCTTGTGTTGAGCATTTTTCTCTATTGGGAGTTTGTGCTTGAGTCAGACTTGGCTCCTTCCCACCCACTTGGGTGATGTGGGCTGGTCTTTATTTTGGACATTGTGGCTAAGACTAAACTTTGCTTTTTTGAGATATTCCTGGGTCTTGGCTCAGTCTTTTGGTAGTTCAGCTTAGATTTTGACCTTGGCTTTTTCTCCATTTCCTTCTCTTTGAATAACCCCAAGCCCAGAGTTGGCTCTGCCCTTGCTTGTGATCCTGAGAAGCCCCAAGCAGATATTATTGATTATGGTTCTAGTGGACCTTCCACAAAACCCCAGGTGCTTTGCTTCCCAGGTACTGCCTTGACCTTATCTCTTGATGAGGTTGCCTTAATGCTGGGCTGCCCAGACATTGGGATGGTCTTGTTTCCTGCTGTGTGGTTCAAGGACTGGCAGCTCAGGTTCTAGATTGGGCACAAGCTACCTGGCACTGGCTCAGTTGTGTTTCATCGTTGGCTCACATACAGACTCTCTGGGCCCGAACTGGGTTTTGACATGTCTCTGTCTCCCGCACTTGGAAAAGTAGGTATATGTTCAATAACTAATTTTTTTTTAAAGCAATCGGGGTTAAGTAACTTGCTCAAGGTTACACAGCCAGTTATTATTTCTGGGTGTGGTGCTGAGTATCTGAGCCCAGATTTGATCCAGGTCATCCCGACTCTGGAGCCAGTGCTCTTACTGGCTGAGCCACCTGGCCGCCCCTAAGCAATTGGGGTTAAGTAACTTGCTCAAGGTTACAAGGCCAGGTGTTTCTGGGTGGGTGCTAAGTGTCTGAGCCCGGGATTTGATCTCCAGGTCTTCTCAACACTGGAGCCGGTGCTCTTACTTGCTGTGCTACCTGGCCGCCCCTCAATAACTATTGATATTCTCAAACAGCTCTGTGGCAAAGTAGATAGAGCACTGGAGGTACTTGAGGCAGAAGACCAGCTGGGAGATTATTGGGATAATCTAGGCTAGGAGTGATTGACTATTGACTATGGAGAACTATGTCTATACCCCAAAAAAGATAAAAGAAAAAGGAAATCCACATGTGCAAAAATATTTGTATCAACTCTTTTGAAGTGGCAAAGATTTGGACCCTGAGGGGGGTGCCCATCAATTGGGGCACAGCTAGCTAAACAAGTTATGGTATATGCGTGTGAAAGAGTGATGTCGTATTTTAAGAAATGATGAAGAGAATGGTTTAAGAGAATGGTTTAATATGGGAAGACTTGTAAAGAACGGAAGCAAAATAACAATTTTTTTTAATGATAACATCAAATATCATAAACACAAACAACTTTGAAAAACTTAGGAGCTCTGATCAACATAATGACCAACCACAATTTCAGAGGACTTGAGATGAATGAAACAAGCCACCTCTTGATTGAGAGGTGATGGACTCAGACTACAGACTGATATATTATATTTTGGACATGACCAATACAGCAGTTTGTTTTGCTTGATTATACATGTTTATAACAGGAACTTTGTTTTCTTGCTTTCTCAGCTGGTGAGTGGGGAGGAGGTGGGAAGAGAAAAATGTATATCTGAAAATAAAGTAACATTTAATATTACTCATTTGTAAAAGAAGTGATAGGAGAGTGAACTAGAGTGGTAGCTGTTTGAGTTGAAAGAAGGGAATGAATTTTTTTCATAAAGGAATGAATCCTTTACTAGACTGTTTCAAAATAGTCAATAAACATTTATCTAACACCTATTGCATGCCAATCTCTGACATAAACTAAGTGCTGGGAATGGAAAGGAAGGCTAAAGATAGTCCCTGCTATCAAGGAGAGCACAATCTAATGAGGGAAGACAATACATATTTTAAAAGTTGAGAATTGAGGGGGTAAAGAGGGTGTGATTAAGTCAGAGGAGTGCTGCTGGGTGGAAAATGAGATGACTTCCCTTCCCCTCTTCCTCAACTGTCTGTCAAGGTCACCACCATTCTTTTGCATAACACCCCACATATCCGATCCCTTGCCAAGTCCTGTCATTTCTCCCGTGATGTCTCTTGTGTAAACTCCCTTCTCTCCACTGACAGCCACTAGCCTGATGCTCCCCTCATCCCCTCACAGCTGGATTAGCCTGCTGGCTTTGATCTTGCTGCTTCATATCTCCCCACTCCATCTTCTGCTCAGCTGCCAAAGTCATCTTCCTAAAGCACAGGCTTAACAGTGTCACCTCCTTCCCCCAGTAAACTCCAGTGGCTCCTTATTCTCTCCAGGACCAAATCTAATGCCATAACAGTTAGCTTTTATACAGTGCCTGCTGTGTGCCGGGCACTGTGCTAAGCCCTTTAAAAATAGTCCTTTATCTATAAAAACCTTCTCTTGGACTTTTAAAAGCCCATCACAGCCTGGTCCTTTCCTGTCTTTCTCATCTTCTATTTTACTCCCCTCGTTTTACTTTATGATCCAATACCACTGGCCTTCTCATTATCCTTTACACAGGACACCTTGGCTCCTAACTCTGCCTGGAATGCTCTCCCTCCTCACCTTTACCTCTTGGCATCCTTTAAAACTCAGCTCAGATCCCACCTTTGCAAGAGACCTTTCCACTTTCCCCACCCTCTACAGCCTAGTACTTTGTATGAACACAATTGTTTGTAACTTATCTCTCCCATTATAATGGGAGCTTCTTAATAGCAGACCTTTTCTTTTTTCTTTTCTTTTTTTGCCTTTATCTGTATCCTCAGCACCATAGTGCCTGGCATATAGGAATTGCTTAATAAATGCTTTTTAATATCAAGGATGTTCTTAGATAGGGTGCCCACTCTTTCTCTGAGGAAAATTTGATTGGACAAGGTTTTAGGGAAAAAGATAATGAATTGTGATCCCGCTTAATTTAAGCTCATACCTTCTCTCGGTTGATTCTCTCCAGTTTATCATGTATATATCTTGTTTATACATAGTTGTTCGCATGTTATCTGTCCCATTAGATTGTGGGCTTTGTGAAAGCAGGGACTGCCTTTTGCTTTTCCTTATGTCTTCAATGCCTGATGACAGAATAGGTGCTTAATAAATGTTTGTTGACTGATATGTTGAGTCAAGTTGTCTATGGAACATCCAATTTGAAGTGTCCAATAGGTAGTTGGTTATATAGGGCTGGAACTCAAGAGAGAGACTAGGACCAAATCTGTAGATCCTGGAATCATGTTGCTAGCTATGGCAGCTGATGAGGATATGTTTATGTTCTGTATATTTTTTTCTTTATTTGCAGCAATTGTTAAATTTGAGTAATTTCAGTGAAATTTCAAATTAACAAAGACTGAAGAAAACAGTTTATCATATATCAGACTGGTGTATTAGAGATGTTAATAGGTAAGTATTAGTTTCATTATCTGAGCTTAGCTATATTTTAAAATCCACTGGGCAAATTTAGGATTATGTCATCAGTTATAGCAGATATAGATTGTCTCTGTGCTGTTTTGTTTAGTGGGCTTCGTCTGTATTCATATATATTTTTAGTCACATAATTCAGTAGAAAATAGGGATCAAGTCAGGTTGAGTTTTTATGGTTGGTTGGTGGGATAGGAAAGCCTGAACAAATTTGGTAACAGCATTTTCAGTTTTAGTAATCTGAAAGGGTAAAACCTGCTGATGCAGTTCATCTTGTTTTAATAGATCTTTGACCCTTCAATCAGACTCTGACCATTTTAAAGATAAAAGGTTGTAGTTGTATTGGTCTTCCTGAGTGAAGCAACCTTTTGCAGATTATGAAATGGTATAATTATTAACAAGGATAATGGCTGTGTGCTTTCAAATTTCATTTAGTATCTCAGTGAGCGTTAACCCTTTGAGCATATCCCAAAACATATAGAGATTCTGCAGCTATAGCTGACATATGATCACTGTCAGCCACAATATATTAATCATACTATTTTTATCATAACAAATAACGTTAATAAGTATAAACATTTTCTTTCACAAAGTTTACTGTTTGCATAAGTAGAATAAAAAGAAAGGGGAAATCACAACATCAAAAGAACTTAAGAATTCATTGATGATATAAATTTCCTCTAATGAATTTTACTTTTAAATACAATATTATCTCAAGCATCTAAATTAGTCAGCCCTGTGGCTGTTCTGGACATAATCTAGTTACATTTCGGGACCTTGCTTCCTCTCACCACCCTTATCCTCTGAGTTCGAAGGTTTGTCTGTACTGCCTGTTTTATTTAAATCTCTGATAACTTCCCCACTAATTGAAACTGAGGAAGAAAGAAGCTATAAAACTTTCTCCTTTGGTCAGATTGCTTGGCTTAGTTGGAGCAGGTGGTGAGGTGGAAAAAGCTCAGATTAGGAATCAGACAGAGGCCTTGCGTTCTAGTGTCAGCTGACTGCACTAGTGTAGTCACCTTGAGTAGGTCCTATAACCCGTGGGTCTGCTTCGTCATCTCTGAAATAGCCAGAGCACTTGTGTTAGCCCCATCACAAAGTGATGGAGAAGATCAGATATTTATAGAGTTGCCCAGGTGCCGAGCCTCATACAAATTCGAGATAAGATGTGACCACTCCCTCAGTACAGGAAAGGGATTTGACACATCCAAAGATCACTTTAGTTCAAAATGCCTAAGTGCACCACAGAGCTTCTGACCTAGTGCCTTGTGAGCATCAAGGGGATAAAGGTAATACCAGACTGGGGAGGACCAGGGAAGACCTCTAAGGGAAAATAAAAGGGAACTGAAAAGGTGGTTAGGAATTCAGCAATGGAAGGGGAGGGCAGGCACCTCATGGAGAGGGAGCTGGTGAGCAAACACGTCAGAAGCATTGACGTGTGGAGTGTGAATGAGGTTCTGGCCAGTAGTCCGTTTCATCTGCAAAGAAGATTGTGGGGAGGGAAGGCTAGGAAAGGTTTTTTGTAGAGTACCTGTTGCTTAAACTGAGGAATGTAGGGAGGTCTTATAAGGCTTTGGTAAAGGAATGACAAGCTCAGGTCTTCAATAATGGAAAAAGATAAAGGTGTAAAAGCACTTTGTAAAGCACTCTACAAATGTCAGGTACTCAGACACTCAAAAAGATCTTTGGTTTCATTGATGAAGAGTTTCTTCTACCACTGCAGATCTCAAACCAGGGGTGGGGAACCTACGGCCTTAGGACCACACATGGCCCTCCAAGTCCTCAAGTGCATCCCTTTGACTGAATCCAAACTTCACAAAACAAACCCCTTTAAGAAAAGGATTTGTTCTGTAAAACTTGGACTCAGTCAAAAGACCACACCCAAGAACCTAGAAGGCCACACATTCCCTACCCCTGCCCCAGAGCATCTATTCCTGCCCATTCTCTTCCATGCTTGTCTGTACTTGCACATACAGGGGCCCCTGTGGGTCCCCTACGTGCTGGTGGCATCCCTTGCTTTCACATAACATTGTAAGGACACCACTGAAGCACACAAGCTGTCCACTGATAATCTCTTGTTCTTGCCACATGACCAGCCTACCTTCTTTGGTCAGGCATTTCTTTGATAACATCTATCCCTAGTTCTTCTTTGAAGTTTCTTGTTTGTTGCATGCTGCAGTCTGCTCACACCAACCATGAGCCTCTCTTTCCGATGGCCACTATGTGATACTGACTTATATCTTATAGAATCATAGTTCCAGAGCTAGAAAGAGGTCTTTCTAGCTGTGTGGCCTTTGGTAAGTCACTTAACCTCTCAGCTTTAATTTCTTATCAGTAAAATGAGCCTTGAGTGGTTGCGAGGATCAAATGAAATAACATTTGTAAAGTCCTTAGCACAGTGCCTGGCACACAGTAGACACTATATAAATGCTGGTGTTAATTTAAGGAAACTGGTGCTCAGAAGTCAAAGGACTTGCCCCATATTAAACAAGTAATAGATGATAGGGTAGCATTCAAACTCAATTCTTTTAACTACAAGATGAGCATTTTTGCATCTGAATTCCCCTGCCTTAGAGTCTGTGGCATTGGAACCATTCGATACCAGTAGAATATTAGGAACAAAAAGGTAGACCTTAGTTTTGGGGGGAAGTTTGGGCTCATTAAAGGAACTTTGCATTTTCTCCATTGCAGATCAGCCTGGTCCCCTCCTATTTAATTCTGAGCCCAATGTCATCATTTGTACTATCCAATATATATTCTACTCCCATGTTCTTTTCCAGCTAATCTTTCCTACATGGTGTTCTCTATGCCTGACATTCTGTGTCTTGTGCCTTTGCCCTTGATCAAGAATGTATTCCTTCCTCACTTCTGCCTCTTTAAATCCCTAGCTTCATTCTGAGAACAATTCAGATCCCACCTCCTACATGAATGAATGAGTGCATTTATCATGTGCTAGGCATCATGCTTAAAGACCGAGAATACAAATATAAGAAAACAAGACAATTCTTGCCCTCAAGGAGATTGCAAGACAACACATAGATGTGACTGGCTAGGAGGGTTTGGGACATTTTAATGCTTTCTCACTGACTTTGTCTATCTTCTGGCCAGCAACATCCCCCATCCCCGCCTCATGTTGTCTGTCTGTCTGTTTCCCTCTCCCTCTCTCTCCTCTTCCCAGGCTGAAATGCAGAGGCTACTCATGGGCTGTTCCCACTGTTGGTCAGCACAGGCTCTTTGACCAGCTCTGTTTCTGACCTTCGCTGGTTCTGCATTCCTGGGGGCTCAATGTAGTTGTCAGACTTAGTGTGGACACCTATTTGGCTTTGCCTACTACAGCTCAGATCTGAGATGAAAGGATCCACCAACCTCACTCAGCCTTCCTTGTGGCTCTGATTACACCACCACCCAAGGCCACAGTCCCTTTTGTATAGGAACAAAGATCCTGGCTCAAGAATCAAATCTCTTCTTAACTGATAGTTATTCTGTTTTACATTCTTGAGCTATAACACAGGAAATTCCACAAACCACTTCTCTTTTCTGTTACCCTATCTATGGGGTGCTAAAGACATTGGGACTATTCTAGTGTCACAGTCCCTCCTGTTGGCAGCTTCATTTCCATGATAGCATACTAAATGTGTGTGTGATATAGAATTAGAAAGCGTTTTTAAAACCTAGTGTGGCAGGTGAATCTGGTTCATGCAGATGTACCCTGGTTTTACTTGCTTTGACTCTAATCATTCATTTCCCAACATTGGGGGAAAAGCAAGTTGGAAATGGAAGTCACCTCTTTTACTCTCTGAACTGTCCCTTTCTGGACATGAAGTTCAATGACCTGAAATCACACATGGAACAACAACCCAAAACATAAAAGTGGCCTCCTAGAACTGGTTATTAGCAAATAGCCTTCCCTAGAGATGCCAAAAAGTGAAGAAGCACTTTTCTTTCCTTAAAAACATAATAACCTGGATTAGAGAGAAAATACTGAGTTTGGGTAAAAATTTAAGGGTCCAAAGGCCTGGAAAAGTTTACCCTATTGAACCTAAGTAACCATAAACTCCTCTTTTACTTCCTCCCCCCTTTTAAAGGGGAGGGAGAAGAGGATGAAGATTCTCAACTCTTTCCTCTCATGGTCAAAGGAGCTTGTTTTTGAATTTAGTAAATGCCATAGAATTCTTGGACACTGCTGACTTTGTGAATGGTTGTGCAGGTCTCAACTCATGGGAAATGTTTGACTGGATTACACATTCTGTGTCTCTCTGTCTCTGTCTTACTCCTCCTTTTCTTTATCCTCCCCCTCCTCCCCAACTCTTTCTCCCAGTACCTGACTATCTCTCCCATGTTGTCAAGCATACCAGCCATCCATGTTTCCTCTAATCTCTTTCTCACTTGGTGTACAAATTCGTCTGTCTTTTGACTGACTTCATCACTTGCCTTAAATTCTTCCCAAGTTTCTGGCATTTATTTAAGCATTTCCTATTTGCCAGGCCCTGTGCTGAGAGTTGGGAATACAGATATAAGAAGAAAGACAGATAGTCCCTTGCATTCTAAAGGAATTGTGGGAAGTACCCCTGAGAGGTGGTAGAGAAAGTCCAGAGTCAAGAGAGGAAAGAAGATGTGGCTGTCCTTGCTTTCCAGCTGCTAAGAGTCAACTAGTCAGGGTTAGTGTGCTGGGGCAGCAGTGGAGAGGAGGGCTCATTGGGGCCGTGAGGGTCTAGCCCCTTGTAAATCTCATGGAAGATCTGTTTCCTAAGCTCTCTCTGTGTGTGCAATATCATCAACATTCAACCTGTTTAGTTTCGTTTCCCTCCACAAAAGCTGTCTGTAGTCTTCTGTGGATGTTACTTACTTTTTTTCTGGGATGGTTAGTAATTTTGGTAATTGACTGCTTGAAGATGGGTATTGTGTACCTCATAAGGAATGCTGAATTTCAGTCCAGTTTTTCTTTGGCTCAGAACAATCATGACCGTCTGCTTGCTCTGGTTCACCTTATTCATGAGTGTTTTCCTAATTGAAAGCCAAAAGCTGCTTAGGTCAGTGGAGCTCCCTAGGTCCTGGGCTAGATGAGAATTGCTTCAGAACTCTTCCTCACTTGGACTCTGCACTGCCATGGCTGCTTCCTGTTAAGTATGGGGGTGAGGGGGAAGGCCATTCTTGGGACATGGCCCCTCTTCAGATGGTTCTCACCTGGCACTCCCAGGGCAGTTGTGTGATCCAGCAAGCACGGACCCTACTACTCACTGAAACTGCCTTTCCTGAAGTTGCAATATTGATCTGTTTACTGTTCTAAAGTTGGAATTATAATGCCAGGGGGAAGGGTTTGTACTTGGTGCCATGGCATGTAGGTGGCCAAGAAGCAGCATGATGTGCCTGGGTCTGGGCAAGAGAAAGTGAATGTTTGCCATCAAAACTCAGGGTACCAGTGTTCAGAGAACCCAAACTCAGGTTAGAGATGGAAGCTGGAGTGCAGGCAGCTCACCATGGAGATGGGCGGGATGTAGTCTGCTGGAACCCCCCCAGTGATGAGCACCTTCTAGAAAATGTTTTCTGTTACTTTGCTTATGTTTTATATTTACTTATGTACATGTTATGTCTCCCCCAGTAGAGCACAAGCCTCTTGAGGTCAGGAACCATTTCATTTTTGTCATTATACATTAGTAAGGTAGAGAGATCTGGGAGTTTTATAAAACTCTACTAGGTGTTTGTTGAATTGAATTACATTACATTGTGTCTAAACCTTCTATCTAGCAGGTAAAACCATAGAACTGCTAAAGGTTTTAATAAATGTAAGAGAGGCCTCAAGAGGTCACTGAAGAGTTACTAAACCTTGTTCTCATTTGTTAATTTTATCAGATGTCGCTGTAGAAGGTGGATTGTTGTTGGTGTTCAGTTGTTTCAGTCATGTCTGACGCTTTGTGACCCCATTTGGGGTTTTCTTGACAAAGATATGCCATTTCCTTCTCTAGTTCATTTTACAGATGAGCAACTGAGGCAAACGGGAGTCAATGACTTGCCCAGGGTCACACAGCTAGTAAATATCTAAGGCTAGATTTAGGATGAGTTTTCCTGACTTCAGGCCCATCACCCTACTGCACCCTCAGCGGTAGATCTCTAATGTTCTATAAAACATTTCATTTACTTACCATATTTTCTGGGAAAGAGATTATTCCTAAAAATGAAACAGCCATCTATTTATTAAACTGAGAGTAGATAAATGATGTTATACTTATATGATATTTAAATAATAAATCTGCCCTCATTGTTGTGGGGACTGTACCAGAATAACTCATAACCCATCCATGCCTTCTCCTCTCTGTTCCATTAAATCCTTCCAAGTAGATCTAGCCAGGGCATTCCCTGTATATATTTTAATATTTCTTTTTGGTTTTTGTTTTTTGGGTTTTTTTTGGAGGGGTAGGCATGGCAATTGGGGTTAAGTGACTTGCCTAGGGTCACACAGCTAGTAAGTGTCAAGTGTCTGAGGTTGGATTTGAACTCAGATCTTCCTGGCTACAGGGCTGGTGCTCTATTCGCTGAACCACCTAGCTGCCCCCTAATATTTCTTTAATACAAATGTAATACTTCAGCCATTTTCACTATATAACCGGCCCATCTCCTTTTCAGCTTATATACATGTCTTTGATGGCATATCTCATGCTACTTCTTACACAGAAGTCATTGGTCATGAATTGTTAAGTCATTTAGCTCTCCTAATTAAACATTACGGTAGGCCACCCATAATTTTGATTCTTCAAAGGTCTTGGTGTTCTGTGACTCAGACACATAGGCGTATTTGTCTCTACTAGTCAGTTTTTGTTGTTGTTGTTATCAGTATACAGCAAATAAAGTGAGATCTTTCATCTTTATACTTTTCAGTCAGTTGTGTGGCTATGAAATTATCACTTGCTATAGAAAATAGTCTATGAAAACTTGGCTGTTCCTCTCCCATGTTTTCATCATAGTTACTTCAAGTGTGTAGGCCACTTTCATAAAGATGTTATGGATGTGCTAAAGTATGCTACTTCTTTTATCATTCTCTTTTCAAAACAATAAAAGTCCTGAGATCCTTTCTGATTTAAATATATTTTCTATTGGGATCTTTATTTTGTTTATTATCTCAAAAACAGATTTATTAGTAATACTCTTGACGCTTGTTGACCTATCAGGCTTAATAACCTAAGCTTCCACAAAGTGGGCATGACCCGTCATGATGAGACATGTCATAAAAGTCATATTAAAAACAGCTCTCTCTGTTCCAGTGGAAAATTAGTAGATGGTTACAGTAAGGCTGTAGTAAAAATATCACTGTACTGTTTACCCATTTATATAAAAGTCCTTAGAACTTATAACCTCTTAAAAATATAAACTAAGCATCCCTGATGACAAGACACTTCCTATAAAAACTTATTTTCACTTGCTACATATTAATCAAATTTAATTAGAAAAAAAAAATCAGAAACTCCTAAGGTAGAATTCTGTGACTGTATATGTTTGTACAGGTCCCCCCCCCCCCCCCCAATAAAATACCCAACAAGTGACCACACTTGAGGCAGTGCAATACTATGGAAGATTTGCTAGATTTGAGATCAGAAGGCCTGGTCCGAATCCTATTCTGGTACTTACTGTCTGTGTGACCTTAGGCAAATCACTGACCTGGCTAAGGCTCTGTTCCCTACCTGGGAAATGAACCACTAAATGCTGCTGTTGTTCACCTTCCAACTCCAAGGCCATGATCCTGTGGGCCTTCATTTTAATTCTGAACTTGAAGACTTTCATGGGGTGCTTTGGTGACCTCTAATGGCCAAACAAGGAAATCACATTTCAGAAATAAAGCTATTTGATGAAGAATAGCTTTGAACTTCTTGTGGATGTGAAGTTGTGCAGTAATCAAAGACAGTATTTACTTTAGTAGCCATTTGTTCTTCCTTGACTTGTAACAGGTCAAAAACTGACATCTGGCCTCACTAGTTTTATTGACATCTTGATATCATTTGTTTGAAAATTGCAACCTGTCTTGATTATTAGAGCTGCCAAAATAGTAACAGCTGTCACCAGTATTTTCAACTCTCATATTAAGACTTTTGCTCTGAAAAAAATCAAAAGCATAGAGTCATTCCAGCAGCACATCAAGGTTAAGGAATACAAAAGCAAAGTTAGAATTCTTTTTTAAATTTATTTTTTGTTTTTAACATTCATTTCCACAAGATTTTGAGTTACAAATTTTCTCCCCCCTCTCTCCCCTCCCCTCCCACTCCCAGATAGTGAGCCTACTATACCATTTCCCCCAATCTGTTTTCTCTTATATCCTCTCCCATTCCCCCCAACTTTCTTGTAGGGCAAGATGGATTTCTATACCCCATTGTCTGTATATCTTATTTCCTGGTTGCATATAAAAAACGATTTTTTAACATTTGTTTTTAAAACTTTGATTTCCAGATTCTTTCCCTTCTTTCCTCATCCCCACTGGGAAGACAAGCAATTCAATATAGGTTGTACATGTGTAGTTGCAAAAAACTTGTCCGTAGTAGTTATATTGTGAAAGACTAACTATATTTCCCTTCATCCTATCCCATCTCCCACTTATTCTATTTTCTCCTTTGACCCTGTCCCTTTTCAGAAGTGTTTGCTTCTAACTACCCTCTCCCACAATCTGCCCTGCATTCTATCATCCTCTCTCTTATCTCCTTCCCCCCTACTTTCCTGTAGGGTAAGATACACTGTTGATTCATTTCCTTTCACCTTCCTGCTCTTCTTCTCCATTGTAACAGTTCTCTTGCCTCTTTATACAAGGTAATTTACCCTAATCTGTCTTTCCCTTTCTCCTTCTCCCAATATTCTCCTCTCTCACCTCTTAGTTTTATTTTTTTAGATATCATCCCTTCACATTCATCTCATTCTGTGACCTGTTTATGTATACATGTACACACATATATACACATACACCTTCCTATACCTACATATGTATGTCTGTGTGTATATATATATATATATATATATGCACACATATATATTCCTTTCAACTATCCTCATACTGAGAAAAGTCTCATGATTTGCAATTATCATTTTTCCATGTAGGAAATAAGTTCCTTATGATTTCTTTTTCCTGTTTACCTTCTCATGCTTCTCTTGCTTCTTGTATTTGAAAGTCAGATTTTCTGTTCAGCTCTGGTTTTTTCATCAAGAATGCTTGAAAGCTGGGGTGGCCAGGTGGCTCAGCAAGAAAGAGCACCGGCCCCAGTGTCGGGATGACCTGGCGATCAAATCTGGGCTCAGATATTTAGCACCACTCCCAGAAATAACTGGCCGTGTAACCTTGAGCAAGTTACTTAATCCCGATTGCTTTAAAAAAAAAAAAAAGAATGCTTGAAAGTTGGGGCAGATAGGTGGCTCAGTGAATAGAGCACTGGCCCTGGAGTCAGGAGGACCTGAGTTCAAATCCAGCCTCAGACACTTAACACTTGCTTAGCCATGTGACTTTGGGCAAGTCACTTAACCCCAATTGCCCCCCAAAAAGTAAAAAAAAAAAGAGTGCTTGAAAGTCCTCTATTTAAATTTTTTCCCCTGAAATATTATGCTCAGTTTTGCTGGGTAGGTGATTCTTGGTTTTAATCCCAGATCCTTTGACCTCCAGAATATCATATTCCAAGGCCTTTGATCCCTCAATGTAGAAGCTGCTAGATCTTGTATTATCCTGATTGTGTCTCCACAATACTCAAATTGTTTCTTCCTGACTGCTTGTAATATTTTCTCCTTGACCTGGGAACTCTGGAATTTGACTATAATATTCCTTGAAGTTTTCTTTTGGGCGTCTTTTTCAAGAGGTGATTGGTGAATTCTTTTAATTTCTATTTTGCTCTCTTGTTCTAGAATGTCATGGCAGTTTTCCTTGATAATCTCCTGAAAGATGCTGTCTAGGCTTTTTTTTTGATCATGGCTTTCAGGTAGTATAATAATTTTTAAAATATCTCTCCTGGATCTGTTTTCCAGGTTAGTGGTTTTTCCAGTGAGATATTTCACATTGTCTTCTATTTTTTTCATTTGTTTGGATCTGTTTTATGGTATTTTAATTTGTCATAAAGTCATTAGCTTCCATTTGCTCCAGTTTAATTTTGAAGGAATTATTCTCTTCAGTGAGTTTTTGAAATTCCTTTTCCATCTGGCAAATTTGACTTTTTAAGGCATTCTTCTCCTCATGGCTTTTTGGACCTCTTTTGCCATTTGAGTTAGTCTATTTTTTAAGGTGTTATTTTCTTCAGTATTTTTTTGGGTCTCCTTTAGCAGGCTGTTGACTTGTTTTTCATTATTTTCTCGCATCACTCTTATTTCTCTTCCCAATTTTTCCTCCACTTCTCTTGATTTTCAAAATCCTTCTTGAGCTCCTCCATGGCCTACAACCAGTTCATATTTTTCTTGGAGGCTTTTGATGCAGGAGTTTTGACTTTGTTGTCTTCTTCTAGTTCTGTGTTTTGATCCTCTTTGTCCCCCCAAAAAGATTCTGTGGTCTGATTGCGCTTCCACTGTTTTCTCATCTTGTCAGCCAATTACTTGGCTTTTGAGCTCTTTGCCAGGATAAAACTGTGGAGACTGTTGTGTCCCAAATTTCTGGGGTTTTGAGCAGTTGTTATCAGAGCTATGAGGAGGGTGTCCTCTCTGCAGCCACCACAAGCTCTGGCACACTGGCCACACACCCCAGGACCACCACCCAAGAGTGCAACTCAGATCCAAGTGGGTCAAAGAGCAATTACCTTCTGAATGGTCGTTTGGCCCCCCTTATTATCTGTAGTCCAGGGGCTCCAGAGGCAGCCATGCATCAGCAGCTGCAGCCACCATGCTGCTGCCACCTCTGCTGCCCACGGGGCAGGGGCAGGGACCATGCTCTTCTCTCACTCAGTTCCAACAGAGTTCCTACTGACCTCTTACTTTCTCTTTGGCGTTTATGGGTTGAGAAGGCTAAAAACCATCACAGCTACTGGTGATTCACTCTCCTGCAGTCTGCTCCAGCCAGTCTGGGCTGGGTCTCAGTCTGCACAGTAATGTGCTCAGCTCCCAGCTCGGTGCGATAGATCCTTCCTGTTGGCCTGGTAGGGTGCCTTCAGCAGGAAGTTTGTTTCTCTCTGTCACTTTGTGGGTTCTGTAGCTCTAAAATGTATTAAGAGTCATTTTTTAACAGGTATTAGAGGTGGTTGGAGCAGGAGCTCAAGCAAGTTCCTGCTTTTACTCTGCCATCTTGGCTCGGCCCCAAATTTTTAATTCTTAAAGTTTAATTTTTCTCAAAGTATATTCCCGCCATTTGGTTGGAATTACCTATTCCTTCTTTCATAGCTTTCACTTTTTACAAAGACTTAGCATTTTCTACCTATAATTCCTTAAAATTTTGAAAAGTTTATATTGTTGTCTTCAGATGCCATAGATAACTGTGATAAATACCAATCATGTTAACAAGTTATAATAAAAAGTATGTGCCACTCTTGTTATTGTTCCTATTGTTAATTCTATTTGCATTCTTAATTTTTTACTTTACAAATATTTACAGATCAAGAAATTTTCTAAACAAAATAGCCAACTCTTGATTATGCTAAGTGGGTTTTAAAATATGAATAATACAATTCTGTCCCATAGCACAGGTATTTATTGAGCATCTTGTATGTGCAAGGCACTGTGCTACGTGGTGGGGATAAAAAGATTGAAAGGAAACTTTCCTTGACTGCAAAGAATTTATTACATTCTTCTGGGGGAAAGGGAGCACAGGGTAGGGAGGTAATGGGCATAAGTATTATGCAAGTAAAACTGAGGAATATGCCTTCCAGGAATGGGAAATGGTTTGTTAAAATTCAAGGAAATGTTATAGAGAGGAAAGTTTAGGAAACAGGTAGGACTTCTGTTTGGTTGGAGCATGACATTTGTGAAGGGAAGCAGAGGCTAGAAAGGCAGGTAGGAGCCAAGTAATCATATCTTTAACTCTTAAGAAATGGTGGGGGAACCACTAAAGGTTTCTTAGCAGGGAAAGGACATACAAGATAACAGATAATCCAAAAATGAGGATATATAGATATGGAAATAGTCAGTCAGTCAATTATTATATCTATGCAAGGCTCTGACTTATTGGTTTAGTTCATATTTTGAGAGTATGTGAGCTATTTGGCTTATCATAAATAATCCAGATAAATAATCTTTATGCATGGTCTAGGTGTTCATACTTCTAATTAAACAAATGATGTAGTTAGTAGTTAAAAAAAACCAAAAACCAAAACTAACCTATTGTTAAAATGGGATTGAGTTGTACATCATGAAATTGAACAGATAAGGATGAATGTAGCAAGCAGCATTTTATTTACCTGCTGAAAGAGGCTCTAAATAAATATTAGCAGTGATTATTTTCTTTTTAAGCATAAATATGTTGGTTTGATGGTTATAAACATTGAAATAAAGCTAAGAGTCTCATAAAAAGTACTCTTGGTCAATTTAAAATTCTTATTTCAGTTGAGATCAAGTGAGATGTTTGTAAAGCACTTTGTAAATCTTAAAGCTCTATATATTAATCTTAGTTATTGTTTTAAATTTGTAGTTAATTGTCTTTTACTTTTGTGACTCTGAAGTTACATTGCATTCATAAATTTTCATTTTTTTTTCTTAGAAGTCATGAGTAAAATACCTCAAATCCACATTTTCTTTGGAGCACCAATTATTCCATCAAATACAGCAGTATCACAAGAACAAACTAATTCTGATCCATGGAAAATAACTCAGCTTTTATATGATCACCAGTCCTTAAATGTTAGTGCTGAAGTTTACAAGTATGGTCATCTTGAAGGCCACTGTGCAAGTCATCCAGTTCCTCTTAAGGAAGATGTGTTGGTGAACTCCAATAAGACTAAATCTTGGCATGATGAAAACTATTTAACATGTGTTCCTGAAACACAGTGTATTAGTGATATTTCAAGGACAAATGATAATGAGCAAATACCTGGATTTGGGAGCAGAGTTCAACAGTATTTAAAAGAAAGAAAACACCATTATCCTGTGAATGAAAATAATAAAACCACAGACAAGCAGGAGAAATTTCAATCAAATTCTTGTTTCCACAATCTCTTAAGAAAAAATCCCCAACCAATAAATCAGGATTATTCTGATATCTGGGATTTGGTCTGCAGTACTAAGCAGATAAATATAGAGCCAGAAGTTACAGAACATGATCATATGCCATCAGAAAATCATGAGACAGTAAACCATTATCTAGGATTCTCTTCTCCCCAAACAACAGAAGAGCCAAAGTCTAAAGGAGTAATAAGAAAGACCTCAAGCTTCAGTACATCAACAGACGTTGAATTTCTTAATATTATAACATCGAGTAAAATAGCCTTTCTAGCTCAAAGCCTGGATAAAGAACAGAATTTTCCAAATAAAGGAACTACAGGTGTGAAACCAGAACCAAAGGAAAGTTGTAGGGAAATGAAACCAGGAAATTCTAATAATTTTGTGGATGGACCAAATCAAGCAAGCTCCCTTGAACTTTTTAGTCCTGATTATACTGATGCAACAAGCAACCTCACTCCCTTAAACTATAACGAAGGAATCAAAGAAAATACAGGATCTCAAGAACTTTTCAAAACTCCTAATGAACAGCCTACAGATGATTTTTGCATTGAATCACTTAGCACAAGAAAAATGTGTTCCCAACAAAATACTTTCCATAAAGTTTCTATTAAAAGAAATCGAACATCTGAAGATAAATTGGGTCCTTCGAGCACTGTATCAGAATCCCTCCAGGAACCCAAGAGGGTTAAATCAGCTTGTTCTTCTGATGCCCAACAAATCTCTTCCAAAGTTCCTCCTGAAAGAAATATATCTAGGTTTGGCAAGTTCTTAAAAAAAATATCTCTGCTTAAAAACTGTATTTGCAAAAGCCAGAGGTATAATTGTTTGGTCATGGCCTTACATCCATGTCATGTGAAGGAAGTACACATAAAAACAGGACCAAATTCTGGTTGTAAAGTTCCTTTGGCAACTATTATAGTCACTGACCAATCAGAAATTAAGAAGAAGATTGTGCTCTGGCGCAGTGCTGCCTTTAGTGTGCTAACAGTATTTCCTGGAGACATAATTTTACTCACAGGTGAGGGCCTTGTGTTACTAGCAGTTGTTTTATTTCACTAAAAACTTTTCTCCAACCATATGGACTTCATGATTCATTTCCCATTACCTTTCTCTTCTGAGCCCAAACATAATTCATCCCTATTTATCCATTTATGTTCCTACTTTGCAGAGCAATGCTTTGATATTGGGAGAAAGACAAATAATAAAACATAGTACTACATATGTTCTTTAGAGAATTTCATCACCAACTGCTATATAAAGTCAGAAGACAAGGTTTTTTTCCAATTGGGAAGATTAGGGAAGGATAAATAAAGATAGAGTGTGGCATTTGAGAAGAATTATAAAGGAAGGTTTGAAATTCTGCACATAAAAGGATAAAGGAAAACATTTGGAGCATCCTGAAAAGCTTGAGAAGGGGTATAGAATGGGTATAATTACTATATGATAGTATAGTGATATAGAATAAGAGAAGCAAAACCAAAAGAAAATACATGATGACTACAGCAATGTAAATTTTTTTTAAATCACTAAAGCAGCAAAACTCCAACTAATTGAAAAATCAATGATGTTCTTAGTGAACAGATCATGAAATGTAGCTCCTTCCTCCTAGCATAGAACCTAGGGGCTCTCAGGACAGAATGTTGTATATATTATTAAATGAAATCATTGTGTCTGATGTTTTTTCTTGGTTGTTTTTCTTGGTTACAAAAAAAGATTCATTCCAGAGGGAGTTTCCCCCAGAAGCAACTGTGATATAAAGGCAGAAGACATCGATAACATGTTTTATGTTTTTGTTTTTTAAAGAAAAGGCATAGATATGGGAAAAGTATAGGATATGTTATAGGAAAAGAGCGACCTAGTCAGATAAGAATTTATTATTATTATTTTGCCTTTTGGAGGGCAGTTGGGGTTAAGTAACTTGCCCAAGCTACGGCTAGTGTGTGTGTGTGTGTGTGTGTGTGTGTGTGTGTGTGTTAAGGGTCTGAGGCCGGAATCGAATTCTGGTCCTCCTGACTCTGGGGCCGGCGCTTTACTCACTGCACCACTTAGCCGCCCCATCACATAAGAATATAAAGGTTGCCTGACAAAGGAGTCTGAATTTTAATCAGTAAACATTAATTATAATAGCTACCATTTGTATATCACCTTTAAGGTTTCCAAAGAATTATACATTATTTCATTTGATCCTGACAAAGACCACCATGGGATACAAATGCCGTCTGTACTCAAGGAATCTTAGATGTGAATAGTAAATATTTGAAAATCATTGATGTTGAGATGTTCATTGAACCTATAGGAGTAAATAAGATCACCTAGAGAGGATGTAGAGGGGTCGTCCGAATAGAACCACTCCCCTCTTGGGAGATGGATAATGATCCAGTAAAGGAAACTAACAAGTCACACTTGGGAAGGAGGAAAGCCAGCATAGAATCAGTAGCATTTGTTAAGGAAGGAGTGAATGGTATTAAAAGCCACATAAAAAGTCATGTAAGATGAAGCTTGTGAAACGGCTATCTGATTTAGCATTGGAGAAATTTTTTGTTTGTTTGTTTGTTTTTAAGGATTGTGGAGAACTTGGTTGTTTTAGGCATTGGAAGGAGCCAAGGGATAAAGAAAAATTAAAAATTAAAGATAGATAATGATCAAAAGGGCAGCTCTCAACACTCATGGGAGGGAATGGGATCAAGGACCCAAGGAAGAGTTAGCCTTGGCAAGAAACTTTTTCATCAGACTGGAACAAAAGAAAAAAAAAAGTAAGAATGGGGGACAAAGTTGTGACATGAAATGATACTCGGATGTGATCCCAACAGATTACGAACAAATATCTTGAAAGGTAGTTGAAAAGTAGGTAAGGGTTCTAAATGCATTCAGTTGATGTTCTTTTGATTTCTTTTTTCCCAGATGTCACTATACATGATGACCAGTGGTATAAGGAAACAGTACTAAAGTCTACATTTACCAGTCAGTTATTGAATCTGGGGAACTGCTCATCTGTCCAGCCTAAAGAATGTAAGACGTATTATGAACATAATGATTTGTTTACCAGGTTCTTTGTTTTGTTTTTTTTTGTTTGTTTTTTGCTTTTTGGAGGGGGAAAGGCAGGGCAGTTGGGGTCAAGTGACTTACCCAAGATCACATGGCTAGTAAGCGTGTCAGGTGTCTGAGGCTGGATTTGAACTCAGGTCCTCCTGACTCCAGGGCCAGTGCTCTATTCACTGTGCCACCTAGCTGCCACGATTCTTTGTATTTTTAAGTGGCTAAAAAAATGGTACAGGAACTTGGTCAAATGCATTAGTAAGTGTTAGTACCATAACTATCAAGGTTAAAATATACATGACTGGTTTTTTTTTTTAATAATATTTTTTCCCAATTACATATAAAGAAAAATTTTAACATTCATTTTATTTATTTATTTATTTTTTTAAAGCAATCGGGGTTAAGTAACTTGCTCAAGGTTACACGGCCAGGTGTTTCTGGGTGGGTGCTAAGTGTCTGAGCCCGGGATTCGATCTCCAGGTCTTCTCAACACTGGAGCTGGTGCTCTTACTCTCTGTGTTACCTGGCCGCCCCTTAACATTCATTCAAAAAAATTTTTTGAATTACAAATTTTCTTCCTCCACTCCATCCTCCCTGATACAGTAAGCAATTTTATTTAGGTTGTACACATGCAATCATGCAAAACTTATTTCCATTTTAGTCATGTTGTGAAAAAGGACACAGATTCCCCCCCCCCAAAAAAAAAAACCCATGAAAAAGAAAGGTGAAAATAGTATATTTTGATCTACATTCAGACTCCACATCAGTTCTTTCTTTAGATGTGATAGCATTTTTCATCATGAGTCCTTTGGGATTGTCTTAGAGCATTGTATTGCTGAGAATAGCCAAGCCATTTGCAATTCTTCATTGTACGATATTGCTGTTATTATATACAGTGTTTTCCTGGTTCTACTCACTAAACTTTGCATTAGTTGTATAAGTTTTTCTAGGTTTTTCTGAAATAAGCCTGCTTGTCATTTCTTATCTCACAGTAGTATTCCATCACAATCATATAACATAACTTGTTCAGCCATTCCCCAATTCATTAGCATCCACTCAGTTTCCAATTCTTTGCCACTATGAAAAGAACTGCCATAAGTATTTGTACAAATATGTACACCCCCCTTTTTAAAATAGTAGTAATAGTGTATATATATATGTATACATATATATATATATTTTTTTAAACATTTGATTTTAAAACTTTGAATTCCAGATTCTTTCCCTTCCTCCCTTGTCACCCACCCTTACTGGGAAGATAAGCAATTCAATATAGATTGTACATGTGTCGCTAAGCAAAACATTTCCATAGTGGATATATTGTGAAAGACTAACTATATTTCCCTCCATCCTATCCCACCCCCCACTTGTTCTATTCTCTACTTTGATCCTGTCCCTTTTCAAAAGTGGGTGCTTCCAACTTCCCTCCCCCCCCAGTCTGCCCTCCCTTCCATCATCCCCCCTCTCATCTCCTTCCCCCCTACTCTCCTGTAGGGTGAGATACCCTATTTAGTGTGTATGTCATTCCCTCCCTAAGCCAAATTCAATGAGAATAAGGTTGACTCATTCCCTTTTGCCTTCCTGTTCTTCCCCTCCATTGTAACAGTTTTCCCTTGCCTCTCCTATGTGAGATAATTTACCCCATTCTATCTCTCCCCATCTCCTCTTATTATATTCCTTTCTTACCTCTTAATTTCACCTTTTAAATATCATCCCTTCCTATTCAATTGGTCCTGTGCCCTCTGTCCATGTATACCTGTACACATATATACACACACTCACATATGTATTCATACACCCATATACCCTCCTATATAGACATATATATGTATGTATGCATGTATACACACACACATTTCTATTCCCTTCAACTATTCTCATACAGAGAAAAGTTTCATAAGTTACAATTATAGTTTTTCCATGTAGGAATGTAAAAAGTTCAACTTTGATAAGTTCTTTATGATTTCTTTTCCCTGTTTATCTTCTCATGCTTCTCTTGCTTCTTGTATTTGTATGTCAGATTTTCTATTCAACTATGGCTTTTTCATCAAGAATGCTTGAAAGTCCTCTGTTCCACTGAATAACCGTATTTTGCCTTGAAACATGATACTCAGTTTTGCTGGGCAGGTGATTCTTTTAATCCCAGCTCCTTTGACTTTCAGAATACCATATTCCAAGCCCTTTGATCCCTCAGTGTAGAAGCTGCCAGATCCTGTGTTATCCTGATTGTGTTTCCACAATATTCAAATTGTTTCTTCCTGGCTGCTTGTAATATTTTCTCCTTGATCTGGGAACTCCAGAACCTGGCTATAATATTTCTAGGAGTTTTCTTTTTGGGATGTTTTTCAGGAGGTGATTAGTGGATTCTTTCAACCTCTATTTTGCCCTCTGGTTCTAAAACATCACAGCAGTTTTCCTTGAGAATTTCTTGAAGGATGATTTCTAGGTTCTTTTTTTGATCATGACTTTCAGGTAGTCCAGTAATTTTTAAATTATCTCTCCTGCATCTATTTTTCCAGGTCAGTGGTTTTTCCCATGAGATATTTCACATTGCCTTCTATTTTTTTATTTGTTTGGATCTATTTAATAGTATCTTGATTTCTCATAAAGTCACTAGCTTCCATTTGTTCCAATCCAATTCTGAAGGAATGATTCTCTTCAATGAGCTTTTGAGATTCTTTTTCCATCTGGCAAATTCGACTTTTTAAAGCATTCTTCTTCTCATTGTCTTTTTGAGCCTCTTTTGCCATATGAGTTAGTCTGTTTTTTAAAGTGTGATTTTCCTCAGTCAGGTTGTTGACTCTCATTTCATAATTTTCTTGCATCATTCTCATTTCTCTTCCCAATTTTTCCTCTACTTCTCTTATTTGGTTTTCAAAATCTTTTTTATGCTCCTCTATGACCTGTAATCAGCTCATATTTTTCTTGGAAGCTTTTGGTGCAGGAGTTCTGACTTCACCGTCTTACTCCTGTTCCATGCTTTGATCCTTTTTGTCCCCAAAATAGGATTGTAAAGTTGGGTTGCTCTGTTTGCTTTGCTTCCTTTGCTTGCTCATGTTGCTACTCAATTACTTGACTTTTGAGCCTTTTGCCACAGTAGAACTCTGCTACTAGAAACAGTTGCTTTATCCCAATCGCTGGGGTTTTTCTAGTTGCTGGAGCTATTAGTTGCATGCCCTCTCTGAAGCCTCAACATGCTCTGGCAGCTGGTCACACACCCCAGGACCTCCACCCTAGACCACAATCCAAATCCAAGCAGGTTAGAGCAAGAGTGATTACCCAACAGACTGGTCGCTTGGTCCCCCTACAATCTGTAGGCAAGGAGCTCTGAAACAGCATGGTTGCAGAGCCTCAGCTTTTATCTCCCTCCAGGGGGCAAAGGCTAGATCGCACTCCCCAACTCCCCATTCCCACGAAGTCTACACTGACCTCTCACTTTGTCTTTGGCATCTGTGGGTTGATAATTCTGGAAACTGCCACAGCTGCTGGTGATCTAAAGTCCCTCCAGCTGGCGCTGGTTGTGCCTGCCCTGAGGCTAAAACCTCTGGCTCATGCAGGCTGGGCTGGTGTGGGGCTGGGCTCAGTTCCCAGACTGCTGTGCTGTCCCCTTCCTGCTGTGCTGGCCCCTTCCTGCTGGACTGCCTTCAGCGGGAGGTTAGCTTCTCTCTGTCATTTTTGGGTTCTGTAACTCCAAAGTTTTGTCTAGAGTAATTTTTTACATTAATTGGAGGAGGTGGAAGCCAGGAGCCATGCGGAAGTCCTGTTTCTACTCCACACACACACACCACCTCCCTTTTTAAAAAATCTCTTTGGGATACAGACTTAGTAGTGGTATTGCTGGATCAAAGGGTATGCACAGGTTTATAGCCATTTGGGCATAGTTCTAAATTGCCCTCCAGAATAGTTGGATCAGTTCCCAACACCAACATGCATTAGAGACACATAACTCTTAACAACAGATAGACTAACTTTTTCAAGGAATGTGCTTTGTAACAGGGTTCGTTTTTATGTTTGTTGGGAAGTGTATCAAAATATTTAAAAAAGTTTTTAATTCAAAAATGAAAAATTTATATTAAATTGACTTCAGCATCTTTTTTTGCTCCATTTTGTTGATATAGATGGAAATTAAGATTTTTACAAATTTGATAGAATCAGATTTCTTTTAGAAGGCATAATAAAAAAGAAAATTGTGGCTAAATATGCTTTAGTGTTTTAGTGGTTTAATATTTCTATAACTATTAGAATTGTTTTTATCCTATAGGTTCTAATAGTTTATGAAATGATGTTTTTTTAAAAACTATATTGCTCTTTCAATTCTTTAATTTGCAGATTATGTACAATATGTAATCCTGTTATTTCATATGAACTTTTAGATATGCTTTGCCTAAAAAACTGCCTTGAACGTTATTGATCTTTAATGCAGAACACTGCACTTTCCCTTAGACTATGACTGATTTTTCTATTTTGTGCAGATTTTTCAAGTAGTTAGCTTTCTGGAGATGAGTGATTAGAATTAGTTGGTCAAGGGGTTTGAAACTTTAAATTCAGTGATCTTTTATACAGGGTGTCCCAAAAGTCTAAGTGCAAATTTTTAAGCTATTAATACTTAGCCTCTACACTAGAACTTTGTGAAAGAGAGAGTTTAAAAATTACACACACACGACCTCTTTGAAAGGGAAACATAATCTTTTAGATACATTAGCACAGTACCTCAAGGATTCATGATTTTGTCGGTGTATGTATCCCCTCCACCAACAGAGATTGTAGCCCTTTTACAATTTAGTAGGTAGTCTTCAAGAGTTAACTATAGCTGAAAATTCATTACTTTATATCCTGCCTTGGAATGAGCCCCTCTGAGAGTCATTAGTGAGGCACATTTTTAGATAATACATATTGTCCTTCTCTAGGACTCTATTTAAAGACTTTCTAGGGTTTTTTTTTGCCCACAAAAGCCTTTAAAAACCCACTTTTTATGTATGTGTCCACTTACATAACCATAGGATTTTAGTGAAGCACGTAGGTATTAAATAAGAAAAATAACACTGGGGTGGCCAGGTAGCTCAGCGAGTAAGTACACGAGCACCTGCCCCAGTGTCGGGATGATCTGGGGATCAAATCCGGGCTCAGATACTTAGCACCACACCCAGAAATAACTGGCCGCGTAACCTTGAGCAAGTTACTTAACCCCAATTGCTTAAAAAAAAAAAAGAAAAAAAAACTGTTTATAGACTCCAGTGTTTATTTTAAATAAACAAAATTTGAAGGGGGAAATGTAGCCTACAAAATATGGTAATTTTTAAAAAAGGATTAGTTTGTACTGGTTTTTAGTTAAAGATATATAACAACTATTAAATCTTTTTTAATGATGAAAGAAATACTGAAAGATTGGGGGGAGGGTGCCTTTAATAAAGTTTACTTTCTGTATTGTTCTTTATTCTGGCAAAACCAGTTTTATACCTTTTCCCTACAGGTAGGTAGCGGACCTTCAACAGTTTTTTTTTTTTAATTTAGTCCTGAATAGCATTTAGAAATAAGTACATTGTTGTTACAAAATAAAATTAAGTATAATTTGGAAACATGAGAATTGCAGTATCTCAGAGATGAAGGGAATATTCAAGGCCATCTAATCCAAACCATTTCTGAAAAAGAATTCCATCTATAACATATGTGACAAATGGTAATCTGACATTTGCTCAAAAACCTCCAGTGAGTGGCGGCCAGGTAGCACAGCAAGTAAGAGCACCGGCGCTCCAGTGTTGAGAAGACCTGGAGATCGAATCCCGGGCTCAGACACTTAGCACCCACCCAGAAACACCTGGCCGTGTAACCTTGAGCAAGTTACTTAACCCCAATTGCTTAGGGGCAGCCAGGTGGCTCAGCGAGTAAGAGCACTGGTTTATCGGGATGACCTGGATCAAATCCGGGCTCAGATACTCAGCACCACACCCAGAAATAACTGGCCGTGTAACCTTGAGCAAGTTACTTAACCCCAATTGCTTTAAAAAAAAAAACACCTCCAGTGAAAGTAATTCACTACCTCCCAAGATAGGCCCCTGTTCAGATAGCTCTAAAAGTTATCTTGGATTTCACCTCCTCTTTGCCAGTTTTGTTTTATTTGTTTCTATGGTTTTTAGTCCAAGGATTATTCTCCAAGAAAATTCATAATCCAAGATTAATGTCCTCATACAAATTTAGGCATAAAAACACATTTCACAAAACCACTTTAAACAACTCCACATACAAAATCTATCCTAGATTTTAGAATTAGAAGAGACTTTAGTGGTCTTCTAGCCAAGAATCACAGCTCTTTCAGGAATCCATTCTATTACATCCCTAAGCAAATGACCATTTATTTGCAATATGTCATGGAATTCTTTTGCATTTTGCTTTCATGAGAAAGAAAGAAATTGCAACTAAGCAAGCTTATTCCGAGGATTTTCTTTAAAAAGCAATCTCCAGAGCATTTCGGAAGCTTATCAACACTATTACTTAGTAATCATTGACATTCATGAGAAGTTCCTTTGATGGCACTAGATAGTGATTGTAGTATGTTTAGTAGATGTTCTGATGTTTCTTGTTATAATTGTTTGAAAATTATCAACATTTTTAAAAATTAGTAATTTATTTATTATTTATGCCTTCATTTATCATCAAGGGACAATAAAAATTAACTGAGATTTTTGAGCCTAATCATGAATTTGATTCATGGAAAGCTATACATAACTTAACCAGAGCAGCCTTTGTAAAATATGCCCCAGACTTTAATGTACTAAATAAATACCAGATATTACCATGATTGCTGTTGTTGTTATGATGAATAAATGGGAATTTATTATAAAACCACAAATAAATGTTTTACTTCATTCATTAAAAATCTATATTCCTAGGGGTGACTAGGTGGTGCAGTGAATAAGAGCACCAGCCCTGAAGTCAGGAGGACCTGAGTTCAAATGTGACCTCAGACACTTAACACAAAAACTAGCCATGTAACCTTGGACAAGTTACGTAACCCCAATAGCCCTTCAAAAAGCAAAAAAAAAAAAAAAATCCATTCCATAAACCATTAAAAAAAGAAAAGAAATAGAACACCTTCACCTGGTTTTACTTTGTTCATTAGATCTGATTCTGAGTCACTAACTAAAATAAACCTAAAGATATCTTTAAAATAGTTATTTCTAAAACAAATGATTTTAATTTTGCATTATAAACACTGAGTACTCAGTGTTCAGACATTGTAATGAGTATATGTAGCAATGTTCCCATTATAGTTATCTACAAAAACTGAAAATTTAGTTGTCTTTCCTTCAAGATAACATGAATATTTATACATTATTTCATTATTATCTTCCTCAGTAATTTACACACTTTCCATTGGAATAGGTTGAAATGTAGAGAAATATAGAAATATAGAAAAAATAGAAAGCTAAGTATCATAAAGTGAGTACTTTACACCAAAAATATTATTTTAACCTTCAGTAAAATGTTGATTAGGACATAGTTCCTACCCACAAATTACTTAAATTATAATTGGATGTGGTATATAAATAACAATATAAAAACAACAATATAATATCACAAAGCAACATAAATCAATTGTTGAATGAAAAGTATTAACAGTAAGATCAATAAGTTCAAAGAGAAGAAGAAAATATTGTAGGTTGGATGGATTAGGAAGGTGTCCTAAAAGAGGAGAGACTTCAACTGGGTACTATAAGATTTTGGGGATGGGGAGCAGGCTTTAGCTTATTCCAGGTAATAAAGCATATTCAGGATATAGAGAATAGACTACTTCAGAGTGGAGGGCTGCATTGGTTAATTTGTAGACACCTTTGAATACCAAACTAAATAATTTGAGTGTTTACAGTGGGATAGCCACTGAAAGTATTTAAACAGAGGATGGATGGTGTTCTAAGGAGACCACTCTAATAGTGATGCACATGATAGGTTGAGGAACTAGAAAGACTGCAGGCAGAGAGGCCAGTTAAGAAGTTGTTGCTATAGTCTCAGTGTAATAATAATAAGGGTCTCAACTAGGTTGGTAACAGTAGAGACGAGAGATCTCTGAGGAGTGAAAAGAACAATCAAGGAACAATAAAAAGAAACTGGAATTTTGAGCCTTACTGAGTTAAAAGAAATAGGAAACTCAGGATTAGAAGCCAGTGTTATTTATTTAAGTTCAAGGCTTTATTTTCATATTTAAGCTGAAGTGGATATTCTTTAATAAGAGAAATACTAATGTAGATCAGAACACAGAAATAGGATTGTTACTTTTTGTCTAATGTGCAGCCAAAATAGAGTTCTCAAAGTAGACTGATGTTTCCATCTTTTTTTTTTAGATTCCTGTATAGTCAATGTTACAGTTCTGCAAGATTTATTGGGGTATATCTCTTCAAAGTATTCCTATATCATAGATCTCCCTTTCAGACATCCTCAGAAATTGGAAAGTATACAGTATGTAGAACTGGACCAGCTTCAGCCAAACACTTTAGTCCATTCAATACTAAAAATTGTCAGTGTCTCAATACTAACAGGTAAATCATCTTGTGTCCTTCATTGCAAAGGCAGATAATGGTGCGTTCGCAAGAATCAAGATTTTTCAAGCATAGGATAAAAATCTAGATTAAGGAAGCTTTCCATAAAAATGGAAGTAAAAACTGAAAATGTAGCATGTGTTGTTTAAAGTAGGTTTTTGTTGCTATCTTTTGTTTCTGTATTGCCCAGATTTCCCCCTGTATCTCTCTTCCTTCCCCCTCCAAAAACTAGCCCTTATAGCAAAGATTTTTTTTAAAATTAAAAAATTTTTATAGTACTTACTATATACATTTTTAAAAGGTAAAAAAATATAAACAAACATGCAACCAAAAAACCTCTGGGTTGTAATGTTCTGTGTTTGTTCTCCCTCCAACATATCAGCCAAGGAGTAGATGAGATGTCTTTTCCTATCTCTATATCTTATCTTTGGGGTCAAGCTTGTTCTTTACAGTTTTACAATATTTCATTTTAAATTGTTTTGTGTTCATTAATTGATGTTGTTGGTGTTCTTTTCCTGTCTTGCCTTACTTCACTTTGTATCAGTCCATGTAAGTCTTTCCATGCTTCTCTGTACTTATTTTTTATAGCACAGTAGCATCCCATTGCGTTTATGTACCACACTTGTGTTTTTTAAGCCATTCCCCAATCAATTGCATGTACTTTGTTTACAAGTCATCAAGTCAACAAGCATTTATTAAGCATCTGCTATATGCTAAAAAGCTGGAGATTCAAAGAAAAGCAAAATATATAGTCACTTCTCTCATGGAGCTCACAATCTTAAGTGGGGAAGGCAATATGGCGGTGACTCCATACAAATAATACAGAATAGATCAGACAGAATCTCAGAGGGAAGCACAACAAGTAAGGAGGACCAAGAAAGGCTTCTTGGCAGGTATTTGAAGGAAGCCAAGTGATACTGAGGAAAGGAGAGTGAATTTCAAGCATGGGGTACAGCCACTTCAAATGCCATAGTTGGGAGATGGATCATAAATCTAGGTCTTTGCTACCACAAAAAATGTTGCTATTCATATTTTGTGTGCATGGAGCCTTTCTTTTTGTTAGTGACTTCCTTGAAGCAAATATCTAGCAATAGAATCTCCAGGTCACAGGGTATGGACATTTTAGTCACCTTATATGCGTAATTACAAATTACTTTACAAAATGGTTGTACTAATTAACACCTCCATCAGTAGTACATTAGTGTGACAAAGTATGTCTAATCTACTTTTGTTGGTGGTTAAGTGGCTTACTCAGTCATACAGCTAGTATGTGTCTAAGGCTGGTTTTAAACTCAGGTCCTCCAGACCCTAGGGCCGGTGCTCTATTTATGGTGCCACCTAGCTGCCCCTTGTCTAATCTACATTTTAATTAAATTATAGACTTAGAAAAATGAAAAAATGTTTCACTTAAGTCAAATAAAATTAATACTGTTGTTCCTTTTCCAGAGGCAGTATATGGTTACAGAGGACAAAAGCAAAGAAAAATTATTTTAACAGTAGAACAGGTCCAAGACCAACATTTTGTACTTGTATTATGGGGTCCTGGAGCTGCCTGGTACTCAGAGATTCAAAGGAAAAGAGGTAATGTACCAAACTTTTTTTTTTTTAACTTAATAACATTACTATTTGAATGGATAATGCTCCTGATGTGAGTTAAAGAAGAACACATGGTTCAGAATGCCTCAGATATTCTATAAACATGCCCCATTTCTTTAATTTTTTTTTTTTGCTATTTTTTTGGAGGGGGGGAGGGCAGGGCAATTGGGGTTAAGTGACTTGCCCAAGGTCACACAGCTAGTAAGTGTTAAGTGTCTGAGGCCAAATTTGAACTCAGGTCCTCCTGACTCCAGGGCTGGTGCTCTATTTACTGCGCCACCTAGCTGCCCCTATTTCTTTCATTTTAAAGTAGAAAAATAATTGTGTCCTAAAAATCCTCTTTATGTAGAAATTTTGATAAAATAAAAACTCATTTATAGGGGCATACAACAGTGCTGTGCAATTTATATTGTTTTTAGTGAGGCTTATTCAGCCACCAAATTATGTCCTTTAAAATATTTAAATATTGAGACTATGTGTATTCAGGTTCAATATACTAAAAATATAAACTGGTATATGTCTTTATAGTCTATCACAACATGCTACTTTGGCTATAATTTAAGCTTTTTTAGAGTGCATGCTTTAATTTTTTAAAAATTAATTCTGAATTTACAGAAAAAAATGAATATTTCCTCATACAACATAGACCAGAAAAAGAGGAATATATATGAAATTGCAAGTTTCAATTATATATATGTTACATACATTCTATTACATATTGCTTTTGCTTTTTTTAAAGTATATATAATAAATTTTACTTGTTACTTTCACAGCTCTTCTGCTTGTATTTCCTTCTGAACTTCTTTGTGCATTTTTGAATGCTTTTATGACCATGTTTTCTTTCTTTTCTTTTTTTGGAAGGGGTGACCTTATCACTAGCTTCCCCTCCTTCACCCCCATACCCCAATTCTTTCTCCCTATAATCCTTCTAATAAATAAACATCGTTAAGCAAAATAAATTCACCAGCGGGCTATGTCCATTTTGCATGTATGTCTCATTCTGCACCTTAAGAGAATATATCACCTCACCTCTTGGGAGGAGGATAGCATGCTTCATCATCAGTCCTCTGGAGTCATTGTTCATCATTGCATTGGTCAGAATTCAGTTTTTATCTTTTCAGCATTGTTGTTTACTATATCAATTATTCTCCTAGTTCTCCTCACTTTGCATCATTTCATAGAAGGCTTCCCAGGTTTTGCTGAAACTGTTTCTTTTATCATCTTATCATTCCATAATAACCCATTATATCTATTTTCCCTAATTTGTTCAGCCACTCTCCAGTTGATAGAGAATAAGTTTCCAGGTCTTTGCTACTACAAAAAGAACTTTTGTAAATATCTTTGTATATATAAATCATCTTGCTCTCCCTTTGATCTCTTTGGGATATAGACCTAATAATAGTATCACTGAGTCAAAGGGTAGGTATATGCATAGTTTAGTGACTTTGGGGGCCTAGTTCTAAATTGCTTTCCAGAATAGCTGACCTAGTTCCACAGTTCCACCAAGAGTGTACCAGTATGCTTGTGTATTTCCTCTTTGAAACTACTAGTACAATTAAAAAATTTTCAGTGCACAAAGCCAGTAATTTTCAACATGTAGTCATGTTTAAAATATGCACTGTACCTAACCTTTCAGTTCTGGCATGAATGAATTCTATTAAAAACAAATCATACCTCACTGATAGCAGTGCTTTTGTTTTTATTTGGGGTTTAAAATTTTTTTTTGTTTATCTTTATTTTATTTGTTTTTGCTTTTTGGATGGGGGTGGGCAGGACATTTGGGGTAAAGTGACTTGCCCAAGGTCACATGGCTAGTAAGTGTTAAGTGTCTGAGGCCTGATTTGAACTCAGGTCCTCCTGACTCCAGGGCTTGTGCTCTATTCACTGTGCCACTTAGCCACCTCTTTCATTTAGTTCTGATGAAGCTTTCCTGCTTTATAATAAGTAGGAATGGTCAGTACAAATGGCCTTGTCCCTTTTTTTAGCTTACTGAAATGACCTCTAGACTGAGATAGTTTGCAAACCATTTTATCATTCAGCTGTCCTGCCTGGAAAGGGTTAATGGGTTTCTCCAAATACTGAACTTACACCCTGTTGCATAGTTACACAAAAATAAGGCTCTGGCCCATCTTCTTTTAATGATTAATAGGGAATACCTAGAATGTTAGATATTCAATTTAATTCTTTTTTATGTCGAGATCAAATGTTCATGGTATATCAATGAGAGTTGTTTGCCAGTTGTGAAATCAGACAAATATCTGCCACTGGTAGACAAGCCCTGACCGTTTGATCCTGACCTGGAAGTCCAGACCATGAGTCTAATGGTTGCTCCCAAAATGTGAGTCATCATCACATAGCCAGGTCACAGAGCAGATAACCACATGATGGACATTCTGTTAAGGGTGACGAGGGTTACCATGATTTGTTCTCAAACCTCTCTCCCCAGGAAGGTTTGTACACGATTTAGTTTAATATTGAAAAATAAAGAATCAAGACAACTGAAAAGCAAATGTTATCCCAACATTCATTTAATAAACTTTTATGAAGTGCCTACTATATACAAGACATTGTGCTCATGTCATGTAGTTTTAATCTTTAACAGATTCAAGAGAGCTTCCTACCTGAGCAGTTCTGTTAGGTTCTGTTTTGGGACTTCACTATGAAGATATTTCCATTTTCAGAATCTCTTAAAACTCTGTTCTGCTCACTGAATTGCTATGTGATCCTAGGCAGGTCATTTAACCCTGATTGCCTCCTTGCCGCCTCCCCTCCAAAAAAATCCTGGCTCTGTCACTTAAAAACAACTCTATTCTGCTTTACTCCAAGAATAGAACTCCCATTCATAAACAGTATCAAGTTTCATTGTTGATTAGAAAAACTAGAAGACCTGGTTGTTTAGAAGGGATAAAAGATTCAAAATATAAGACCCTTTTCAGAATATACTATTACCATTTAATATTGACAGACAACTTGATGTGCCTTAGAACTAATGTTTGTGGCAAATACATGCATCACATGATCACAGTCAAAGTCCTGATGGTGGGTAGATTATCAACATAAATGAGTTCCTTTGCAGAGCTACCAGAATAAACATACAATAAGTTGTTGGACTGTAACCACTGTGCCAAATGAATGTGTTACTTTTGTAATGTTATGGAATAAGTGCAGAGCATATCCGATAAAGTCAACAAAAGATAGTGCACATGGTAGAAACAGCATTTAATTTGCAGTCAAAATACCTGAGTTTGAGTCCCAACTCTGAGATTTCCTAGTTGTGTGACTATGGACAATTTACCAACTCTCTCAGAGCCTCCATTTTCCTCATCTTTAAAATGAGGATGGATGATGATAATTATACTGCCTACAATAAGATTGTGAGGAAAGTGCTTTACACAACAGTGAAGTGCTTTGAAAAGTGTTGTTATAATTTAGTAGCTAGAATTTAACTATGCCTAACTCAGAATCACAGAAACTCAGCATTGAAAGGGGCCTCAGAGTCCATGAAGTTCATCTGGTACCTAAACAAGTTCTAATTGGTAGGAAGCTTTTCCTTGCATCAAGCCCATATTTTCTTTGTAATTTCCATCGATTGTTTCCATTGCTGTATACTATTCAAACCCCGCAGCCACCTGATGGCCCTTCAGATATTTGAAATGAACTATCATGTCTGCAAATAAGTCTTTCCTTCTGTAGGTTAAACATTCCATGTTTCTTCAACCAGTCCTGTGACAGCATCATGGCTGCCCTGTTCTGAATCCTGTCTGACTTATCAGGGTCTTCCTAAAATGGGGCATTCAGAGTTGAACATAGCACTCCACAATGGTCTGACCACAGCAAAGGAATGAAAGACTATTGCCATGTTAGTACTGGATTCTGCACCCTCTTAAATGTTGCCTAAGTTCATATTAGCTTTTTTGGCTGCCTAGATCACATTTTTTATTCATACAGACCTTGAAATTCATTAATATCTCCAGATAATTTTCAAATTGGCGTCTAGCCAAGCCTCTCCAGATTTTGTTCTTGTGATATTGATTATTTTTTACCCAATTGAAGAGCTTACATACATCCCTATCGACTTTCCTATTATTTGAGGTCTCATATGTTGTAGACAAAGCCTAAATTTGAACTCAGAGGACCTGGATTCAAATTCTGCCTCTGCCATTATTTTTGTCAGCTTGGGCTAATCCCTCATTCTCATCGTGGGACTCAGGTTTCTCTTCTGTAAAAAGAGGGTAGACTAGATGACCTCTGACATCCCTTCTAGCTGTACATCTTTGATCCTGAGTCCATCCAGGGTTTTATTAAAACCATCCCCAATTGGATTTTCAGTCCCACTTAAGATAGGAACTATGTCCCAATAAACTGAGCATTGAATAAAATAAGATTTTATTGTTTTGCTATGAAATGCTGGCATGCAGCTTTTAGGTTGTACCTCATTCTGTTCCAGCAGAAATTATGTAGATTACTGAAAAAAACTAATAATGAATTAACAAAAAATGTTCAAAATATTTTCTTGAAGGTGCAAAATCTAAATTTTCATTCTTAGATATTAACTGCAATGGAAACATTACTACACAACCTCATTACTATGTCTGAATACAAAGTGCTCTTAGTATCTGTAATATAAAGTTGACATTTATTTGCATTTCTTAAAAGTATTAAGATATTTTTAGGTTTACTTTAGTGATTCATCCTTATGCCTAATGAGCAAGTTAAAACATTGAGATAAGACAGAAAATATTCTGTTTCTTTTTTTAAAATGGGTAAATATTGACTTGTAAAGAAATAAGTGAAACACTCATGGTTTTATAATTCCCTTTTATTTATTATAACAACAACAGCAACAATAATAATTGGCTTTGATAAAACACTTTCAAATTTGCAAAGGCCACTCTGTCTTACAGTTTGGTTGCCTAGGTTAATACATATATACACATGCACAATGCATGACTATCATCAAAACTTGCCCATTTTCAAACAGTTATAATAAGTTTATAACAGTATAATAATATTTTCAAACAAATTTAAACACAAATTCCAAAATATTTTAAAATAGACAATACGAATTCTCTACCGATCATACCACAGTCATTTGATGATTAAAATGTTCTAGATTCATTCCAAGTCAAATAAGAGCATTTATAATAAATCTTGGGAGAAAAAAAATCCTGTAGAAATAATATCAGATTGCTATTTTAGAACTGGGGGAGACCTTAGAGATCATGTGGTGTAACTCCTTCATTTTACAGATGAGGAAACTGAGGCTCACAAAGGTGAGATAGCTTTCCCAAGGTCACATGTGGAATATGTGGTGGAGTTGGAATGTGAACCCAGGGCTCATTCTGCTGACCTGCAGCACCTCATTTAAGTACTTCAGAGGCTCTGGGATCTCTCTCCAGCAGTGTGGATCCAAATCCATCTGTGCCTTCCCACCTCTGTGACTTTTCTCCATGTCCTCCCATAAGTCCTTCACAAAGGTTCCACTCGAAGTGCTGAATGACTTCTAAATCTTTTCTTTCATTCATTCATTCAGCACACATGTATTATGTACCTTCTATGTACTAGTTCTTTTCTCTTCTTCCTTTAAATCACCCCTTCACCATCAGAGAATTTGTGTTGCTTGTGGAAAAACTTCCCTCTTCATCACTACCCCCATCCCTGCTTGTTTCCCTGCTGAATTTAATGTACTTCTCCACCAAACTCTGTGTGTGTGTGTGTGTGTGTGTGTGTGTGTGTGAGAGAGAGAGAGAGAGAGAGAGAAACCCTCTGTCAGTTTTAAATGAGGTTTATCTGATATCCGTTCCCCATCTCCTCCTCAATGTTTGTTAGATCCTTCTCCTTATGTACCTCAGTTATGAGAAATAACAAATTTTACTGCCTTCTTCCTTTCTACACTAACGTGTTCCTCTTTTTACTTTCCTTTTCTCTTTCTTGACCCTAACACCCAGAGCTTTTTTTTTTAATTAAACTTCTCAATATCATTTGAAGATCCTAAGGTTCTGAAAGGACACTTTTTTCTTTCTTACTCACTAGAATGTTAGTACATCATCACCCTTCAGCCCCTTCCCATTATTTAAATGTGTGCCTTCCTAGATTTCTCTTGAGTATTGTGTTTTTCAGAGTACCAACTCAAAAATCCCTTATTCTGCTCCATTTTTTTTTCCCTTGCAAGATTTTACTCACCCTTGCAGGGTTAAGTTGTGCTCAGTTTTAAGCCTGTGTCTTTCTCCTTTTGGATAATTGTATTTTAAGATCTCTTTTCATTCATAATCTTGCACGACAAGGACTGTAGTTCCTTGGTACTTTAACTAGTTCTTTCTGGATGCTCATGACAAGAGAAAATCCTAGTTCAGACCCTGCTCTGGTCAATGAGGCAAACTCAGGAAATAAGACAAAAGGTAGTTTATTAGCACACCAAGGCAGCAAGCAGTTGGAATGCAGCCAGGCCCGATTTTTTTTTTTTTGCTTTTGTGTGTGTGGGGGGGCAGTTGGGGTTAAGTGACTTGCCCAAAGTCACACAGCTAGTTTTTGTGTTAAGTGTCTGAGGCCAGATTTGAACTCAGGTCCTCCTGACTCCAGGGCTGGTGCTCTATTCACTGCACCACCTAGCCGCCCTCAACCCAGCCCAATTTCAAACTGCACAGTTTTTATAGACAAGAGTAAATGACTTCCATGTAACGTGGTACACATATCATGAGGGGATGGGTTTTATGCCAGCTCATCATTTTCCATGACAAAGTACAAATGCACAATAGTAAATTTCCAGACTACCATCCCTTTCAGGCTGGCTGCACATTTTACCCAGTGGAAGAGTCACTCAGGCTGACTTTGCACAGTCCCCACTTTGGTGCTGACCATACTCATGGTGCAGCCCCAGAATGAGGCCTCTGCCATTCCTCAATTTTTTTTTTTTTATTAAGCAATCAGGGTTAATTAACTTGCTCAAGGTTACACGGCCAGTTATTTCTGAGTGTGGTGCTGAGTGTCTGAGCCCGGGATTTGATCTCCAGGTCGTCCCAACACTGGAGCCGGTGCTCTTACTCGCTGAGTCACCTGGCCGCCCCTAAGCAATTGGGGTTAAGTAACTTGCTCAAGGTTACACGGCCAGGTGTTTCTGGGTGGGTGCTAAGTGTCTGAGCCCGGGATTCGATGTCCAGGTCTTCTCAACACTGGAGCCGGTGCTCTTACTCGCTGTGCTACCTGGCTGCTCCCATTCCTCAATTTTTTTTAAAAAAATTTTTTCTTTTTGGAGGGGGGAAGGTAGGGAGGTTGGGGTTAAGTGACTTGCCCAAGGTCACATGGCTAGTTTTTTGTGTTATATGTCTGAGGCCGGATTTGAATTCAGGTCCTCCTGACTCCAGTTTCTCTCTCTCTCTGCTGTATTCACTGCGTCACCTAGCCATCCCTCCATTCCTTGATTTTTAACTGCATCTTTCTACCTTTGGCCACTTGGATTTTGCGGGTTTGTTTGAGGATAAGGGAGGCAGCGCAGCAGGCTGATAGTGATGAAGAGTGGGAGGCCCCAGAATAGGTCTTTCATCCAGGGGGAATCAGGAAGCCCGGAGGTGAGCCACCCCCAAAGTGGAAAAAGTAAAAACAAATGCACGGCAGATTACAGGGGAGGGATTAGGTCCTAATTTTCAGGCTCAAACAAAGAGGTGGCCAGGGACCCCTTCTCAGTTTAATTGGGTCCAGGGGCTGATCAGGGCTTGCTCCTTCTGCTGGACTGAGTTCAGTTACAGTAGGCTTCACATGGGAATGAGGTTTCCAAGTCTTCCATCCAGCAGCCCTGATGGCAGTATGAGTGGTCAGCGGGACCCAGAAAGTTCCATTCCAGGAGCACTGAAAATTAGGTGCCTTCCTGAAGTTTTGGATCCACACATAGTCTCCTGGTTCTTCCAGAGGCAAAGTTTGCACCAAGGCTGCCTCCTTCCAGACCTGTGAAAGAGGTCACCCGAGTTACTGCTCTGTCCTCTTACTCCTTTGCTTAGGACAGGGCTGCTACAGATTCCCACTTAGGGAATTCTGACCACCATGGAGCATTCTTAGCAGAGACCTCCACTCCTGCTGCTTCTGGACATAGATCCTTGAAGGTACACTTGTCTCTGTTTTCTTTGTGGTCACACTGGGAGGCCAGGGGTTTGTGTGCCTGTTTTGACATTGGCTTTGCTGGCAGCTCTCTTTCCAGTTACCCGGCTTCTGGTTGACTCTTTATGTAGTTCTTGAGTGGAAGTATTCACTTAGTACAGTTGCTCATTAAATGTCTTGATCATTATTTATTCTAGTGTGAATTTTAGGATTTTGCTGTAGTTGGTGTTTGGAAGCTGAGCCGTCTCACCCATTCCAGCAAGTAGCCATCTTGTCTGCAAGCCCAACAAATCATCCTTGAAAGAGCACTTTCTTAGAAATGAAGACACCTTAGTTTGATGCCTTAATAAAGCATACACATTTAATTCTTTGATAGATCTTATTTGTAGTGGAAAGAACATTGGACTAGAACACAGAAAGCTTGGGCTTGTCTCTCTGTTCCCCACTAGCCATGTAACCTTAGGCAAGTGATACTTGAGCCTTAGTTTCCTCATTTGCAAAATAGGGGTAAGACTTCAGCCTTGCCTCTGACAAATTAGATTTTGTATGTAAAAGTACTTTGAAAACTTTAAAGCATTAGGCAGATTTATAGTGATTTTATTTCATTCCCAGATTCTTAAGTGTAACCCCCCAGTTGAAGAGTTTAATACTGTTCTGATTCTAGATTGTTTTTCTTATGTTGACTTTTTTATTTTCTTGTCTTAAGATCATCTTTGGGAGTTTAAGTATCTCCTTACTCAGCATAACTCCATATTAGGAAATCTAGAATTGCATACAACTCCTTGGTCCTCCTGTGAGTGCCTCTTTGAGGATGACACGAGGGCAGTTGAATTTAAAGCAAAGTTCCAGAAAAGGGAAAGTCACCTTGTAAAGATCTCGCATTTTTCTGCCCTCCTGAAAGAGAAGCGCTCAGGTAAGAGTGAGCATGCACAGCTTGTGGCCTGTTAATGAAGGGAATGAACTCTCTGGGAACCAGCAGGGACTGATGGTGGCTTGAGTAGGCCTCTGCTGGGTCCTAGGAGGTTTGAATACTGTAGCTGGTAGGCAGGGCACTTAGGAGTAAGTTGTATTTAGAGGGACGGTACATTTTAGAATGTCTGTTTTGTATACTTTAACCATGGAGGCCGTTTTTCTGTAAAGGTTAAATAAAAAATGACAGCACTAATTATTGGAGAACTTTTTAGTGATTTTACCTGCTTTCTAATAGACACTGAGGCATCATCCAGATACTATTACAGTTTCCAGATACGTTTTAGTTTATTTATTTAGCTATCTAGATACTGATATTCAAATTGATCATTTGTATGGTATGTGAAAATTCTCCCTTTTACAAAATGTATAAAAGCACCTACTCCCTAAACTTCTATTTTAAAATATGTTATTTATTATCAAAAGCATTTTAAGGATCTCTTAATTGATTATATTGGCCTTTGGAATTATTCCCTGACAAATAGAAATATACTCTGAAATATATGACATGGAAAAACATTTTTTGTTTTTCTCTATCATTATCTACCTATTGTATTATATATTATTCAGATATTTTAATATACATAATTAGATGACATGGAATATATATTATTTAGAAAATATTATTTAGATAAGTTGGCATTGATATGGGCAAGTAAGACATGTTCTCAGATCTTAAATGTGACTTTGTATCACTGAAGCTATTTACTCTGAGCTTTTCAGAAATCTTAAGAAAAATCTTCCTATAGTTATTATTCCAAATGTATTTAGAGAAGAAATGGGAGATGGAAAATTGGGGAATATCTTTTAGTATGCCTTGATATAATTTAATACTAACAAAAAGTGTTAATAATTTTTGCATAATATGTGGTTAAAAGTTAAAGAAGTCAGACATATTTTGACCTTAACACTGAAACTTAAATAACTTTATGGTTATCACATTTGTAATATAACTTTTATTTATAATTATTATGGTTATAGTTATTATATATTGTTATATATTTGTGCTATACTTATGTTTATTGTTTTAGATTTTATTATAAAAACTTTATAGTTATATTTTAATAACATTATTTTAGCTGATATTTCTCCTATGTTGTCTTAGGCTTTTTTCAAGATTTTGTATGTTCTGCAAATAAAAAAAAGATTATTATAATTATAATGAAAAAGAATGGGAGAATATGAAATTATCTGACGTTCATAAGAAATTAAGTGGCTGTTTCTCAGTGAACTTTTTGACCTTATGTTACAATGCCCCCTTTTGGTCATCTTAGACAGTTTAGAACTTAGATCATTTGGCACATAAGTGTCTATAAATTTTCAAGGGCAACATTTTTTATTTTATTTTATTTTTTTTAAGCAATCGGGGTTAAGTAACTTGCTCAAGGTTACACGGCCAGTTATTTCTGGGTGTGGTGCTGAGTGTCTGAGCCCGGGATTCGATGTCCAGGTCTTCTCAACACTGGAGCTGGTGCTCTTACTTGCTGTGCTACCTGGCCGCCCCAAGGGCAACATTTTTTAAATGTAGAACTAGATAGGTGAGTTCAACATTTTAATGTTACTTTTCATCTGGTTTCTAGCTTTGTGCCTTGGGCTCTGGGATTAAAGAGTTGAATTCAAATGGCTAGTCACTAGGAAGCCACAATGATCTTTTAAGATAACTTATGGGAGCACAACAATTCCAATTCTGTCTATATTTTTTGTCTTCCATAGGAGTGGTACAAGTAAAGGCCCAGATATTAGCATTTGTGTTTCCTGTTGCTGTCCACAAGAGCCAGCAGCTTGTCCTAGATGCCAGCTCTTCTCTGGAGGATATTCTGACATGTCTCCCCACCATTATATATTCAGGCTGTGGAAAATGTGGACTGGAATTAGAAACAGATGAGAACCAGATCTACAAGCAGTGCGTCAGCTGCTTGCCATTTACTATGGTGAAATTCTACTACAGGTAAATAAAGCCAAAAATCAAGTTATCTAAAATGACCATTTAGAATAATAGTACTCGAAGTAAATTTAATGAGTCACTAGTACTAGTTTCTTATATCTAACCAAAAACTATCTGCCAAGGCAGAAGAGATTCCATCCATTTCAGAAAGAATATATTAAAATAGTTATATGTGGAAAGAAGAGTACATTGGTAGTTAAAATGAAAATTTTTTCTTTCCTCACTGTTGAGTTACTATAGGGAATATAAAACATCTTAGAATCTTAATTATTTTTTATTTTCAGAATAAATAAAACAATATGTACCATATAGGATATTGGTTAGCAGTGTAATGGCTACAGAACTTATGTAGGTCTGGCATAAATGTTTTTCTTATCTATATACGCTTTTATGAAACAGCATCTTACTTTTTACTGCCTTGCCAATTTTATAACACCTCCTATAAACCTTTAGTAGTTTTCAAGGAGACTGCTGTTTTGTTCCATATCAGATCCTATTCCAGAAGTAGATTATTTGCAAATTATTTAGTACCAGATTCCTCCAGAGCCCTTCTCTGAGACCTCATTGCAGCCTGGAAATGATATTGCATCCTTTTTCAAATGATTACATTTTCTTTTTTTCTCACTTATTAAGCATTTTTTTCCTTTAAATCTTACCTTGTCCAGTTTTACTGTCAGTTTTTGTAAAATCCTTTCCTCTGTAGCTGTGGTCTTTGGGATTATCAAACACTTAAGTTACAAGGTTTATTTGCTTCAGTATATGTATACCTAATCTGATCCATTGATAGACCTCTATTTTTAACCAGTACCAAGTTGTTTTAAGAATGACTGCTTTGTAATATAGTTTGAGAATAGGTATTGCTGAATTCCCTTCTTATATATTTATTTATTTTAGAATTTTCTTTGGGATTCCTGACTTTTTGTTCCTCCAGATGAATCTCATTAATTTTTCCAGCTCTATTGATATGGAACTAACTAAATTAATTTAGATAGTATTGTCATTGCTATTATATTGGCATAGCTTACCCATAAGTAATATTTAGGTCAGTTTTTAATTCTGTGCTTTATAGTTAATCATACTCATGTAGCTTTTATGTGCATCTTGGTAAGTAAACACCCCAGTGTTTTATACATTCTGAAGTTAATTAAGAGAAAAGAATTTCCTTTTTCTCTCTCTTCCTACTTGGTCTTATTAGTAAAGAAGAAATGTTGATAATTTATTTATGTGAATTTATTCTATATCCTACAATTTTGCTGGAATTATAATTAATTTTTAGTTAATTTTCTAGATTCTTTAAGTGAACCACCATATCACCTGTAGAAAGCAATAACTTTGTTTCTTCTTTGGCTATGTTTATTCCCTCAATTTCTTTTTCTTATGATCACTTTTTTCCTACATACCCAGTATAAATACAACCTGATCATTAGTATATAATCTTTTGATACATTGCTATAGTAACTTTATAAATATTTTATTTAAAACTTTTGGTTCAGTGTCAACTAGGGATAATGGTTTATATTTTTCTTTCTCTGTTTTGAGTCCTCCTGCTTTAGGTATCAAGGCCTTTTTTGTATCATAGAAAGAATTTGGTATTTTGGCAGTTTGTGTAATATTATAATTAATTGTTCTTTGAACATTTGAAAGAATTTACTTGTGATTCCTTCTGATTCTGTTTTATTTTTTCTTTGAGAGTTCATTTATGGCTCATTCAGTTTCTTTTTCTGAACTTGTGTTATTTAAATTCTGTATTTCTGGTCTGATTGGCATATAGTTGGGTAAAATCATTTCCAATAATATCTTTTATTTCTTCTTCATTTGTTGTGAATTCTCTTAAAATCTCTCTCCACTCCCCCAGCCACCACCCCAGTACAGGCCTTATCCTTTCTTATCTAGAGAATTTTCTCCCTGCCCAAATCCATCCTCCATTCAGCTGCCAAAGTGATTTTCCTAAACTCAGATCTGACCATGTCATCCTCCACTGCCACCCTCTATAATCTTCAGTGATTTGCTCTTACCTCCAGCATCAAATATAAAGTCCCCTTCACAGTCTGGCCTTTTCTACTTTTCCAGTCTTCTTTCACTTTATTCCTTTCCACAGACTCGTCCAGCTGCATTGACCTATTTACTGTCCTCAAGCATAACACCTCCCTCCAATTTCTCCTGTTTCAGGGCTGTCCCAGTGCCCACAATGTTCTGCCCCTGCCCTTCTATCTCTTAGCTTCCCTGGCTCCTTTCAAAACTCAGTTCAAATCACACCTTCTGCAGGAGGTTTCCTGGACCCCTCAGTTGGTAGTGCCTTCACTCTGTGACTGCGTTCCTCTACAACTACCTGTGTGTATGTGTGCAGTTATTTACACGTTCTCTCCCATTAGAGAGTAATCTCCAAGACAGAAATAGTGTTTTTGCCTGTCTTTGTCTGCCCAGCACATAGTAAGTTCCTAATAAATGTTGGCTGATTGACTTACTAACAAGTTAATATAGTTAAGTTTATATTAAATTTATATTAATTTTAATTAATTGAATTGGGCTACTTTGACCCTAAAAAGTTAAACAAAACTTCAAAGGATTGTCTCAGGTAGGATTATCCCCAGTAGTATAGGGCAATAGCATGCTAGTTAACGAAAGCATTTCTCTGTAGATAATTACCCATTCAACTGTATACTTCCTTCTAGTGCCACTATTGAACAACTGAAGCCAGTATTGTACTTTTCCAAGGAGACTGGGACTTGAGGTTGGAAGCTGTGTTTCATTTTTCTCTTACTGCCTTATCACAGTAACATGGGTATCGTTTTTCCAGAGGCACATGTTTTTCCTTGGTTGGCTCTTCCATAAGAACCAAAGGTAGATATGGAATCACAGGAAGACTCTCAGCTGTTTTCAGCGTGCTAAAATCAAGTGTGGACCAGAAAGTGATGCATCATATCATTCATTTCCCTGAAACTTGACTCTAGTTTCAAAGCTTCTTTTTTGACTTTTACCTCTCCTTTTCCAGGTCAGCTCTAATGACTGTGTCTGATGGCAGGAATGAGATTTGCATTCATGTAGGATCAGAGATGATACAGAAGATTCTTCTCAATATTCCACCTGATTGGTTAAGCAGAGTTGTAGGTATTGTATCAAAAATTAAAATGCAAATAGTTCTTAGTGATCTGTGTATATATGGGTCTCAATAGAGAGTCATTTCTGGGTAAGTGAGATCTTTACTATAATCTGTTAATATGATCTCATGTTTTATATGCTCAATATTTGTTAAATTGGCAAAAAGCTCTAATAAGTGTATGTTAAATGAATCTCTTGTGATCTGAAAAGGTTAGTACAGCCCCACATTCTCAGCTTATTTCAGTTAACTTCCTCACTGGTAGGATTGATTCTCAGCAGAGGTGAAGTGTCAGTGACAGGTGAAATTGGGATACTAGTATTTAAAAACAAACAGATATGGATTAATAGTTTCATCCTCTTCAGCTTTTATTGCAGCATTGATGAAGGAGGAAGGTTGACTGAACCACAGGAGTTATAAGTTAATGAAATTTAATCCTAAACTCATCTCTGTGTATGAACTCAGTCAAGGTCTTTAGCCTCAATCCTTAGTTTTTAACCTAGACATAACCATTCTGGTCAGTATTCAAACTCTCCCCTCCCAAAAGCAGTGGCATGCATGCCTGAGGCTGGAGAAAGTAGACATTGGGCCTGAGAGAGTCAGTCTCATGTAAATCAAGCCATCCTTTAGGTGTGTAGAGTCACAGAACCCTGCCCTGCCCTGCCGTCACATATGGGAAGCTGAAACACTTAGGTGAAGGGATCATTCCAGGCATGGTGAACCATGTAAGCAAGGGCAGGAAGCTGCAAATTAGAATCAATACCTGAGAATCATGAGGAAACTGAGCAGTGAAGAGAGGGCTGGACAGGTAAGATGGGACCAGATTGGGTTTGGCTTTAAAAATCATTCCAAGAAGCTTTGATTCTGTGCTCAATAAAGAACAGAGCACCCCAACACATGATGTATGTTGTGGGCACAGGGAACCACTGCACAGACTGCCAGATTTCATTGGTGGGTTGGTTAGTTTCCTCTAACTGTATTTCCCCCTCTTTTTTATTCTTTGTCATAAGAGATAACTCTTAGTTGCAGTGAGATATATTTGGGAACTAGGGTGATAATATAATATCTTAATAGTTTGATTTTTAGGAGAGACTTGTGTAGCAGGTAAGCATCTTGGGATTATTCACAGTGCTACTATGTTCCCAAAATGCTATGCAGCCAATCTCTTACTCTGGGCTGGACCTAGCTTATTGTCCATCCATAACACTTGTCCTGAAACAATCAGTGATACATCTGTTTTTAATCTCAGTACTTCAAAACACTTTCAAGGAATCAGTATTAGTCTAGTCACTTAGGATACAATGAGATTATTTTTAGTCACTATTCTTAACATTTATTTACACATAGAATTCTTTAGCTAACCCTGTGGTACTTTTTAGATGTGAACACTTACAGTGCTCTCAGTTTCAGATTTAGGCAACTGTATCCTATAAATTCTTCCACATGTCACTTATTTATAGCTAGCAATGGAATAAGGAGTGGGTATACAAAATGTACACCATAAACGATAACATTTCTTCAGCTGGAATGGAGTAACTAGATTCTAGGATGCCATCTCTTGTTGTACCTGAAAACAAGGCAGGGAAATGAGGGTCTTTTGCTCTGAGCAGCAGAAAGGAACAGCAGAGAACAGTTGTAAGTGCCACTTGTAAAGTTATCATCATGGTTTCTTTTTTTTTTTTTGGCAGTCCCGTCCTCTGGTATCACCTATGGGATGGTTGCAGCAGATCTGTGCCACTCGTTGCTAGCAAGCAAAGAAAGAGCCTACACACTGAAAATTCAGAGCCTTTTTATTCTAGATGAAAACAGCTACCCTTTGCAACAAGACTTCTATCTACTAGATTTTCATACTGACTTTGAAGCATGACTCTCTATAACCATATAAGAAATGAGAAGAACAAACTGCTGGTAATTCGAGGAGAAATACAATGAAATGATTTTTTTTAAATGAATTGAAGTAAAATAACAAGACTTTTTGCCTTGGGTTTATGTCCCAAAAAAGTCCCAAAAAATGTAATAAGAATTGTGCATATTTGCAGGTTCCAGAAATAACTAGAATATTCCTTTTATTTTTAATAAAACTTTGTAGTCATTGAAAAAATAAATTATTTTTCCATAGTCTCTCCCATTTTTCCTTGTGAAATATAATCTAATGATAATCATAGTGTCACATTTCTGTTTACACCTCTTCCCATGAGAACCCTGTGAAGTAGATAATCATATGGGTATTATCCTGAAGATACTGAGTTTAAAAAAAGTTAAGTGGTTTACCCATGGTCACACAAGTTTTGCATCCAGGATAGTTATAAGATAATGGGCATTTACAATAGGGGTAGGAATTTTCTAAACAGTAAAAATTATATTGAAGGGAAAATGAAGCAAAGGGGAAAAAAATAAGACAGTGATGTTGAGAAGAGGGAGCTTTTGATAGATGGCTTCTATTTCCTCTGCAAGGTATGAATGTTAGTGTCTTCCTGTTCTAAAATTACTTATATTTACTTTTCCTAAACTTTGTGTTTACTTACCTATGTCGTATATGTTGTATCACCCCACCCAGCCCATCAGTAGAATGGAAGTTCCTGTTTAGAGATTGTTTAGTTTTCTCTTTGTATTCCTACTGGCTTATACTGAGTAGATGCTCATTCAACAAATGCTTACTGAGTGAATAAAAGGACCTCTATTGAGGAGGCAGTGTAGAATAATGGATAGAAAGCTAGCTAGCTCTGGAGCTAGGAGGACCAAGTTCAAGTCCCACTTCTGACGCCTACCAACTATGTCCCCCTTAGTGACTCAAGTCACTAAAGCCTCTCAGTACTCTAGGTAATTTTCTAGAGCTATGAATAGCAGAAAATGTGCTGACCTGCATTAGCGGAGGGAGTTTCCTCCTTCAGGAGTCTCTTCTACCAGTGAAATTATAGGTCCCATCCCTATCTTTATATTGTGGAAAAGAACGGGAGAGGTGGTTTGAACAGAGGTTTGGTCTAGCCAATGCAGGGAACATGATCAAGTCAGTCAGGAAATTTAAATGGATGCAGCAATGAAGACCCAGTTGAGCCTCTGAAGCCAATACCACCTTCCTTTCTTTTAGTAGATAGTGAGGTCCTGGCTTCCTACTACGCCTAGAAGAATTAAGCCCATTCTGAGCTCTGTCACCTCCCCTCCTCCACACCTCAGCCTTCCTCTACCTCTTCACCTCTCCTCTCCTCTGTTCTATGAGAAAAGGATGGTCCTTGTTGAGGCTGGCCAGGTCTTTTACTGGAGCTCCTGTTTCTCCCTCTGTTGGGAAACTCCCTCCTTCCCTGTCGTCTCTAAACAAACATTCGCCAGTTTTCCCCTCCTGTAAAAGCCTTTCTCTTTACCCTGTCAGTCTCCAGGTGCACGCACACACACAGACACACACGCACTTTTTCTTGTTTTTTTTTTTTTGCTTTTTGGAGGGCAATTGGGGTTAAGTAACTTGCCCAAGGTCACATGGCTAGGTTTTTGTGTGTGTTTGTATATTAAGTGTCTGAGGCTAGATCCGAACTCAGGTCCTCCTGACTCCAGGGCCAGCACTCTACTCACTGCACCACCTAGCAGCCCCCCTCCCTACTATTTTTTAAGTGCTATCTTTGTACCCAGATAAGCTTCTTGTGTCGTGAACTATGACTCATAGGATGATTAGAGGCCATTCTTTCTCTCAGATGAAAAGTGACTGACCCCTGCTCTGGTTTACAGGGAAGGAAGCTTGTGACAAGAAATGTAATTTGCCAGATTAGTTTCCTTTCACTCTGTCTTGAGAGATCTTGGACCTGGTTTGTCATTAATTACATCAATTTCTTCACACCCAAGAAACATGTTTGCAGAGAGTGACCTGCCTATTTCCAGGTAGAAGTGGAATCCGTAAAATCCTCCAAAGCAGTCAGTGTCAAATTGTCACAGAGAAAATGTTTGGCTCATCAATAAATGTGAAAGTATGCTTTAACTTGCCTAAGCCCCAGTCCCTTAAAGTTAGGACCCCAAAGCATCAAAACTACAAAGTTAGGTATACAAGGAGACAGCACAGGCACCCCTTTAGTTACTAAAAGCTGATTAAGCTTTGCTGTAAGGGTGTTTGTTACAAATGCCAACTCAAAGAGTCCCAAATGCCTAGTTCAGGGGTTTGGCAAGATTTTCACAGGGATGTAGATGGAAGCCCTTTTTCCACTTCACATTTTGGAGACTAGGTATTGAACAGATATCAGCACCTATTCTTAATGCTACTCCCTCTCAGCACACTTATCATGAGTTAATGACCCTTGACAGTGCCTCTCAATAGAAGCAAGATGTGAACATGCTTTAAGGAAACCCACCAGGAGACAGGGGAAGTAGCAAGACTGTACAAAAAGCAAAAATTAAGCCGCAGAAAAATTATTCCTAAAAGACATGAAAAAAAAGGAATGTAGGAAAGAGAATAGCAGTTAGGAGGGCTTAGAGAGATCCAGCTTTGGTTTTGGGAAAAGCCACAAAATTAGTCTTCCTTCTAGCTAGATATAGGTCTACATAATGGCAAGAAATAGGTGACATCTGCAAGGAGCCTTGAACCAGTCTACAATTTCTCTGTCCTTTGGATCACTTCCAGAATCTAGAGCCAGATGTTTCAGTCACTGGGATGGAGAGGTAAGTAGGTTAGGAACCCTCAATGTGGTTAAACAGGCAAATTTTCCATTTTAGACTTCATCACCTAGCTAACTGAAGAAATGACCAGTTATGTTATGTCAGGGTAGTTCTTAGAGACAGCACATTAAACAGCAACAGAACCTGAAGGGATGGTTCTAACTTATGTTCACCAATAATCCTAACGGTTTCTTTCCTGTGCTGCTTCCTTCTCTCTCCATTCTTGAAAAATCTTTATAAATATGTGCTTAGCACAATGGTTAATGCAAAATTCATCTAGAAAAGAAAACGGTGGTGATTTAAAATTTCATTTGAAAGTCTTTTTCAGGAAAAAAAACAGTGTAATGGATAATAAACTTTAAAAATAAAAACACCCTATTCCATCTTCTCATGGTTCATCTCATTTTTCTTCCTTCCTTGGTAACATGGAAAAGTGACAAATGAAAACCGTACCTAAACACCACTTCATGTGAAATAATCCAAGATGCATTAGCTGTTTACTTGTATTACACAAGATGGTTGATAACCTTCACTGAATTGCCAATTCTACAGGGCCATTCCATTGGATCCCAGCTCACATTCTGTTGTGAGCTGCACCAACATAGGTGCTAAATAAATATTCATTGGATCAAGCCTTTCCCCCCAAACATCAAATTCCAAAACACCCAGTACACCTGCTATGGGTGCCTTCTGGTAACTAGTAAAGAAAATGGTAGCCAGTCTTGATTCACAAGTGTTTTAATGACCAGAAGAGTATGGGAATATTCAGTGGCTTAGCCAAAGTAGAGGAAAGCACAGAAATCAAGATCTTTTAACAGCACCTGGCCAGGGAACCCTCACAATAAGAGTCAGATTCTTCATCAGGAATTTCACTGTGATAGTCTTACAGTTCCCTGTCTCAGTTCCTTAGAACAGTATGAGCAATATTGCAACATCCAAGTCATTTTGTCTTAGTCTATAGTCTATGGTGGCCAGCTTATATTTCCCCTCTCATTTTGATATTTGTAACATTATTTGCTCTGAAGAGATTGTCTTCCAACTAGCTCAGACAACATCCTTGTCACCAAGGAATCTCATTCTACCCTAAGGTTACTGTATCACTGGGATGGGTCCTAAGCTACAGACCCCTGATGCTCACATCTAGAAGTAGGGTTCACATGAGTTTCACGTAAACAGGTGCTAAGTCATACATTTCTTAACTGTGATCAACTGCTCCAGTCCATGGGTAGTTCTCATTGACACAATGGCATAAGTACATTGGACATTATTTTCCCCACTTCTTCCTACTCCTATCCTCTTAAAATAGTAGCTGAATACAGAGACTGACCTGCCTACAAAAGGGTACTCAGATGTGCTGTAAGGAATTTAACCTTGGAGAAAACCAAAATTTGTCCCACTGGCATCTGTACCATTCAGCAAATGGTCTGAGCATCTGCAATTCTGACTTAACTTCAGCTTTACAATGATAAAGGTCCCAAAACAGGATTCTTAAGAGTATTCCACAAGAGAGAGAAGAGACATTTTATTAGGATTTTCCCTATGCTAACCAAGGAAAGATGAGGCCCTGTTTCTCACCTAGAACTGGTGAGGACATCTTCCCTCATCCCATTAAGAGAGCCTGCTCCCTGTATACACCCTCCACCATGAGGCCAGCCTGTTGGGGGAAATGGTGACAACACCTTGTTCTCATGTCACAGTTTTCTAAAGGAAGAAAAGCTGTTTGCACAACTGAAGTCGCTGTCCCTGTAGACCAGGTGCTGCTAGGTGCTTCTGGAGAGTGCATGCCACCTCTTTACCAGCTCCTTTGGTTTATTGATCATCTCATTCCAGTGTTCCAATTCTTTTCCCCTCGTGTACATGAAGGGTCCTACTACTACGCGGCCCAGCTGGTGGCTTTCTGCAGTAAAAAGGGGAGTGGGGGAGGGAAAAGCAACATCGTTATTCTCTTCTGTATATGATCAGAGCACATTGGAATTACTTCTCACCCTCACTTTAAGGAAGTAGCAACTTCACTCTCCATTATACAGAGAGAAAAACAGGCACCAGTCATATCCTTTGAACTTGTATTCCAATATCTGTGGCCATATCTTCTATAAAACAGCTACATAGGGAATCCTCAATTCAATTAACCAATGTGGGCCTCTCTCTTTTTTTTTCGTTTTTTGCTTTTGGGAGGGCAATTGGGGTTAAGTGACTTGCCCAAAGTCACAGGCTAGTTTTTGTGTTAAGTATCTGAGACCGGATTTGAACTCAGGTCCTCCTGACTCCAGGGTTGGTGCTCTATTCACTGTGCCACCTAGCCACCCCTGGGCCTCTCTTTTCTAAGAGTAAGCTATGGAGGGACTATCATATGGTGGATGGACTGACAGGAAATCCTTAATTCAGATCCCTTCCCCAGACACTCAGACAGGACATTGTGGCCCTGGGCAAGCACACACTCAATAGAAGGCATCTGGATGGCATAGTAGATAAAACACAAGAACTAGAATCAGGAAGATTTGAGTTCAGACCTGGCCTCAGACCCTTACTAGCTGGGCAAGGCACTTCACCTCTATTTGCCTCAGTTTCCCTAACTGTAAAATGGGGATGATAATAGCACCTTACTCATGGGTTAGTTGTGAGGGATCAAGTGAGATGATAGTTGTGAAGCACTTAGTACAGTGCCTGGCATACTGCAGGTGCTATATAAATGTTAACTATTATTAATTATAATTACTGCTGCTACTAGAACAGCTGCCATATGGTCATTTGAAATCTGGGCATCCAAGCTCTGGGTCAGAAAGATAAACTGCCTTACTGTCCCCTTCTGTGTTCTGCAGCACCATCAGGCTCAGGCTTGCAGTGTCTAGCTCCATGGGATCGGCCTTGAAGCTGAAAGTCTCGTTATACACAGGATTGGGGGAGCCCAGCACAGCAGAAGTCTTCTTGCATTTGACAAATTTGTTGTGATTCATCAGCGATACTTTGACGAACACACCTAAAGAAATCAAGGTGAGAATCACAGGTAGGCTGCAGAGGGGACATTAAAGATATACCTCCATTTAAAGTCTCTATACTGAGAACAAGCCTCTGTGGAAGCATCTGGAAAGAATAAACCGGTCAGTAGAAGCCAAATTACCCGTTATGTGCCTCCCAAGCTGAATAAGACAGGATTTTCCCCTCCTCCCCCACTTCTAAAAAATGCCCAGTTTGGCAAACATGCTACTGTGCCCTGGGAACTCAGCCAACATGACCCATAACCACTACAGCCAGGGGCCACTATCAAAGGAAACAGGGGTTAATTATTTTAATGTCTTTCTAGCCTGACCATCCATCTTAAGGAAAGGCTTAGTGACAGCTTTTCCTTCCTCCCAAGCTTTGGAGAGCATTCATTGTCCAGACAAGATTTTTGCTTATTTGAAAATAACACAAGACCCTGGCACCACATTCACCCAAGCAGCAAACAATCTCACAAAAATGGCAGCTATGTTTCCAGGCCCAGCCAATGGACCCACTCCTCTGGGAGTCATGACCTTCCCAACATTCCTGTTCCACAGGAACTCCACTGTTTCAGTTAGCATTGATTTTAGGCTCAAGCTTCTTTAATTCCTGAAGAGAAGTCCAAATCCTACCAAGCCTAAAGTAAAGAAAGAAAGTTGACTCCATTTTTAGGAAAAACGGGAACAACTTTCCCTGTTACCAAAAGGTAATAAATAATGGGGGAGGAAAAAGGACACACTAAACATTCTAATGACCAAGTCCCTAGCTTCTTCTCCCCCCTCCGTGGGTCCTCTCCACCCTATGCTCTGACTCTGCCCTATCCCTAAAAGAGCTCCCAGCCTCATGGGATTGAGGGCAGGGCTAAAGGCTTGTCATGGACACAAATCTAAACTACCCAAGGAACAGTGAGATTAGAGAGACTAGGGCAGAGCAGTAGGGGTGGCAGGGATGGGGAGGGGAGGTAATTAGTGACTGAGGGGTCAAGGAAGGCTTCTTGGAGGAGATTAAAGAAAGGAAATTCTAGGCATAAAAGAGGGGTTGAGGGAGGTATAGAGAACGGTGTGAACATGGAAGGGAAAGAGTTCAGGGCACATAGATAGCAATTGGTTCAGTTTAGCAGTATCCTAAGATCATAGATACCTGGTCCAGCCTCAGATAAACCCTAGCGTCCTTTAAGAAGGAATTCAAGTTGGAGTAATTAGGTGGCACAGTGGATGAAACACCAGCCCTGGAGTCAGGAGGATCTGAGTTCAAAACTGACCTCAGATACTTACTAGCAGTGGGACCCTGGGCAAGTCACTTAACCCTGTTTGCCTCAGTTATTCATTTGTAAAATGAGCTGAAGAAGGAAATGGCAAAACACTCTACTATCTGTGCCAAGACTACCCAAAATGGCATCATGTAGAGGCAGATAAGACTTCTCTCTCCCTCTCTCTCTCTCTCCCCCCCCACCCCCATCAAAAATTCTCTCTTCTATGGCCATTACCCCCCCCCCCCCCCTCCTCCCCCTCCCCCCCCCCCCCCCTCTCTCTCTCTCTCTCTCTCCCCCCCTCTCCCCCCATCTCTCTTTGTCTCTCTCTCTCTCTCTCTGTCTCTCTCTTTCTCTCTCTTTCCCCATATATATATATAAACACACATATATGTATATATATATGTGTGTGTGTATATATATATAAATATATACATATATATGTGTACACACATACATCTAGAAGTTCACAGACCCCAACACAAGCCTTTCCTGGTCCACCTCCGACTGCTCATGCCCTCCATTCCTAAATGCCTCGTATTCATTTGCATTTATCATTCTTACATTTATTTCACATGTATTGTCTCCTCCATTAGAATGTGAGCTCCTTGAGAGACAGGACTGCTGTCTTTGTATTTTTATCCCCACCAACAAGCACAGTGTCTGGTACTCACTAACAATGCTTTTTTTTTTTTGCCTTTTGGAGGGCAATTGGGGTTAAGTAACTTGCCCAAGGTTACACGGCTAGTATTTTTGTGTGGGTGTTAAGTGTCTCAGGCCAGAACCAAACTCGGGTCCTTCCGACTCCAGGGCCGGCGCTTTACTCATTGTGCCACCTAATCGCCCCAAAATATGATTGTAGAGCATGTCTATCTGGGGGCATACTTTATGTGATGTTATATTCTTTTTTTTTTTTTAAAGCAATTGGAGTTAAGTAACTTGCTCAAGATTACAGGGCTAGTTATTTCTGGGTGTGGTGCTAAGTATCTGAGTCCAGATTTGATCCCCAGGTCATCCCGACACTGGGGCCGGTGCTCTTACTCATTGAGCCACCTGTCCGCCCCTAAGAAATGCTTTTTGATTGATCACTCAGAAGTCATCTAACCCAACTCTCTCATTTTACAGATTAGAAAACTGAGTCCCAGGGAGGCGAGCCTGATTGCCCAAGGTCACAGCTAGTAAGCATCTGAGGTGGATTTGAATCCAGGTTCTCTGACTTTAGAGCCAGGATTCTTGGTTATTCCATGCCAAATAGTACAAGGGCATACAATATAATAACATTATAACAAATAGAATGAGGTGAAGGAACAAGGATGTGATTTAGGATGGATGTGCTGGCTCTTTTCAAACATTTAAAGGGCTGTCGTGGGAAAAGGGGATTCGGTTTGCTGCTTTGCTCCTTAGGGCAGAACATAGGCTTTGGATGATATTTGCCAAGGTCTGATGTGAGAAAAACTTTACCTAATGATTAAAGCTATCCCAAATCAGAAGGACTTGCCTTGGCAGGGAGTGGGGGTCCCTATCACAAGTGTTCTTCAAGCAAAAACTAGATGACCCACTTCTGAGGGATGTCATGGAACGGTCTTATCCAGGCACAGGTAGGAATAGATGGGCTCTAAGGTTTCTTCTGGTTCTGAAATTCTATGATTTCTGCCATTTGAAGAAATGGCTTGTGAAGAGTGATAGCAGGGTCAGCTAGGTGGTGCAGTGAATTGTACACCGGCCCTGGAGTCAGGAGGACCTGAGTTCAAATCCAGCCTCAGACACTTAACATGTACTAGCTGTGTGACCTTGGGCAAGTCACTTAACCCCAACTACCTTGCCTTCCCCCCTCCCAAAAGAAGAAGAAGAATACAATGGCATAACAGAAAAAAAAATTTTTAAGTGATGGCTGCTTTTCCCCCTCCCCAACTCCACAGATTAGAAAAGGGAAGAATAAAAAGGCTCCCAAGTGTCATCACGCCGTTAGGGTCAATTTTACTAGCAGAAAGTTGGTTCCCTAGGGCAGGAATTCTTTTTTTTTTTTAATTTTATGTTTATTTTTAGTTTACATCATTCATTTCCACAAGAATTTGAGTTGCAAATTTTCTCCCCATTTTTCCCCTACCCAACCACCCCAAAACAGCAATCCCAATGAATACCCCCTCCCCCAATCTGGTCTCTCCTCTATCCTTCCCCATCCCCCCTCCAACTTTCCAGTAGGGCATGGTGGATCTCTATGTAGGGCAAGAATTCTTAATTGGCAACAAAATATCATTCTGAGAAGTGGGTGCACAGGTTCACCAGACTGCCAAAGTGGTCCACGGGTACAGAAAAATGGCTAAAAACCCATGCCCCTAGGGCTTCTGAACTGGAGGGTCACCATAATGGAGGCTGGATTCCCGGACATCATCTCAGCTAAAGGGAGGCAGTACTCACTGACAACATTTCTGTCATCCTGGAACTTCAAGCCCTTGGCTCTCAGAACCACCACGGTCAGGCGTCCCAGGTAGTCATTGTAGCTGAGAGAGAACTGAATGTCCCCAAACTCAGAAGGGGGCTGTAAGAAAAGAGAATGAGCAGTCAGCTTAAGAGAAAAGATTTGTGTGAAAGGCATAGCAAGTAGCTTCCAGGAAACCCCAAAACCCCCACCCTTCTCCAACAGCCACAGTAATTTCTTCCTGGTAGGGAGCCCACCATGCCAACATTGTAGCTGGAATACTCTCTCCCTAGCTCCTCCCTTAGCTTCCCTGGCTTACTTCAAAGCCCACCTCCTCTATAAGGCCTGTTCTGATTCCCCTAACTATTAATGCCTCTCTTTACACCCAACATTACTATATACAGTGTATATATGCATATGCTTTCTATATATTTTATATATACTTACGTGTGCAAATGTTGTTTCCCTAGGAAAAACATAAGTTCTTAATTTTGTCTTTGAATTCCTAGGACCTAGCACAGTATTGGGCTTTGTATACTGCTGATTGATAAATAATCTTTACAATCTGTATCTCATGATAACAATCAGGTCAACAAAACAAAGACCTTGAGGTTAGAACACTTGCCTCTAAGTAATACCTTTCTGGACAATTTCCTTAGGTCTTTATATTCTTTGAAAAATTTCTGTATCTCTGAGAAATAAATTTTGCTGATAATTAATGTTTGCTGATTTTTTTTTTACTATTTCCTATACAGATGATTTCCTGGACTCATCCATGGCTGGTATTACTTTACAAGGCTGCCCCTTAAGTGAAGGTCAGTAGTTTGGGGGTTGGGTTTTTTCAACATGTTACCCTAACAACCAGGGCAAGAGAAGAACTGTGGTGCATTCCCATGTGTCACCTTCACCATCTCTGTAAAGTTACAGGGTAGAGATATCTTTTCATATCTCCTCTATGGAGCCAAGATTGTTCTTTGTAATTTTGCAACTTTCATTTTCTGTTGCTTTCTGGTTATTGTTCTTTCCATTTACCCCAAACTGATTCTTAATAACCTAAAAAAGTAAATTGGAGGGAGGGCTTTCTTTGCTGGCTGGACACCTAGTTGGGGCGCCCTCTAGAACAGGAGCTCCTATGACATAGCCACCTCTTCCCTCAAGCAATCAATTACACATCAATCCAAGGCAGCATGGTGCACTGAAAATGTCACTGGATTTAGAATCAGAGGAACCTGAGTTTGGGCAAGTCACTTCAAAAAATTGTGCGCCTCAGTTTCCTCCTCTGAAAAATGAAAGAGTTAGACTAAATGACTTACAAGGTCCCTCCCCCAAGCTTCAATGACCCTTACAAAATCCACCCCGGTTACCGGAACCCTGCCACAACCTAAGAAGACGCTGCTCTAACACAAGGTGATATTTGCTTAATTAACTTAACCTTTAATTAGTCACCTACCTCCAGGCTCTCTGCTTCCAAGTCCCTCCAGACAATTGGCCGACTATCACTTGTTAGCATCTCATCTTTCAGGGGGAAGAGCACTTGGCCCAGGAGGTGATGCTTTCTTTGCTTGTCCACGTGGAACACTGAAAACTTCAGCATCCTCTGAGTGACTGTTCTGCTGGATACCTGGGGGTGGGGAGGAACCCAGGATCAAGTCAAGTGCCAAAGAGGGATCTGGGAGATGGCTTTGGTTTTTCAAATAACAAGCATTTATTTTCTCTCTCTCTCACCCACCTTCTTTCCATTGAAGGTTGAGGAGGGAAGGAGGAAGAGGGGAAGCAGAAACAACCTTGTAACAAATATACATAATCAAGCACAACAAATCCCTTCCGTTGGGCAGGTCCAAAAATGTATGTCTCAGTCTGCACCTTGAGTCCATCACCTTTCTAGGGGGCATGCTTCATCAGTCCTCTGGAATCCTGGTTGGTCATCGCAGTGACCAGTTCTTAAGTCTTTCAAAGTTGTTTGTCTTTATAGCATTGTCATATTGTATAAATTATTTTCCTAGTTCCACTCACTTCACTCTACATCAGCTCATAAAAGTCTTCCCAGGTTTTCTAAATTCTTTCTATTCATCATTTTCATGGTGGAAGAATATTCCATTATGTACATATGTCACAATTTGTTGAGCCATGGCCCAAATGATGGAGCCCATGTTTGTCTCTCTTTGTCCACAAGGACATCCTAGGAGATTTTGTCAGATGCCTTATTAAACCACACAAATTTCATCTATGTCATTCCCATAATCTATCAGCCTGGTAACCTTATCAACCTTTCTGTACTTGTTCAATACTTGGGTTCCCTTCTTTTTCATATTAAGTACTGGCATGCTGCTAAGGACAGGTTTAGTAAGGATGATGGGGTCTAGGGGCTGCATATCTGCATGTGAGCAGCTCTATGCTCTTCTTTGAAAAGTACACAAAAGAATTGGCCAGACCAATGTTGGAGGGGCTTCAGGGCTCTGATCAATGCAATAGCCAATTGTGATTTCATTGAATTTATGGTGAAGCACAACTCCTGCCTATCGTCAGAATGATAGCACACAGGTGATAAATGAAGCATGTATTTTCAGACATGGCCAGTGGGTTGATTTGTTTTGCTTGACTAAACTTATTTGTTCCAAGAGAATCTTTTATTGGGATGGGGAAGTCATTGGGAAATACTAGCAATACAGGGAAAGAACTACATTAAACATCTAAAAAGAAAAAAGGCAGGGAATGTGAACCACATAATAGTACTGTTGGTAAAGTTTAGATGATTAGATGACTATGGAGAGGCAACATGGAGTAGTAGATAGAAAGCCTGCTTCAAAACTAGAAAGAATGGGTTCAAGTCCTACTTCCTACTCCTTGTGACTACCTGACCCTGGGCAAGTTGTATTGTCTAGGTTTGCTTAGACCAATGGTATCAACTCAGAGAGAGATGGGGATCATTAACCCATATATAAGGATCCCGGTAGGCCACATATTAATTTAGTTTTGAAATGTAGTATTATCTATGCTTTATTATATTTTGATTTATTTTGTTAAATAGCTTCCAGTTACATTTTAATCAGTTTGGGTCATACTCAAGAGTGTTGGACTACACACATCATATTTGATATCCACTCTAAATAACCCTTTAAACCTCTCAGTGGGAGAGAAGATGCCAACCTGCGTTTGGTAGAAGTTTTCTCATCAGGGAGTTGTCTGGACCAATGAAATCTCTAGTCCAGTCCTGTTCCCTTTAATGACTACATCCAAAGTGTTGATTAATGTGTATGATCTTTTATAATGTTTAATGGAGGGCTCCAGGGCCCTCTTATCTTCAACATTTTTATCAAGGACTTGAATGAAGGTAGAAATGTCATATTTGTCAATTGTGCAGGTAACACAAAACTAAGATGTACTGGTTAACAGAATCAAACTGTAAAGCAAAAGAAAAAACTTCAAAAAATGGTTTTGGAAGGGTTGCAATTGTGAACTGAATCTATAAGAGCTTGATAATTTCAGCCTAACAAAATTAAACAGATTAGAGCCATACAAAGGAATAGGGACATATGAAAAGTCTTGTACTTGGATTCACAAAGACTGTTGCACAGGTACAGGATAAGGAAGATATGGTTAAACAATAATTCATGTTTTGTTTTGTTTTAAAAAAAGACAAGGATTTTGGTCATTTACAGACTCACTGGCATCAGAGACTTAGCCTTGCTCACAAGACTCTCAGTCATGCCTCTCAACAGGTCCTTTCTGTATAAGGTCCTGAAACTCCTTTGTGCAGGGCATGGGGAAGGAGTTAGTCTTGTCTACAAGGTTCCAAGCTTTATTCAGCTGAAAGAAAACAACTTTGGACAGTTAGTCAATAATGTGATGAAGTTGTCAGAAAAATGAATGCAGTTTTAGGGAGCATTAATGGAAGAATGGTGTCCAGAAAAAAAGGAAGTAACAGTCTTACTGTTCTCTGCCCTGCTTATACAACCTCTCAAAGACCTTGTCCAGTTTTCTGGAAACCACATAGCAAAAGGGACACAAACAGTTAGAGTGTTTCCATAGAAGAGAAATTAAGGGATGAGTGAGGCATCTCAAAAACATGTCATATGAGGAAAAATGGAGAGAACTGGGAACCTTTAGCCCAAAGATAGGACATATGATGGGGTAGCTAGGTAGTAGGCACAGTAGATAGAGCACTGGGCTTGGAATCAGGAAGACTCATCCTCATGAATTCAATTCTAGCCTCAGACATTTACTTACTAGCTGTGGGACTGGGCAAATCGCTTAACCCTGTTTGCCTCAGTTACCTTATCTATAAAATGAACTGAAGAAGAACCACTCCAGTACCTTTGCCAAGAAAACCCCAAGGGGTCATGACTGAAACAACTCAACAACAAAGGACATACGATAACCATCTTTAAATATCTGAAGGTCTATTGAAATAAACTTTTGATTCTTCTACCTCTTAATATCTCTTGCATCCATCCCCTTCTCTCTTCTCACATAACCATCCCCGTAGTTAAGGCCCTTATCAAATCTTGCCTGGACTATTTCAATTGTCTCCTAATTGGGCTCCCTGCCTCCAGTCTCTCTTCTCCAATCCAGCCTCCACAAAAGCTACCAAACTGATGCTCCTAAAGCCCAATTCTAACCCTGTCAGTTTCTATCTTAAAAAACTTCAGTGGATCCCTATTGCCTCTAACATAAAATTTAAATTCCTGTTTGTCATTCAAAGCCCTTCACAACCCATTTCTGACATGGTTCCAGATTAATTTCACACAATTCTCCCTTATGTATTCTACGAACTTGTCAAATTGGCCTACTTGCCATGCCCTATATATGACAGTCCATCTTTTACTCCTTTGCCTTTGCAAAGGCTGCCGCCCATCACAACCCTCTCCTCCTCACCTTCAACTCTTAGAAGCCCTATGTCCATTAGAGAAAGCAGCTACAAGAGAACTTTTCTGATCTGTCTCCCTGTAGTTATTAGTCCCTGTAGAGACCCTCCCCCACCAAAAATGACTTGTATACATTTTGTTATTACTTCTCTGTGCGCTCTCCTTTCAATAGAATACAAATTTTTTGAGGACAGAGATTTGTTTTGTCTTTGAATCTCCAGAACCTAGCATAACGTCTCACGTAGTAGGAACTTAATAAATAATGCTTTTTTAATTGAATTACATAGAAGAATATTAGAATTAGTCTATGTCACATCAGAGGGCAGAACTGGTGAGTAGAAGTTACAGAAAAAGGTTATTGTTTTCATAGAGAGCAAAGTTTAACTGGGGGCCCATGAACTTGTTTTTTAAAAATATTTTGATAACTGTATTTCAATATAATTGGATTATTTTTATGCATTTAAAAGCATTATTCTGAGAAGAGGTTCAAAGGCTTCAGGAGACTGCAAGGAGTCCATGAAGAAAAAAAAAATTAAGAACGCCTGATGTAAAGGAAACCCTTTCTAATAACCAGACTTGTTCAATAAGAGAATTCAGTCCTTTAATACCAATGGATTGTCTATCAAGAAGTGCCTATATTTTGGACATGGTCAATGCAGGAATTTATTCTGCTTGACCATAAATATTTGTAAGAAGGTTTTTTTCCCTTGCTTTATCCCCCCAGTGTGGGAAGGGAGAAAGGGAGAGATTGGGTCTGAAAATAAATAAAACTGAATTTAAAAAGAAAGAAAGGCTAAAGTCTACCTGCCAGAAATGTCATAGAAGAAATTTAGAAGAAAATATTTGGTATTTGGAAAGAAGTTTGACTATATTATTTCTTCAATCCTTTCCAACTATAGTTATTGATTTTATGATTGACATTTAAAAATATAGAGGTTAGGGGCAAAAGACTTGGAGTGAATGAATTTAAAAATGCATCAGTAAATGGAAACAATAAGAAGTTTTAATGGACTGGAAGAATACAAAGTCTACTATATAATTCTTTTATAGGCGTAAGTGAATGAAAATATCTACAAACAATGATAGCACTAGTTACTTATTTTTAAATAATGCTAATGACCCCCAGGGTCCAAGCTGAAAGGTATCACCTCCCTGAGAGCTGCTGCTCCTTGCTCCATTATTCTTGAAGTTGCTCGTTCAAATAAAATCTGGTCCAAATTCCTTCCAAATATCCTGTAAAATGCTTTCATTATAATACTAATCTTAATTCCTAATACTGTAATTCAAGTAAACAAATGCTTGAGTGTCTTTTATGTTAAATGATACTTGTGATTTTTTTTTAACTGAGTAGTAGTGTTTAGGGGCCATTCCTGGAGAAGCTCACCCCCACTCTGTGCCTTTTCCCTGCAATTACCTTTTATTTTCTCTGTATATATCTTTTACATAAATAGTTATTTCCATGTTGGCTCCTCCATCAGAATACATACTTATTGAGGGCAGGGACTATTTTTGTCTCCCCTACCTTTTATTGCATCCCCAATGTAAATGTGCTTAATAAATGTTGATGTACTGAGGACAACAAATGGACTGCTGCATACATGGGGAAATAAAAGGACTTCACTGAACCCCATAGGGCCTATTCCTGTGCTCTCAAGTTCTAAAGCTGACTACATGTGTATTAGGAGGATGTGGGGGAAGATGGACAGAAAGAAAAAGAAGCAAGCTGCTTTCTAAACAAACCTTCCCAGGATGGACCTCTGGGCTCCCCCATTCTGTTCCCTGGGGGAGTCAGTACCTGGAAAATGAAGTTCTCATCAAATTGTGGGTTAGCAGTTTTACGCTTTGTTTTGGATTGTAGAAAGCGTCGCTCATCAGGCAGCAGATAGAGCTTCACCAAGGGACTGCAAGTCTCTGACGGGAGAGGGGTCTGTAGCTTCCGGGCCTTGATCAGTCCCACCAGCAACCTCTCTGCCTCCTGTTCATACTCCACCGTGAACCACAACCTCCCCAGGCAGCCTTCAGGGAAGTCCGTCTCACTCTTGTCCTCAGGAAACTTGTAAAGCTCTGGGTTGATTGTCCCAATCACATATGCACCCCCTGCAATAGACACATCAGGGGCTTCAAAAGGAGGAGAATACACCAATATATAACAGACACGGAAACCTACCTTGGGATTTTTTTTTCCTGCAGGGAAGCTAGTTCAGGTGAGACAGGTGAGTGGGTATTAGAAGCTTCTAGCTTCCATGCATATCATGACCTGTACACTTTCAAGGCAACCCAGGAAAAATGTATCTCTGGATCAGATTCAGTTTCAGATATTGGATAAAGGAGACAGCTCCAGAATTTAGAAGTCACAAGAATTATACACAGGTAGTCAGGTGTAGGCCCAGACCTGGCCTTGGAGTAGGAAAACCCAGATTCAAGTTTTGTCTCTGACATATATTGACCATGTGACCTTGAAGAAGTCACTTTACCAGTGATTATCATTGGTACCAGCTGCAGAACAGCTGCTGATTTGCCCTGGGGAAGGGAATTTTCTGACTGATTTTTCCCAATAACAATAAAATCAGATGTAAACTAAAAAAAGAAAAAGGAAGATAAAAAGGTCCTTCTGTTTCAATCAAATTTTTCCACTTACTATTTCAAACAAGAATGGCCCAGTCATTTCCAGAGACACCCCTCAGTTTGAAATCCTTTCTCTGGTAGTAAAAAGCAACTGATAAAGCAGCCACATTTGGAAACATATGTAACAGTCCAAACCTCTCCAACTGAAAAGGGCCTTCTTTTCTATTTAACTAAATCTCAAGTCTTATCTTCTCTGTGAAGCCTTCTCTGGCCACCTGAGCCCACGGAAAGTTCTCCAAATTCTATTTAAATGTAAACATTTTTAAGTGCTCACTCTGGTGTATGTAGAAAGTTATTGCAGAATTTGTTGTTTGTCATTGGAATTATTAAATTTGACCATGATGTCTCTACAAGTTTTGCAGCACAGGATTTCTCTGTAGAATCTGTAGATTGGCATTTTCTTTTCTGGGCTCAGAAGTTCTGAGAAGTTTTATTATATTATTTCTTGCATTATGTTGTTCAGGTTTTTGTATTGGTGTATGCTTCTGGGAGAACTGTGATCCTTGCTTGTATAGAAATCGTGTTTTATTTTAACGTTATTGGTTTTGGCTTCTCTTCGTCCAGATTGCCTCTCATTTCTGTGTGTTTCCATTCCCAATCTGTCGTTCTCGATTTTGTTTCTGTGGTGAAGTTTAGTACCACAGATTCACATTTTTCTGTTCTGCCCATTATTTCTATTGGGATTCACGCTTTTTTGAGAATCCATAGGATCCCCTGCCTCCTCAGTGTTAACTCATTTTCTTTTGCTTCACCATATTTTTTCACAGATGTCATAATTTCAATCTTTTTTCCGTATGTTCCTCCACTGCTCACTTTATGACTCCATCCCTTCTGATGATAATTTCCCCAAGTGGCCAGACTTCAAAGCTGTCTCAACCTCCTCCCAAAAAGGGCAATTCACGTTTTCACCAGCCTTGATCTGTGCCCCAAGTGTCTTCTAAGGAAACAGAACTGGCCCCTGCTGGATTCCAGTCCCCTTTCTTTCAAGCCCAGTGGAGCTATACACCCTCCAATGTCCTGCCCCAGTTCCCTGTATCTGAGTTCTTTATAAGTTTTCTGAGTATTGCTCCAGCAGAGAATGCTGCCACAACACAGTCCCAGCCAGGAAGACTTCTGCCTGTTGGCTTCCCATGGTAGAGATTGTGGGGTAGGAGGCAAGGGGGCAGAGTTAAATTCTGTTGCTAGACTGTGGATCAGCTTGTGCATCCCTGCCAGAACATGGCAGCCAGTGGGGAAGGGGGTTAGGTGTTAGGGATTCGCTTTCTTTGCTGTTAGTTTATCAGTTTGTTTTTCCCTTAGGGTTGTTGGTGTCTTAGACCTTGGAAATAGGTAAAATTACTTTCTCTCTTGTGTAACTATTAATTTGGAGAAATGTGAGAGATATGAGGATCTAAGGAAGTATCTGCTATTACATCTTACTAGTCATGGGATCCATAAACTTTCCAGCCCTTTCTATCATTCTCCTCTATGCACTCTATACTCTAGCCAAACTGGCTAACTCTTTGCCCGCCTTCCTCCTCAAACCCCACCAAAACATACTGTGCTCTTACCGCCCCCCCCCTCCCCCCGCCATGTGTCTTGGTTCACTCTGTTCCCAATGCCTGGAATGCTCTCACTCCCTTCACCTTATGGATGCTTATCTAGTTCAAACACTACCTCTGATCTCTAGGCTGATTCTCCACTTCTGCATAATCAATAGTACTTTGCCAACTCTCTAATGGATTTTTCATGAAAAATTTTGCATTAGAGTTAGTTTGATCTGTGTTTTGTCACTTTATTAGACTAAGTCCATGAAAATAGGAACCTCATCAGATCTAAACTTTCTATCTATCCCACTACCATCAAAGAATTCAGTATACAGAAGGAACATAATAAATGTCTATTGAAGGAGTGCAGTCTACTCACCAAGTGAATGAAAAGATGATCGAGGCAGGAATTCTGGGGCAATGTAGGGATCACTCTCATCCTGGATCTTCTCTCCATTGGTCAGAGTAATCCAATCCCGGCCATGGAAGGAGGGAGGAACAACAAATGGGATACCTTGGGTCCTGTTTACAAAAGCCAGTAAAGATGGTAGAAATGAAATAACCAGAATAAAAGAAGGCAAGGTGGAGAACAGCCCCCTAAAACAAGAATGGGGATTAGGCAGGAAGGATAAAGATACCCTGGAAGAAATAAATGTATGTAGGCAGTACAAATTCTCCTTCTGGGTCTCCTGTTGCAGCTCCCAAGGTCTTTGCAAATACAATCAAAGAGAAGGACCCTTACGCCTGACTAGCTACCCTCCTCCTGGGGCAGATGGTGGCACAGTGGATAGAACACAGGGCCTGGAATCAGGATAGACCTAAGTTCAGATCCAGCCTCAGACTAACTTCAGACAAGTCACTTGACCTCAGTTTCCTTGATTGTATGATAGCACCTACCTCCCAGGGTTGTTGTGAGAATCAGATGAGGTATCTGTAAGCACTTAGCATGACTGGCACTATATAAATGATGGTTATCATCACTACTACACCCTCCAGACACTTCAGACCAAAACTGCCATCTGACTTGCTGATGCTCTAAGGACCCTTGAGTTTTGCCACCAACTCTGATAAATAATTTTTCCCTCAATTACAGTGTGAGTTCCTTGAAAGCAAGAGACTGTCTTATTTTCCTCTGCTGTTCCTAGTGCTTAATACACAGTAATTACTTAATAAATTTTTTTCACATTAATTTGTTCAGGAATAGAAGAAAATCTCTATATTCTTCACTCACACCCAAGACCTCCTCTTTTAGAGGGAAATGCCAAAGCCCGAAACCAAATCGGATTACTAGGAGGAAAAACTCTCTACAACAGGTCAGAGATATCCCAACCCACTCCCCTGGGTCTGCTTATTCAGTCTTCCTTCCCTCCTCCCTTGGCCTCTCCCTTCCCTTGCCAGTAGGAGGGCTGAAAGCTGTTCACCTGTTGGGCTGGACCACTGCTGACTGGCAAGGCTGCTTCTCCTGTCCACCAGCAGGAGATGGCATTCCAGTCAGCTCCTCATAGGCGGGGGCGACACACAGCTTCTTCCAGAGACAGAACCCCATGATCCCAATCAGAACCAGCAACAGCAGCCCCACAATCACTCCACCAGCCACTATGGTTACCTGTTCTGGGTTACAAAGAAACAGGCAGCACTCACTTTTAGGTAAGAGCAAATGGGGAGGCTTTCTTCACTTTCATACCCTGTCCTCTGGTAGGCAAGCAGATCTGAGGTTCCATTTCCCTAAGCACAAATACTGCCCCTTGATGTTTCATCCCAGGGAATTGCCTCTAACCTTCCTCCCTATTTTGTCCCATGGCTTTGTCCCCCCTCCTTCCTACACACACACACACACACACACACACACACACTCACACTTCCTTGCCACCAAGTTGCTAAGCAGGGGGCAGGATTTCCAGCAAAAGAGAAGTTAAAAAAAATCAAACAAGATTCCCAAAAAACTATCCCCCCCAAAGCCCTTCACAGTCACAGGAAATAGGAAATATGGTTATGTGAAAGCCACAGAGGAAAAAGCTTTGGGGGAGCATGAAGAACACCCTCAGATAGTCAATGACTGGAATTTAAAGGAATTACAATCCAGGCAGAACACAATCATCCTTGGCTATGGGTCTCAGCGCAATGCCTGATACTATGTGATTCCTAGTGATTATGAGAAACAGTGTGGTATAGTGGATGGAGGGGCTGACTTTGGAGCCAAGACCCAGCGTCATGTCCTCTCTCCCTCTAACACCTACGGGCTACACAAGAAATTAGTGCCCCAGCTACAAATGGCCCTTATCTCCAGGCACTTGGAGTAGCCCTGAATTTGCTAATAGGAAGAAAAACTGAGCTATGTATCAACAACTACAACAAATATTTATTAGTCCAGGTGGTGGAGTGGATAGAGTGCTGGAATTTTAGTTAGGAAAAATTGAATTAAAATCCTGGCTCAGACATTTACTCATTTAGTACTCCCAGCCAAGTCCTTCATTTCTCAGCCTTGGTTTCCTCATCTGTGAAACAAGGATAAGAATAGCACCAACCCTACAGGCCTGTTGTGAGGACCAAACAAGATAGCATGGGTGAAGCATTTTGCAGCCCTAAATCACTTTCAGATTGCTAGCTACCTTAGTGTCTACTAAGTGCTGACATTACAAAAATACATAGAACAGAGGATTGCCTCTCTGTATGTAGTTTGTTCCTGGCTCAGAAACTGCTATGAAAATGCACTTGGACTTAATTCTCTGCCTTTCTGTTTTTATAGGCACACCCACCAATCAAAACACCCCTTCCTTTTCCTTTCCCCAAATCAGGAAAGCTCTGAACTAAGATCACTTCTCTCCAGGGCTTAAATCAGAAGCTTCTCCCAGAGGATTCAATCCACCTTAGAAAGAAATACAAGACAAGTTGCAATGGAAAGAAAACTGAATTTAGACTCTCAAGTGGTGAGTTCAAGTGAGAGCTCCATTACATACTCTCCATATTATCTTGAACCCTTAGAGCTTCAGTTTCTCCATCAGTCAAATAGGGGGTTGTTTATTTGACTTACCTCCCAGAGCTGTTGTGATAAAACTCTTTGATGTTTCTAAAGGACTATATATATATGAGCTACTCCACAGTCACAGAACACTAGCTATAGCCAAAGAAGCATTTACACATTTCCCATTTTCTTGGCACAAACTGTTCCCATGGGTGGGTGGAAATGTCTAACACTGGTTATCTTGCAGTAGCAAGGCTGCTACTTTGTTTTGATATGACTAAAACTTGTTTTTTTCTGAAACCCCCAGTTTCTCTCTCTCTCTCTCTCTCTCTCTCTCTGTGTCTCTCTCTGTCTCTCTCTCTCTCTGTCTCTCTCTCTCTCTCTGTCTCTCTCTGTCTCTCTGTCTCTCTGTCTCTCTCTCTCTCTCTCTCTCTGTCTCTCTCTCTCTCTCTCTCACACACACACACACACACACACACACACACACACACACATATACACACATCCCTCCCCTAGTCCTAGTACCAGCCCAAAGGAATCATTCCTGGGGAAGGGGCTGAGTTCTATTTCTTAGACAACAGCTCTGTAACATTCCACCACCCCTCACTCCAAACCACATCTGCCCCTCCTACCCCAGGCAACAGTGTCAAACTCTCACCAGACTTCTTCCAACTGGCATCTGGAATAACCCACAGAAGTCTCAGATAGGTGGCACAGTGGACAGAAGACTGGACCTGGAGTCAGGAACACTTGAGTTTAAATTTTCCCTTACACACTTACTAGCTGTGTTATCCTGGGCAAATCACTTAACTTCTGCCTCAATGTCCTCAACTGTATATGAACCCATCTCCTTGAGTTATTATGAGGCTTAAGTGAGGTCATATTTGTATAGCTCTTAGCGTAGTTCCCAGGACATAGTAGGGGCTTAAATGCTTATTTCCGTCCTCAGTCACCCACAAGTGGTCCTGCCCTGGACTTGTTGTAACACCTGTGGGAATGGGAGATTCCAAAATGCCTCCTCATTGTCTCACATACTAGTGCAGAGGCAGGGTGGTAGGAATCTGCTGGGTCCTGCTGAGCCCCTCTAACAAGAAGGATGTGTGGGCTCACAAATGCAACTTTTCTTCCAACCAGACCCCCTTCCCAGTTCCCTCCCTGCCAGGCTGCCCTCCCCAGCTGCTTCACTCCCACAGTCACCTTTGAACGGCCCTGGACACGAACCCCAAGGCCAAGCAGTCCCAGGGTCCCTGGGGGAGGGGAGGTTTGGTCCCCTGCTCCAAGGTTGGGAGTAGGACTGGGCGCTCCCCCACAAGCACTTGGGCAACCTCTGAGGGCAAAGCCCTGGCCTTTAGGAACAAGTGCCCTCCACCAAAACCCAAGGCAGCAAAGTGGGGGAAACAGCGTGGGAAGGGTCCCTGCCCAGCACCTGCTTAAAAGCATCCCCAGATGGCAGGTGCCTCCGAATTTGGTCCCTCAATTTGGGGAGCTGCCAGAGCACTTACCGGGCATGAGTCTGGGGAGCAGCCTGGGTCTCCAGAGGCTGGCCAGGGGCAGGCACGGGAACCTGGCTCCCCACCTTTGGGGTGGCGTAGGGACAGCAGCAGTGGTGGCCGCTGGGCTCCCCTGGCCCAGGACAACTGTCCCTGGCTCCGGCTGGGGCAGAGGCACCAGGAGGTGACTTTCCCCCCCACGTGGATGTCCCGGACCTTCCGCCGCTCGCTGACCTGAGACGAGCGAGCTCCAGATCCGGGCTCCTGCTCCCGCTCCGGCTCTGGCCCCGCGGAGTCTCCACCCCTTCAGAGCTGACTTGGGGAGCGCCAGGGGATTTAAAGGACTGCACTGGCTGGAGAGCCTTGGGGAAGGGGGAAGGGGGCGGGCCTGCTCTCCCTCCTTCCTTTCCCCCTCCTTCTAACACCGCGCCCCAGGAGCCAGGCAAGTGCACAGCTGCCTCCCTGTCGCTGAATTTGGCTCGTCACTCTGCTGGTTGGTGACTGTCGGGTGGAACGCGTTGGTGGCAGGTGTCCTTCTGGTGGTCACTGACTCCACCTTGATATAGCTGGAAAAGGGTCCAAGTAGTGAGTGCTGCCTGCCAAGGCTTGTGTGCCCAGGAAACAGTAGGAGTTGGTTAAGCGTTTGGCCAGAGGAGTAACACAGGTATTATTAGGCCCATTTCGCAGATGAAAAACCTGGAGCTGAGAGAGGTGTCAACTGACTTGCACACCATCTCAGAGCTACTAAGTACCAGAGGTACAGGATTTGACTTCCCTGGCATCCATTAAGTGATTCCCCCTTCTACAGGAAGCCTTCTCTAATCCTTCTTCATTCCAGTGCCTTCCCTCTGTTATTTTTTCTTCCTATTTATCTTGTACATAACTTGCTTTGTATATATTTGTTTTCATATTGTCTTCTCCATTAGATGGTAAGTTCCTTGAAATCAGAACCGTGTCCTCTTTGTGTCCTCAGCTCTTAACACAATGCCTGGCACATAGTAGGCCCTTAATAAATGTGTATTGATAGATTGATTTGAGACCAGGTCTTTGTATCTCTAAACACAGAGTTTAACCTATTACTCCATGATTATCCCCCCATTGATGAACTTGGGGACTCAAAAGTTGCCCGAATAGTAACAGTAGCGACTGAGAGAGTAAAGACTTGGGTGGGAAGACACTTGTTTACAGTTAGTGTGGTCCAGTATTGATGACTTGGGGAAAGAAGTTATGCATTGATAACAAAAATGGATCTCTGCAAGATAAACCCTGGTCAATCAATCAAAAAGCATTTCTCAGCTGCCAGGCATTGTGTTGGACCCTGGAGAGAGGGGATCATAGAATCCTTGAATTGCAAGGCACCTACTAATTAATATCAATGATAGTTAAAACGGAACCCAGGCTCTTACATCTCTTCCTACTCAAAGTCTGTAATGATGCACTCCTTCCCCTTCCCCTCACATTTGTCTAGGCCTTTAAATTTCACATCTATTACCTCGTTTTACCCTCACAACAACCTTGTGAGATTAATTCCTAAGATTGTAGATCTAGGCTGAAAGAGACCTTAGAAAACTTGTCCAAGGTCTAGGGTAGTAAGTGACAGAGCTGGGAATTGAATTTAGATCCTGTAACTCTTAAATTCCTAGCTCTCTATCTTGTGTCCCACTGCCTCATTTGACAGATAAGTAAAGTTCAATCCACCGCTTTCAGGCAGTCTTAATGACAATGGGATTGCCACAACCAATCTAATAAATAACTGTTTTTGCCAGACCAAAACTCTATCCTGACAGGGGCACCAATGGACATGTTGTGGGAGGAAACAGTTTGACTCTTGATATAAATCTCTAAATACTAGGGACATCTCCTAAACAACCTAGTTTCCCTCAATAACTTATTATGACATTCCCATCTAAAAATTATGTAAATATGCCTTGTATTTATTTCTATAATTCTTGTGTCAGACAATTCCTTCTGACATTCTCACTTGCCTGACTTCTTGCTCCCACCTGGATGGAACTGGGTACCTCACTATCTGGCAGACACTAACCCACAAGCAGCCATCAACTCCTCTTATGAGCACTTGGACTCACAAGGCTTCAAAATACCAGAGTTTTATTTAGAAATAAAGGATACAGAAAATACTCATAGTCAAGCCCAAAGGAATTGAAAAATTCTCCCCTTGGAGAGAACCAATGCTCTCCTTAGAGGCTTAATCTTTTCCTATGACTTGCAGGATTATTCTTGATGGGGCTCCAGAAAGGGGAAAGAGCTTGGGTTTCATTCCCCCCGAGTAATTGCTCTGCCATTGCATTCATTCTTTACCCTCCAGTATACCATACCTCTTCTGTACCATGTTGCTCTTTCCCTAGTTTCTTATCTTCATATGATAGTGCCAGTTTTTAGGTAGCTAAACTAGAAAAGGATTATAATGGAGATCTAGCTATCCATGTTAAAACACTTTCATGAGTCAGAATACCCCCAGACTAACTGAAACTTTTAGGATTGAACACCTGGTTTTCATAGCTCCACCTTCATAGCTCCATACAAATGGCATCTTCATATGGCTGAAGAAATCCTCTCTCCTGCACTCTTTGCCTCTCATTTCATAATGACTTGTAGACAGTTTATAACCATTAATCTCCTCTTCTCCCTAAAACCAGGACGATTGCCTCCTGCCCAAGTCAACACCCCCAAAGTAGTGTTGGGGTTTGAAAGAACACTTTGCTTTCTTGCAACTTACCTTTCCACCCTCCCATTCTGCCCTGGTCCAGATTTTGCAATTACCTGGGCTACTTCTTATAGCTCTCAAAAATTGATAGGATAGAGATAGTTCCTCCTAGATCAGACAGAAAGGCTTATATTGAGGGAGAACCTATAGAGGAAACACAGATTGTCATAGTCCCCCCTACATTTGTGTTTATAACCTTATGAGTAGACATAACCCAATTTCTTGGGGGTTCTGAAGTTAACTATCCCATTTGTAAAATGAGACTTTCTTTAGATTTCAGTTTACCACTATTCCTCTATCCTATCCTAACAGATTTCTGGGATAGGAAAATTAATTGCTCATGTCAGCATCTTCTTTCCATGCTTAGAGTTAGAAAGTTTATCCCTATACCTTCACATCTGCACTATCACAACAGCCTACTAACTTGCAACTTGTCTCCCTGCCATTTGATTCTCCCCCATATTAACCACATATTTTTAAAAAGCAAGAAAAAAAGGATGAAAAAAGTTTGCCTCATTCTGTAGTCTGAGTTCATCAGTCTCTCTGGAGGTGAATAGCAGCTTTCATTATGGGTCCTTTGAAATCATCTTGGATTGTTGTCTTGATCAAAATAGCTAAATCTTTCACAGTTGATCATCCTCAGAATATTGCTGTTACTGTGTACAGTGTTCTCCTGGTTCTGCTCACTTCATTTTGCATCAGTTCAGATAAGTTTTACAATAGAATTCCTTCACAATCACATACCATAAATTGTTCAGCCATTGCTCAATTGATGGGCATTCTCTCAATTTCCAATTCTTGGTCACTACAAAAGAAGCTGTTATAAATGTTTTTGTACATGTAGGTCCTTTTCCTTTTTCTTTGATCTCTATGGTATACAGACCTAGTGGTAATATTACTGCATCAAGGGTATACACAGTTTTATAGACCTTTGGGCATAGTTCCAAATTTTTCTCCAGAATAGTTAGACCACTTCACAACTCCACCAACAGTGCATTAGTGTACCAAGTTTTCCACATTCCCTCCAGCATTTGCCTTTTTTCTTTCCTGTCATGTTAGCCAGTCTAATAGGTGTACCTCAGGGTTGTTTTAATTTGTATTTCTCTACTTATTAGTAATTTAGAGCATTTTTTAGTGTGACTATTGATAGTTTTGCTTTCTTATTCTGAAAACTGCCTGGTCATATGAATTAGGGAATGGCTCTTATTTTTTTATAAATTTGGTTCAGATCCCTGTATATTTGATAAATGAGACCTTTGTCAAAGAAACTCGCTATTAATTTTTTTCCCCAGTTTTCTTTTTTCCTTCTAATTTTTGTTGCATTGGATTTGTTTGTGCAAAAATTTTTAAATTTTAATTTAATTTAATATTTTACTTCCCATTATTCTCTATCTCTTGTTTGATTGTAAACTCTTCCCTTATCCATAGATCTGACAGGTCAATTTTTCCATGCTTCCCTAATTTATTTATGATATCACCCTTTATGTCTAAATCATGTCCCCATTTTGACCTTATACAGTGTGAGGTGCTATTCTACTCCTAGTTTCTGCTGAACTGTTTTCCATTTTCTGTAGCAATTTTCTGTCAAATGGTGGGTTGTTGATCCAAAACTTGGATCTCTGGGTTTATCAAACACTAGATTATGGTCATTTACTACCATGTATTGGGAACCTAATCTATTCCATTGATCCACCACTATTTCTTAGCCAGTACCAGACTGTTTTAATGGATTATCACCTTGTAATATAGTTTTAAATCTGAAGCTGCTAGGTTACCTTCCTTCATATTTTTTTCACTGATCTCTTGATCCTGCTGACCTTTTTTTCTTCTGGATGAATTTTGTTATTTTTTTCTAGATCTATAATTTTTTGGTAGTTTGATTGGTATGGCACTGAATAAGCAAATTAATTTAGGTATAATTGTCATTTTTATTATATTGGCTCAGCCTACCTATGAGCAATTAATAAAATGTTTTGGAATTGCCTTTATATAGTCCTTTGGTTTGTCTTGGCAGGTATAGTCCCAAGTACTTTATATTTTCAGCAGTTATTGTAAGTAAGTCAAATCGTTATTTTCACCATTCCCCAAACATCCTTTCCCCTTTTCTACTTCTTCCCTTAGGTTCATTGCATTCTTCCTGCCTGGAAAGACTCCCATCTTCTCTCCACCTCTCCAAATTCTACTTTCCTTTTTGAATTCCACCTCCTCCATGATAGTTTTCTCAGGCCATCACTTACTGCAGTCCGATCCAGGGATATTTCCTTGACTGATGTCCCCTCTTGAAAGAGGAGATATCCGAGATAAGGTTGGAAGACAGGTAGGAGCTTCAAACGATGGAGATGAGAGAATATTCCAGGCACAGAGATAAGAAATGGGATGTCATGGCCTGGGAATACCAAGTTGGCCAATTTGGCCAGAATATAGATTGAGGGAAGGAGGAGTATTATTTAATTGGCCTGAAAAGAAAAACTGGAAGAGTCTATTTATGCAGGGCTTTAAATGGCAAACAGAGGAGTTTCGATTTGATACTATAGGTAATAGAGAATCAAAGGAATTTTTTTGTTTGTTTGTTTTTGTTTCACTATCAGTATCTGCAAAGCAGCTGTTCTGTTTTCTGGCTTCCCATTGCAGATGACCCTTATGGGAAGCCATGATGGTGAAGCAAGACAGAAGTCCCAGTATCTTTGTGGCCTGGCCTCCAATATGACCTGATATTGAACAATAATAGCAAGATATAGCCTTAGACACTTTAAACTACCACAAGTCTGAAGGAAGAGAATCTGAGTTTCTTCAGAAATTCTGGATTTAACACCTAGAAGATCTGGGTTCACATCCTTGATCTGGTATTTCAACAGCTTTCTTATTCTTCTCTGTGGGCTTTGGTTTCTTCATCTGTAAGAATAATGAGCGTAGACTGGATGATCTCCAATGTCCCTTTCAACTCTAAAACCTATAATCCTAATTCATGACAGTCCCTGAGGGAGGGGAGGTGGGGAGGACTGTCACTTTAGGACATTGTATGTAATGAGGTTGTTCTGTCTTTTTATTACTTGGCACTCCTAGGGAGACCTGTCACCATGATATACAAGCCCTTATACAAATATATGAGATGAAGCTAGAAGAGAAGAACATTCCTCACTCGTTTCTGCTCCCTCTAATACAATTCTCCAGCTTTAAATCTGCATACAGCAATTTAATTGTCTTGCCACGTCGGTATCACCTTGGCTATCTTCCCAACGAGACATTACTGTTGTCTCCAGTGTTTGAGTGATGATCTTAGTCACTAATTGCATTGGTTTTAATACAGAAGTTATTTTGGAGAAGATTTTAGTCCAAGCATGAACTCATCCTTTCTTATAACTCTTCAATCAGTTGGGGAAAGCACTGGAGTTATTACTTCAAGTGGCAAATGGGAAAACTGAAAGTGACAGTACCTAAGACCTTCAAAAGGCATTTGGGCACATCCCAGAGGCCTGTGAGGTTACCCAGGCTCAATCACAGGAGGAAAGGAAGGATTAGGCAACAACCCAGACTCTAATAGTATGTCCTGATGACATCATCTAGGAGGGAGGTCAGCAATCTAAAATTATCATGAGTCCCTAAAAAGAGTATCTCTCAGATACTTCAGTCATCCATCTAAGCTGTGGACAATGGCCTGACACCTCAGAAGGTTGCTTCTCTGAATGGATTAAGATTGTATAGCTCAAGAATCACTTAATTGAGATAGAACTTTCCCCCCAGTACTCTGAAGAGACTGTTTAATGTCATCTAGACTCAGAAGTGTGGGAAGTGGGCAGGAGGTCATTGTAAGGAAAAATTTCAACAAAGGGAGCTGTCCGAAAGTGACATGGGCTCCCTTGAGAGGTAGTGAGTTCCGTTTAACTGGAGGTCTTCAAGCAAAGACTAGGTTATCACTGGTTGGGTATGTTGGGTAGTGGATGTTTTTGTTTAAATGCCCTCTGAAGTCACTTCCAACTAAAACATTCTAAGCTTCTGGAATGTAAGCTGTGACTTATCTTTTTATCTAGAAGAGAAGAAAAGACTAGAAGCTGCAAAGTACAATGGGAAAAGCCTTGTATATGGAGTCAGAAGACCTATGTTCGTTCAAATCCTAATTCTGCTATTTACATGTGTGCCCAGGGCAAGCCTCTTCAACTCTCTGGGTCACAGTTTCTTCAGTTTTAAAATGAAGGCATTGCACAGTGAATAGAGCACCTGCCCTGGAGTCAGGAGGACCTGAGTTCAAATCCAGCCTCAGACACTTAACACAAAAACTAGCCATGTGACGTTAGGCAAGTCATTTAACCCCAATTGCCTTACTTTCCCCCCACCAAAAAGCAAAATAAAATAAAATAAAATGAAGGCATTGGACTAGATGTTCCCTAATGCACCTTATAATTTCAAATCTTATTATCTATAGAATTACTACATCAAGGAATTGACTGAAGAAGTGTCTCTGATGTTGACACCACCCTACAGAGGGAAGTCAGGAAAGAAGGAAAAAACCAAAAGATAGGCTAACGGAGGGAATCTTTAGAATGAATGATAGCAATCCTAGTTACCAGGCTACTGCAAAGTTCATCATTTTCTTTGTGAAATCGAGTACTTTCAGTGTGATCTTACTCAAAACTATAAAAGAAGCCTCGGGTGCTCCCACTTCTGTACATTTATGTTTTCTTTGCTAAAGCCCAGAAGCACCATCTTGGCATGAGTGGGAGCCACATCTCCCCTAGCTCAGGTCTAGGCTCTTTTTCTTTCCCTTGATCAGAGGAGAGGAGAGGAAAGGGAAAAGAAGAGAAGCCACAGGTCCTTCAAGGATATACTTGGGTCCTTCCCTTTGTACAGGTTCCTCTGTCACTCTCTTCAATGACTTAAGTATAGATGTAAACTGAGGTCTGACTATGTCACTCTCCTGTTCAAGAAGCTCCATTGGCTTCCTATTGGCTCTAGGATGAAATTCAAGCTCATATGAAATTTAAAGCTCTTCCCAGTCTAGCTCCAGTTTTTCTATCCTGAATGCACTTTCCCCCTACCTCATGTACTTTACTGTCTAGCCAAATGGCCTTACTTAATGTTCCCTAGACATTACAATTTTATCATTAGAGGATCACTAAGACAAAGTTTTCTTTGTGACTCCACCCATCACAGAGTCTTTCTTTTTAAATTCATTTTGAGCCTAAATAGAAAAAGACCCAAAAAAAGTTCCGCATACATAAAAAGAGGATTCAATATATAAAAGCATGAATTTCCATTTCACACTGCTTACTTTTTTTGAAATGCTATGTAATAAATACTACACATCATTTTCAAAGCTACCTTGCTTTCCTGTGCTTCCTTCTAAGTTTTCTTTTGTTCTTAGCTATGCACTTTTTTTCCTCCCTCCCTCCCTATACTGCCCTAGAGAAGGCTACCATTAGATACAAACACGTATATATGTAAAACCATACTATCCATACTTCTATTTATCCATTCTTTCTCTGAAGGTAGATAGCATCTTCCTTCATAGATCCTTTGGAGTTGATCTGAGTATTTATAATACTCAAAATGACTTAATCATTCAAAATTGTTCTTAGAACAATATTGTTACTGTATACAACATTCTCTTGGTTCTGTTCACTTCACTTTTCATTATTTACTGCAAGTCTTTCCATGGTTTTCTAAAATCAACCAGCTCATCATTTCTTACAGCACAGTGGTATTCAATCACAATCATATATTGTGATATATTATATCACATATATATATATGATATATGAGAACTTGTTTAGCCACTCCCCAATTGATGGACATCCCCTCAATTTCCATTTCTTTGCCACCACAAAGAGAGGTGCTATAAATATTTTGGAAAACCTAAGTTCTTTTCCTTTTATCCTAATCACCTTGGGATACAGACCTAATAATTGTATTGCAGTATTGCTGAGTCAAAAGGTAGACATAATTTTATGATTCTTTGGATATCAGTCCAGATTGCTCTCCAAAATAACTGGATCAGATCACAGCTCCTCCAACAGTGAATTAGTGTCCCAATTTTTCCACATCCCCTCCAACATTTGTTGCTTTCCCCTTCTATCATTTTAGCCAGTCTAATAAGTATAAGATCATATCTCCTAATTGTTTTAATGTATATTTCTCTAATCAATAGTGATTTGGAGCATTTTTTCATATGACTATATATACTTTTGATTTCTTCATCACAAAACTGCCTGTTCTTATCCTTTCACCATTTTTCAACTGGAGAATGATTTATATTTTTATAAATTTGGCAAAGTTCTTTGTGTATTTGAGATGAAACCTTTATCTGAGAACCTGTCTATAAAATGTTTTCTCCCAATTTTCTGCTTTCCTTCTAATCTTGGCTACATTTGTTTTATTTGTACAAAACTTTTTAAATTTAATGTAATCAAAATCATCCATTTCATACCCCATCACAGAATCTTGTTGGTTTCTAACAATGATGTGGGAGAAACCTTGCTGGAACAGAATCATTGAGTCTTTGAGTTGCTTTACGGAGTCAAATTATCTTTTGTAATGAATAGATTATCAATCAAGGGAGGCCTCTTATTCTCTGTACTTTCCAGTCAGTTGTGTGAGATGTAACTAATTTTGGACTAGACCTCTAATTTAATATATGTAAGGTGTTGAAATTTCCTCCACCAATGCAAATCAGCAACTCATCTCTAGTTTATAATCTTAGAAAGTTGCCTAGAGTCAACTAGAATTGGTCAATGAGCATTTATGAAGGCTTCCCACTTCTATATGAAAACCAAAAATATGGACTCTGACCTCAAGGAATTAATGTTCTAATGGGGGAAACAACATGTAAATAGCTAAATACATGCAAGATATGTGTATATATGTGTGTTTATGCAGTATAAATGGAAGATAGAAGAGGAAGTTGGTGATGGAGGGACATGGGAGGGAATTGGGAAGAAATAAGGCATTGAGAAGTTAGGTGACTTATCCAAATCAAGCCTTTTAACTATTATATCAGACTGACTATACCATACATATGATCCCTTAATTCTGGAGCTGGTTCCTTTATCTGAAGAATGTGTGTTGAGTCCTGCCTTGTTGTCCCGTCCCCTGTGACTTTCCAACAGCAGCCTTCAGAAAGACCATTTACACAAGAACCATTTCCTTCTTCACATTTGTCCCCATTCTACTTTGCCATTAAGATTGATATTTGTGCTTGATTAAGCTCACTCAGTCCTGTGACCACCAATCCTTTGACATGACCCTTCAGGGAATGATGAAATCCCTTATTTACAAGAGCTCTTGGGTGCTACCACAAGACCAATCAGAGGAGGGAACATAATGATAGGGTGAAAGCTGAACCTTGGATTGTTGATTTCACACATCCCCCTCCTTATTCTTCTTCCCTTCCCTCCCTCCCACCTCCCAATTTCTTTACCTAGGCTGCCCTGAAAAATAGTGGGTTCCTCCTCATTAGAGACCTTCTATCTAAGGAAGGGATTTCAATGTAAGTGTGGGTTAGACTGAATGAGATTCCTTTCACTTCTGATATTCTATGATGTAACAGGACTTTCTACTGGGGTAGGTGAGAGAGAAGAGGAGAATGAAAGGAAGGAGAAAAGTAGTAGCTTCAGAATTGGAGTTACCTGGGAGAAAACAAACCGTGGAATGGAGGAATAAGGGAGAGGGCAACTGGTGATCTGAGGAAATTGGGCATGTGGGAACTAAGGGAACAGATGCCAGGCACTAGGGGTGGGAGAATCCAAGAAAGGAAACTGAGAAATGACACAAAATACATTCCATCTTATTTTACAATTTGGCTAAGGGCAAACCTTATCCACACCTAGACTTCAGCTCTGTGTGCTGGCCTCAGGGCTTGGATCCTGGGTCCTCCCCTACGGGGGTGGGGAGAGGCTCCTACATAGCTTCCCCCCTCACCCTAGGTTACTGGGGTCACCTACATTCTTAGCAGGGGGGTGGGTGGGTAATAAAATGGTGCAAATTCAGCAAAATCTCCAACATTTGAGTCAATAATTGGTGACTTTTCCCAAACCCTTCCTCCCCTTTGTTTTTGATCAGGCATTGATTTAATAACAGCTGATGTTTCTATAACACTTTAAAATTTATCAAGGGCTATATATACATGGTCTCATTCAAGCTTTCCAATAACTCTGTGAAGCAGGTATCATCTCCATTTTACAGATGGGGAACTGAGTGTTTTGTAGATAGAGAAACTGAGGTTTTGAAAGCTTGAATCCTTAGAAAGGATTCAAACCCAGGCTCCTATAGAATCCAAGTCCAGGCCTCATCCCACTATACCCCACTGCCTCCTTTTACAGCCCAAACCAGCATGATTTAGGTCAAAGCTGATGAAGACTGTCTTTCTAAATGCTTCTCAGGCAGAACTGTTCCACCCAGTGACATGAAATAACATTTCCTCAGACTAGAGCTGATTCTTAAGGTTAATTGAAAGTGGCCTTTCTTGTGAATCATCAGTGTTATTGAATTATTAATGACCTGCAGCAATAACTAGGTTTTAAAATCTTGGACTTCCTTATTAGGGGGTGCATCTTGCAATCTTACCTTTCCTTTTTTTTTCCCCTCATCCCTCCCTTTAAAAATGTTTTTTTTTTATTTTCATGATGTGATTTTCTTTCATTTGTTGAAAATAGAAACTTCATCTCTTAATGTTTCTAGTTTTCCTTCAGCTTTTCAGAGATTGCTGTGAGCTAGAAACAGGAAGCCTTGGGGGAAACTTCAAAGCTAATCCACAAAGACTGTTTTCATTAAGTGGAATCCTCTGCCAGCCTGTGTTGACTCAATGCCCTTCAGTTGGTGCTGGGATGAGGGAGTGGGTGGTTACAGCAAATTTTTTAAATTGGGTGCTAACCACAATTCCTTATCATTGTTAACCTTGAGTCATGGCCAGATGTTAAGTGTCTCCTACGTCTTCACAGAAAATTGTTACGTTTGGCCTAATTTTCCTTTGCTAGAACCTAGGAGCTGGCCTCAGGGAAGAAGGGCCCTTGCACATAACTTTCCATTTCTCATCTCAGCACCTTTACCAGGAATGCAGCTTCTCATCTTTCCTACCTCGTCAGCTGCCTAATTTTCTTCAAATCTCAGCTCAGATACCACTTTCTGCATGAGGCCTTCCCTGATCACTTCAGTTGCTAGGGCCTCCCTCAACCCCTCTAGCAGCTGAGGGGATCAAGAAATCCTTCATGTAGAAGATGGTGTTTAAGATAGTTTTGAAGGAAAAAAAGGGATTTTTAAAGGCCTGGGTGAAGAGGAAGTACCTTCCAAACATGAGGAATAACCAAGTTTCTTTATTGGAGGAACAGAGAGAAGGCCAATCTGGCTGGACCCTAGGGTGCATGGAGAAAAGCTATATATGATGAGGATGGAAAGGTAAGTTGAGGCCAGATTGGGAAGGGTTTTAAATGCCATGTAGAATTAATGAAAAAACATTTATTGGGGCCTGACCAGCCGGCCAGAGGGACTCCAGATCAGCAGCAGCTGTGGCCTTTCCAGATTTATCAACACAGAGATGCAAAGGACAAGGTGAGAGGACAGTGCAGTCTGGACTTTGGGACCAGTAAGTGGGAGTGCGCGGCTTTTACCCCTGGGGCGAGAAGCCGCTGAGACGCTGGCACAGCCAGCCAGTGCCATGTGGCAGCTTCAGCTCCTGGCCTGCAGAGTGTAGGGGGACCAAGCACCAGTCTGAGGGGTAATTGCTCTTGCTTTAACCTGCTTGGATCTGGATTGCAGTCTAGGGTGGAGGTTCTGGGGTGTGTGTCCAGTTTGCCAGAGCATGTGGAGACCTCAGAGAGGGCACCCATCTAATACCTCTGGCAGCTGAGAAAACCCCAGCATTTGGGACGAAAGCGCCCCTGTCTGGTGGCAGAGTCCTACTGTGGCAAAAAGCCCAAAAGGCAAGTAATTGAGTGGCAAAATGAGCAGGCAAAAGAAACAAACCAGACAGAAGATTCCAACATTACACTCCTATTTTGGGGACAAGAAGGAGCAAGGCATGGAACAGGAGGAAAACAGTGAAGTCAGAACTCCTGCACCAAAAGCTTCAAAGGAAAATACGAGCTGGTTACAGGCCATAGAGGACCTTAAGAAGCAGATAAGAGAAGTGGAGGAAAAATTGGGAAGAGAAATGAGAACGATGCAAGAAAATTATGAAATGAGAGTCAACAGCCTGACTGAGGAAAATAATACCTTAAAAAACAGACTGACTCAAATGGCAAAGGAGGCTCAAAAAGGCAATGAGGAGAAGAATGCCTTAAAAAGTTGAATTTGCCAGATGGAAAAAGAATCTCAAAAGCTCAATGAGGAGAATCATTGCTTCAGAATTAGATTGGAGCAAATGGAAGCTAATGACTTTATGAGAAATCAAGATGCTGTTAAGCAGATCCAAACAAATGAAAGAATAGAAGGCAATGTGAAATATCTCATGGGAAAAACCACTGACCTGGAAAATAGATCCAGGAGAGATAATTTAAAAATTATTGGACTACCTGAAAGCCATGACCAAAGTAAGAACCTAGAAAGCATCCTCCAGGAAGTTCTCAAAGAAAACTGCCCTGATGTTTTAGAACTGGAGGGCAAAATAGAGGTTGAAAGAATCCGCTGAACACCTCCTGAAAAAGATCCCCAAAAGAAAACTCCTAGGACTATTATAGCCAGCTTCCAGAATTCCCAGATTAAGGAGAGAATATTACAAGCAGCCAGGAAGAAACAATTTGAATATTGTGGAAACACAATCAGGATAACTCAGGATCTGGCAGCTTCTACACTGAGGGATGGAAGGGCTTGGAATGTGATATTCCAGAGGTCAAGGGAGCTGGGATTAAAACCAAGAGTCACCTACCCAGCAAAACTGAGTATCATGTTTCAGGGGAAAATATGTTCATTCAGTGGAATAGAGGACTTTCAAGCATTCTTGCTGAAAAAACCAGAGTTGAATAGAAAATTTGACATTCAGATACAAGAAGCAAGAGAAGCATGAGAAGGTAAACAGGGAAAAGAAATCATAAGGAACTTATCAAAGTTGAACTATTAACATTCCTACATGGAAAAACAATAATTGTAACTTATGAAACTTTCCTCAGTAGTTGAAGGGATTAGAAATATAAATATATGTCTATATATGAGGGTATATGGGCATATGAATACATATGTGAATATATGTATGTATGTTTACAGGCATACATAGATAGAGGGCACAGGACCAATTTAACAGGAAGGGATGATACTTAAAAGGTGAAATTAAGAGGTGAGAGGAATATAATGAGAGGAGATGGGGAGAGACAGATTGGGGTAAACTATCTCATACAGAAGAGGCAAGGGGAAATGATTACAATGGAGGGGAAGAATAGGAAGGCAAAAGGGAATGGGTCAACCTTATTCCCATTCAATCTGGCTTGAGGAGGGAGTGAAATACGCACTAAATAGGGTATCTCACCCTCCAGGAGAATGGGGGGGGGAAGGAGATGAGAGGGGGAATGATGGAAGAGAGGGCAGCCTGGGGGGGAGGGAAGTTGGAAGCACCCACTTTTGAAAAGGGACGGGATCAGGGTGGAGAGTGGAGCGGGTGGGAAGTGGGATGGGAGGGAGGGAAGTGTAGTCAGTCTTTTACAATATATCTTCTATGTTGTTGTTTTGTATTAGCCCACACATGTACAACCTATACTGAACTGCTTGTCTCCCCAGTGGAGGTGGGTGACGGGGAAGGAAGGGAATGAATCTGGAATTGAAAGTTTTAAAATCAAATATTCAAATATATATATATATATATGTATGTGTGTATATGTATGTGTATGTATATATATATGTATGTGTATATATATATATACTATTAGTAATACCATCTTACATGTAATTGGGAAATAAGATATACAGGCACTGAGGCATAGAGATCTACTGGAAAAGTCAAAAGGGGTATGGGAGAAAATATGGGAGAGAGCAGATTGGAGGAGGGGATATCCTATGGGACTGCTATTTTGGGGCGGTGGGTGGGGGAAAAGTGGGGAGATTTGTAACTCAAAATATGGCGGAAACGAATGATGTAAATCAGAAGTTAATAAAGCATTTTTTAATTAAAAAAAGAAAAAGAAAAAACATTTATTAAACACTTACTATGTGCCAAGCAGATACAGAGGTATTTATATTTTATACTAGGGGTGATAGGGAGACATTGAAGTTTTTTAAGCAAGGAGTAGCATGATCAAACCTATTTTTTAGGAATAACATGATTATGACTAAGTAGAAGATGGATTAGGCAAGGGAAATGAGACAAGGAGACCAATTAAGAAGCTACTGCCATAGTCCTGGCAAAAGGTGATGCAAACCTAACCTAGGAATCTGCTTGTGTGAGTAAGCAGGAGACAAATGCTAGAAACATTGTTCAAGTAGAAATGACAATATTGGTGCCGTGGATGCACACAATAACTGGCCTGGAGTCAAAAAGCCTTGAGTTTAAATCTGACCTCAGATACTTACTAGCTGTGTGACCTTGGACAAGTCTCTTAATCTCTACTTGTCTCAGTTTCCTCATCTATAAAATGAGGATATTAATAGCACCAACCTTCAAGGGTTGTCATAGAAAACAAATGAGTCAATAATTTTAAAGCACTTAGCACAGTGCCTGGCACATTGTAAGTGCCCCCTAACTGCTATGTAAATTATATAAATAATATATATACTATGTAAATGTTAGCTATCATCATCATCATCATCATCATTATTAATATTATTTGGTAGCTGGTCAGATGTGTGAGGTTGTAAACGTGGAAGGCTACTGGAGTGCCTTCAACCAACAGTGGGAAATTCAAAAGAGGAGTAGATCTGGGGGAAGAAAGGGATGAGTTCTATTTTCAGGATTATGAGTTGGAGATGTTTAGGGGGGCAGTTTGAAATGTCCGTTAGGCAGCTGACCATGTGGAAATGGAAATCAGGAAAGAGACTAGAGATAGATAGATAGATAGATAGATAGATAGATAGATAGACAGACAGACAGACAGACAGACAGACAGACAGACAGACAGACAGACAGACAGATAGATAGATAGATAGATAGATAGATAGATAGATAGATAGATAGATAGATAGATAGAT